>NC_089492.1:178640605-179351105 GCF_036850765.1 Saccopteryx bilineata | reverse complement strand
ATTTTTTCATAGGCCTATTGGCCATCTGTATGTCCTCTTTGGAGAAGTGTCTATTTATTTCTTTCGCCCATTTTTGATTGGATTGTTTGTCTTCCTAGTATTGAGTTTTACAAGTTCTTTATAAATTTTGTTATTAACCCCTTATCAGACGTATTGTCAAATATATTCTCCCATTGTGTAGTTTGTCTTTTTATTCTGTTCTTATTGTCTTTCGCTATGCAAAAGCTTTTTAGTTTGATATAGTCCCATTTGTTTATCCTGTCTTTTATTTCACTTCCCCGTGGAGATAAATCAGCAAATATATTGCTGCAAGAGATGTCAGAGAGCTTACTGCCTATGTTTTCTTCTAAGATGTTTATAGTTTTACGGCTTATATTTAAGTCTTTTATCCATTTTGAGTTTATTTTTGTGAATGGTGTAAGTTGGTGGTCTAGTTTCATTTTTTTGCAGGTAGCTGTCCAATTTTCCCAACACCATTTGTTGAAGAGGCTGTCTTTACTCCGATGTATGCTCTTACCTCCTTTGTCAAATATCAGTTGTTCATAAAAGTGTGGATTTATTTCTGGGTTCTCAGTTCTGTTCAATTGATCTATATGCCTGTTCTTATGTCAGTACCAGGCTGTTTTGAGTACAATGGCCTTGTAGTATAACTTGATATCCGGAAGTGTGATACCTCCCACTTTATTCTTCCTTTTCAAGATTGCTGAGGCTATTCGTGTCTCTTTTGGTTCCATATAAATTTTTGGAATATGTGTTCTATATCTTTGAAGTAAGTCATTGGTATTTTTATCGGTATTGCATTGAATTTATAAATTGCTTTGGGTAATATAGACATTTTAATGATGTTTATTCTTCCTAACCATGAGCATGGTATATGTTTCCACTTGTTTGACTCTTCCCTGATTTCTTTTATCAATGTTTTATAATTTTCTGAGTACAAGTCTTTAATCTCCCTGGTTAACTTTATTCCTAGGTACTTTATTTTTTTGGTTGCAATGGTGAAAGAGATTGCTTCCTTAATTTCTCTTTCTGACAGTTTATTGTTAGTGTATAAAAATGCCTCTGATTTCTGAGTATCAATTTTATATCCTGCCACCTTGCTGAATTCATTTATCAGGTCTAGTAGTTTTTTGACTGAGACTTTAGGGCAAGGGTCCTCAAACTTTTTTACACAGGGGGCCAGTTCATTGTACCTCAGACTGTTGGAGGGCTGGACTATAAAAAAAACTATGAGCAAATCCCTATGCACACTGCACATATCTTATTTTAAAGTAAAAAAACAAAAGGGGAACAAATATAACATTTAAAATAAAGAACAAGTAAATTTAAATCAACAAACTGACCAGTATTTCAATGGGAACTATGCTCCTCTCACTGACTACCAATGAAAGAGGTTTCCCTTCCAGAAATGTGGTGGGGGCCGGATAAATGGCCTCAGGGGGCCGCATATGGCCCGCGGGCTGTAGTTTAGGGACCCCTGCTTTAGGGTTTTCTATATACAATGTCATATCATCTGCAAATAATGATAGTTTTACTTCTTCTTTTCCAACTTGAATGCCTTTTATTTCTTCTTCTTGTCTGATTGCTTTGTCTAGGACTTCTAGGACTATGTTGAATAAAAGTGGTGAAAGGGGGCACCCCTGCCTTGTTCCTGATCTTACGGGGATTGCTTTTAATTTTTGCCCATTGAGTATGACGTTGGCTGTGCATTTGTCATAGATGGCCTTTATCATGTTGAGGTATATTCCCTGTATTCCCACATTGCTGAGAGTTTTGATCATGAATGGGTGCTGGATTTTATCAAATGCATTTTCTGCATCTATTGAAATTATCATGTGGTTTTTCTCTTTCCTTTTGTTTATGTGATGAATCACATTGATTGTTTTGCGAATATTGTACCAGCCTTGCCTCCCAAGAATAAATCCCACTTGATCATGGTGTATGATTTTTTTATATATATATTGCTGGATATGGTTTGCTAATATTTTGTTGAGAATTTTAGCATCTAAATTCATCAGGAATATTTTTCTTTGTGTTATCTTTGCCTGGTTTTAGAATCAGAATTATACTCACCTCATAAAAGGGGCTTGGAAGTCTTCCTTCCTCTTGAATTTTTTGAAATAGCTTGAGAGGGATAGGAGTTAGTTCTTCTTTGAATATTTGGTAGAATTCACTTGTGAAGCCATCAGGCCCAGGACTCTTCTTTTTTGGGAGGTTTTTTTTTGTTTTGTTTGTTTGTTTGTTTTTGCATTTTTCTGAAGCTGGAAACAGGGAGAGACAGTCAGACAGGCTCCCGCATGCGCCCGACTGGGATCCACCCGGCACGCCCACCAGGGGGTGACGTTCTGCCCACAGGGGGCGATGCTCTGCCCATCCTGGGCGTCGCCATGTTGCGACCAGAGCCATTCTAGCGCCTGAGGCAGGGGCCACAGAGCCATCCCCAGCGCCCGGGCTATCTTTGCTCCAATGGAGCCTTGGCTGCGGGAGGGGAAGAGAGAGACAGAGAGGAAGGCGTGGTGGAGGGGTGGAGAAGCAAATGGGCGCTTCTCCTGTATGCCCTGGCTGGGAATCGAACCCGGCTCCTCCGCACGCTAGGCCGACGCTCTACCACTGAGCCAACCGGCCAGAGCTTTTGGGAGTTTTTTGATAACTGTTTCAATCTCATTTGTTGTAATTGGTATGTTTAGGTTTTCTGATTCTTCCAGATTGATTTTTGGAAGATTATATGTTTCAAGTAATTTGTCCATTTCATCTAGGTTGTCTAGTTTTTTGGCATACAATTCTTCATAGTATTTTCTTACAATATTTTGTATTTCTGTAGCGTCAGTTGTTATTTCTCCACTCTCATTTCTAATTTTATTTATTTGAGTCCTCTCTTTTTTTTCTTGGTGAGTTGGTTAAAGGTTCATCAATCTTGCTTACCTTTTCAAAGAACCAGCTACTGGTTTCATTGATCCTCTGTACTGTGTCTTTAGCCTCTATGTCATTTATTTCTGCTCTGATCTTTATTACTTTTTTCCTTCTACTACCTCTGGGCTTTACTTGCTATTCTTTTTCCAGTTCTTTTAGATGCAGGGTCAAGTTGTTTATTTGAGCTTTTTCTAGCTTCTTAAGGTATGCCTGTAATGCTATGAACTTTGCTCTCAGGACTGCTTTGCTGTGTCCCATAAATTTTGAGTTGATGTATGCTTGTAATTGTTCATTTCTAGGAATTTTTTTTTTATTTATTCTTTGATCTCATTGTTAACCCATTCATTATTTAATAACATGCTATTTAGTTTCCAAGTGTTTGAGTATTTTTCAATTTTTCTGTTGTGGTTCATGCCACTGTGATCAGAGAAAGTGCTCGATATAATTTCAATCTTCTTAAATTTGTTGAGACCACTTTTGGGCCCTAACATGTGGTCTATCCTAGAGAATGTACCATGAGCACTTGTAAAGAATGTATATTCTGCTGCTTTAGGGTGAAAGGTTCTGAAGATATCTCTTAAATCGAGTTGATCTAGTGTGTCCTTTAAGTCTGCTGTTTCTTTGTTAATTTTCTTTCTTGAGGATTTATCTAGTGATGTTAGTGGGGTATTGAAATCCCCTACTATTATAGTATTGCTGTTGATCTTGCCATTTAAATCCATCAAAGTCTGCTGTATATATTTAGGTGCTCCTATATTAGGTGCATAGATATTTATAACGGTTATATCTTCCAGTTGAATTGCTCCCTTTATCATTATGTAGTGACCTTCTTTATCTCTTACTATATTCTTTGTTTTAATGTCCATTTTGTCTAATATAAGTATTGCTACCTCTGCTTTTTTTTCATTTCCATTTGCATGAAATATTTTTTTTGCATCCTTTTATCTTCGGTCTATGTGCATCTTTTGTTTTAAGGTGTGTCTCTTGTAGACAGCATATGTATGGGTCCTGTTTTCTTATCCACACAGCTACCTTATGTCTTTTGATTGGATCACTTAATACATTTACATTTAAGGTTATTATTGATATGTAGTTGTTAATTACCATTTTATTCTTTAAAACTGTATTTCTGTTTTACTATATTCTTTTTCTCCTTTGATCTGTTACAACAGGCCCCTTAGCATTTCTTGCAGCATTGGTTTGGTTGTAGTGAATTCCTTGAGTTTTCTTTGTCTGGAAAACTTTTTATTTCTCCTTCAATTTTAAATGATAGCCTTGTTGGATAAAGTAGTCTTGGTTGTAGGCTCTTGTTCTACATTACTTTTAATATTTCTTACCATTTCCTTCCGGCGTCAAGTGTTTCTGTTGAGAAGTCAGAAGTAATCCTTATGGGGGCTCCTTTGTGGGTGATAGTCTTTTTTTCTCTAGCAGCTTTTAATATTTTCTCTTTATCACTTAGCTTTGGTATTTTAATTATGATGTGTCTTGGTGTAGATTTCTTTGGGTTTCTCTTACTGGAGTTCTCTGTGCTTCTTGAACTTGTGAGACATTTTCCTGCCTTAATTGAGGGAAGTTTTCAGCTATGATATGTTTGAACAAAGTCTCTATCCCTTTTTCTTTCTCTTCTTCTTCAGGAACCCTTATGATGCAGTTGATATTTCTCTTCATATTGTCACAGAGCTCTCTTAGAGTTTCCTCAGACTTTTTGAGCCTTTTTTATTTTTTCTTCTTTGCTTCCATGCCTTCATTTATCATGTCCTCTAACTCACTGATTTGACTCTCAGCTTCATCGATCTTGCTTTTAATTTCTTCCATTGTGTTCTTCATTTCTGATATTGTATTTGTCAATTCTGACTGATTCTTTTTTTATTATTTCAATGTCCTTTTTTATATTTGCTATCTGCTATCTCTTTATTTAGGTGTTCCTAATGACCATCTATTGTTGTTCTAATATCTTTGAGCATCCTAACAATTGTTATTTTAAACTCTGCATTTGGTAATTTGGTTATATCTGACTCATTCAGGTCCTTTTCTGGGGATTTCTCTTGATTCATTTGTGTTGCATTTCTCTGCCATCTCATTTTGTCTGTGTAAAAGAAGGTTTTGGCCACTGGAGTCTACTGGGTGTGACCTCTGTGTTCCCTAGGTGTGATCTGTCTGCAGGCCTGCGACACCCTCTGCTGTTGCTTCCTAGGGTGTTTTGGTATGGGCATTGCTGGTGCCTGCCCACTGGGGCTGTTGCTGTGGTTTCCGCCTCTCCTTCATGGGAGTGGCTGTGATCATGTGCTTGGGTGTACAAGCCTCAGTGGCCTTGGACTTCGCCCTGCCCCCACAGGTGGCATTATGCTCGGCCCTGAGGGCAGGGGTGAGCACCTTTGCTTGGCTGTGGGTCTCTGCCTGATTCTGGGCTTTTGCCCCACCCCTGCAGGAGGAGCCCACTTGTGGGATGGCTGCAAGCTTTGGATCCACAGGCTGGGCAGGACTGCATGCCCATGCTCAGTAGCAGGACTCTGCCTGTTCTGGGCTTTTGGTTCCACCCTGTGGGAGGAGCCAGCTCCCAAGTCAGGCCACAAGCCTCCATTCTATGGGCGGGGCAAAGCTGTGCTCTTGCACCCACGCTCAAGGGCCTGTCTCCACCCCTTTTGGGGCTCTTGCCCTTTTCGCACAGGCTGGATTCCAGGCAGCCTCCAGCTAGGCTTGACCACTTTTACATGTCCCCTCCTCCCCATTTGGGCAAGACTGAGCTCACACCTGGGCCTCAATGGTGGCCAGCTGGCTTCTGCCCTTGCCGACAGAACCGCGCTTCCACGTCTGGCTGCCACCTGCCCTTGGGCGAGCCCTCATCTGTGTGCATGGGGGCGCTGCAGCTCAGACCCTAAGACTCACTACTGTAGTCCCGAGAGCTCCCTCCTTCTAAGCGACTCTGCTCTGTGTGCTGTAGGAGAGCTTGTTTGGCTGGTGTTCTGCTTCCCTTTGCTGGTATTGCTGTTTCCAGGGGAAATATTCACTTCAGATTTGGGGAGTGACTCATCCCAGGGGTTAGGGTGGCTGTCTTTCAAAATGTTTCTCCCTGTACCTCCTAGATTACACTCTCTTCCTGTTACTTTGGTCCTCTCCTCTCTCCCCATCCCCTGAAACCCCAGGTGAGTGGTTGTGAGAGACATTTTCTGTGTAGTCCCTTTAAAAAGAATCCTGGGTCTGAAATCAGTCTTTCTCACAAATGGTATTCTGTCTTGTTTCCAGCTAAATACTGTCCATACACCTCTTCTAGGCTCTGGGGCTGCAGGCTGGGGCTTTGTTCCTGGGACTCAGGACCCTCCCCTCTCTGCTAAACTCACTTCCCACCACGCGGGTCTCTCCCGGCTGCCGTTCGCTCCAGAGAGCTAGGCAGCACTCTTTGCGTTTCCGCTTTTCCTACCATTCTCAGTGTGTCTTCTTCAGTGTTCCTTTATTGAAGAGTCCTCTTAGTTTAGTCCAAAGTTGGTTTTTCCAGATGATAGTTCTTATAATTAGTTTGTAATCCACTTTGGTTCTGGGAGGTGGAAGTTGGTGTGTCCGCCTACTCCTTAGCCATCTTGTCTTTCCCTCAATAAAACTCTTTCAGACCCAAATCTGTCCATATAATCTTACAGTTAAAAACTGCCATTGTTTGTCTGCAAAAGTATGACCAGAATTATTATAAGAATTATTTTAAATTATTATAAGAATAATTTTCAGTGTTTATGGAAGTGGCGGCTGGATTTCTTTAATTTAGATTCCTGTAAAATAAACGATAACTGGGAGTGATGATCTCACGCTTAGTACATGTGAGGTCAGTTGGCAATGGGGGAAGGTCATATGAAGAACCACCCTCACCCATGCCCGCCAAAAAAAAAATGGCCCAGGAGCATTTTGAGAAAGAAAAACTATCTATCAGTCAATGAAATTTCACCACCCTACCAACACTATAAATTACCCTCGGGCGGGAGAAGCTGCCTGACTTCCCTGGCCCCTGTCTTGTGGACCAGTGAACCTTGCCCGGGATGCGCTCTAAATAAAGCTTTTGCTTGTCCACACTTGGTGGCTATGTTCTTCTTTCTTCCTTGGTGGAAAATACCTTCCATTTGGTGCTAAAACCCAGGAGGAGCTTGAGTCCACAAGGCCGCTCCTCTCCCCTTCTCTTCTGAGGAAGACCAGGACCTCCGACCTCCCACCCACTTTGACACATGGTGCGGTAAGTCCCCTACCTCTGGCCTCCCTTCAGTTCTTTCTGACTCTGAGACTCCCTATCCATAATTGCAGCTGTGTCAGGGACCTTCTACCCTTTCTGAGTGCATGTGTGCCCATGGAGACATACTGGACACTCCCACTCTGCCTGACTCTCTTGTGGCCAGAGATGGAGTTGTGGGACACCAATTCTCATCTCTGATCACCCCAAGGCTGAGGGCAGCCATGGGGGGCACAGGAATCTAAACCTGGCTCAAAAACACCCCTAGGGTGCCTTATCCAGAATCTCTCAAACATAGATCCCTCTCTAAAGAAGAAGAAACTGATCTTCTCCACTGTGGCCTGTCTATGATACCCACTGGATAACTAGACCAGGTGGCCTCCTGAAGGGACTTTCGACTTTAACACCCTCACTGATTTACGGAACTATTGCCAGAGAACTATAAAAATGGTTGGAGATCTCTTACATTCAGGGCTTCAGGTATTTGCACTCCCATCCTAATCTCTGTGCTGCCAGCTCTATGGCACAGGTGCTTTTAGCCAGAGAAACCTCAGCTAAACCCTCTGCTCCTGATCTTTCCTCCTTTGCTGACCCCCTTGAAGAACTCTCTCTACCTCCTGCACAACCCCCTCTGTCCTGTCATGGTCCTCCTCTCCCTCAGCCGGATCCTCTTTCTCATTTGCCTGCAAATACCAGTCCCTCTCTCTCCTTCTCTGTCAGTACCCACACCAGATCTCACTCCAAGCCACAAGAGGGAGACAACTTTCTCTTCCCTCTCCGCAAGGTGGCTGGAGCAGAAGGAGTTGTTCGGGTTCATGTTCGTTTTTCCCTCTTTGATCTGTCTGCAATCGAAAAGCATTTAGGTTCCTACTCTTCTAATCCTACCACCTATACCAAGGAATTCTAATATCTCACTCAGGCATATGACCTCACTTGGCATGATCTCTATGTTATATGTCTTCTACCCTTACTCCCACAAGTGAGAACAGATCCAGATGGTGCCATGGACTCATGCCAATTAGGTCCACCTCACAAATGACCAAATGCCAGTTGGGGAACAGGCGGTCCCTGACATGGACCCCAACTGGGATTACCAGACAGGACAAATAGGTAGGAGACGATGAGACCAAATGGTTGAATGCCTCATAGCTGGCATGCAGAGCGCAGCCCAAAAGGTAGTTAACTATGACAAATCGAGAGAAATCACTCAAGGACCTGAGGAAAACCAGGCCCTCTTTTTGAACCTCCTCACTGACGCTATGGTCCTCCACACTCGTTTAGACCCTGCCTCCAATGCCAGAGCTACTAGATTAGCTACTCATTTTATTTCCCAATCAACCCTGGACATTTGAAAGAAACTTAAAAAGGTGGAAGAGGGCTCCCAAATCCCTGTCTGAGACATGATGAACATGGTATTTAAAGTTTTTAATGGTCAGGAGGAAAAATTGATTTGTATTCCAGTTTGGTGGTGAGAGCTGGGCGTCTGTGCGTCCGCCTACTCCACTGCCATCTTCTGCACTCTCCTCGATTCAATTTTTGAAACTACTCTTTTTCTTCCTAGGCCTCTAGCTGACTATCTAAAAGGTACACGCAGCATTTACTATCTGTTCCAAAGCCTCTACATAAGGGGGGTCTTCATCCCCACTTCCCTACTCATCAGCTGAGAGGGCACTTACTGGGCCAAGATTGGCAAATCGACTTCACTCACATGGCCCCTCACAAAAAACTCCGCTATCTCCTAACTTTTGTTGATACCTTTTCAGGGTGGATAGAAGCCTTTCCCACCTCTCGAGAGATGGCAGACACCGTTGCCTCCATTCTTGTTGAACATATCATCTTGCAGTTTGGACTGCTGACTCCCACCCAGTCAGACAATGGCCCAGCCTTCACTGCCCGAATAGTCCAGCAGGTTGCCACCTCTCTTAACATCACCTGAAAGTTCCACATACCCTATCACCCTCAATTGTTGGGTAAGGTGGAGAGGGACCATGGCATCCTGAAGGGTCAACTAACTAAACTTTCCATTGAGACCAGACTCTCCTGGCTGAACCTCCTCCTCCTGGCACTCACCAGAATCAGAGCAACCCCACAAAACCCCACTGGACTTAGCCCCTTTGAGCTGGTTTACGGTAGACCATTCCCAATCAATCACAACTTACCTGTCAACCCCCCTCCTCTTGCCACATACCTCCCCTTTCTGTCTTTACTCCGCCATCTTCTTAGGGAACATGCAGACTGGAGTCTCCCTCCCATACGGGGTCCAAGTGAAGCTCATCCAGCAGTCCCCCTCCAATCAAGGGACAAAGTTCTTCTAAGGGAACTCTAACCCGGCTCCATACAGCCCAGGTGGATGGGACTCCATATGGTAATATTGACTACTCCTACCTCATCCAAGCTCCTAGGCCAAACACCTTGGTACCATGTTTCCCGCCTCAAGCTTGCCCCCATACAGGACTGCTGGCAATTGGAACCACTGGGCCCACCCATCTTCAGCTCACTAAAAAGTTTGGCCCCACAGATCCTCCTTTTACTCCTGTCCCTCCCACAGGAAATTTGTCACCACCTTCCAACCTCCTTTCCCGATGATGCCCCTAACCAGCAGGAAGTAGCCAGATGAATAGCGACACCCCTATCTAACATAAAAGGTCGAAATGTGAGGTCGGTTGGCAATGGGGGAAGGTCACATGAGGAACCACACACACCCATGACTGCCAAAAGAAATGGCCATACCCATGCCCGCCAAAAGAAATGGCCCAGGAGCATTTTGAAAAAGAACAACTGTCTGTCAGCCAATGAAATTTTGCCACCCACCACCACCCTACCAATGCTATAAATTACTCCCCGGGTGGGAGAAGCTTCACTACTTCCCTGGCCCCTGTCTTGAGGACCAGTGAACCTTACCCAGGATTGCTCTAAATAAAGCTTTTGCTTGTCCACACTTGGTGGCTACATCCTTCTTTCTTCCTCAGCGGAAAATATCTTACAGTAAGGGTCAACATTTATGTGGCATGGTGGTTGGGTTTTTTTTTTTTTTCATTAATTTATTGACCTTGCTTGGTTCAGTGTTGGGATGAGCACTGTGTGAATGACCATATGCTTTCCTTGTTAATGTGCTTTAATCCAGACCATCAGACAGCTGTCCTCTTCCCCAGAAAAGAGATACCGCTGGTGAAGCCAAACCTAAGTGGAGAAATACGGAGACAAATAGAATTCTCTGTTTTTTACTAAGAGCGATGCACATAGAGAAGTTTCGAAGACAGATTTTAATTTTCACCTGTTTCATTCCTCACTTTCCTGTCTGCCCTGATTTTGGTCATGATTTATCTCTTCTACACATGGTCTGGGCCCAATCTACAAGTAAAGAGCTCTTGCTTTTTGGGGCCATGGGTGAACCAAGAGGGTGTGGATTCTGGCTTTTCAAGATGAGGAAAGCAAGAACCTGCATTGATTCACTAAGAACAAACCATGTCAAACAAAATTGATTTCTTTCATTGACAGTGTATCAAACTTGCAGATAAGGAAATGGCTAGACTTCTTAGTGGGCCATCATTCTTAGTCTGTATTTAGACCTTCATTAAGGTTCTCACAAAATCACTCATAATAATCTTATTAAAGAGTTGGCAGATGATTAGCTAAATATTAGTACTAGCCATTATTATTAGTTATATAATTATATATAATCATATATAATTATATAATAAAATATATAATTAAGTTAGAAAAACTGGAGGTGTTTAGAGAGAAGAAAACAGGCCAGGGAATAATTAGGCAATATATCTATGAGAAACAATAGAAAAAAACAAACAAAAAAATTCAGCCAAAAAAAAGTCTTTAAATACATATGTATATAATTATTATGTGGAAGAATGAGTGGACTTCTGTATGGAACCAATGAGTAGCACTTGGACCACAATGAGAAGAGTGATGGGGACCTAGGATCTAATTCAACCATCATGGCATACAAAGATGGAACAAGTTGCCTTCGAAGGTTCATTACCTACCCATTATCTACTGCACAAGCCATAAAGGAAATTTAAGGGCCAGATGGATAATCAACTCAAATGACCTTTAAATTATACAGCTTGCATCACCATCACCTATCTCTTTGTCTTAAGTCCCTTCCAGGCAAGCTGAGGTCTGAGGCTCTGGCCCAAATAGTTTTGGGAGAAGAGGTTGAGCACACATTGAACTGGTCTGGTCCAGGGCTCCTGGGTATGGATTAGAAATGAGCTGAGTACTACATTTTGAATAAAAGGCATCTTGGGAGTCTCCAACATATTTTGGAAAAGATTGCTTTGAAAGGGGAGGTAGCAGAGCATCAAAGACCTCACCAGAAGCAAAGTCCATTTTTCAGAATTGGAATCTGGGATTCAGAGAGATAGAATAAAATTTCCAAAGGCCCATAGCAAGCATAATGCAGAGCCAGGCAAACAACATAGGTCTTCTAACTTCTATGGATAACGTCATGCTACAAACCCAGATAGCAGATCAATAGTTAGTAGAGATAAATATATCTTGCCACTCTGGTATCCTCTTGCCCTAATGCTGTAGATAACTGTAAAACCTTGTGAATTTCCCCATGGATTCACTTGTAGGCCTGCCTATATCATATGGCTTTGAGGTAGAGTTCATCCAATCTGTTTTTGGACTCTATCTCAAAATTATACTAGGTGGATATTCATTTTCCCCTGATTATATAACTGACTAAAAAAAATTGTCCTGACTTTTGAGCACTTGTGACTACTCATTTGCAATTAGACAGTTTAGAGTTATCAGCCTAAAAGTAAGATGATAAGTTTTTTATTAGTCTGCAGTGAGAGCCCAAAGTGGAGGCTGGGCCCAAGTGTTTAGGAATGTTTTGGCTTACTAACCTACCTGGGCAGTGCTGTAATTATTCTGGAGAGAAAACTCCCTCACATTTACATTTACATCTTCAAAAGCAAATGGCTTGCTGAATTATTTGTTGGTGATAATCAAATATTATCACTAAGAAACTACTACTTTCCTTTTAAAAACATTTTTTAAAAAAAGCATGAGTAAAGACATTGCTATATATAATAGATTAATAAGAAGCTATGAATATGTAAAGAGGGCAAACTAATCACTCCTAGGCATAAATTATTTCAAAGAGAACCAAAATTACTGTTTATGATAATGAGAATTGTATCTTTGGCTTTACAAATTGGTAAGTAGGGCACCATGCTTTGGAACACAAGTCTTAGCTTCCAAAGACTGTTGAGGTTTGTGTTGAATTAGGAGAATGAGGAAAGAATTTTGGGGCAGAGCTTCCTTCTCTCCACAGTTGAACATTATTATGAGATGTCAGAGTAAAGAGGCATATAAGGAGGGGTCAAAATCTTAATTCTTGGGAACTTTGTTGTGATTATTTATAGGAAAATTTGGACTTCTTAGGAGACTCTTGTCTAATTTGTTTAGTGTGGGTATATATGTAATGAAGAAGGTAGTTTCTAAAATCTTGTGGGACAAAGGAAACAATGGTGTTTAATTTAAAGCAGACTCTCAGAATAGCACATTGAACTTCCCTTGTTTATTTTATTCACCCTGACTCTAAATCTCCTCTCTCTTTTCTTTCCATCAGTCTTACCCAATGGGTCATGTTCCATCTCAACTTTTAATTTACTCAAACATGTATCTCATTGCCCCATATCACATTGTTTAATTGATAGAATCCATGAGAATATTTCCTCGTTACTTTATACTATATACTGTGGGAAATATCAAATTCATTGGACAAAGTTCTCATCTAGTTGGGAAGACAATATCTGTGTAATAATAGAGCCAAAGAGACAATCAGAAAATTTCAAGCCAGACAATGGTGAATTTTTCACCCTTGGTTTAGAAAATTGGAGCTAAATGTATACGCTCAGAAAAAAGAGGCTCTTTGGGCTCAGGCAGTTATGAAAGGCTTCTTGAAGATGAGAACTGAGTTGAGCAATTCATGGTGGCTCAAGTTCATATAGAAGGCAAGTTTATGACCTTATACCTGAGCCGCCTGAATACAAATGATACTCAAATGTAGTGGTGTTAGTTGCAAAGTGACTCAGCCCAACTGTTATGTGCCTAGTTTTTGGGTGCGTATTCAACATTCTCTGTTACTCCTCTATGCCTCAGCACATGTAATTGGACCATTTATATAGTATTGTGCTATAATTGTAGTTATATAAAACTGGTCGATAGGGGCATCAGCAATGATGTAGAAATGAGATGGGCATATGGACACCTCAAAACTAAACTTGCCTTCCACAGGCTGTCACATGGACTCTTTGCTGGAAGAGAACTATAGCAAGAATTGGATAGGCTAGGCTCAAAATAAGGAGTAATTACTTAGGAGAGGAGGTAATTAGACTATGTTTTTATAGTAAAGTATATGGGAAAAACATGAATGCTAATCTTCATACTCAATGTGCTTTTGGGGATCTCGACTAGTATATAGTTTACTCAGCTCAATTCTAGATAGTAGAGCAAGAAATTGTTTGATGTATTGAAAAACTGGTTATGGGGGAAAGTAGTCATATTGGTCCTGAAATATGCTAACAGAAGCTCTCAGAATGCTGAGGTTTGATCTAATGCACAGTCCAGAAACACCACTTGCCTACTGGGTTTTCCAGGTCAGTTTTTCACATACGGTTAACGGCACATTCATCTTCTCAACGTAGGCAAACCTTATGATTTTCAATGAAAGTGCTCGTATAAGACTTTTAAAAACCAAGATCTGTGTGTTCTTCATGAAAATGCAAGAACCCCTGACATTTAGGGTAACAGAAGGAATTGCTCTGATATTCTATGCTAAATTTACCAGATTTGGCTAAAACCCCAAGCATCTGTCCTATCACAGTGGCATATTAGTCACTCTTCAAAAGATTTAGCGTACTGTACTCTGGTGTGTGAGTATGTTAAATACCATGAACTATGTCAGTCCATCTCCCAGATTCAAGCTCAAGCAATTTTTAATTTTTATTTTTTTTACTATTGTTTATAGGGAGTCATTTGGTTTAACTAGGCTGAGTAAGACCTAAGCGTCAAATCCTTTTGGGGAGGAATAACAGAAGGGAATCTTAGAGTCCATTACATTGGAATGGTCTTTTAAAATTGTCTACTGTAGCACTCTCGAAATGTTTCTCCCTAATTTGGAAGGGTAGAAATGTATTACTAGAAGTGCCCTAAGGTCAAATAATTTATGGGACATCAAGTTAAGCAAAGCCAAATCAGTTTCTTTGCTGTAAGACTTACTAGAACCTTTCATAGGCTAATATGCATTATGAATCAAGAGGGTCCCAAACTTATTTGACTGAGACACTTTTCATTTTGTGGACATGGTGCTCTGAGAAATGTTGATTTATTTTCTTTTCAGAAAAGAGAGCAAAACTGAGTGGTCAAGGGCTTTACCTAAAGTTATGAAACTATTGTACTTACCTACAAATATGTAGCTATAGCATGACTTACTTGAATGACAGGCCACGATGGTGGCACTGCATGAGAAAAATAGGAGAAGGAAAGAATGGTAGCCATTTTTAAGACAATTAATGGCTACAGATTTAAGTTGCATTTGGCAAAGAGGCAGGGGGACAGAGAAAGCAGCCCTGCACTGACCTACAGACTGGATCAGTGTACCTGGGCCACTGGGCCACACAGAGTCCTCAGGTACGGCCACTAGAGAAACTCCCCATCAATCATCTTCATATTATATTAACTGTCATCTGCATGGATATTTTGCCCCCAAGAGTAGGACTGGATGGATTTCCAGGGGAAGTGTGTGGACCACCAATTAAAAGATGACATTAGTTTCTAATAATGAGCATTTGTGTTGGCCTATAAATCTTCTGGGAGATAGATAACACAGAATATATTAGTAATATGTTCTTTGGTTTATGTTTAAGTTCACCATGGAATAGTTTTCCAGGCAGACTGAAAAAATACTTTTAGAAAGATACTTATTTTCCATTAATAATTTTAAGAAAAAGGTTTATAATAGGATTTGTGACCCACAGATCCCAAAGTGTTACATAAATAATATGAGAAACTGCAAAATGATCTTATATAAAGTCACTTCACAAGATGCATGTTTAATTAGCACCTACTAATAAAACAGATGCATGTGAAATTATTTAGGGTGACATGTACTATTCTGAACAATATGATATCAGCTCAGGATGCCAAGGGCATGCAATGTAACCTGTTTTTAATTGAGCATTTTATCACCAAACAAAATAAGAGACAGCTTGTGTTTTATATATTTCTCTGGAACATCATTATACAACAATAAATGCAAAAGGAAATTATAAAAAACAAACTTCAAGCAGGAAAAAATTTAAAGGCACAGATTTTTGGGAGTGATTTAGCTGTTAAAGGATTTTATGTGAACACTGAGAGGTGGATTCATACCATACTGGTTATTTTAAAAGCAAAACATTACTATTTTCCTTTTAACTTGATCGTATTATTTTAAAAATATTATAAGAACTACCTTTTAAGAATAGCCCAGAGCATTTTCAAAGATACAGCTCTCAAATTCAGAATTTGTTTTGATTTTGTAAAAACTCAAGAAGAAAGCTTTCTTTTAGTTGAAATAAGTTATCTTTCCCTAAACACACACACACACACACACACACGTCAAAGAGATAAGTGGCACATCAGATGAAGAAAAATAGCATAAAGAGAATGTACAGTAAAACTGCCCAGTATCCTGGACTGTACTGGGAACTTCTGAGTGGAGGATTGCTTAATCACTTTTTGGCAGCAATTCTAACATTCATGCTTACAATGAATGTCAAAAGCAGTGTTGCAAAGGGAAAAAAACACCCACAGAGTATTGCTGCTTGAGACATAAATATGGACAGGTCAATGGCCAACCCCTCCCACTTGCCTCAAGAGCACACATGGCTGTGACTCTGATTTATTGTGCATACCTAACTCTCATATGTATTTCATCTCAGAACCAGCTTTGTTGCCTCTTTCTCACCCAGCAACTGCCTCTTCCTCAAGCCCCATCTCCTCATCCTTTCATCCTCTGCCTGCCCTGGTAAGCCACTGTTGAGCTGCCAGAGATCTCAGTCCGCAGCACCAGAGTGACGCTGGAATAAATTTACTGTTGAGCTAAAATGCGTGAAAGAATCCAGAACTTATTCTGACCTGCCAGAACTACAAATTCAGAAATCAATAAGGAATGTGTTTCTTTCTTTCTCCATGCAAAATTCAGAAAATATTGTGGGTGCCTCCTGTATTCAAAGTGCTGAGCTAGGCGCTATCAGGGGAAATAGGCCTGTTCTCAAGGAGGTTCCAATTTAGTAAACACCATAAGGAGAATATTTTAGAGGATGAGAATGAGCATGGAGTTAGGATAAGAACTTACAGGGATAAGATGTAGCAAGGCAACATATTCTTTGAAGCTAAAGAGGTCCGTGGAATACTGGACTAACTGGAGAGGTATACGTTGTTGCTGTTGGTTTCACACCCTCTCATTTATGTTTTTGAGGAAATGTTTCGAAGGTAGTTCCTAGTACCATATCCTGCAATGATGGTTGTGCACTCACATTTATGCAATAGAAATGATTTGTTGATGCCTTTCACAGTAGAAAAAATTGAAGATGCCATATTTAGATAAACTGAAGTTTTATCTGCAATGACATGAATGTATTTTAAATGCAAAGACCTAGCTATTTAAAAGAATATAGTGATGAATTGCTTTGTAAACTGAAAAATACTTATAAAATATAAATATTAGCTTATATATCCTCACGTTGACTTAAAACTTTGCATCTTGAATTCCATATAAATTTTATATATGACTCTCAATTTCCTTCGGCTCACTTCTTTTTTATTATTTTAAATTTTATTTATTGATTTAGAGAGAGAGGAAAGGAAAGAAACAGAAACATTGACTGTTCCTCTGTTCCTGTATGTGGCTTCTCTGGGGATCAAACTCACAACCTTTGCATATTGGGATGATGCTCTGGCCAATTATCCAGCTAGGGAAAATTCTTTTTTAAATTTATTGATTTGAGAAGAGAGTTAGAGAGAGAAAGAGATTTGTTGTTCCACTTGTTTATGCATTCATTGGTTGATTCTTATATGTATCCTGACCAGGGATTGCACCCTCCCCTTAGTGTATTGGGTCTCTCGTTTATTTTATTTGTTTAATTTTTCTTCTTCTTATAAGGCTCTATGTAAGGTGCCTTACTTCCTTTCTGTAACTAGATAGGCATTAATAAATAAAATGTATTTATTTATATTTCTTCTCTAACACAATATAGCCTATGTTGGTATGCTAGACCTAGTTCAGAGACAGGAGAACCTTATTCAGTTCTATGGTACCATTAAAAATATTCACTGGCTGGGTGCTGGTGATGCCCTATTGGGTTTATAATGTACGAACAGGTTGTTTTCTGTTAAAGATCAGCACCTTTTGTGGCTTCAAAAAGCAGGGCACATGTTTTTGCTGTGGGAAACATGATTAACTTGTTATGTCTGAAGGGTGTTTCTGATATAACTTTTGCATATGAATAAAATACAAATCCAGGCTGCCAGCTCTTTAGCCTCCCTGAACATCAGAGGCCGAGAAAACAGCATTTTAAAGCCTTTTATGTATCAACAGAATAAAATATTTTGAAGACACACTCATCACATATGGCTATCCCAGAATATCACAATCCATGAATATGAGTGTTATTGTTTTTTTGTTCTGCAAGAAAGCATCACACGCTCTTTCACAGATATGCCAAGTACAGCTCGATTCATAATAGATTCATAATAGATGCTGAAAGATGAATACATGAACTGCCTGCAAAGTAGCTGCCGTGTTGTATTTGCTGTTGACAAGCCAGCAGCATTTGCTTTGCCTTGGAGTGGGAATAAGAAAGTTTAACTCTTGGTCTGAAAAGCAAATGAGAGGAGCGTATAAAATGGAATACAGTGGCATGATAGGGTGACTTCACTATGCTTCACCTCAGTGAATTCTTCAGGAAGCTCTTTTAAAAAAATGACAATTTCTTTTCACTGGAATGTGGATATGTATATGTATATATTGCTTTTGTAATACAGAAAACTCAAGGAATCAGAAATTCTGATTTCTGGTTGCTACTCTCCCACTGACTAGCTGTATGACTTTGGACTTGAGTCTGTTCACGTGGCTCGTTTAGTCAACCAACATTTTTAGTGGGATACTCAAGGCATGATTCTGCATAGATATGTAAGATAGAGCCCAAGTTCTCTTGAACTTATAGTCACTAGAGTATGAGGGAGGGAGAAGACATACAAAAGTAGAACACAGAGTGGTGAAACTAAGCATTATGGGAGTTAAGAAGCTTGAACTAAGCCATTTTGTAAGGTCTCTCTGAGCTCTGTGATGCTGAGGGTTAGGGTACTTATGGGGGCCTTGTAATTTGCTTCATCTTAAAACAAGCGCTTCTGGATTTTTTGGTTATAGGTTTCCCGGTGAGAAATTCTTAACCTTTGTTTATACCTTCTTGGGCAGTCGCTTCTTTGAGCCTCCATTTTTATACCGATAAATTGGTAATAATACTTTATACTGTTGTGAGTCTTAACTTCAAGATCACATGCAAAATATCCAGTAAAGTGCTTGGCAAAGAAAATGTTAAAGAATGCCATCTCACTTTCTCCTTCCCAGAGTTCCTCATTAAACAGAAATCACTGACTGCCACTGGGAGTCAGGAGAGGATGCTAACAGCAGGCTGCCCAGTGACCACTCTGATGGCTAGTCTAATGTTGCTCACCTCTTTTAGGAAATAGATCTCTTGAAGAACCCATTGAAACACCTGGAGAGCTGCAGTGGGAAAGAAAACTTGGGTAGCACTTCGGGCTGTTCCATTCCTTCTGCAGCATGTTTTTATTTTTGTAATCCTAATGTGCTGAGGTAAACTTTCCAAGTCTTCTTCATAGTGCCTTGGGAACAGCCATAGTACCCGAGAGAGATACAAACTGATTTTGACTTGGGTTACATTTACATATGAAATGCTACAATTATGGTAAGAGTTTCATTCAAGAGAAAATACTGAAAAAAAATATGACTATAAAAGATTTAGCTGAATTCACTGAAGAATAAAACTTAATAGGTTACTAAGGAGTGTTTTGAGAAGCATCAACCTTGGAGGTTAAAAATAGAGTAATAATTTTTTCTCACAATTTCCTCACAATGCTATCTCTGTGATATCACCATCATTTTGTGACAATATGACAAAGCTAATATTTTCCTGTACTGACTGATTTTTATTTTTGCATTCATCAAAACTAGATTACCTAACTTACCACCTTCTGCTAAGAAGACATAAAGATGAATCAGAAATGGATAATGTTGTTAAAAAATTTCAAAGCAAATGATTTTGAAACATTGGCATTTGGTCAGGCCTTTTGGCAACCTTTTTGTGGATAAGATATGGACCAATAATTGTGTTCTTTGGTTCACTAGAAGTCTCTAATCTGAAAGAACTTCAGTCTTTCCACATAGAAAGTAAAAAGAAAGTAGAGCTGTTCAGTGGTGATTTTCAGAATAAAATTTATGTGATACTCCTGAGAAATAAAAGAAGTTTGCTGTTATTTAATAACATAAAGGCATGCATTTCTTGGGCAGGGGCATTGCCTTTGGCACCCGTCACTATATGAGACATAGAGGGAAGCCTCCATGGTCTTTCCTAGCAAAGAAAAATCATTGAATTTGGAGCTGAATGTCACCAGGTTGTCAGGTCTTCAGGTAAAAATACTGAAAATGAAATATGGAAATTATAAAACAAAAGAAATATGGAAATTATAAAATGCTTTTCTATAGTGTGCAATACTACAGTGCTATAAGTTTTTTTTGTTTCCTTAATGCATTAACAAGACAGCAAAAATATTTGTTGAGCAGTGCTTGTCTGCAATGAAAATGATAATTTGCTAGAGCAATAGAAAAACAAAATAACATCTTAGTTGAATAAAAAATACCAGAACCTACAATTATCTTGTGATTTGTCACACCCAGAAATTTCAGGTGAGGTAAGAGGAACTAGTCATGCCTCATTCTGAAGTCCTGGGGCCAGAAGGGTAAAACAAATAAGGCAGTAGGACAGAGGAAATGAAAAAAGCCCAAAGAAACTGAAGCTTCATGAGCTCTGAGCCACTGTGAATACCCTCTTGCTAATCTTTTCAAACGCCCTGCCCTCAGGAGGTCTTACCCATGGACGAAATAAGCCATAACACTTCTGTAAATTTCTGCTTAGCTATCAATGGCCATAAACAGTGGCATAATGGTAAATTCTATCCTCTCCTGTCTCCAGCATCTTTCCTAAGAGACTTCTAAAGCTCAATTGAGATTGTGCTAAAACATAGATAATTGGACACCTGCTCTTCAACTGTCTCATAGAAACTAATGGAAGGTGATTTGAACCCCTACACAGGCCTATTTGGACTGTGCAAGGACAGATATCCTGAAACAAGACTCTACAGTAAGGGTAATCATGCTTTTAGGGGTAATAATAATCTTGGATGAGGTGCTATTACTACCTGAAAACATTAATAGGCTTCATGGTGTTTGTCTTGTTAATTTTATTGAAAGATTTGGTAGACAGAATATTAAATTTAAAACACTTTTTTAAGTGAGAGAGCGGAGATAGTGAGACAGACTCCTGCATGCATCCCGACCGAGATCCACCAAGCAACCCCCCATCTGGGGCCAATGCTCGAATCAACTGAGTTATTCTTAGAGCCCAGGGCTGATGCTCAGAAAAACTGAGCCACTGACAGTGGGAGGGGAAGAAGGAGAGAAGGAGGAGAGGGACGGGAAGAGAAGCAGATGGTCACTTGTGTGCTCTGACTGGTGATCAAACCCAGATACATCTGCATGCCAGGCTGATGTTCTATCCACTGAGCCAACTGGCCAGGGCCAGAATATTAAATTTTAATACAAACATGAATGTGTGTGTAATAAAATTTTTTTGCAGCAGTCTTAAAGATAAAACTAGAAACTTAAGAAAATGTTCAAGCTTGCCTGTGCCTACTTTAAGCTCTGACTCCAGAACCTGAGATGTATTATTTTACTTTTTTGCCATTTGGGAAAATACTGTAAAAATATTTGGAAACCACTTCCCTAAATAATATAATTTTCTTTCCCCCACCGCACCAGTATTCTGTTGTACCTTTCAACACCCAACCCACTCCAATATTCACATCATTAAATGGAATAAAATTACATATGCACTTCCCTGGTAAGAACTTTTGAGGTAAGCACTCATATTTTCCAATTTTAGGGAATTAAATTAGCTCCTCAATTTTAAAACTTCATAGAAACCACTGCAGTGAGTAGAAGATGGAGAGGGGAGATAGGGAGACTTTTATTCCCCTGATTTGTCTGTTCTTTGTTTTGGCTCCTAACTGGGTCATTGTATTGGCAGGGGGCCTTCAGCTTCAAATTGTGTCTTTTCACTGTTTCTAGTCATTTTCATGGAAGGGGAAATCTTCCTCTTTAATGAAGGCTCCCCAAAACCTGTTATCTAGAAGAAATCTTAGTTAGAAATGGGTAATCCTTAGAAAGAACTTCAAGGAGAAGTGGGTGGGAGGAGGGGGCATCTTAAAAGGAGGTCAAATCACACTGGTAAAAGTTGGAATGTTTATGAGGTGAGCTGTTCCTTAGAATCCTTCTTTTTTCCCTAACACAATTATCATCATGCTAGTCCGAGCCATTGGCATAGAAAGAACTGCAGCATCACCACTTATTTCATCCATTTATACTGGAAATTTTGATTGACCACCTGTATGTGTTGACATGCATGTTGGAGATACAAAGATGAATGGATTTTTTTTTTTTTCAGAAAGGCTATCGTCTGGAAGGAAACCAACACACACAAAGATATAAGGTGATAAAAAAAAAAAAAAGGTAGTGATAGGTGCAGATTCAGGTCATTATGGAAGCTCCAAAAATGGTCACTGAACTGAGATGGGAGTGATCATGGTAAACGTCATCTAATTCCACTCAACCTCATCTAATTCCACTCTTCCCCAATTCATATATAGCCTCTCTAGATGTTTTCTGTTTTGTTTTTCTAACATGTTATGCTCCTGACTTTACTCTTGCTGTTTCTTCTGCCAGGAGTGTTCCTGCTCTTGGCTTGGCTGGTTCCTTCTCATCCTTTATTCACATCTATCAGAATCTCCTTAGAGAGGTCTTTCCTAACCACACCAGCTAAAATGTTCTGTGTTAGTTCAGATAGATTAGGCCAGGGTCACAGATAAACTCCAATGTGTGTAGTGGCTTAAGTATAAGGAAGTTTATTTGTCACTCATGGAATAGTCCAAGGAGAGTGTTCCTAAATGGTAAGTGGCTCTCTTGATGCAAGAATTCAAATATCCATCTTGTGGCCATCCACTTGGGACTTTCTGCCTATCACCAGCTGGAAGAATGGAGGAGACATACTTACATCTTATAAACTTTGATTTGCTCAGTGGACAGAGTGTCACCTGGCATGCAGACCTCCCAGGTTTGATCCTTACTCAGGGCACACAGGAGAAGCGACTATCTGCTTCTCTTTCCCTCCCTCTCCCCCTTCTCTCTCTCTTCCACTCTCACAGCCAGTGGCTCAGTTAGTTCAAGCATAGGCCCCAGACAGGGTTTGCTGGATGGATCCTGGTCAGGGCACATGCAGGAATATGTCTCATTATCTCCCCTCCTCTCACTTTAAAAACAAACAAACAAACAAACAAACAAGCAAACAAATAAATATTGACCCAGAAATGGCACATATCACTTCCACTCACATTCCATTGGTTAGAATAGCCATACCTAGATGCAAAAAGGAGTCTGAGAAAAGCAGTTATGGGTCAAAAAAATAAGGAGGAAAGAGATATTTAAAGATCTGCTAGTGCATTTGTGTTGATTCTGTCACCCCCCCCCTTCTCATTAACCTACCTAACATCATTCTACTTAGTCCCTTTGTGGCACTTATTACAGACTTGCTGTCATCTTGTTTATTGATTTACTTTGTTGTTATATTGGCTCCCTCCACCAAAATCTGAATTTTGTGAAGATAGGGATTTTGCCTGCTTACTATAATGCTCTATCTCAGTTCTTAGCAAAGTATTTGATGTATAGTAGGTAGTGAGTTAAAAACCACTGAGTGAATTAACAAATGTATGAATGAGCAGAGTCTGGACAGATAAGGACATGGACAGAGAAGAACATGGGGGAATGCTTGGGTATGGGGACAGGGGTGTGGAGAGGGAAAGAAGGGCCTTCCAGACAGAGGGGATAGTTTTAGCAATGACATGAAGATAGGAAACACAATGTGTACAGACACTTACCTGTATTAGATAATAATGTATGAGTTAAGGACTGGTTGTTGATAGTGCTAGAAGTATAGTGAGGAGCCAGCTTTCTGCTCCTCTTCTTCAAAAACCTTTAGTATTTAACTTGAGTTTTATCATTTTTGTGTTTTACAGCCTCAAGAGATTCTAATTTATGATAATATACTCTAAAGGTCCTTCCATAGCTTGATATAACTTTATTCCTCCAACCTTATTTCTCACTGTCCCTCCATCTTCCTGCATTTCTCATGTGAATTTCTATTACCTTTCCTCTGATACTCCTTGGATGGTGTTATTCCTTTACCTGTTAGAGCATCTTTCTTTTTCCCCAGGCACTACTCATGTTCTAGTTAAATTTCATATAATCCATATAACTTTCCTGTCATTCCCGTCCATAGTCACCTCCTCTGATGAATTTCCTTTTGCATTTTAATATTTAATTAGCTATGACATGTACAGTTATTTATACTCTCCTATATTATTGTTTTATGATTTGTGTGGTAGTTTTGTTTCATTGACAAAATTTTAATCTTCTGGAGTACAGGGACTACTCATGGATTTTTGACCTGTGACACCATTCATGCATTCATTTAACAAAATTTACTTTGAATCTGACAAACCAGGATCAGAGGTATAATCTGCTCTGTGCTTCTAACAGAGATGTATACTAGAGATGCAAAATTGTGTAACACACATCCTTTTTCTTGAGAGACACAGACTTATGGAGGAAATGGGTAATTGCAGGGCCAGAAATAGGGAGTTATTTCCTTCACATTAGGATTTAGAATGTATGTGTCCCAGTTGTAAAAAGGGCCCAGTGGGCCACATAACCACTTGTCACTCTTGTCAGTCTCTCATATAATCCATTGGGTAGAAAGAGAACTGGTCTGAATTCTAGCTGATGACTCCATTCATATTACTAGAATGTTTTAAAGAACTCAAAGGATTCTAAACTTTCAGTTAAGCTCAAGTAAAATTATATTACCATCACATGTTATAGGTTTATGATTAGGAAGATAAACCCCTAGGTTCACTTGGGTCTTACTGAAGCTACAGAAAACAAGATGTTGGCTATTTACTAAGGCATTAGCCACTGGATGGGTAAAGACAATAGCCTGAGGACAATTTTTGTAATGGCCAAATTATTAGAGGCAACCTGTGCTCTAAAGGAAGCAGAATGGACAGATTGCACTTTCTCTTTTCCTCTCTCACAGCTGGCTTTCCAATGCTGCTGTTGTTGCTGGTTTGATGTATTGCTTTGTACTTTTTGAAGGGGAAAGGAGGAGACCTCAGTGGTGAGATGACCTGGAGAAGTTCTGTAGGAGGATGGGACAGTCTGGTTTCCTCAAAAGAGTCATTTTGTATCAGTTATGAAATATCATAGTGGTCATCCAACACTTCTATACTATGAATCTACATAGATGGCCTTTCTGTCCCACAGAGAATTGTGGGACAGAAAAAATTTGCATATATTTAAATATAGCACATTTATTTATTCATTCATTCAGGTATTTGCAAAAATAAAAGGAAGGAGGAATCTGGGTAAGTGAATTCCACCTTCATTACATTAGGAGTTTCTATCTTCTCTACCAGGCTTTTTACAAACAAAATTTCTCTGTTTTTTTCATAGTTTTATTGCTTGATTTTACCCAGCCCACTCTCTAGTAGGCTTATAGAGAAAAATTAAGTGGCTGGGATAATTTCTAAGATGAACATTTAGAGCTAAAATTGTCAGCTAGGTGTCTTGGCTTTTCTTGCTTCCTCTCTTCTATCACCCCCAATTCACCCATCTTGTGCGTGCCACACTCCCACAATGTTACTGACCTACTGTCAATCAAGGCAGAGTTCTCCCAGGCTTTAGCCTCATGTCCTTTATTACACACATGTAACAGGGACAGTTAGTGCTCACTAAACAATCCATGTGTTCTCTCTAATACCAGCCTCCTTTTAAGTCTCTTAGGGCCACATGACTAGTTCTGACCAATAGACAGAGGACAGAATAGGTGAAACTTCTGAGCTAAGGCTCTGTTTCTTTTATCCCTCTCTTTCATTAGAGGATGCCTACTCTAGATGACGTTGCTTCAAGAGGAAATTATATCTGATTTTACACAAGCAAGAAATAAGTCTTTATTGTATTCAGTTTCTGAAATATAGATTTGTCTGTTGTTGCAGTTAGCTTTAATCATTCTAATAAATCCCAGTATGTGAAAGCCTTCATGTGTTTCAAAACTTATTTAAAAATATTGTTTTTTGGTGTTTTTTGGAAACACATCTAAAGAATTTAAAAAATGTAAAGCCCCTGCAGAGCCATGGCAGCAGCATAATTATGTCGTCACTTCTGCAGTTGCATCCACAGTCACTGCACTTCTCTCTGGTGCCTTCGCCATTGTTCTTGTTTGAGAATTGTTTGTTGTCTGGCCAAGTTTTCCTTTTGACTTATGGGGCAAGTTTTGCATGTTTCAGTAAACATGGAAAATATTCTTTGTACCAGCTTAATATATATTATGCTATACCTCTTTTAGTCCCCCCCCCAATTAATTTCTACCTTTCTGATTTAGGGCTACCAGGTGAGATAAGCAAGATGGGACAAGTGGGAAGAAGATTTCTGGAAGGGAGTAATGGAAGGGGGTGGCTCATTCATGAATTTAAGGTGTACTATATATATGGGATTTCTAAGAGCAATACCTCTTAACTCTTACTGCAGCCAATTATACAAGGATCTATGCTATGTCATAAGACCTGGTCAATTTGATATTTTGTCTATAATGGCATATGTTTTTGTTTAAAACACACTTGGATGTTGCATAAGAATGAGTGCAACAGTGTTTGTGCTGTTCCAGTCTGCTACTCACCTATGGTGCGATGTCCATATGCCACATCATGCTTTTATTCCAAACTTTCTCAGACTCTCCAGTCCCCACATTGTCTTGCTCAGAAATCCAAACTTCCATTATTATTATTTTCCCCCAAATCATCTCATGTTGTTCCCCTTAATGTTAATACCCTTTTCCTTTTGGCCTTTTACATGGTCCATTCTCCTCTCTCTTTAACAACCAATTTCTACCAATATTTTAGGATCCAGGTCATCTCACGTCTATAAAGCTTTCACCAACTTTCTCATCAGCTCCCAGAGCATCTTGTATTAATATCTAACGTAGCAAGTATCCAAGTATAATTCAATAATTTTTAGTATTCAAGGACATGTGCACCCATTACCATCATCAATTTTAGACCACTTTGTTCAGCTCAAGAAGAAACTCCCTACCCTTCAGCCATTATCCCCCCTATTTTTCCATCCCAATCCTCCAGCCATAAGAACACTGGTCTCTTTTCTGTCTCAATGGATTTGCCTTCTGTGGACATTTCTTGTAAATAATATTATGAATGGCTTCTTTCACTTAGTGTGTAATGTTTTCAAGGTTCAACCATGTTATATCATATATCCATATTTTTTTTTTTTTGCTGAATAGTACTCCTTTGTATGGACATACAGTATTTCATTTATCCATTCATCAATTAATAGACATTTGGGTTGTTTTTACTTTTTCACTATTATGTATAATGCTGCTGTATAAATTCATACATTTTGTGTTGACATATTTTTCAATGCTTTTTCTTTTCTTTTCTTTTTTTAAATGAAAAGAGGGGAGATAGAGAGACAGACTCCAGCATGCACCCTGACAAGGATACACCCAGCAACCCCCATCTAGGGCTGATGCTCAAATCAACTGAGCAATCTTTAGCACCTGAGACCGATGATCAGAGCTATCCTCAGTGGCCTGGGACAGACACTCAAATCAATTCAGCCACTGGCAGCAAAAGAGAGAGAGAGAGAGAGAGAGAGAGAGAGAGAGAGAGAGAAGGGGAAGAGGGAGAGGAAGAGAAGCAGATAATCACTTCTCATGTGTGCCCTGACTGGGGACTGAACATGGCATGGCCACATGCTGGGCTGACGCTCTATCCACTAAGCCAACCAGCCAGGGCCATATTTTTTAATTGTCTTGGGAGTAGAATTGCTAAGACATACAGTAACTATCCTTGACCATCTGAGAAACTGCAAGACTGTTTTCCAGAGTCTAGACCAGTGGTTCTCAAAGTGTGAGCCAGGGCGCTCTGGTGCACCCTAGAAGATTTCTAGGTGCGCCCTATGGTATTCCAGAGAAATATGTGCCTGTTGGGGACCAAAAAACCAACAGGGCTTTAGATTTTGGAGGGACAGAGGTGTGGGGAATTGGCTGTAAGCTGACAGTCTGCCCAACCCCCCACCTCACTTGCCTGATTAGGTTGCAAAAGGTTGTTAAGTTGTGGTGCTGGATTGTTTACACTACCCCCCATGTTCCCCAGAAAAACTGGAGGCAAGTTTCTTCTATCCTTTGTTTGGTGTAAAGTTAAGATAATATGTATGGGGGGGTTTTCTGCACTCAACACAATTAAGAGTAAAAGAAGAGGAATTCTTCAATGTATTGACAAGGAAATGAGAGTTTGCCTTTCAAATATATGCCCAAACATTGAAGAAATCGCTAGGACACATCAGGCTCATGTTTCTCATAAACACAAGAATGAAAACACTTAACACATTCATGCCAGGACCTGCTGAATTTACTAAATCTTACTAAGAATATATCTATATACTGTATATAAAAAGATAACTTTTTTGTCATTTTATTTTTTAACACTTTTTTACGAATTCTAAAAAGCATAACTCAAAAAATGTAACATAAAAATGTTTTTTAATATCAGAATAAATTTGTCATATTTATTTTATTTAATTTAAAAAAGCATGCTTGGACTTTATATTTTTGCTCTAATATTTGACTTAATTATTATAACATATTTCTCAGAAATTTGTATATAGTGTGCCTACAATTATTTGTAGGATTTTAAATGTGCCCTGACTTCAAAAAGTTTGAGAACCACTGGTCTAGACCATCACCAGAGTTTGAGAGTTCTGATTTCTTCACATTCTTCTTACTACATGTTACTCTTACTCTTAGATTCTAGCCATCTTAATTTTTTTTTTTGTATTTTTCTGAAGCTGGAAATGGGGAGAGACAGTCAGATAGACTCCCGCATGCGCCCGACCGGGATCCACCTGGCACGCCCATCAGGGGTGAGGCTCTGCCCACCAGGGGGTGATGCTCTGCCCCTCAGGGGCGTTGCTCTGCCACGACCAGAGCCACTCTAGCGCCTGGGGCAGAGGCCAAGGAGCCATCCCCAGCGCCCGGGCCATCTTTGCTCCAATGGAGCCTTGGCTGCGGGAGGGGAAGAGAGAGACAGAGAGGAAGGAGGGGGGTGGTGGAGAAGCAATTGGGCGCTTCTCCTATGTGCCCTGGCCAGGAATCAAACCCGGGTCCCCCGCACGCCAGACCAACGCTCTACCGCTGAGCCAATCGGCCAGGAGATTCTAGCCATCTTAGTAAGTGTAAAATGATTTGTACTTTTTTGATGACTAATCATGTTGAGCAGTTTTTCATGAGCTTGTTGGTCATCTTTTGAAAAATGTCTATTCAAGACACTTTGCTCATTTTTTATTTTATTTATTTATTTATTTATTTATTTTTGTATTTTTCCAAAATTAGAAGTGGGGAGTCAGTCAGACAGACTCCTGTATACGCCTGACCAGGATCCACCCGGCATGCCCACCAGGGTGCGATACTTGGCCCATCTGGGGCATTGCTCAGTTGCAGCCAGAGCCATTCTAGCACCTGAGATGGAGACCAAGGAGCTGTCCTCAGTGTCTGGGCCAACTTTGCTACAGTGGAGCCTTGGTTGTGGGAGGGGAAGAGAGAGAGAAGAAGGAGAGGGGGAAGGGTGGAGAAGCAGATGGGTGCTTCTGTGTGCCCTGACCAGGAATCAAACCTGGTATTTCACAAGTCAGGCTGATGTTCCACCACTGAGCCAACCAGCCAGGGCTACTTTGCTCATTTTTAATTGAGTCATTTGTCTTTTTATTATTGAATTGTAAGAGTTCTTAAAAATTTCTCCACGGGCCCTGGCTGGGTAGCTCAGTTCATTAGAGCATCATCCCAACATGCCGAGGTTGCAGGTTCCATCCCCCATCAGGGCACACACAGAAATCAACCAATGATGTCGTGAATAAGTGGAACAACAAATTGATGTTTCTATCTCTTTCCCTTCCTGTTTCACTAAAAATTCAATTAAAAAAATTTCTCCATACAAGTCTCTTATGAGAGATGATTTGCAAATAATTTTTCCCATTCTGTGGGTTGTCTTTTACCTTTCTTTTTTTGGACAGTAGCCTATGAAGCACAAAATTCTGAATTTTTAGGAATTACAATATCTATTGTTGTTGTTGGTGGTGGAGGTGTCATATCTAAGAAACCAATGTTATATCCAAGGTCATGAAGATTTACCACTATGTTTTCTTCTAAGACTTTTGTAATTTCAGCCCTTACAGTTAGTTTTTGACCCACCTTGAATTCACAGATGTGTATGATATGAAGTAAGGGTCTGGCTTTATTCTTTTACATGTTGATATCTCATTGCCACAGCACCAATTTCTCAAAAGCTATTCTTTCCTTTTTAAATTATCTTGGCACTCTAGTTGGAAATCACTTGACTGCATGCATACTAGTTTAATTCTGTACTCTCAATTCTATTTCATTGATCCATATGTCTATCATTATGACAATATTTCAATCTTCAAACTGTTGCTTTGAAATAAATTTTGCAATCATGAAGTGTAAGTCCTCTAATTTTGTTCTTTATCAATATTACCTTGGCTATTCTGAGTCACTTGAAATTCTATATGAATTTTAGAATCAACTTGTCAAATCCTACATAGAAACCAGCTGAGATTCTGATAAAGATTGCATTGAATATTATAGGTCAATTTGGGTAGCATTGCCATCATCTTAACAATATTACAATTTTCTAACCATGAACATGGTGTAGTTTTTCCATTTATTCTTATCTTCAATTTCTATCAACAATGTTTTATAATTTTCAAAGTTTAAGTTTAGCACTTCTTTTGTTAAAATTTTTACTAAGTAGTTTATTTTTATGCTATTATAAATTACATTGTACTCTTAATTTCAGTTTTGGATTGTTCACTGCAAGTATATAAAAATAAAATTGATTATTGTATATTGATCTTATATCCTACAAAGTTTCTGCTTGTGGGTTTCTGCTTTGGTAAGTTTTGAATATCTGTATCTACCTGTATGTCTCTCTAATCATAAGGGCATTGATTTTTCCCTGTGATTTTAGTTATCTGACAGAACTATAAAGAGTTGTGGATTCTTCAGTTTGTTCAACTTTTTATTTGTTTTGAGGACAGTGATGACATCAAAGTTCCTTATATGATGAATCAGAAACCAGAGTTCCTGTTGAGTGTTCTTATCATGAAAATGTATTGAATTTTCCTACATCTGTTGAGATGATCATGTGGTTTTGGTTTTTTATTCTATTAACATGGTGCATTGCATTACTGATTTTTTTATGTTTAGCTAATGTTGCATTCCAGGGATAAATTCCACTTGGTCATGGTGTGTAACGCTTTACATATATATATATAATTTAAATTTTTATTACTTTTAATTTATTGTGTTAACATGGATTCAAGTGTTCCACTCAATATAACACCCTCATGCCCTACCCACGTGTCCCCAAATACACCACTTTTGCCCCCCTACCCCTAACTTCCTCCCTCCTTTCCCTCTGGGATTTTCTGTCCTGTTATCTGTATCTTTGTGTTATGAATATATAATATCACTAATCCCTTCACCTTCTCTGATCCCATCCCCTCAACCTCTTCCATCTGACAGCTGTCCCTCTGTTCCCTGTGACCCCGTCTCTGCTTCTATTCCATTCCTCAGTTTACTTTGTTCATTAGATTTCACATATATGTGAGATTAAATAATATTTGTCTTTCTCTGCCTGGCTTATTTCACTTAGCATAATAATATCTGGGACTGTTCATGCCATTGCAAAAGGTAAAATTTCCTTCTTTTCCATGGCCACATAGTATTCCATTGTGTATATGTACCATATCTTTTTTTTTTTAAATAATTTTATTTTTTTAATGGGGTGACATCAATAAATCAGGATACATATATTCAAAGATAACAAGTCCAGGGTATCTTGTCGTTCAATCATGTTGCATACCCATCACCCAAAGTCAGATTGTCCTCCGTCACCCTCTATCTTGTTCTCTCTGTGCCCCTCCACCTCCTCCTTTCCCTCTCCCATTCCCCCCTCCCCCCCGTAACCACCACACCCTTATCAATTGTACCATATCTTTTTAATCCACTCGTCCACTGACAGATACTTGGGCTGTTTCCAGATCTTGGCTATTGTAAATAATTTTGCAATAAACCTGGTTTTGAATCAGTGATTTGGTATTCTTAGGATATTCCTAACAGTGGGATAGCTGGGTCGAAAGGCAATTCCATTTTTAATTTTTGAGGAAATGCCATACTGTTTTCCACAGTGGTTGCACAAGTCTGCATTCCCACCAGCAGTGCAGGAGGGTTCCCTTTTCTCCGCACCCTCTCCAGCACTTATTCTGTGTTGATTTGTTAATGAGTGCCATTTTGACAGGTATGAGGTTATATCTTATTGTAGTTTTAATTTGCTTTTCTCTGGTGATTAGTGATGTTGAACATTATTTCATATGTCTATTGGCCATCTGTATGTCCTTTTTGGAGAAGTGTCAATTCAGTTCTTTTGCCCATGTTTTAATTAGATTGTTTACCTTCCTGGTGTTAAGTTTTAGGAGTTTTTTTTTATAAATTTTGGATATTAACCCCTTATCAGACATATTGGTTAATATGTTCTCCCTTACAGTGGGAGAACATATTAGCCAATATATCTCTTTATTTTGTTAATGGAGTCTTATACTATGCTAAAGCTTTTCAGTTTGATACAGTACCATTTGTTTATCTTATCTTTTATTTCACTTCCCCATGGAGATAAATTGGGAAAAATATTGCTATGAGAGATATCAGAGAGTTTACTGCCTATGTTTTCTTTTAAGATGTTTATGGTTTCACAACTTACACTTAAGTCTTATCCATTTTGAGTTTATTTCTGTGAATGGTGTAAGTTGGTGGCCTAGTTTCATTTTTTTGCATGTACCTGTCCAATTTTCTCAACACCATTTATTAAAGAGACTGTTTTTACTCTTACCTCCTTTGTCAAATATCAATTGACCATAAAAGCGTGAATTTATTTCTGGGTTTTCTGTTCTGTTTCATTGATCTGAATGCCCGTTCTTATGCAAGTACTGAGCTTTTATTATTACAATAGCCTTGTAGTATAACGTGATATCAGGAAGTGTGATACCATCTACTTTCTTCTTCATTTTCAAAATTGCTGAGGCTATTCATGTACTTTTTTGGTTCCATGTACATTTTTGGAATATTTGTTCTATATCTTCAAAGTATACCATTGGTATTTTAATAGAAATTGCATCAAATTTATAGATTGCTTTGAGTAATAGACATTTTAATGATGTTTATTCTTCCTATCCATGAACACAAAAAATGCTTCCACATATTTATATATTCCTTGATTTCTTTTTTCAATGTTTTATAATTTTCTGAGTACAAGTTTTTCACCTCCTTGGTTATATTTACTCCTAGGTACTTTATTTATTTATTTGCAATAACAAAGGGGGTTGTTTTCTTAATTTCTTTTTCAGACACTTTACTGTCAGTGTATAAAGATGCCATTGATTTCTGAATATTAATTTTATATTCTGCTACCTTGCCAAATTCATTTATCAGGTCTAGTAGTTTTTTTTTTACTGCAACTTTAGGGTTTTCTACGTACAGTATCATGTCATCAGCAAATAATAATTTTCCAATTTAGATTTCTTTTATTTATTTTTCTTGTTTGATTGCAGTGGCTAGAACTTCCAGAACTATGTTGAATAAGAGTGGTGAAAGTGGGTATCTCTGCCTTGTTCCTGATCTTAAAGAGATTGCTTTTAATTTTTGCCAATTGAGTATGATGTTGGCTGTGGGTTTGTCAGAGACGGCTTTTATCATGTTGAGGAATGTTTCCTGTATCCCCACTTTGCTGAGAATTTTGATAATAAATGGGTGCTGGATTTTTATCAAATGCTTTTCTGCATCTATTGCTATAATGATGTGATTTTTATCATTCCTTTTGTTTATGTGATGAATTACATTGATTGATTTGCAAATGTTGCACCAGCCTTGACTCCTAGAAATAATCTCACTTGATCATGATGTGTGATTTTTTTTCACGTATTGCTGGATCGGGTGTGCTAATATGTTGTTGAAAATTTTAGCATCTATGTTCATCAGGGATATTGGCCTATAGTTTTCTTTCTTTGTAGTGTCTTTACCTGGTTTTGGAATGAGGATTATGCTTGCCTCATAAAAGACTTTTCCTCCTCTTGAATTTTTTTAAACAGCTTGAGAAAAATAGGTTTAGTTATTCTTTGAACATTTCATAAAATTCACCTGTGAAGCCATCTGGTCCAGGACTTTTGTTTGCTGGGAGTTTTTTTTGATAACTGTTTCAATTTCATTTGTCGTGATTGGTCTGTTAGTTTTTCTGATTCTTCCAGATTGAGTTTTGGAAAATTGTATGTTTCTAGAAATTTCTCCATTTCACCTAGGTTTTTTGGCATACAATTTTTTTGGCATATAAATCTTCATAGTATTTTCTTACAATCCTTTGTATTTCTGCAGTGTCAGTTGTAACTTCTCCACTTTCATTTCTAATTTTATTTATTTGAGTCATCTTTCTTTTTTTCTTAATGAGTGGTTAAAGTTCATCAATCTTGTTTACCTTTCAAAGAACTTGGTTTCATTGATCTTTTTTATTCTTTTTTTAGCTTCTATGTCATTTATTTCTGCTCTAATTTTTATTATTTCTTCACTTCTACTTCCTCTGGGTTTTATTTGTTGTTCTTTTTCTAGTTTTTTTAGATGCAGGGTTTAGTTGTTTATTTGAACTTTTTCTTGCTTCTTAAGGTATGCCTGCAATGCTATGAACATCCCTCTCAGGACTGCTTTTTCTGTATACCATAAATTTTGAGTTGTTTTATGTTATTTTCATGTGTTTCAAGGAAATTTTTTATTTCTTTCTTGATCTCATTGTTAACCCATTTGTTATTTAATAACATGCTATCTAGCCTCCAAGTGTTTGACTGTTTTCCCGTTTTTCTATTGTAGTTGATTTCTAGTTTCATGCTGTTATGATCAGAGAAGGTGCTCGATATGACTTCAATCTTCTTAAATTTATTGAGACATGTTTTGTGTCCTAACATGTGGTCTATCCTAGAGAATGTATCATGAGCACTTAAAAAGAATGTATATTCTGCTGCTTTAGGGTGAAAGGTTCTGAAGATATCTATTAAATCCAGTTGATCTAGTGTGTCCTTTAAGGCTGCTGTTTCTTTGTTAATTTTTTTTCTTGAGGATATATCCAGTGATGTTAGTGGGGTATTGAAATCCCCTACTATTATAGATTGCTGTTGATCTCACCCTTTGTGTCCATCAAAATCTGCTTTAGATATTTAGGTGCTCCTATATTAGGTGCATAAATATATACAGTGATTATATTCTCCTGTTGGATTGCTCCCTTTATCATTATGTAGTGACCTTCTTTATCCCTTACTATTGCTTTTGTTTAAAATATATTTTTTCAGATATAAGTATTGCTACCTACCTTTTTTTTCACTTCCATTTGCATGAAATACATTTTCTATCCCTTCGCTTTCAGTCTATGTGTATCTATATTTTTTTCTGAGGTGGGTCTCTTGTAGACAGCATACGTACGGGTCTTGTTTTCTTATCCATGCAGCTGCCCTATGTCTTTTGTTTGGAGCATTTAATCCATTTACATTTAAGGTTATTATTGATAAGTACTTATTTATTGCCATTTTATTCTTTAAATCTACAATGCTCTATTTCTCTATTTCTTTTTTTCCTTTGCTCTTTTTATGGTAGGCCCCTTAACATTTCTTGCTGTACTGGCTTGGTTGTAATAAATTCCTTAAGTTTTTTTTTTGTCTGGGAATATTTTTATTCTCCTTCAAATATAAATGATTGCCTCACTGGATAAAGAAGTATTGGTTGTAGGTTCTTGCTTTGCATCACTTTGAATATTTCTTGCCAATCCCTTCTGGCCTCAAGTGTTTCTGTTGAGAAGTAGAATGTCATCCTTTTGGGGGCTTCTCTGTAGGTAATTAACTGCTTTTCTCTTGCAGCTTTTAGTATTCTTTCTTTGTCTCTTAACTTTGGCATTTTAATTATGATGTGTCTTTGTGTAGGCCTCTTTGAATTCCTCTTCAGTTGGACTCTCCATGCTTCTTGAACTTGTGTGACTTTTTCCTTCATCAATTTAGGGAAATTTTCAGCTATGATTTCTTTATAAACAGGTACTCTATACTTTTTTCGTTTTCTTTTTCTTCAGGAAACCCTATGATGCAGATGTTGTTTCTCTTCATGTTGTCACAGAGCTCTCTTAAAGTTTCCTCAGTCCTTTTGCACCTCTTTTCATTTTGCTGTTCTACTTCTGTGTTTATGTTTATCATGTTTTCTAAATCACTGATTCAATCCTCTGCTTTATCCAGCTTGCTGTTGATTCCTTCTTGTGCAGTATTCATTTCTGATATTGTATTTGTCATTTCTGACTGGTTCTTTTTTATGATTTCAATGCCCTTTTTGATGCTTGCTATCTCTTGATTTAGGTGCTCTTTATGTCCATCCATTGTTCCTCTAAGATTCTTGAGCATCCTGAAACTTAATACTTTAAACTCTGCATCTGGTAATTTGGTTACTTCCATCTCAATTAATTATTTTTCTGGGTTTTTCTCTTGTTGATTCATTTGGGTTGCATTTCTCTGTCTTCCCATTTTGTCTGTGTATTAGGTAGTGCTGTCTGACTTTGAAATTTTTGTGGTATCTTTATGAAGAAGATGGGCTTGGTGGTACTGACCTTCAGGCTTCTTGTTTTTTTGTTCTAGGAATGCTTCTTGAGGGTACAATTTTCCCTCCTGTTTTATGTGAGTATTGAATACAGTTGGTTTTTTCTAAGGTACTGTTTTTCCATCAGGGTGGCTTGCTCTAAGGTTCAATTTTGATCATGTGTATTACACACTGTGCAATGTCTTTCCTGCTGGGCATATTTATTCTCCACAGTGTCTGGTGTCTGCCAGACTTCTCCTTTGCACATGCTGCTTGCGTAGCTAATTGTATCTAGGGTTGATGCTGTCTGCCACCCACTACCAGTTGTGTTGGTTCTAGATTGTCTTGGGTTGGCATTAGCTGTTTTTTGTAACCTACTGTGGGCTACCTGTCTGCAGCTAATGTTCTTTTTGCTGTTTGTGTTGGTGTTTTCTTTTCTGTGCCTGTTTAGTGTAGCAAGAGCCAACTTGTGTATAAGAATCAGCTTCCACCTGCTTAGAGATGACAGCAGCTTCATAAAAGCCACAAGCTTTGTGAGATTTGTCTCTAATTTTTAGCTGCTCCACCTCCTCTTGCAGCTGACTTGTCTTCCCAGAGAGTGTTCTGTAGAAAGACTGGTAGTGTGGGCTCAAACTGGCCTCACCCCATAAACCCCCTTTACTGGTTGCAATATTGGTGGGTTAGGGTAGTTGAGTTTGGGAATGCAACATTAGTAGGACCCCCTGCTTCAGGGGTCTCTTGGTCAGGAGCTCAGTATGAGCAATGTGGCCATTACTCCAGAGTCTAATAATCCCTTAGCCACTGTTGGATATTCAAATTTTATTTTCCCTAACAGGGTGAGCAACAAGTTCAGATCAAGTGGGGCCAACAGTCCCCTCTGCAGAAGTTCTTTCAGATGGTGAGTCTCTGGTCTCAGGGAAGAAGACTGAGAAAGTCCTGTCCTGGGGCTGACTGTGCCTCTTTATAGGATAGCTAAGCCCCTTGACCAGATCTAACAGTAGGTTCACAGAGACCCGCAAGGGAAATATCTATGCTCCATGCCTCTCACCCTTCCTCCTGTGGTATGCAGCCCAGCAGGGCAGGATTTCCAGCACCCAGGCTGCCTGATTTTTAAGCTCCACCCTATCCAATGTATGTGAACCACTGTGCCAGTGCTGATCACAGAGAGCAAAACTTGCCTCAGCTAGGCCAGGTGCAAGGAACCCTTTCTTAGGATACCACTCTAGCAAAGGTTGTTAGGTCCTGAACTGACATTCTTCACAGCTAGCCACTGGATGTGCCAGACCTGGGCCTCCGTAGCAGGATCTTGACACAGACCAGTGGGAGACACTGCCTGTGACTGGCCCACAGCAACCTTCTTTGAGCTACAAGCAATCCACAGTTTGTGGCTGCCTCTGCTAGGCCCAGGTATACAAGGAAATACCAAACTGTGCACCTAGGTTGGCTTTTACCCATATTGGGCCTGGGGGAAAAGTCCGCTTAAAAGGCCAAGATTCCCTGAGCCCTGCTTCCTGCATCCTCTGTCTGCTGGCTGCTTCTTGGGCTCAGCCACTGAAAAAAACCTTTGGTAGAGTCTAGAGCCTGTGGCAATTCAGGGATTAGGAAGGATGGTAGGTGTGGCTCTGCCCCTTGGCTCCAGGTATCAGTCTGTTCAGACTTCTTTTACAGACCTCAGTAGGGTGTGGCCCCAGGAGTCTGGTGGGTTGTGGCCTCTGAGACCCAGAGTTGTGGTCTGCCTGCAGACTGGACAGTTTCTGCTGAGTCTCCTGTGGGGCAGAAGCACTAGTTTTAGACTCAGGAGTGTGTGGGGGAAAGCTCTGGCCTCAATACCAGAAAACTGAGCCACTGATATGACCCCTGTTTCCTGGCTGACTTCTCAGAATGGCCAGGTCGCCATGGGGTGGGCAGGAGAGACTTCCGAGGTCAGAGCAGTTGCTTTTCCCTAGGCTGTTGCCACTCAGACAAGACTGCTCCACCCAAGAACTATGGTGACTGCAGTATAGGAGAATGACTCAACACAGTGGTTCTGGTGGCTGTCCCCCACAGTTCTCTCCCTGGGCTTCCAACTTTACACTCTTCTCATGCATTTCTAGTACTCTTAGCCCACCTTCCAGGGGAGCCCTGGGCAAGTCGCTGTGAACAAGATTTACTGTGTGGGCCCTTTAAGATGGAGTTTGTGTCTCCAAGAACTCTGTCTCTTTCTTGCAGACAGAAACCCAGCTCTTTTTGCCTCCAAATGCTGTGCACATATCTCTTCTAGGCTTTGGGACTCTAGGTTGGGCTCCGGGCTTGAGGCTGAGGACCCACACCTCTCAGGCAACCCTCCCCACAGTGAGAGTCCCTCTGGACCCTCCAGTGCTGCTCCTCCTGGGAGCAGGGTAGCCCTTTCCACAACTCTGCCCTTCCTACCAGTCTCGATGTGGCTTCTTCTATGATCCTTGGTTATACACTTCTCTTTGTTTAGTCCAAAGTTAGTTTTTTAAAGATGATTGTTCTTAAAATAAGTTGTAATTCAATTTGGTCCTGGGAGGAGGCAGTTCAAATGTCTGCCTACTCTGTTGTCATTTTTGCTTTTTATATTTTTACTGGATTTTACTGCATTCTATTTGATGGCATTTGGTTGAAAATTTCTGAGTCCATAGACATAAGACATATTCACTTCTAGTTTTCTTATGATATCTTTGTCTGGTTTTTGTGTAAGGATAATTCTGTCCTCACAGAATAAATTGGAAAGTGTTTCCTCCTCTTTTAGTGTTCAGAAAGAATTGGTGTTAACTTTTCTTTAAATGTGTGTAGAATTCAGCAGGGAAGCCATCTAAGCCTGGGCTCTTCTTTGTTAGTAGTGTTTTAAATTACTAATTCAAATATTTTTACTTTTTATAGGTCTATTCTGATTATTTCTTCTTGAGTCAGATTTGATATTTTCCATCTTTTCAGGAATTTGTTTCTACCCATCTCTATGCTTCTATTTGCCAAAATATTAATTTTCTATATGTTTTGGGGCCAATCATACAACAATAAATTATATACATACTATATATAAACTAAACAGTTGCTTTTTAAATTAGTAAATCAGTAAAGAGAAGAAAGGAGAAGACAATTACATTTATATTATTTTATAATTACATAATTACCTTTACTGATGTTTTTTGTGTGATTCAGATTATCATCTAGGGTTACATGCTTTCAGCATAAAGAATTTGCTTTAGAATTTTTAATTTAATATTAAATAAATACTAAATTTCTTCTAGTGTTTTGTATTCTAGCAAAAATTTATCTCAAGTTTTCAATTATCTAGAAATATCTTTATTTCCCACATTATTTTTGAAAGAACGCTTTGCTGGATATTGGATTCTTGGTTGACAATTTGTTTTTTTGAGCAGTTTGAATATATTATCTGACTATCTCTACCCTGTTGTTTCTGATGAAAAATGTGTTATTAATCTTACTAAGTTTCTGTTGTAAATAGAAAGTCATTTTTCTCTTGCTGCTCTCAAGAGTTTTTTTTGTCTTTGGTTTTCAGCATTTTTACTATAATGTACCTGTCAATCTCTTCACATTCAGACTACCTGGAGTTCATTGAGCTTTTTGATGTGCAGAGTAATGTTTTTCAATAAATTTTGGAAGTTTTTGGCCATTATTTCTTTGGAGTTTTTCTTCTCCTTTTTATTTTCTTTCTCTCTCTCTCTAGTACTCCAATTGCATATATGTTGGTGCATTTAGTGATGTCCTATATTTTTTTAGAGGCTCATTTTTCTTTATTTTTCCTCTCTGTTTCTTTATTTGTATATTCTCTATTGATTTATCTTAAAGTTTGCCAAGTATTTCTCTTGCCAATTGAAATTTATTCTTGAGTCCCTCTAGTAAATTTTTACTTCAGTTATTGTATTTTTCAACTTTCATGATTTCTGTTTGGTCCTTTTTTGATATTTCTACCTCTTTTTAATATTCCTTATTTGATGTTACATTGTCATTATACCTTCTTTTACTTGTTTAATTATGGTTTCCTTTAGTTCTTTGAACATATTTATAATGGTTATTCTGAAGTCCTTGTTGAATCTAGCATCTTGTTGCTCTCATAAACAGTTTCTGTTGCCTGCTTATTTTTCTAGTGCATAGTTTATACTTTCCTGTTTCTTTACATATCTAATATTTTTTGGAAACTGAATATTTTAGACAATATATTGTAGTAACTCTGGATATTGCCCTTCTCATCTTCCAGCTTGTTATTTCTTATATATTTATTTAGTGACTGCTAGACTATTTTAGTGAAGTTGGTTCTTTTCTCCTCCCCCCAGTGTTAAAATTCTGATGTTGTTTTTAACAAGGTGCATTCTTGGATAAGCCCACAGTCACCCTGAAATGACAGTGGTTTTGGCAGGGTGGCCAGTCTTTCTTTAGCTATCTCTTTCCATAGCCAGCTGTTAAAGTTAATTAATTTTCCAATATTTCCCCCTGGATATCTCTAGCAAACTAGCTTGCCTGGAGTTTACCTTATATCTCTGTGATAAAACTGCCAATCTTCCCCCAATTATATTTCACCACAAATACATTGTTTTTGGGAGAGTCTTTAGGCTTAAACTTCTCTGCACTCTGTTGCAAATAAAGTCAGTTTCTTTAGAAAGAGATTTAGAACTCTCTGATCTATGGACTGTTTCTCCTTCTGGTCAAAACCTCTGGGGACAATGCTGTGTTTTTCTCTGAGTGACATCTCTCTCATTTTTGGAGTTAAATGCTCAATGGAGAAGGCAGGAGCCTGTAGCCTCGAGTTTTTTTAGTGTGCCTCTTTTGGCATAAAAACATGACTATGCAAGTTGGTAAAAATGTAATCTACCAAAGGTACAGTACAGCCTTGTTCACAATTGCAAGCTGTGTGAAAGAAGGAAGGTCTTACCCATTGACTCTACTCACCTCAGCAACAAGTAACTGGGAACAGGATGAAAAAGCTGGCATCACTATCTGATTGGGATCTGGGAGAGGAGGACTCCTTGTGGTTTTGGTTGTACCTATCTAGGGTGTAGTTTACATCTCACTGAGCTGTGAGGAAGAAAAGAGTAATTACTATTGGTTCATGTATCTCATATTCTCACTGTTCTTACTGAATTTAGAAATTTTCTGGAATAAATGATTCTTGATATGCTGTACATTCTTAGAACCATTATCAGAAACTTTAAATGGTGGTTTTTGTTTTGTTTTGTTATTTTAAAATAATTTTGACCAGTTTTTCTGGGGAGCAGGTCCATGGAGCTCTTGTGCTGTCATGACAGAAGCAGAACCTCCCTTGTTTGTTTCTGTGTCCTTAAGTCTAGAACAAAATTTGTCACATACCACCTCTTATAATGTAGAGTGAGAAAATGAATAGACAAACAAATGGTAGGTGGATGTGTGATAATTATCACATGATGGTTAATTTTGTATGTCATATTGCCTGGGCTTCAGGGCACCCAGACACTTGGTCAAAAATTATTCTATTTTAACAGTATGATTGTAAGGTCGGTGGATAATGGGGGATGGTCACTTGGGAAACTCAGACCCACGAACTTTGGCTAGGACTGCCCACAACCAAGCGTGCCAAAGGAGGCTTCACAGGTACCGTTTGGAAAAGAGCGACCATCTGCCAGCCAGTGAGATTTCACCATGTCATAGTAGCTCCACTTCCCTAAAGGAACCCCTTTAAATATCTCCCATGCAGTTTAATCTGTGCAACTTCCCTGGCCTCCATCTGGCCTCCATCTTTCTTTCTTCGGGGCCAGGGAACATTGCTGGGTGGGATGCACTCTGTACTCAATAAAGCCATTTATTATTCCACACTTGGTGGCTCCGAGCCCTCTTCTTTCCTTCTTGGCGGGAAAAAATACCTTACATTTTGGTGCCGAAACCCAGGAGGAGTAGAAGTCCACAAGGACCGCTCCTCTTCCTCTTGGTCTCCGGTTCGAATCCTTCGAAGTCTCTGTCTGCAACAACATCAGGCCATAACTTTTTCCATGCCGAGTTCAAGGTTCTTCTGGTAACCTCTTGCCATGCCAAGTCAATAATGCATAAACATATCACGATGTTGTAGTGATTTTTCCAAAACTCTCTAAGGGTTAGAATTGTATTCTCAGTCACCTCAAAGTAGCAGTGGAACAAGTGCTTTGTGTAAAACTTTTTAAAGTTGGAAATGACCTGCTGATCCATAGGTTGCAAGATTGAAGTTGTGTGGGTGGGAGGTAGAAGACTTTCATGAATTTGCACTCATTGAGAATGTCATCTTCAAGACCAGGTGGGTGGGCTGGAGCATTTTCAAGGATTAGTAATGCTTTCATCAGCAGTTTATTTTCTTGAAGATATTTCTTCATTGCAAGACCAAAGACGAGATTTACCCATTCAATAAAAAACTGCCGTATAACCCATGCCCTAGCATTGGCATGCCACATAACCTGCAGTTTTTCTTTAAGAATCTTGTGAATCTTAAAGGCTCGAGTATTTTTGGAATGATACACTAGCAGTGGCTTTACTTTACAGTCACTGCTAGCATTTGCACACGATGCAAGGGTCAGACCGTCCTTCATGGGTTTATGGCCTGGCAGCTTCTTCTCCTCTGTAGTGACAAAAGTCCTCCAGGGCATTTTTCCCCAAAATAATCCTGTTTCGTCATAGTTGAATGCTTTTTGGGGGATGTAGCCTTCTTTGCAATAATCACAGCAAAACGTGCAATGTACTCCTCAGCTGCCTTAACATCAGCACTCGCAGCTTCACCATGCCTCACCACCAAGTGGATGCCAGATCTCTTCTTGAAATTTTCAAGCCAGCCATGACTTGCCTTAAATGTATCTTCTGCTGCCTCTTTTGAGGTTGATGGTTCTTTCTTCTTCAAGTCGCTGTAAATAATACGTGCCTTTTCACATATTACAGTCTCCATCACTGTATCTCCTGCAAACTCTTTCTCTTTCACCCACACCAGCAGAAGCTTCTCCATCTCTTCATAGATATTTGTCCTTAATTTGGACAGAATTGTAGTTCCTTTCACTGGATTTGAGCTTTTGATGGCATCCTTTTGTTTAAGGATGGTACAAACTGTAGATGTATTGTAGTCGTACAGCCTTGCCAGTTCAATCACTCATAAACCATGCTCATGTTTTTCTATTATTTCTTGCTTTACTTCTATCGACATCATTCTCTTCTTCTTCTCACCACTGTCATTCACACTCACTTTCTTCGGCCCCATGATAGCACACAAAAAAGTTAGTAAAAAATGCAAAAATGATGCAAGAATGAGTACAGTGCACGAGATTTGACTTGATTTTGGGGTAACATGTGAGAAAGAACGAGAAGCTGGTGTTGTGCTGCCAATACTGGACCCGTGTGCATATGCGCGAACTAGCAGCAGCTTCCCAAATCACGACTCGTATCTCAGAATTTTGCTCGGATCTCAAACAAAAATATGGACCAAGTCACAGCTCGTATCTTAAAAAAAAAATGTATGTTTGTCTGCTTGTATCTCAAGGTACCACTGTACATTGTTTGCTTTCCTGGGTCTCTAGCTTGTAGACTTCAGATATTGGGACTTGTCAGCCTCAATAATTACATTAGCTAATTTCTTATCTATCTATCTATCTATCTATCTATCTATCTATCTATCTATCTATTTACCTGCCTATCTATCTATCTATCTATCTATCTATCTATCTATCATCTATCTCCTATTGGTTCTACTTTTCTGGAAAATGCTGATCAATACAAGAAGAAACATGCCAAGAACTAACATTTTTTAACATATTTCATATTTGGATATGTCAAGATTAACATTGTTGGCATGTATGGTATTTCATGATACAGCCTATTTTCGTTATCATAGTACTGAAAGTAGCATTCTTGACCCTGGCTGGATGGCTCAGTGAATGAAACATTGTCCCAGCTCACTGAGGTTGTGGAATCAAACCACAGTCAGGACACATATGAGAAGTAATCAATAATCAATGAGTACACAACTAAATGGAACTAAGTGGAACAATGCATTGATATTTCTCTCTCTCTCCCTCTCTCTTCCTTCCCCTCTCCCTCTCTCTCTCTAAATCAATAGAAATATATATTCTTTGTGGCAGAGACAGAGAGAGAGAGAGAGTCAGAGAAAGGGACAGATAGGGACAGACAGACAGGAAGGGAGATGAGAAACATCAATTCTTCATTGCGGCTCCTTAGTTGTTCATTGATTGATTTCTCATATGTGCCTTGACCAGGGGGCTACAGCAGACTGAGTGACCCCTTGCTTGAGCCAGTGACCTTGGGCTCAACCTGGTGAGCCTTGCTCAAACCTCAGGGTCTCGAACCTGGGTCCTCCACAATCCACATCCCAGTCCGACGCTCTAGCCACTGCACCACAGCCTGGTTAGGCAATAGAAATATTTTTAAAAGTAATTAAAAGTAGCATCAACACTATATGTATTGTCTCCTTTGAATCATAAAATTAGCTTATCTAAACATTTTCTTTTTCTTTTTTTTTAAAGATCTCTTTTCATTTTTCTGAAGCTGGAAACAGGGAGAGACAGTCAGACAGACTCCCGCATGCGCCCGACCGGGATCCACCCGGCACGCCCACCAGGGGCAGTGCTCTGTCCCCCAGGGGGGGGGTGCTCTGCCCATCCTGGGCGTCGCCATATTGCAACCAGAGCCACTCTAGCGCCTGAGGCAGAGGCCACAGAGCCATGCCCAGTGCCCGGGCCATCTTTGCTCCAATGGAGCCTTGGCTGCGGGAGGGGAAGAGAGAGACAGAGAGGAAAGCGCGGCGGAGGGGTGGAGAAGCAAATGGGCACTTCTCCTGTGTGCCCTGGCCGGGAATCGAACCCGGGTCCTCCGTACGCTAGGCCGACGCTCTACCGCTGAGCCAACCGGCCAGGGCTAAAGATCCCTTTAAAAGTCAATTACTCCTTGATTAGCCAAAGCAGTGATAATCATATCCACTGTTGTTTATTTTAAGTGTTAACTTCAAAGTGTGTGCAGTATAAAAATATAAATGGTGTAGACAAATATTCTGGGAAAACACATATTAAATTTTGTTTCTCAACCTGACTTCTTGAGAGTTAAATGGTTTTGTTTTTAGAATAAATCTTCCCCAAAGCTTTTGAGAAATCACAATAAAATGACAGCTGAGGAAAGTAGCATCTTTATACTATGTGCCTCTCTAAATGAAAGTCTATGCTGAATAATTTCTAATCTGCATTAGCATGTCTCTCCCTCTCCCTCTCTCTCTCTCTCTCTCTCCTTCTATTCACACAGATCCTATTATCTGATCCTACAGAGATCTTGTTTAGAGTACACAAAACTTCCCTGGAGGGTTTTCCATTTAAAGCACAAAAACCAGATCAACAATATTCTAGAGTAATGCTCTGGAAAGATGCAAAGCCGACAATTGATTTTCACTGTGGGAGATTGTATGGCATTTATCTGCTCACCAGCCTCAAGTGCAGTCAACAGCACAGCCAAGCCAAGAACTGGGAACTGGCTTCTAAGAACATTAGAGAAATAAGCCTTTGCTCAAACATCTATTTTTTTGCCCACTTTTAGCACTAAAAGGCTTAGGAAGGGAACTGACAACATTTTCAACGTGAAGCTTATTTAATGTTTCTGTGTTGCTGCAATTAAGCATTTCAGAAGCATATGTGCTGCCTTTCAGCTCAAACCCCATTGTCCGCTCTGACAGGTCACAGACAAAAACCAGGATAATGACATTCTATCTTGATCACAGGATCCAGACACACCAGTCTGGTATAAATAAGAAAAGAAAACAACTACCCAAATGCTGATTTAATTTCCTTTTCCTCAAATATTGAATTCATATTGAAATTGAGTATACCAAGTGTGAATTTTGCTAAGAATAGCACTCAGTATTATCTGAAATCTGCAAGTTTCTCCAGGTATTTATTGTAAAGTCCTAACATATTATAGCTCATGTACAATTCTTTTTCTATATGTTCAGATCCTAGCTTGTGTATTACCTTCTCTATCTAGACAAAATAAAGGGGATAGCTGAAAAAATTAGGCAATTTAGAAACTTAAAGAAAAATGACAAAGATTTAGATAATTGAGAGTAACGTAAATTATTTTGACTAAACACACATTCTCAGTTACCTTAAATATCTTCTCAATATTCTCTTTTCTTTTTGTGTTGTTGATAGCGGGGACTCAGAGGTTTTGTTCCAAGATCTGGGATGTCTGAGCAAGTCTGCATGACTTAACGAGATCTTGCAAGGAGTCCACTTTTGTACCCCAGGAGATATGTGAGTGAGCTACCTTTGTGCCCCAGGAGACTGCAAGCAAAACCTTTATGCTCCAAGGACAGAAGACCCCTATGATCCAATTAACTTTGACTATGATCTGATTAACTGTCCCTTGAAATTCCAAAATCCTTACTTACCCTTTCCTTCCCCTTATAAAAAGGTTGGCTGGGAATAGAGGATTAAGACGGCTCTGGAAACATAACCCCCATCTCCTCAGATTGCCAGCCATCTGAATAAAGTGCTCATAAAAGATTCAATCCCAGTCTCTACTTATTTGGCTAAAATGGTGACAGACAGCATGAACACTGGTGTTTCCAATTTCACTGTTAGCACTTAAAATTACCGTATTCCCCCATATATAAGATGTACTTTGATTTTGGGGCCCGAAATTTGAAAAAAGAAAAAAAAGTATTACATAAAGTTATTGAATTCAAGTTTATTCATCATAAAATTCATATAACTCCTCATCACTGTCAAAACTCCCATTAGCTTGTCCTCATTTGTGTCTGATGATGAATCATTGTCTTCATATATTGTTTTGTCCTCAGTTCCATCTATGACATTTGAAATGCCACACTTCTTAAATGACTTGACAAACATCTCAATCTTGATATTATCCCAGGATCTTTTCATCCAGCTACAAACTTCTCCTATAGTTACTTTCTTCACTCTTCCTGCTGGTGTCAGATTGTCCCCAGAAGACTTCACCCATTGGTTCCATTCATCTCTCATGGCAGCTTTGAAGGGTTGGTTAATGCTGACATCAAGTGGTTGAAGCTGGGATGTGAAGCCTCCAGGTATGAAGGCAAGTTTTGTTTTTTGCTCTGCAACAATCTTCTTTGTGCTTTTTGTTATGTGTGTCCTGAACTGATAAAGCACCACTAGGGCAGGTTTACATAACAGCCCACCTGGTCTCCTCCAAACTTTCTCAAACCAGATCTTCATCCCATCCTGATCCATCTAACCCTTGCCATCAATGTGGACAATCACTCCTCAAGGAATGTCTTCTTTTGGCATTGTTTTGTGTTTGAAAAACCGCATAGAAGGCAGCTTGGTTCTGTCAGCACAACAAGCTAGAACAACTGTATATTGGCTCTTTTCATGTCCACTTGTTTTCACAGTTACAGTTTTCACCCCCTTCTTATCAATGGTTCTGTTACTTGGGACATCAAATTGAAGGGGGACTTCATCCATATTTGCAATCTGTCCCAACTCAAACTGATGTATGTGTCTTCTGACATTGAATGACAAAACGATGAAATTTAAGAACCTTCTGCTCATAGTTTTCAGGCATCTTTTGGGCAAGTCTGGTGCCTGTACACATGCTTAGTCCAATCTGTTTAATGAACCTGAAGCACCAATTGTGTCCTCCTTTGAAATCAGTAACTTCTTTTTCATCAGCAATTCTTCTTGCCTCATGCTGAACCATCTTTGTGGACACAGGAATTCCAACTGCCCTTTGCTCTTCAATCCATATCTTCAATTCCCTCTCTAAATCAGGCCATTTTGCTGACTTGCCTCTCATGGCCTTCTTCCACCGTGGCATTTTCAGTAGGGTTTCCTCTTCCCGTAACCAGTCTCAGATTGACTTCTCAGTTGGAGGAAGACCAAACTTATGTTCAGCAGCATGATTTCCATTCACTTTTGCAAACTGGATCACTTTTAACTTAAATTCAGCACTGTATGAAAATCTTTTCTGAGCAATTTCTGGGCAGAACATGGCAAAATGTAACCTACCATAATATACCAGTAACAAGTGAGAAACAAGCGTGAAAAAGCGGGAAATGCAAGTAAAAAAACCCTACAACTACTGTATAAGATGTACCCAGCATGTAGACCCCAAATTTTTTTAAAAGGGTGCATCTTATACATGGGGAAGTATGGTATCAATAATCTAGTTTGCAAAGTTCTATTCAAGATATAGTAAGCCCAAGTGACTTTTCCTGGAGTTATGGCTTAAAAGAGAATCATGCTTTCTGAATCATTGCAATACAGTAATTTCTTCCTATTGTCCAGATTTGGCCACTGTCCAGTAATTTTCCTGAGGGTAGAAGCTTGGAGGTCATGACAATTAAATGCCTGGTTTCAATTTCTGCCTACCTCTTCTGCCTTGAACCCCTATCCGATCAAATGGTCCTGTATAAAGTAAAAACACTTTGAACACCCTGTGGTAGGCTAAATAACAGCCTCCAAAGATGTCCACCTCTTAAATTCTGGGTCCTGTGGATATGTTTCCTCACACAATTAAAGGAACTCCGCAGATATTAATCAGTGAAGGACCTTGAGGTGAGGAGATTATATTATCCAGTAGGTCCACTGTGATCCTAAATCCTTACAAGAGGGAGTAGAAGTGGTCAGAGTCAGAAGAGACATAATGATGAAAGCAGAGGTAGGAATGAAGTGGGGCTGTCACTCAAAGAACTTCAGCGGCTTTAAAAGCTGAAATAGTCAAGGAAATGGATTCTTTCCTGGAGCCTCCAGAAGGAGGACAGCCCTGCAGAGCCCCTGCAGGCTTCTGATCTGCAGACGTATAAGATAATTTGCATTGTTATATGCACCAAGTTTGTGATAATTTCTTACAGCAGCAATAGGAAATTAATACACATTCCTTTCCCATTTTACCTCTACAGAAAGAATAAACCTTGTAAGTTGTTTTCTGCTCTCTTTCCCTTGATTCCTCAGAGTGAAGCTCTTATATTGGGTTAGAAGTGGCAATTGGCCTTCCTAAAATTATATGCACAATTTTATGTTACATGCATTTTTCTGGAAAAGAAATCCATAGGTTTTATTGATTGGCAAAGCAATCTATGATCTAAAAATTAAAAATGTTGCTCTTGATTGGGCATTCCCAACTTCACATCTTAACTCCCAGCAGGCTATGGGTGAAGAAAAAGAAAAAGAGTAAGAAAGAGAACTTTTCTAATATCTTTGTTTCCTCATAAGTGGTCCTTCCTCCACTCCTAGGGATGAGGTTGGTGGGTCTTGCTCTAAGATGGTACTTCTGTGTGTCCTTCAGGTGCCATTCTTGTTTCTTACACATGCCAAAGCCTCAGAAAGAGGCCCTTGTTATCAATGACTTCACTGAGCCTACGGCAAGGTGATTCTGCTGTGCCCCTCACTGCTCTGCTAGGCATGGTGGCAGTGGTGATGGTGGTGATGTGGACAAGGGCATCAATATGGACATATCATCACTCAATTATTCTGTGTGATCTTGGTTGATGTGTTAGCTATTACATACACAAAGTCTAAAGGCATCTCTGTGATATGTAGCCCTTTTCCATGCCTGTGAGGATGTGGGGAGGTAGCAGAAGAAAGGGTTTCTCCTGTCTAGACTTCAAATGATGTATTACTAACATAATTTCATACACAAGGTGTAGAACAAGTCATTCTGAAATAGAGTCAAGGTATTATCTAAAGAGGATAATACTTTTACTGTCAGCGTAAAATATAGCAGAGAGGAAGCTCCTACTCTTCATTGTGTAATATTTGTTATTTTGGCTATGAGGGATGTAATTCTATTTTATTGTGATTCTTTGGTGCCTGCCAGGACATAAAGCCTTTACCCACTTTAAATCTGCCACACCTTTAAGTAGTGACATGGGGAAATTGCTGTCTTGTTTGTATCAGACAGCTATTTCCCCCTAATATACTTACTGTTATTCCATATTTAATAAATGCTCACTGGGTATTGGAACATGTCCCAGACACATCGACAATCCCTGCCCACACACACGTACACATGCCAAAGCACGTTGGCAACTGGCACTGTGCTATGCTTCTCTGACCACTGTGGATGGCATTCTTCTGAAACAAAGGGTGTCAACAGTGATTCAAATAGATTTCTTTCAAAAAAGATGTAAAAGAAACTGAATGCATTTTGTTTGCTTAGCAGCAGATAATGAAAGAACCCTTAACAATGACTTGACAGTACATGCAAAAACATTGCAGTTGCCAAGGACTTTCACATTGACTCTATGTCATTGCATCTTCCCAAGGATATGGCTCTCTGAGAACACATCAGTGAACAACAGAGTCAGAACCCAAACTCTGCTAGTACTGACTGATTTCAGTGATCCAGTCCCACACTCTCCCAGTATCACAGCATCTCTCATCAGCTAAGAAGCTTCCTAAAAGAAGTTATGAAATCTTGTATTTTAATCCTCCTTTCTTTTATACAAGAGGAGAACCTAGAGAAAAGTCATGTATTATAAATTGTCTTTTCCACCAGTAAAAATTTACTCCATACAACTAAACTATTATGTATATACCAGTAGCTACTTACTGAAGTTTTAGGATACATAAGGCAACTGGGTAAGTGCCTACTAAATAGAATTTAAATTCTCTTTGGCTATATCTCTGAAAGATACATTTTGTAAAATAGAGGTTTGTTCTTAGATATTAATTTGATTTAAACATTTAGAATCACCTTTACTTATAGTCTGTGTGTGTGTGTGTTTGCGTGTGTAAAATCACTGAGTTCCCTAGAGCTTCACAGAACATGAATAAACATATGGACTGTTCTCTTACACCTATCCAACAAGTCTGAGTATTGAGGATTTACATAGTTAGAGACTATGTGGTGTAAATATGTATAAATTTATATTGTGTTAATTTATGGCATGCTGTACAGAAGGCTGTTTGCAAGTTGCAGGGCACTTCTTCCCACATTTCTGCTGAAATATTCAACTCTGGTTCGTTCTCCATGTTTCCTTTGTCTCCCCACAGATGTTTAGGCAGCTTGTTTTCAGGGGAGCAAATGTATATTGAATATCTTGGAAGTAAGTTCACTGAATGAAATTTAGGTAAAGAATACCCTGTCACTATTAGGATTGGTTGAAGGTAATTTATCCTTTCCCTCATTTCCTGCTTGCTTCTGTTATGAGGGTGGAACAACTGTGGGTGGCTCCTCTTCCCTGGCCTGAGGTCCTGAAAGTTCAAAAGGTTCTAACTAGATGAATAGCATTTAATTACATGTAAAATGGGGAAAAACAACAAAGCACCAACCCTACACTTTGTGGTGCTTTGCCAAAGAAGCTGAATTTATATGAGATGGGCTCCACTTCTAATTTTTTTGTGGTTACATTAAAGGGGAAAGGATGATCATGGTCATGGATGAATGAAGTTCACAGAGTGCTCGCAGACCACATTCATTTCACCTGCTCTCTCACCAGCTGAAGTTGTTAAAAGTACTTATCTTGACTCATTTGAGTTAATCAATTATTTCTTTCCTGGTTCTCTTACGGGGGTGGAGGGGGTGTGGTAATACATAGGTTGTGGATAATGGAAAAGAAAGCAGTGGGCAGGAAGAGGAAGAAAAACAGAGCCCCAAACTGAGGGAACGGTTCCTGAATAATCAAAAGCTGGTTGTAGATGGATAGAGGTTTGAATTGCTCACGAGTGATCTGAGGCAAGGTGACTGCTTGTATAGATAATATTTCTCTAATTTAGGGGGAATTAGTAGCTGAGATTTTTTAACTGTTTGCCCTCTGCCCTTAGAATGGCACTACTTATGAAAGCTGAGAATGGATCTGTTGAGAGAATAATGGAATTACCTACCATAAGGATTACTCAAAGATTTCTTAATCAAAAGAACTGCTTTGCAGATGTCTGTCAAGCACTTTGAATTCACTAGTTCTCAAAAATTACCCATTATTAGGAAACCAACATTCGAATAATCCTTTAACATCTTAACATTTTCTTCCTCCCTCTTTTTCCTTTCCCTCCTTCCTTCCTTCCTTCCTTCCTTCCTTCCTTCCTTCCTTCCTTCCTTCCTTCCTTCCTTCCTTCTTTTCTTTCTTTCTTTCTCTCTCTTTCTCTTTCTTTCTCTCTCTCTCTCTCTCTCCTTCCTTCCTTCCTTTCTTCCTCCCTCCCTCCCTTCCTTCTTTCGTTTTCTTTCAACATATATTGCCTTATCAGCAATCAGTTAAAGGAAATCTTACAAAGTTAAAGTGGGCATCCTATGGTCACACACTTGGAAAATATCAAAACCAGAAATCAAACCCTGGTTATTTTCACCAAAATAAAGATGCTGAATTAGTGCTCTCAACCGTTCTGAGTTGGGTAAAAAAAAAAAGTCTATATCTAAAATGTCTATTTAAATCTAAGTTTTGGCCCTGGCCGGTTGGCTCAGTGGTAGAGCGTCAGCCTGGCGTGCAGGGGACCCGGGTTCGATTCCCGGCCAGGGCACATAGGAGAAGCACCCATTTGCTTCTCCACACCCCCGCCCCCTTCCTCTCTGTCTCTCTCGTCCCCTCCCGCAACCAAGGCTCCATTGGAGCAAACATGGCCCGGGCGCTGGGGATGGCTCCTTGGCCTCTGCCCCAGGTGCTAGAGTGGCTCTGGTTGCGGCAGAGCATTGCCCCCTGGTGGGCAGAGCTTCGCCCCTGGTGGGCGTGCCGGGTGGATCCCGGTCGGGCGCATGCGGGAGTCTGTCTGATTGTCTCTCCCCGTTTCCAGCTTCAGAAAAATACAAAATAATAATAATAATAAATAAATCTAAGTTTTACCAACTCATTAGTATTTCTGCCATGCATCCTTAATGTCCTGAATCTCTCTGGACTCTATTATTCCACGTTAGGCATAACCAATGAGAACTCAGGTATACGTCTAGCTGGAAAAGAAGGTTCATATCTGGAAATAATGAAAGTAACAACAACAAAAGGTATTGGGATGGATTTTGGTCTTAGAGTCATTTAAATGTCAGGGTAGAGTTTGAATATAGGTAATGAGAAGCCATAGGAAGAGTTTGAGAAATAATGAGTACCTGCTAAGACTTTATAATTTATAAAGCCCTTCATGTACAGTCTTTCAGTGAGTGAGCCTAACAATCCTTCAGGGAAGATACAACATTACTAACCCAGTGTTTACTTTTCAAGAAGGTAAGGCTCAGACAAGAGGTGATGGTACTAGATGGGATAGCCAGTCAATAATAAAACAGGGTCTTTAAGTTAAATACTAAATGGTACATTCAGAAGTTCAATTAGGAAGTAGCTTGTGGTATGTAGACTATATTAAAAGGGGGGGGGACACTTAGAAGCTAACACAGAAACCCATGCAGTAGATTCCCCCCTTTAAAAAAAAGATTTTATTTATTGATATTAGAGAGAGGAGAGAAAGAAAGGGGGGGCAGGAAGCATCAACTTGTAATTACTTCTCACATGTGCCTTGACCAGGTAAGCCCAAGGTTTCAAACTGGTGGCCTCAGCATTTCAAGTTGACTTTTTATCCATGCAGTGGATTCTTCAAATTAGTGATCTGAATTCAAATATCAGCTCTCAGGCCATGATGTGGATTGCTGAATTCTCAGGGGCAGGGGGCAAAGTGGTTGTCTCCAGATCTGAAAACAGGTTCTACTCATCCTTGTGACTTTCTCTTCCTCTGACAGATGTATGAGTAATTGCCTTCATTTACCCAACAGTCTGAGCACAACGTAAAATCATGCTACTCATCTGAACTGAAAAATATTCTGTTTTGCAGAAGAGTCTCCAAGCACCATGTGTGAGAGAACACGACAGAATAGAAACTTATTATACAAAATGTGGGAGAGAGAACTGCAATGCTAGGTGACATGTGGCAGCCTCATTGGGAAGGGAGAGCTGTGGAACTCTGGGTGCTGTCTCAAGCTGACTGCTGCATGTCACAAGCTAAATGGCGGGGGGAGGGGTGTTGTTAAAATACGAGTTTGTGGGCTCATAGCCTTCCAAGACATTCACATGCTGCACACATGCAAGAAAATATCCTGACAGCCTACACTCAGCTGCAACACTCAGCTGGCATTCTTAGGATATATTCTTAAGAGTGGGATGGCTGGGTCAAAAGGCATTTCCATTTTTAATTTTTTGAGGAAAAAGAAAAGTGCCATTGTTTTTTTATTTAAAAAATTATTAATTTTAATTTATCATGTTAACATGGATTCAAGTGTCCCACTCAATATAACTCCATCACTCCCACCCCCTTTTCCCCCTAACTCCTTCCCCCCTTCCCTCTGGGATTTGCTCTCCTGTTATCTGTATCTTTGTGTTATGTATATATAATTTCACTAATCTCTTCACCTTCTTTAATCCCATCCCCTCATCCCCTTTCCTCTGACAGCTGTCCCTCTGCTCCCTGTGACCCCACCTCTGCCTCTATTCCATTCCTTGATTCACTTTGTTCATTAGATTCCACATATAAGTGAGATCATATATTTATCTTTCTCTGCCTGGCTTATTTCTCTTAACATAATAATCTCTGGGTCCATCCATGCTGTCCCAAAGGGTAAGATTTGCTTCTTTTTCACAGCTGTGTAGTGTTCCATTGTGAATATGTACCACTGCTTTTTAAACCACTCATCCACTGATGGACACTTGGGCTGTTTCCAGATCTTGGCTATTGTAAACAATGCTGCAATAAACATGGGAATGTGTATCTTCTTTTGAATCAGTGATTTGGCATTCTTAGGATATATTCCTAAGAGTGGGATAGCTGGGTCAAAAGGCATTTCCATTTTTAATTTTTTGAGGAAACTCTATACTGTTTTCCACAGTAGCTGCGCAAGTCTGCAGGGAAGTGCCATTGTTCTTTTTTGTTTGTTTGTTTGCTTCATGCTATGTCCTAGGGTCCTTATTCTGGTCTTTGGAGATTCCTCTAAAAATATGAATATTCTGTGAGAGCCTCTCCCACTCAATATAAAAATTGTAAAATCTCTTAAGAGGGTTTTATTAGTCAGAGTTCTAAGAATCCTTTTCTTTCTTTCTTTCTTTCTTTCTTTCTTTCTTTCTTTCTTTCTTTCTTTCTTTCTTTCTTCTTTCTTTCTTTCTTTCTCTATCTATCATCTATTTATCTATCAGCTATAGATTTATTATAAGAAATTGCCTCATGCAATCGTGGCAGCTGAGAAGTCCCAAAATCTTCAGTCAGCAAGCTGGAGACCCAGGGAAGCCAATGATGTAATTTCTGGTCCATTGGCTATCAAGCTTAAGACCCAAGAAGAGCTAATACTTCAGTTCATGTATGAAAACAGTATACACTGATATCTTAGCTGAAGGCAGTGAGTTGGTAGGTGTTCGCTCCGATCCATTGTGCCCTATAAAGGCTCCCACCTGACTGGATGAGGTCTACCCTATTAGGGAGAGCAGTCTGCTTCACTCAGTCTCCTGACTCAAATGTTATTCTCATCCAGCAACACCCTCCCAGAAATGCCAAGAATAATGTGTGGCCAATTATGTTGGCACCTTGTGACCCAGTCATGTTGATGCACAAAATCAACTATCACAAGAATGGGAATAGTTAGAAGGTTGGATACAGAATGTGTGTGTGTGTGTGTGTGTGTGTGTGTGTGTGTGTGTGTGTGTGAAAGAGAGAGACAGAGAGAGAGAAGGGGAAAGGAGGGTTTTTTCTGAAATACAGGAACTCTTTCCAAAAATTCTGGCTGGCAGCAATGGAAAGGAGGCTGGTCATACTGGGCCTCAAATAAAGAGGTTGGCTCCATACTACTTCATAATCTTAAAATATAGTAAATATTGGAAACAACGTCTAGAAAATTTGAAGGGATGAAAATTTGTGAATTGTATACCAAACCAAATCATTGTTATGAGAAGGGAACAGAAAGATATTTTAAGCTATGCAATGACTTTTGAAATATATAGATCATATATTCTTTTTGACAACTACTCTAGGTAAGTGAGTGATTTACCAAAGCAGAATATTTAAGAATACAGATATGCTGGCATAAAGGCACCAAAAGAGAGCCTCAAGACCACTTAAACAGAAGTTATCCTAAATAATAATGAGTATGGCTGAAGAAATGGAATGCAAATGTGATTGATATTTCATACAGACAGAATGTTCCACATAAAACAAATGATAATAACAATTTAATACTATGACATCACATCTAAATTCCATGTTAACTAACAAAAATTGTGGTTGAAAGGAAGAAAGGGAATGCAATAGTGTGAGTTAATTTCAATATCATACACAGTGGACATTATGTGAATCAAGGCACTGACAGGAAACAGATAACTTACTCCAATGGTATAATTGAAGAGAGTTGAATGACAAAGCGATTTATCACAACCCTCCTATAGGGTTATGTGGACCAATAAGAGATGGTGGAATGCCCTGGCAGGGGAGCAGCAGGTAACTGTTACAAATTCTTAGTCTTGAAGAGGTAAGGGAAAGGAATGTTACTGAAACGTAGAGCTGCAGCTGTGGCAGTAACTGTAGAATTGGCTGCCCAGCAAGAAGAGCACAACACAGCCAATCCATAGCCCTGCAGGGAGGGAGCCAGGCGAGTAAACACCTTGGACTCTCCTCACAGCCGCCACCTCCTGCCAGAGCCTTTTGTTGGCTGAACCCAACTGAGAGACTGAGGATGAGGGAACCTGGTAGAAGTCCACAGAGGAGATAGTCTCTGAGACTTTAAGCAGTTTGGAGAAAAATGGAAAATAAAGGTGGCATATCCTGTATTCTACTTTTGAATGTTAACATATCTAAAATATTAGGGCACATTAAAAGTTTTCAGAACTACAGTAAGAAAATTTTTTTAACTTCATTTTACCTTAAATTTCCCAAACTTATTTAACAACAGAATTCTTTACTTATAAATAAAAACTCAACACCCCATGAACCCTTGGTAAAGTAGCAGGTTTAAGGGTATGATGTATGCTTTACAAATCACAACCAATAAAAATTTCATAATCATAGAAAAAGTTTTTAAGGTAACCATAACAAGGAGCCCTAAAACTAGAAAACTTAATATTAACAACAGAAGTAAGGCAAGGATAACAATTATGCCAATATATACAGGGCAAAGCTCATAGAAAGACAAAGCTTGTAAAAAAAAAAACCCAAAACCCCAAAAGAATACTGCCCTCAAGGAATGCATATAAGACAACAAAAGGGTTAAACATAAAGACATTCATCCAAATTGGGCAGAAATGTAGTCCCTGATCCTTCCCATCTTCCCCCGCTCCTGAACACGTGTAAGATCAGAGGAACTACAGACCAATTTTATTGCACCTCTGAATAAAGTGAGATATTTCATGCTAAAGAAAAACTATCACCACAATAACAAAATTAAGTAAACAGCATAGCCAAAACATAGTAATAAAACTTCATTTCTGTTTAAGAAAGATTAACAAAATATTCCCTTTTGCTGTGACAACTAGAAAACCAGATTGATTATATAAAACAACTGTTTTCAGACATTGGACAACAAGAAGTGCAGAGTTGTGATCTGTGAGAAGGCAAAAAACAAAAACAAAAAAAAAACCCCAAAACAAAAAAACCCAACTAACGAGTTCTATGATTACTAAATTTATTTTACCTATAGGCAGTTTCTAGGCCATCATACAGAACAGGAAAACCAAAGCAACCCTGAAGTCTGGAGTTAAGAAAGCCAGAGTTAGAATCAGGGAGAGCAAGGTAGCTACAATGTGTGGCACTGATACCTGAGGAAAAGGAAAAAGAGAGATATACAGAGAATGAGAGAGAGAGAGAGAGAGAGAGAGGGAGAGAGAGATCCAGAGATGTGCAGGGTGGTCCCCTCAATTTATGTCAAAAAAAGTTTGGAAAAGAATAATTAGAAAGAATGCTGAAAATCCCAAGCTCATATAAGACTGAAAATAGACCAAATTTCTGAGTCAGAAGGGAGAAACCTCATAATAAATGGTCATTGGAAAAAAACTCAGAAAGTGCTCTGCTATCAACAGAGTGGTTAGCTCTAGAGCAGGGGTAGTCAACCTTTTTATACCTACCGCCCACTTTTGTATCTCTATTAGTAGTAAAATTTTCTAACCGCCCACCAGTTCCACAGTAATGGTGATTTATAAAGTAGGGAAGTAACTTTACTTTATGAAATTTATAAAGCAGAGTTACAGCAAGTTAAAGCATATAATAATAATTACTTACCAAGTACTTTATGTTAGATTTTCACTAAGTTTGGCCGAATAAATCTTTATAAAACAACTAACTATAGTTAAATCTATCTTTTTATTTATACTTTGGTTGCTCTGCTACTGCCCACCATGAAAGCTGGAACTCCCACTTGTGGGCGGTAGGGACCAGGTTGACTACCACTGCTCTAGACTAAAGGCTTCTCTGGTTTTGTACTGACAAAGTAAGCCTTAAAAAGATCAAACTGATTTAAAGTTATTTAACTGCACAAAGTCCCATGGTAAATGAATACAACAGAATTCAGTACCCAATAATGTAAAGTTCACAATGCCCAGCAGCCAATAAAAAATATTAACAGGCATGTAAAGTAGCAGGAAAATATGATTCACTACAAAAAAGAAAAAAATAATCAATAGAAACCAACCCATGAATAACAGAGCTGATGGAATAAGCAGACAAGGATATCAAAGCAGCTAAAAAATCTGATAAATATAGTCAATAAATATAGCAATGGTGAGGAGAGAAAGAAAAGATTAAAAAAGAACTAAATGAAAGTTCTAGAAATGAAATACACTATACTTGAAATAAAAAATATTGTGAATAGGATTAACAACAGATAGGAACTCCTAAAATAGGAGAGATTTTTTAAGCTAAAAATAAATGAACAGAAAATAAGTGACCTGTGGTAAATATCAGAAAATTTGACATACATATAATTGGAGTCCCAGAAGAGAGAAAAGAAAAGAGAAATAAGAGAAAATTTGAAGAAATGTTGACTAACTTGTTTTCAAACTTGATGAACAGTATAAATGTACAGGGTCCAAGAAGCCTAATGAACCCAAGCATGAAGAAAACTATATTAAGGAGTATTGTAAGAAAAATTGCTTAACACCAGTGATAGAAACCCTAAAAGCAGCTAGAAAGGAGAAAAGAAAGCTACATTATGTGCAGAAGAACAAAATTAGGATGACAACAGACTTCCTGCAATGTGAGGTAGAGAACAGTGGAGCAACATCTTTAAAGAACTTTAAAAAACCTGTCAACCTGGAATTCTATACTCAGAAAAACATCTTTCAGATATGAAGGCAAAATAAAGACTTTTAAGATAAATAAATGCTGAGGGACTTCTGTTGTCAGCAGAATTGCACTGCAAGGATTTTAAAGAATGTTCTTAAGGAAAATAACATTAGATGTAGATTTGGATCTTACACAAAAATAAAGAATGAAGAGTATGAGAAGTGAAAAATATGTGGGTAATTATAAAGAATGATGTCTTATTACTTTAAAGTGTCTTTAAGAGGTAATTGGTTTTTAAAGCTAATTTAATAAAAAGATTATTTGGGGGTTGATAATAGATACAGTCAGGTGTCACTTAAGCATGGGATACTTCTGAGAGATGCATCATTAGGCTATTTCACTGTTGTTTGAACTTCTTAGAATGTACCATACAAATGTAGATGGTATAGCCTAATGCACACTCAAGCTATGTACACAACCTATTGCTCCTAAGCTACAGACCTGTACAGCATGTCATTGTACTGAATACTGTAGGCAACTGTAACACAATGATAAGCATTTGTGTAGCTAAACATATCTAACCATAAAAAAGACACAAAGGAAATATAGTATAAATTTGTGTGTGTGTGTGTGTATGTGTTGGGGGGACAAAGAAGGAGGTACTGTTGTCTGGAGGAGGGAAAGAGGGAGGGAGAGAGGGAAGGAAGAGAAGAGGAGAGAACAGAAAGCAGAGATAGAAAGAAACTCAGAGAGATAAAGCCAGAGAGAAGAAATAATAAAAGAGAGATGGGGCCTGACCAGGCAGTGGCGCAGTGAACAGAGCATCGGACTAGGATGCAGAGGACCCAGGTTTGAGACCCCGAGGTCGCCGGCTTGAGCACGGACTCATCTGGCTTGAGCGCAGGCTCATCTGGCTTGAGCAAAAAAGCTCACCAGCTTGGACCCAAGGTCGCTGGCTTGAGCAAGGGGCTACTCGGTATGCTGAAGGCCCACGGTCAAGGCACATATGAGAAAGCAATCAATGAACAACTAAGTTGTCGCAACGAAAAACTAATGATTGATGCTTCTCATCTCTCTCCATTCCTGTCTGTCTGTCCCTATCTATCCCTCTCTCTGACTCTCTCTCTGTCCCTGTAAAAAAAACAAAACAAAAAAAGAGAGAGAGATGGGAACAGAGAATGGGAGAGGGAGAGAGAGAGAGAGAGAGAGAGAGAGAGAGAGAAAGAAAAGGAAATGTGACTAGGAGGAAAAAGAGATAAAGAGAAACTGAGGGTAAGAAAGTAATTGTGTGCATATGTGTGCATGCGAGCATGTGTGTACAGGGGTGGGTGTGGGCTGGCATGAGTGGGGGCAGGGAAGGCTCCCCACCCTCTCCTTCCCAGCCCTCTCTCCCTGCTCCCTCGCCAAGTCCCGGCCTCATCTATGGGCAGGTGCAGGGCAGGTGATCAGCATGTGAAGTCTTCTTGCATATTTAAACCACTCAGAGTTAGTAGTCAATTCAACATCTTAGTCAGATACGAACATTTTCAACATCACAAACAAACATTTTTCTAATAATCCATTATAACCATAGGGAACCATTGACATATTTGCAGTCCATTGTTAACCAAAATGTCATTTTATTGCACATGCTTATATAGAAGTCAAAGGTATGACAACAGTAGTATAAAGAACTGGAGGGTAGAAATAGAAGTATACTATTGTGAGACTCTTATAGTATACATGAAGTGCCATGATATTATTTGAATATAGACTGCAATAAGTTAAAGATACCTAGGAGTGCCGCAGACCTAGTAATTGTCCAGGTCCTGAGTGAGAACAATGTGGAATGAATAAATAAACTCAGGCCCTGGCCGTTTAGTTCAGTGGTGGAGCACTGGCTCAGTGTGTGGAAGTCTGGGTTTGATTCCCAGCCAGGGCACACAGGAGAAGCGCCCATCTGCTTCTCTGCCCCTCTCCCTCTCCTTTCTCTCTGTCTCTTTCTTCCCCTCCTGCAGCCAAGGCTCCATTGGAGCAAAGTTGGCTCAGGTGCTGAGGATGGCTCCATAGCCTCTGCCTCAGATGTTAGAATGTCTCCAATCACATTGGAGTAACAGCCCAGATGGGCAGAGCATCACCCCCTAGTGGGCATGCCAGGAAGATCCCGGCCAGGTACATGTGGGAGACTGTCTGCCTCCCCGCTTCTCACTTCAGAAAAATTCCAAAAATATATAAATAAATAAATAAATAAATAAATAAATAAATAAATAAATAAATGCAGAGAGAAAAAGGATGGGATCAGGAGGTATCTTTGCACAACCAATGGCTTGCAAGAGCAAAGCCAAGCCCCGGGTTTGCTTTACTACATAGTGTAGAGCCATATGCAAATAAAGAAGTCTCTTATACAAAGTCACACATCTGAGGCATAAACAGGAATTCTCTTAAGGCCAGGAATCCATGTAAGGAGTAAACAGGAATCCCTGCACCAAGCATAAATGAAGTCAACCAACATCAGAACAAACAAAGGGTGAGTGGAAGGGCATGTAAATTGCCTCTAGCAATTTAATAAAGCAAGTGAGGTAGGGGGATGGAACGAGTATAAATACTCAGCTTCATAGACAATATGGAGTTGTGGGGAAGAGTTTTTAGCCTTTAGCATAAGCCATAAACTGCAAGGGCTTTGCCAGCTTGCATTCTCTCATATAGGAGCAAGCAGTAAAAACTAAAACAAAGGAGAACAGCAATAGTGAAAATAAAGTCCTGCAAAATACTTAGTTAATCCAAAAGAAGGTAGGAGAAGGAAAAAGGTAAATAAGAACATATGAGACAAATAGAAAATTTTAAGCCTGACCTGTGGTGGCGCAGTGGATAAAACGTCGACCTGGAAATGCTGAGGTCGCTGGTTTAAAACCCTGGGCTTGCCTGGTCAAGGCACATATGGGAGTTGATGCTTCCAGCTCTTCCCCCCCTTCTCTCTCTCTGTCTCTTCTCTCTCTCTCTCTCTCTCTCTCTCTCTCTCTCTCTCTCTCTCTCTCCCTCTCTCTCTCTCTCCCTCTCCTCTCTAAAATGAATAAATAAATAAATAAATGATAAAAAAGAAGGAACCCTTGCCTTTAAAAAAAAAAAAAAATTTTAAAAGTAGTAGATCGTGACCAGGTGGTGGCGCAGTGGAAAGAACATGGGACTGGGCTGTGGAGGACCCAGGTTCGAGACCCTGAGGTCTTCAGCTTGAGCAAGGGCTCATCTGGTTTGAGCAAAGCTCACCAGCTTGGACCCAAGGTCGTTGGCTCGAGCAAGGGTTTACTCGGTCTGCTGAAGGCCCGCGGTCAAGGCACATATGAGAAAGCAATCAATGAACAACTAAGGTGTCACAATGTGCAACGAAAAACTAATGATTGATGCTTCTCATCTCTCTCTATTCCTGTCTGTCCTTATCTATCCCTCTCTCTGACTCTCTGTCTCTGTAAAAAATAAATAAATAAAGTAGTAGATTTAAGCCCAATAAAATAAAAATTACACTAAATTTAAATATTCTACACACTCCAATTAAAATGCAGAGATTGTAAGACAGAATCACAAAAGAAGGCCTAAGTATACACTATCTATAAGAAAATTATTGTAAAAATAAAAATACATTTAGATCAAAAGAGAAAGTGTGGGATAGACAGACCATGCAAAATACTAGTTAAAGAAAGGTGTGTTTGTGGGTATATTAACATCCAACACAGTAGACTTTAGATCAAGGAATTGTATGAGGGACAAAAAGAATTATTTCACAACAAAGAGATCATTTCATCTAGAAAGACGTAGAACGCTAAATGTGTACAGACTTCTTAATAAAGCAAAACACACAAAATGAGACTGATAAAATTGCAGAGAAATAGGCAAATCCACAATTATAGTTAGTGATTCCAAGACCTCTCTCTCAACAGTTGCTGGAACAAGTAGGCAGAAAATCTGCAAGAGTTTAGAAGACGAGCAACATTATTAACCATCTTGAACTTCCTGACATTTATAGAACATGCCATGTTATGACACCAGCAGAATCAATATTCTTTTCAAGGGCTCATGGAACATTTGAGACACATAATATCCTGAACCAACACAGACATCTTAATAAATTTTAAAACGATTGGGATCATACAAAATATATTCTCTGACTACAGAATAGGTTCTCTGGAATTCATTGAAATAGGATTTAACCTTTATATAGACATATTTTGAAATATAACCAGAAGTGCTTATTTGGTTGTCAAAAGAATCAGAAACACAGTAACAAACTACCTATGGCTGAAAGGGAATGAATTGGCCCATACAGCTAAATGGAAATTTGAGGTAGTTGACAAGATTGAAGAGACATCTATAGAACAGGGATATAAGGATTAACACTTGGGGCTCAATGCCATATCTCAATATTGTCCCATTTTGTTTTCCTCTTATTTACAGTGGTATCTGTTTGGTGTCATTCTAAGAACAGTCTGAACCAACATGGTGGGAAGACAACCCAAGGTTTTGTCACTTTTGGCAATCCAGTGTCAGCATGTGAGTTACTTAGCAAGACTAATTAGCCAAGTTTGGTAAACCACATACCATGCCCTATGGTCTGAAGGCAGGCTTCAAGAAGATGAGGGGAATTTTGTTGGGAAGTGAAAAACCAATAGTTATTGTTTAATATATAGAGAGTTATCTTAAAAGGGAGCTATATTTGAACTGAATACACTGTATTTCCCCATGTATAAGATGCTTCCATGTATAAGACACACCTTAATTTGGGGGCTAGAAATTTAAAAAATATATATATTACATAAAGTTTTTGAACTCAAGTTTTATTCATCATAAAATTCATACAACTTTCATCACTGTCAAAACTCCCATCCATTAGCTCAGTGGTTCTCAACCTTTCTAATGCCGTGACCCCGCAATACAGTTCCTCATGTTGCGGTGACCCCAAACCAAAAAATAATTTTGGTGGCTACTACATAACTGTAATTTTGCTACAGTTATGATTCGAAATGTAAATACCTGATATGCATTATGTATTTTCCAATGGCTTTAGGCGACCCCACAGGGGTCGCGACCCACAGGTTGAGAACCGCTGCATTAGCTTCTCCTCATTTGTGTCTGATGATGAATCACTGTCTTCAACAATGAGCACAAAAACAAGCACAAAAAAGTGGGAAATGCAAATAAAAAATTTACAACTACTGTATAAGATGCACCCAGTTTTTAGTCCCCAAATTTTGCATCTTATACATGGGGAAATGTGGTATTTTTAGTTTTTTAAAATTTATTTATTGGTTTTATTTTTAGAGAGAAAAAAGGGGAAAGAGAGAGACAGAGAGATTAATTTTTTGTTCCACTTATTTATGCATTCGTTGGTTGATTCTTGAATGTGCCCTGACCTGGGAATGAACCTGCAACTTTGGCATATTGGATTGACACTAACCAACTGAGTTATAGGGCTGGGGTCTTTTCTTTCTTTCTTTCTTTCTTTCTTTCTTTCTTTCTTTCTTTCTTTCTTTCTTTCCTTCTTTCTCTCTCTCTCTCTCTCTCTCTCTCTCTCTTTTATTTCTTTCTTCCCTCCTTTCCTTTTTTTCTTTCAAATTTGTAATGTGGGTAAGATCATCACCACCCAATTTACAAAGCTGGGATGGTCAGAGACTGAAAATATTCCAGTAGATAAACCAGAATTATAATAGATAGCAATACTCTGCCATCTTCAATCATGGGCTGCTACTAACAAGGTGTCAAGAAGTGGATTTTTTTCATTAGAAAAAGAAGAAAATAAAAGCAAGACTAGTAATCCATATATGCTCTCCAAAACTGGTTAAATAGCTCAAGGAGAGAGCTTTGCTTATTCTAGATAGTTGATACACTTGGTTAACAGGTAATGTTTGCCTTTTAACCCTCTTGTCTCTAAAAAAGGAACAATCTGTATAAGACCTACTTCTCTTTTAACTTCCTGTTTTGGGGATTGCAGGAGACCTACTCTCTATCCTCCTACACAAATCCTGCCACCCACACCCACACCCACACCCCCACCCTCACCTCAACCTGTTTTGGAATGAACCGTTGGTAAGGTAGCTTCTTCTTCTTCTGTGGTTGGCAAACCGCAGCTCATGAGCCACATGCGCTCTTTGGCCCCTTGAGTGTGGCTCTTCCACAAAATACCACGTGTGGGTGCTACCTCAATAAGGAATGTACCTACCTATATAGTTTAAGTTAAAAAAATTTGTCTCTTAAAAAAAATTTCAATCATTGTACTGTTGATATTTGGCTCTGTTGACTAATGAGTTTGCCGACCAATGCAAAAATTCCAGGGGAAATAAGGTCTATTTTTTCATATCCATGCTGAGCTCATTCTAACACGATATTCAAAGAGTTGTTAGAAAGCTACTATTTACTAACTTTATTATATTGCCGCTGTAACAAATCACCATAGATTTAGTTTCTTAAAACAACACAAATTGATTCTCTTTCATCTCTGAAATGCATTCTAAGTCCCATTTCTCTTTTTCTTGATCGTCCTGCCTTCCTCTTATAAAAATTCTTGTAATTATATATTAGGCCTACCCAGATAATCTATAATCTCTTCATCTCGAAATCTTTAATTTAATTACATCTGCAAAGTGCCTTTTTCCATATAAAGTAAGCTTTATAGGTTAAAGGACTGAGATGTGGACATCTTTGGGGGCCATTTTCTGCCTACCACACTGGCAATGACTACATCAGGGGTCCCCAAACTTTTTACACAGGGGGCCAGTTCACTGTCCCTCAGACCGTTGGAGGGCTGGACTATAAAACATCTATGAACAAGTCCCTATGCACACTGCATATATCTTATTTTAAAGTAAAAAAACAAAATGGGAGCAAATACAATATTTAAAATAAAGAACAAGTAAATTTAAATAAACAAACTGACCAGTATTTCAATGGGAACTATGGGCCTGCTTTTGACTAATGAGATGGTCAATATCCGGTTCCATATTTGTCACTGCCAGCCGTAACGTGATATGATGGGCTTCCGGAGCCCTGACTCATGTGTCCGGCGTCACTGGAAGTAGTACTGTACATGAGCGACACCGCACTTTGCAGTGCTGCCACATACAGTACTCCAGGTGGTCTCACTGACCACCAGTGAAAGAGGTGCCCCTTCCGGAAGTGCAGCAGGGGCCGGATAAATGGCTTCAGGGGCCCCATGCGGCCCATGGGCCGTAGTTTGGGGACCCCTGGACTATGTAGTCATGAAGAATATTCTAGACTCTTTAGTCTCTGGCCTTGAAGAACACTTTTCAGGGAATCTATGACTTCACTTTACCTGGGTTTCCATCTGCAAAGTGGAAACCTGTTCAAAGAAAGCTCTCAGGGCTTGGCATTCACTTGCAACTGGCACTGTGCTTTTCTCTGAGTTTCAGCTTTTTCAGCTGTCCCTGAAATTTTTGGAGTCTTGGGTATAGAATGGGCCCTAATTCTGGATTTAGTAATAAATTCCATGGGTGGGCTTTACTTCACAGTTACATTTTATTATCATCCTCAGAGAAATAGCCTTCTGCAACCAAGTAGAAATGAATTTTAAGAATTAACTGACTTATGAGGAACTAAACTCACCCAAGCTAGCTCCAACACAAAAGGATAGCTTTTGACGAGATATGAAACTGCTGAGTCTAAGAGACAGAATCAGGAGCTGGAATTTCAGGGCTCAATGCTACTGTCTCTGAGTCTACTTCTTTATGCCCTCACCCCTGAGTCAACTTTCTGAGTCTCTGCAACACAGATGGCCAGCCCCAGCTTTATCTCACTTGGGAGTTTATCATAGACAAATAAGTCTCCTAATTCTTAATTCCTGGGAAAGAATGTATGATTGGCTTAGCCTGGATTGGTGACTAACTTTGTTCTGTTCACCTGTGACCAAGAATGAAAGAAACAATATATGGGATCCATTGCTACTCACATCTGAGACATTATTAGTAGGAAGGTGTGGATAGTTCTCTAAGGAAATGTGGGTGCAGAGAGGAAATGACTGGTATTTCCCATATAGGCCTTCTCTGTTTGGGGAGGAGGAACATCTGGACTTCCCACTTACCTGAGAGACAACAATGCCAACAGCAGGACATGCAGATTGAAAGGACAGGGTGCTGAAGATATCTCATACTCCTAGTTTCAGATTCAACTCCTTCCTCCTTCCTCATTCTACAGGAATGCTGTTTGGGATTATGTCTTCTGTGCCCATACTTCCTGTGACAAAGTCAATTCACTTCTCACAGAAAAAAATGTGTTCTTTCCCAGTGAACAGTTGTCACTGAGAAGTCACTGCTGAGCCTGAGCTTCTCTGGATTTGGGTGCAGCATTGCAGAGCTCTCTGCAATGAAGTATGAGCAGGTTGGGTCAACTAGAACCCCTCATGGGACACTCTTCGTGCTCTTTTCCAATTGGCTGTTGGTTTCTCGGGGCTCAGGCAGAAACCAACAGCTAAATACTAGGTGGAGGAGCCATGATGTAGAAAGAGCGTGGGTCCCTGAATCACCACTGGAGGAAATCTGCCTGCTCACCAGAAACTGTCATTGAACTGTTAAATGAGTAGAAATTAACTCCTATTCTGTTAAGCCACTGACATTTTACAATTTATTCATGTCTACTCATACTTGAGAAAAAATTTAATTCAACAAGGGATACCAGAGAATTGTAAGAATTATTTCCATCTCCACCTAGTAATTAGCAAACATGTACTTCTGCTGAATTTATAAGCCCAAGGAATGGCAGGTGATTGTGTATATGTTCAGCCTGCAGGGGGTTAATTACTCTGAAACTTTTGCCTGGGAAAAACACACAAAAGTCAGGAAAGAAGTTGTCTCCATTTTTTTTTCTTCAAAAATAAATAGAGTTAAAAAAAAGAGTAATACTGCATTGCAAGGGATAAGAACCATTTAATTTGCTTGGGGTCTAGAATTCTTAGGTTTATCACTGAGTCATCAATTTTCTATGTAAATATACAGGGGAAAAATAGATTTCTCTGTGCAGGATCTACTAATTCTCCTGTGCAAATATGCAAGTTTGAAGAATAAAGGGGATATATTGTGATTCATGTGCTCATTAGGTGAGGATTTGAAAACTAAAAACTTTTACTCATGTTGGTAAAAGGCACCTTGCAAGCCAGATCAAGGGAAAGGACAGTTTACTACAGATTCTTTGGGTAATTTCATAGCCTGCTAATCAATTTCCAAAGAGGGCAACAGGCAGTTGGTGGGAAAGAGACTGAAAGGAGGGGAGAAATAGGACTCTTCAGTGTAAGGAGACAGGAGTCCAATGGCATTATTCTGTGCCACTCCAGGGGCACCAGTACCTTCAGTAGTTCTCAATTATAAATGAGTTATCTTTCAAGATTCATAGTTATTTAGTCATTCTTTTTATTTATAATAAACGTATATAGTGCCTTAAGCACTGGCATGGTTATAGTTCTGCAGATAAAATGAGAAGTAAGATAAAGGTCTTGCTGTGAGAACAAGTATACTACTCTGAATATACACAGAAATAATTATGATATAAGAGAAATCTCAACGAGGCCAAGATGAGGGCAACGTGAGGTGGAACTTTCCTGACAACAGAATTCAACTGATGCTCCTACCAGAACCAGTTCTTCCTGCATCCCTTGTGAGGGCACCTGGCTGCCAATTAGTGGAAAGCAGTGAATGGGGGAAGAAAGATGGCGACAGAGTAGGTAGACATTCCAACTGCCACCTCCCAGGACCAAATTGCATTACAACTTAATTTAAGAACAATTATCTTGAAAAACCAACTTTGGACTAAATGAAGAGGGATCTATAACCAACGATCACCAAAGCAGCCACACCAAGATGGGCAGGAAGGGCAGAAACATGGAAAGGGCTGCCCCGCTCCCAAAAGTGAGTGACAGCCCGGAGGAACTCTCACGTTGGGGTGGGTTTCCCTGAGAGGTGTGGGTCCTCAGCGCCAGGCCTGGAGCCCCAGCCTAGAGCCCCAGAGCCTAGAAGAAGCACCCAGACAGCAATTAGCTGTGAAAAGAGCCGAGTTTCTGTCTGTAAGAGACACACCTCTCTGACACAGATTCTGTTTTAAAGGGCCCGCACAAAAAACCTTGTTCACAGCCACTTACCTGTGGCTCTGGCAGGGGAGATCTGAGAGGACTGGAGTTGCAGGAGGAGAGTGTAAATTTGGAGGCCCAGGGAGAGACACTGTGGGGGACAGCCACCAGAACCCCTGTGCTGAGTCATTCTCCAGTACTGCAGTCACCATCTTTCTTGGGCGGGGCAACCCTTTGTGAGGCATCAGCCTGGGGAAAAGCAGCTGCTCTGCCCTCAGGAGTCTCTCCTAACCTAGCGATGGTGACAGGTCATCTGAGGCCAGGAAGCAGGTGGTATATCAGTGAATCAGTTTTCTGGTGCTGAGACCGGAGCTCCCTCCCAACACTCCCGATTCTATGACTGGTGCTTCCAACTCACTAGAGACTCAGCTGAAACTGTCCAGAGAGGGGAAGACCACACCTCTGGGTGTCAGAGGCCACACCCACCAGACTCCTGGGGCTGTACCCTACTGAGGTCTATAAAAAAAGTCTAGACAGACTGACACCTGGGGCCAAGGGGTGGAGCCACACCCACCACTCTTCCTAATCACTAAATTGCTGCAGGCTCTAAGCAGAGGTTTTTTTCAGCAGCTGAGCCCAAAAAACAGCCAGCAGACAGGCTGCAGGAGGCAAGACTCAGGAAAACTTGGCAGTTTGATTGGAATTTCCCTAGGACCAGAGTGAGTAAAAGCCACTAGGAGTGCAGTGTGGTATTTCCATGTACACCTGGACCCAGCAGAGGCAGCCACAAACTCTGGATTGCTTGTAGCTCCAAGAAAATTGCTGAGGGCCAGTCACAGGCAGTGTCTCTCACTGGTCTGCTCTGGGTTTCTGCTTGGGAGGCCCAGGGTTGGCACATGCAGGGGCCAGCTGTGAAAACCATTGGTTCAGGACCTAACAACCCTTACTAGAGTGGTATCCTAAGGAAAAGTTCCTCACACAAGGCCCAACTGAGGCAAGTTCCACTTTCTTTGATCAGCACCAGCACAGCAGCTTATGGGCATTGGATAGGGTGGAGCTTCACAGTCAGCTAGCCTGGGCACTGGATATTCTGTCCTGCTAGGCTACATTCCACAAGAAGAAGGAAGAGAGTTTTGGAACATGGAGTTTTAAACTGTGGGTCCCTGTGAGTCTATTGTTGGATCTGGTCAAGGGGCTTAGCCACCTTCGGGAAGGGCACAGGCAACCCCAAAAGAGGACTGTCTCAGTCTTCTTCCCTGAGACTGGACTCTCAACAGCTGAAAGAACTTCTCCATAAGGGACTGTCAGCCACACTCAGTCTGAACCTGCAGCTCACCTTGTTGGAGAGAAATAAAATTTGATTATCCAGCAGTGGTTGAGGAATCAAGCTCTGGAGTAAAGGTCACATTACCTCTATTGAGCTCTCGACCAAGAGACTCCTGAAGTAGGGGTCCCACAAACATTGTATTCACAACCTCAGCTGTCCTAACACACCAAGCATGCAAACTATAGAAATGTTCGTTAGGTGAAGCCAATCTGAGCTCACATTACAGTCTTACTACAGAAGACTCTGTGGGAAGACCAGGCAGCTGCAAGAGGAGGAGGAGCTGCTGAAAAGTGCTGAGAAATCTTACAGAGCTTGGGGCTTTTATGGAGTTGTTGTCATCTCTAAGCGGGAGAAAGCTGATCCTTATACAAAGGTTGGCCCTTCCCACAGTACCTGGACACAGAAAACACAGACACAAAAAGCAAAAAGTGCAGTAGCTGGAGACTGGTAGCCCACAGCAGGTTACAAGCAACAGCTGACACCAACCCAAGAAGAACTAGAGTGAAAACTACTGGTAGTGGGTGGCAGACAGTACCAACACTAGACTCAACTACCTACACAAGTAGCACACCCAAAGGTGGAGTCTAGCAGGCACCAGACACTGTGGAAAATAAACACGCCCAACAGGGAAGACATTGCACAGTGTAATCAAGGTTGACTATTAGAGCCAGCCAGCCCGAAGGAATAAACATACCCATGAAAAGACCAGCTGCATCTAATACTTGCATACAGCAGGAGGGAAAATAGTACCCTCAAAAAGCACCCCTAGAACAAGAAAAACAAGTAGCCCAGAGGACAGTACCACCCCACCCATCTTCTTCACAAAGACCACAAAAAAATTTCAAAGTCAGACTGTGTACCTAATACATAGACAAAATGGGAAGATAGAGAAATGCAACCCAAATGAATCAACAAGAGAAATCCCCAGAAAAAGAACTGAATGAGATGGAAGTAACCAAAATACCAGATGCAGAGTTTAAAACAATGATTTTTAGGATGCTCAAGGATCTTAGAGCAACAATGGATGGACATAATGAGCACCTAAATCAAGAGATAGCAAGCATCAAAAAGGGCATTGAACTCATAAAAAAGAACCAGTCAGAAATGACAAATACAATATCAGAAATGAAGACTGTACTAGAAGGAATTAAAAGCAGGCTGGATGAAGCAGATAATCAAACCAGAGATTTAGAGGACAAGATAAATGAAAGCATGGAAGCAGAGCAGCAAAAAGAAAAGAGACCCAAAAAGTCTGAGGAAACTCTAAGAGACCTCTGTGACAACATGATGAGAAATGACATCCGCACCATAGGGGAACTAAAGATGAAGAGAATGAACAAGGAATAAAGAACCTGTTTGAAGAAATCATAGCTGAAAATTTCCCTAAATTGATGAAGAAAAAAGCTACACAAGTTCAAAAAGCACAGAGAGTTCTATTAAAGAGGAACCCAAAGAAGACTACACCAAGACACATCATAATGAAAGTGTCAAAGTTAAGAGACAAAGAAAGAATACTAAAAGCTGCAAGAGAAAAGCAGTTAATTAACTACAGAGAAACCCCCATAAGTATGGCATCCGACTTCTAAACAGAAACACTTGAGGCCAGAAGGGATTGGCAAGAAATATTCAAAGTGATGCAAAGCAAGAACCTAGAACCAAGACTTCTTTATCCAGCAAGGCTATCTTTTAAAATAAAAGGAAAAATAAAAATCTTTCCAGACAAATAAAAAACTCAAGAAATTTATTATAACCAAACCAGTACTGCAAGAAATGTTAAGAGGCCTGTTGTAAAAAGAGCAAAGAAAAAAAATTGAGAAAAAAAAGATTGTAGATCTAAAGAATAAAATGGCAATGAACAACTACATATCAATAATAAATAATAACCTTAAATGTAAATGGATTAAATGCTCTGATCAAAAGACATAGAGTAGCTGCATGGATAAAAAAACAGGATCCGTACATATGCTGTCTACAAGAGACCCACCTCAGAACAAAAGATACACATAGACTAAAAGTGAAGGGATGGAAAAAAGTATTTCACACAAATGGAAATGAAAAAAAGCTGGGGTAGCAATACTTATATCTGACAAAATAAACTTTAAAACAAAGGCTATAGTAAGGGATAAAGAAGGTCACTACATAATGATAAAGGGAGCAATCCAACAGGAGGATATAATCACTGTAAATATCTATGTGCCTAATATAGGAGCACCTAAATATATAAAGAAGATATTGATGGACATAACAGGTGAGATCAACAGCAGTACTATAATAGTAGGGCATTGTAATACTCCACTAACATCAATGGATAGATCCTCCAGACAAAAAATTAACAAAGAAACTGTGACCTTAAATAACACCAAGTTCAACTGGATTTAATAGATGTCTTCAGACCCTTTCACTCCAAAGCAGCAGAATATACATTCTTCTCAAGTGCTCATGGTACATTCTTTAGGACAGACCACATGTGAGGACACAAAACAAATCTTAATAAATTTAAGAAGACTGAAATCATATCAAGCATCTTCTCTGATCACAATGGCATGAAACTAGAAATCAACCACAATAGAAAAACTGAAAAACATTCAACAATTGGAGACTAAATAGCTTATTAAATAATCAATGAGTTAACAATGAGATCAAGGAAGAAATAAAAAATTTTCTTGAAACAAATAAAAATAACATACAACAACTCAAAATTTATGGGATACAGCAAAAGCAGTCCTGAGAGGGAAGTTCATAGCATTACAGGCATATCTTAAGAAGCAAAAAAAAAAAAAAAAAAAAAAAAAGCAAGCTCAAATAAACAACTTAACTCAGCATCTAAAAGAACTAGAAAAAGAACAACAAATAAATCCCAGAAGAAATAGAAGGAAGAAAATAATAAAGATCAGAGCAGAAATAAATGACATAGAGGCTAAAAAAGAATACAGAAGATCAATGAAACCAAGAGCTGTTTTTTTTTAAAAGGTAATCAAAATTGATGAAACTTTAACCAGACTCATTAAGAAAAAAGAGAGAGGACTCAAATAAATAAAATTAGATATGAAAGTGGAGAAGTAACAACTGACACCACAGATATACAAAGGATTGTAACAAAATACTATGAAGATTTGTATGTCAAATAATTGAACAACCTAGGTCCTAGGCGAAATGGTTAAATTCCTAAAAACATAATCTTCCAAAAATCAATCTAGAAGAATCAGAAAACCTAAGAAGACTGATTACAAGTGAAATTGAAACAGTTATCAAAAACTCCCAGCAAACAAAAGTCCGGGAATGGATGGCTTCACAGCCAAATTTTACTAAATATTCAAAGAAGAACTAACACCTATCCTTCTCAAGCTATTTCAAAAAATTCAAGAGGAGGGAAGACTTCCAAGCTCCTTTTATGAAGCAAGCAAAATCCTCATTCTGAAACCAGGTAAAGACACTACAAAGAAAGAAAAGTATAGGCCAATATCCCTGATAAACTTAGATGCTAAAATTCTCAACAAAATATTAGCAAACTGAATCAGCAATACATGAAAGAAATCATACATCATGATCAAGTGGGATTTATTTTGGGGAGGCAAGGCTGGTATAATATTTGCAAATCAATCAATGTGATTCATCACATGAAAAAAAGGAAGGATAAAATTCCCATAATAATATCAATTAATGATCAAAACTCTCTGCAAAGTGGGAATACAGGGAACATTCCTAAACATGATATAGGTCATCTATGACAAACTCATGGCCAACATCATACTCAATGGGCAAAACTTTAAAACAATCCCGTTAAGATCAGGAACAAGGCAAGGGTGCCCCCTTTCACCACTCTTTTTCAACATAGTTCTGGAAGTCTTAGTCACAGTAATCAGAAATCAAGAAAAAGAAATAAAAGCATTCACATTGGAAAAGAAGAAGTAAAACTATCATTATTTGCTGATGATATGATACTGTATATAGAGAACTCTAAAGTCTCAGTCTGAAAACTACTAGACCTGATCGATGAATTTGGCAAGGTGGCTGAATATAAAAACAATATTCTGAAGTCAGTGTCATTTTTATACACCAACAATAAGCTGTATGAAAGAGAAATTAAGAAAACAATCCCCTTCACTATTGCAACAACAAAAAAATAACGTACCTAGGAGTAAATTTAACCAAGGAGATTAAAGACTTGTACTCAGAAAATTATAAAACATTTATAATAGAAATCAAGAAAGATACAAACAAGTGGAAGTATATACCGTGTTCATGGACAGAAGAATAAACATCATTAAAATGTCTATATTACCCAAATCAATCTATAAATTCAATGCAATTCCTATTAAAATACCAATAGCATATTTCAAAGATATAGAACAAATATTCCAAAAATTTATATGGAACCAATAAAGAACACAAATAGCCTCGGCTATCTTGAAATGAAGAATAAAGTGCAAGGTATCACACTTTCTGATATCAAGTTATACTACAAGACCATTGTAATCAAAACAGCTTGGTACTGGAATAAGAACAGGCATACAGATCAATGGAACAGAACAGAGAACCCAGAAATAAACCCACAGCTTTATGGACAATTGATATTTGACAAAGGAGGCAAGAGCATACAATGGAGTAAAGACAGTCTCTTTAATAAATGGTGTTGGAAAAATTGGACAGGTACATGCAAAATAATTAAAGTAGACCACCAATTTACAACATTCACAAAAATAAACTCAAAATGGATAAAAGACTTACATGTAAGTCATGAAAATATAAACATCTTGGAAGGAAACATAGGCAATATACTCTCTGATATCTCTCATAGCAATATATTTGCTGATTTATCTCCATGGGCGAGTGAAATAAAGAACAGGATGAACAAATGGGACTGTATCAAACTGAAAAGCTTTTGCACAGCAACCAACACCATGAACAAAATAAAAAGAGAACCCACACAATGGGAGAACATATTCGACAATATGTCTGATAAGGGGTTAATAACCAAAATTTATAAAGAACTTCTAAAACTCAACACCAGGAAGGTCATCAATCCAATTAAATGGACAAAAGAACAGAATAGACACTTCTCCAAAGAGGACATACAAATGGCCAACGGGCATATGAAAAAATGTTCAACATCACTAATCATTAGAGAAATGCAAATTAAAACCACAATGAGATATCAACTCACATCTGTCAGAATGGTTGGTGTTCATTAACAAAACAACACACTTTAAGTGCTGGTGAGGATGTGGAGAAAAGGGAACCCACCTGCACCACTGGTGGGAATACAGACTTGTGTAGCCACTGTGGAGAACTGTATGAGGTTTCCTCAAAAAATTAAAAAAGGAACTGCCTTTTGACGCAGCTACCCCACTTTAAGGAATATATTCTAAGAATACCAAATCATTGATTCAAAAGAAGATATGCACCCCCATGTTTATTGCAGCATTGTTTACCATAGCCAAGATCTGGAAACAGCTGAAGTGTTCATCAGTGGATGAGTGGATTAAAAAGCAGTGGTACATATACACAATGGAATACTACGTGGCCATGAAAAAGAAGGAAATCTTACCTTTTGTGACAGCATGGATGGACCTGGAGATTATTAAGCTAAATGAAATAAGCCAGGCAGAAAAAGAAAAATATTATATGATCTAACTAACATATATGTGGAATATAATAAAGTGAACTGCGAAACAGAATAGCAGCAAAGACAGGGTCACAGGGACCAGAGGGACAGCAGTCAGAGGGAAGGGGGATGAGGGGATGGGATCAGAGTAGATGAAGGGATTAGTGAAACTATATGTACATAACACAGAGATACAGATAACAAGACAGCAAATCCTGGAGGGAAGAGGGGAGGCAGTAAGGGGACGGGGATAAAGGGAGATAAAAAGGGACACAGGGGTGGAGGGCTGAGGAAGTTATATTCAGTGGGACACTTGAATCCATGTAAACACAATAAATTAAAAATTAATAAACGAAAAAAGAAAAATCTCATAAGAAAAGTATAAAAGTCATTTGTTTGGAACAAAGAACATGTTTTCTTTCGTAAATAATGTTCATAACAATGGCTGGAATATAAAACCAATGAACCAAAGCCTGTTTGATCCATAATGTGTATAGGACACAGTAAAAAAGGATTATTTCTGGTACATCTTACTATCTTTCACCTTACTGTCTTATTTTCATAAAAGATTCAGATAGTTTAGGCAGTCCTGGGTATGAGTAATCTGTTATTATTCTGTATTTAAATCAAGAAAAATCCAGCACTCCCATACTGGAGAACTCCATTGCATTATATGAGCTCTCCAAAATCTTCATTTTCGTGGTGACACCAAGCCTTTATGTGAGTGAAGGAGACTTTTAGCGAACTTGGATTACTGGGTGGGAGTGTCTGGAGGCTGGCAGTTTTGGAAGTGGAGGTTGAGGTACCTCTGAGATTAGGGGATCTGAATTCCAGTCCTCCCTGCTGGTATAATAATGAGAATACTGATACAAACCACTCAGGAAATGGGTGGCACACTCCAATGGAATTTTGAGAAAGTTTATTGAAGGGATTACCAAGGGGTGGGCAGGACTGAGGGAACCAACAGGCACTGTGAAGGCACTGAGGCTGACAACTCTGGCAAGCTGTTACATATCTAGGCCTGAAGGAGAGTGTTAGTCAATCTTTTCCAGAGAAAAAGAATAAACAGGATATGTTTGTGAGTATGTACATGTGTATATTTGTAAAATAAGGAATTGGTTCATGCAACAATGGAGACCAAGAAGTCTCGAGATACACAATTGGCAAGCTGGAGACCCACCCAGGAGAGCTGATGGGTCTGAGTTGCATCAGCCGAGAGGCCCAAGAAACAAGACAGCCTATAGTGTAAGTTCTGGTTCTAGTCTGAATCCAAAAATAGGAGGAGACTTGATGTCCCAGGTTGGAGACAGTCAGGTAGAGAGAATTCTTTCTTATTCAGGCTTTTATTTGATTCAGGCCTTCAACAGATTAGATAAGGCTCACCCACACTGGGGTGGGAAATCTACTTTACTCAGTCTGTTGATTTAAATGTTAATCTTATCCATAAACATCCTCACAGACACCCTCAGAAATAATTTTTACCAAATGTTTGGGCACCCGTTGGCCACATCAAGTTGAAACACAAAACCAATCATCGTGTCATAGGGGCTAAGGATAAATAGTGTTGGAGTCTTGTGTGAGCTAGAGTAGTGAGAAAGGATCTGTGGTCAAGAGATGCAGCTGCTGTCAGAACAGCTCCCAGACAGGGAGGCAGAGAGGTGAATAAACACTCTATTCTCTCTTTCTCTACTCCCCCATCTCATGCCAGGACCTCCCATTGGCCTGACCCAACCAAAAATCAGTGGACTATGATGCATGAGTGATGTAGTCAGTGGTATGGGGAAAGCTCAGCTCCTGGGGTTCAGAGCAGGCAGACAAAAGAGAATAATCTGGGGGAGAGGCAAGTGGAGACTGCCCAGAACAGCAACCACACACAAGTTTTGGAAGAACTTAGTAAGGAAAATCCTGGAAAAATGATTGCCATTCATGGCCAAGGAGGACTTAGAGTCATTTAGTCTCAACCTTAAACAACATGTAGCATTAAACAAAAAAGGAACTTATTTTGTACCCCATATATAATATTTGTGGCATACTGATTACATATGGATATATTTATTAGTTAGAGATCTGTAATTCTGAGAATGTATTTGTGTGTACATATCTTCTCTTCGAGGTTGTGCTATTGTAGGAAAAGGATTGCCTTAGAGTCTTATTTCCCAACAGTGCCTTGAATGTGGTAGGTGTTCCATAAATATTTGCTAAGGTACTATTTCAACTTCTTTTTTTGAACCCAATAGGAACTGATGAAATGAAATCAAGAAAACAAGAAAAGTCTCCCATGTATCATACAGAATCAGCCAAGGAGACTTTTAGCCCAGCAGGTAGTAAGGATAGAACTAACTTGCTTAGCGTGAGACTTCTTAGAGCTCATTTACTCAACAAATATTTATGGAGCACCATGCTGTGCCAGACACTGTATTAGGCTCTTAAGATATGAAGAATATTTTTAAGGAAGAAATGTATTAAACACATGAACCACTCAGTTGTTTTTTTGTTTTTGTTTTTTTTAAATAGGATGTAATCAGCTAATTGCCCCACAGGTGATTGGGTCAACCTTATGGAAGTCTGAATCAGTTAAGCCAATGAAATGGGTTGCTACAAACTATTGATTATAGGCACACAGAAACAGCCTTCACTTGCTGTGCACAGCCCTACTGCAGATATGTTCCTTAAAAGAACTTGTTTGTGTAACACAGACACAGTGCTATATAGATCATGATCAGACAAGCTGAATAAAGGAATATGCTGCACCGCTTACTTTCAGCTACTCCCTAACCTTGGGCCTGGTGATGAGGGGTCTTTGAAATTGAAAAGTCCAAGTAAAAATTGTAGTCACAGACTGTTAGGCTTTCTTTAGTAACATCAAATGCCAGCACCTCCCTTGGGGGAGAGCATCTTTTATAGCTGTAGACAAAACAATTTCCCTATCCACCAATTTCAGCTGGTTTTCCCTTCTAGACCCTGGGGCATGAAAAGCTATTGTTTAGGAGCCAAGAATACTCAATAAGGAAATGATAGTCTTTTTAATAAATGGTGTTGGGAAAACTGGATAATTACATGGAGAAGAATGAAATTAGGCCTCTATCTTGCACCACTCACAAAAATTAACCTGAGATGGGCTAAAGACTGTGATATTGTGATTTACAATGAGAAATATATATATTTGGTCTTTGTCCACAGAGCTCATAAAACCCTTGTAATTTCCTAGATGATAAGAACTACAAAGGTATCTTTTGTTATGTTAATTAGGTCACTTTAGAAAAGCCCCTAGGTTACTTTTAGTAACCTGAGGATGGGCCTGGTTATGGTTAGAGGGTTGAAACCTTTAGTCCCACCCCAGACTTTAGGGAAGGGGGAAGGAGTTGTAGATTGAGTTTAATCTGGATCAGTCAATGATGTAATCAATCACACCTCTGTAACCAAGCCTACATAAAAGCTCAAAAGGCGCTTCCAAGTTGGTGAACCTCTGAGAAGTGCTGGGAGAGGGGTGTGCCTGGAGAAGGCCTAGAAGCTTCAGCCCTTTTTCATACTTTGCATATACATCTCTTTCATCTGGCTGTTTCTGAGGTATATCTTTATATAATAAGCCAATAATCTAGTAAGTAAAATGTTTTTCTGGGTTCTGTAAACTGCTCTATCAAATTAGCTACTGGGGAATCGTTGGGAGCTCTGATATATAGTCACTTGGTCAGGAGCACAAATGACAACCTGGACTTGCAATTGACATCTAAAGTGGGGGTGGGGTGGGGTGGAGTGGGGTTGGGTGGGGCTAGGGGGTAGAGTCTTGGAGAATTGAGTCCTTAACCCAGTGGTTCTCAAACTTTTTGAAGTTGGAGAGCATTTAAAATCCTACAAATAATGATAGGCACACTATATACAAATTTCTGAGAAATATGTTATAATAATTAAATCTAATATTAAATAAAGAATATAAAGTCCAAGTGTGCTTTTATGGTAATTAAACAAATATGACAAAATTAAATTTATTCTGACATTAAAAAACATTTTTATGTTACATTTTTTGAGTTTTGCTTTTTAGAATTCATAAAAAAGAGGGGTTAAAAAATAAAAAAAAACCCGACAAACAGTTATCTTTTTATATATATAGATACATAATTAGTAAGATTTGGTAATTTGGCAGGTCCTGGCATGAGTGTGTTTTTTCGTTCTTGTGTTTATGAGAAAAATGAGCCTGATGTGTCCTAGCGATTTCTTCAATGTTTGGGTATATATTTGAAAGGCAAACTCTCATTTCCTCATCAATACATTGAAGAATTCCTCTCTTTTTACTCTTAATTGTGTTGAGGGTAGAAAATCCTAACTCACATAAATAGGATGTTGAAAATTGTAGTAAAATGTTCCTTATGTTTAATCATCAATCCACAATCAGTGGATATAGCTGCCAGTTCTTCTTCTGTTAATGTTAAACCCAAATCACTTGAAGCTTCCATGAATGGGTTTCTAATCCAATCTAGTCCAATTGTTCAGTGTTAAGTGATGGAAAATGCTATAAATTAAATATTGTCGTCAGCCTTCAAGTCCTATTTTATTTACACTTAACTTTTGCTCACTTCCAGAATTGGATTCTTCAATATCACGCTTCTTTTTGAGAAATCTATCCATTTTATTTGGGTGTATTTATCTAAAAATAATATAATGATGTGTTAATAATAAATATAATAATGATGTATTAATAAAAAGAGTAGTATTTCCATAATGAAATGGTATAATAGAGTAACTATATTTATTTTTATATCTGGGCACATGCTGCAAACCAGCACAGCTAGTAATTCCAGGTCCGTAGTGGGAACAGTGTAGAATTAAGAAAATATGCAGAGTTAAGAAAATACAGGTGAGGAGGGCCCTGTAATTGCTGCTGGCAAGAACAAAGTGCACCCAAAACCTGTATCTTGCTTTATTTATAGGGCAAAGTGAGACCATTAGCAAATCAATATCTCTGATCATGTTTCCAAGGCAACCCAAGAATTTTACCAAGTGCAGAAAACCCCCACCATACATATCATCTTAACTTTACACTAAACAAACGATAGAAGAAACTTGCCTCCAGTCTTTCCGGGGAACATGGGGGTAGTGTAAATAATCTAGCACCACAGATTACAGCCTTTTGCAACCTAATCAGGCAAGTGAGGTGGGGGGTTGGGCAGACTGTCAGCTTACAGCAGGGGTCCCCAAACTACAGCCCGCAGGCCGCATGTGGCCCCCTGAGGCCATTTATCCGGCCCCAACCACACTTCCGGAAGGGGCACCTCTTTCATTGGTGGTCAGCGAGAACAGCACATTGACCATCTCATTAGCCAAAAGCAGGCCCATAGTTCCCATTGAAATACTGGTCAGTTTGTTGATTTAAATTTACTTGTTCTTTATTTTAAATATTGTATTTGTTCCTGTTTTTTTTTTTTACTTTAAAATAAGATATGTGCAGTGTGCACAGGGATTTGTTCATAGTTTTTTTTATAGTCTGGCCCTCCAACGGTCTGAGGGACAGTGAACTGGCCCCTGTGTAAAAAGTTTGGAGACCCCTGGCTTACAGCCAATTCCCCACACCTCTGTTCCCCCAAAATCTAAACTCTTCCTGTTGGTTTTTTGGTCCCCAACAGGTACATATTTCTCTGGAATGCCATAGGGTACACCTGGAAATCTAGGGGACACCAGTGTGCCCTGGCACACACTTTGAGAACCACTGCCTTAACCTGTGAGATCTGACACTATCTACCTGAAATATCAAATACCTCCAACTAGATAGTGTCAGAATTGAATTGAGTTGAATTGCAAGACACCCAGCTAGTTTCAGAGAAATTTGTGTGTGTTTTTTCTCAGTGAGAAAAAACACACACACTTTAGAAAGACTTAAACATAAGAATTAAAACTGTAACACTCCTAGAAGAAAACATAGGGAAGAAGTTCCTTGACACTGCTCTTGGCAGTGTTTTGGATATGACATCAAAAGCACAAAAAAATCGAAAGTGAAAATTAATTAATGGGACCACATCAAACTAAAAACACTTCCACACAACAAAAAAGAAACAATCAACAAAAAGAAAAAGCCATGTATGTAATAGGAGAAAATGTTTTCAAATTATATATTTGATAAGAGTTTAATATCTAATATATATTAATATATATCAGTATAATATCTAATACATATATATACACACACATATATATAAACTCATGCAACTTAATTTTAAAATAATAATAATAATAATAATCCAATTAAAAAATGGGCAAAAGACCTGAGTAGACATTTTGCAAAGATATACAAATGACCAACACATTAATGAAAAAGGGCTCAATGTCACTATTCATCAGGGAAATGCAAATCAAAACCACAATGAGATATCACCTCACACCTGTTAAAATGGCTATTATCAAAAAGACAAGAGATATTAAGTGCTAGAAAAGATGTGAATAAAAGGTAACCCTGTGCACTGCTGGTCGGAATGTAGATTGGTATAGCTACCATGGCAAACAGTATGGATGTCCCTCAAAAATATTGAAACTACAGCTATCGTAGTTTCCCTTTATTCACTGGAGATATGTTCCAAAACCCTCAATGTACACCTAAATCATGGAGAATAATAAACCATATATGTGAATAATAAAATGCTTTTTCCTATACATATATGTGAATAATAAAATTTAATGGTAACTAATAATAAAGCAGAACTATTATAACAATATACTATAATAAAGTTTTGTGAGTGTGGCCTCTGTCACTGATAACAAACCTGATAACCAGGACGACATCTCAGTGACTAAAGTGTAGGTCATGTGTACAGTATGGACACTTCACAGAGGGATGATTTACCTTTTAAAAGGGATGGAGTGGGGTAATGCAAGATTCGTAATGCTATTCAAAATGGCACATGATTGAAAACTTATGACTTACTTATTTTCATTTAATGTTTTCAGACCTTGGTAACTGGTTACTGCAGGTAACTGAAACCATGGAAAGCAAAACATGAATAAGGGGGCACTACTGTATAATATGATCCAGAAATCCCACTTCTGGGTATATGTCTAAAGGAAATGAAAACAGGATATTGAAGAGATATCTGCATGTCTTTGCAGCATTGTTCACAATAGATAAGATCTAGAAACAACCTAAGTGTACATCAATGGATGAATAGATAAGGAAGTTGTGATACATATATAAGTGGAATATTAGTCAGCCATGAGAATGAAGGAAACCATGTCATTTGTGGAAACATGAGTGGACTTTAATGGCATTATGCCAAGTGAAATAAGTCAGACAAAGACAAATACTGCAAGATATCACTTATATGTGGAATCTAATAAAGCTGAACTCATAGAACCAGAGAGTAGAATGATGGTTATCAGAGGCTGGCTTATGGGACAAATAGGAAGAGTATAAACTTTCAGTTATACGATAAATAAATTCTGGGGATCTAATGTACAGTATAATGATTATAGTTAATAATACTGTATTATGTACTTGAAATTTTCTTAGAGAGTAAATCTTAAATGTTTTTAAAAGATGAAATGGTAATTATGTACTATGATGGAGGTGTTAGCTAACTCTATGATGGTAATCATTTTATAATATATAAATATATTAAATCAACATTGTAGACCTTAAATTTACACAATGTGATATGTCAATTATAGCTCAATAAACTGGGGCAGGGTGAGGGAGGGGAAAAGCCACCATCTACTTTAACAAGGTCTCTCAGAGCAATACTGCCCTGTTTTCAAATTCCTTTTCCAGAGCCCTGTCTTCTTTCCAAAATGCTGGGAAACTGGATCAGAGTCCCCTACTGTTTGTGTCAAAGAGCAAGTCTTTCATGTTTCTCTATTATAAGTGCCGCTTAAACACTTTGAGTAAAAATTCTGAAATATTTCTCCTTGCTGCCCCCTCCCACTATCCACTTTATTACTGGATTTAAGATTTGTGAATAATTCCATGTGTAACCTTGGTTAGAGGACTCTTAAACGAGGACAAAATCCAATTCAGTGATCCCCTCATGTAGGGTATGCTAGTAGTTGAATATCTTACATATACTTTTTAAAGAGCTCTATTATTTGATCTCAAAATATTATGTAGCAGAATGAAATATATTTTCTCCAGATTTTAACTTTATGCTTATTATATCTATCATGGACTCTGAGACATGTTTTAAAATTACTGAACTAATGTTAACTAAAGTTTTACCTTGGGTAGTGTCAATCTGAATGAAAAATTCATCAGATTTATTAATATGGTCATTAGCAATATTTTTAATTAACTTGTTAATATTCTCACTACTTGCACTTATTGTTTATAAATGAGAATAATATTGATGACATTTCTTTCTTCTCTACTTTCATAGTTATTGACTCAAATTAATATAGCTCTATGTTATAGATACTTGTGTATATGTTTATAGATTATAAACTATTTGAATTGAGTAATATTTTTATATTTGTTTTCTCCTTTCCCATAACCAGCCCCAAATACAGTAACTTACATATAATAGATACTTCACAAATGTTTTGGGAATTTAATCAATATGTGTTTTGAAAATGATAATATGTAATAATGAAAATAAAATATTCAAAAGAAGACTTGGAAAGTAAATTTGAGAAAATCTCTCACAAAGTACAATAAAAAGACATTAATGTGGAAAATAGAAAAGAAAATTAGGGAATCTAAATAGATTAACAAAAGTTCTATAAAAAATAAATAGAAAATAAAAAGAGGGTATTAGCAAATAAATTATACAGGAATACTTTCAAAAATAGAAAAACAGATATTTACATTTTTTTTACATTTTTATTTATTCATTTTTTTTTTTAGAGAGAGGAGACACAGAGAGAGAAAGAGACAGAGAGAGGAAAAAGATAGAACAGAGGGAGGAGCAGGAAGCATCAACTCCCATATGTGCCTTGACCAGGCAAGCCTGGGGTTTCGAACCGGCAACCTCAGCATTCCAGGTTGATGCTTTTACCCACTGCACCACCACAGGTCAGGCCACGGTATTTATATATTTAAAGCACTAAAATGAATTAAGAAAAAACAACTCCCATCAACTCATATATAATTGTGACATTTTAGAACCTGGAATAAGGAACAAGGTTAAAGGTTGCTAGAGAGAGAAGGAAGATAAAAGACCAATGATCAGTAATCATATAAAGCTGGGTTTTTGAACAGAAAAGTAGGTAGCTATAAAACAATAAAATGGTACTTTGAAAATTCTGAGGAAAAATTAGTCCAACCTAGAATTCTACAAAACAGCCTGACCCGTGGTGATGCAGTGGATAAAGCGTCGACCTGGAAATCCTGAGGTCGCTGGTTTGAAACCCTGGGCTTGCCTGGTCAAGGCACATATGGGAGTTGATGCTTCCAGCTCCTCCCCCCCCTTCTCTCTCTCTGTCTCTCCTCTCTCTCTCTCTCTCTGTCTCTCCCTCTCTAAAAATGAATAAATAAATAAAAATAAATAAATAGAATTCTACAAAACAAAGCTATTATTAATCAAGGATCAAAAGAAAGAAAAAAATTGGAGGGCATACAAGTTTTCAGAAATCTACTTCCCACATCCTTTCTCATGAAGTGAGAAAAGGTGTTATATCCTAACAAGACAGTAAACGAACAAAGAGGAAGACAGTAGATCTAGGCAACAGGCGATCAAGGCAGAATCAAAGGGGCTGCCCAGTCTTTGTAATGAAGGAAAGGTCCTGGACGAAAGCTCCCAATGAGGCCCAGGAACCCAGAGTTCAGATTAGATCAAGAAGTCAGAGAGTTCTAGGAGAAATATTGATAAGGAAAAAAATAGAATGGTTACAAAGTTCTTATGATTTGCTCATGCTAAGATGATTTATTTTCATCTGTATAGGAGTACTCAAGGGTGAAAGTCATGGTATATAGAAAAGTATATAAAATGACTAAGGCAATTATAAACTCCAGAGAAAACAAAAATTTGTGTAAGAAAGTAAATATACTTGTCACATATTGTACCTCAGTTTAAATAATTTTAACATAATCATAATACGTATTATTGGGAACAAGAAGAAAGATAAAGTATGTGTGTGTATACGTGTATAAGAGAGAGTAAAAGAGCTAAATTTTCATCTCTATAAAAGAAAGACAAAAATTACTAATTAAATATAAAATCATAAAATACAGTGCGTCCGTAAAGTCATGGTGCACTTTTGACCGGTCACAGGAAAGCAACAAAAGATGGTAGAAATGTGAAATCTGCACCAAATAAAAGGAAAACTCTCCCAGTTTCATACCTATTCAGTGCAGTTCGATGTGAGCTCACACACAGATTTTTTTAGGGCTCCTTAGGTAGCTATCCCATATAGCCTTTACAGACTCGTCACTGACTAATGGCCTATCAGAACGGGGTTTCTCCACCAAACTGTCGATTTCCTTCAACTGCTTATCCCACCGAGTAATGTTATTCCTATGTAGTGGCACTTTGTTATAAACACGCCGATATTCATGTTGCACTTTGGTCACGGATTCGAATTTAGCAAGCCACAGAACACACTGAACTGTCCTCTGCACCGTCCACAACTCGGCTGGCATGGTTGTGGGCTGCTCCGCTGTATACATGGTGTTACATCATCATCTGTGCATGCGCACATGCTGCCACATCATCCTACAGAAAGTGGGAGGGTTTTCCTTTTATTTGGTGCAGATTTCACAATTCGATTGTCTTTTGTTGCTTTCCTGTGACTGGTCAAAAGTGCACCATGACTTTACAGACACACTGTAGTAATATAAGCCTATTATTTTAAAGTATAGTGGTGCATATAAAAAGAAACAAAAGAGTTGAAAGCAATTATCTCCTTAGGTGAGCAGAACTCAAAAGTGAGGAATAGTGGAGGTGAGAATAAAATAAAAATTAAATTAAAAATTACATCATGATTCCCCTAAATTTATACAATTATATTCATATTATATTGTGTGTGTATATATATATACACATACATATATATACTGTTTGAACAACTGATAAATTACACTTTTAACAACAGAAATATTTAAAACTAGTATCTCAATTCTATTAATCAATCTACTTTAAAATGTATTTGTTATTTATTATTTTTTCTTATTTATTTTCGAAAGTTGCTGAGAAAGTCTAAACTAAAAAGAACTATTTTGAAATACAAAATAGCTAAGTAAGACACAGAAATGAAGTGCTATACTTGAGTATTAAATTGTATTTCTACCTACTAACACAAAGTGAAAATTATATATATATTTTAACCTGAGGAAAAGAAACAAATTAGGACAGGAAGACAGATTTTTCCTGGCATTAAAGTCTTGGAAGTATGTACGGAATAAATCATTACAGAAAAAACACCTTTCACAAAAACTTTGGAAACTAAATCAGTCCATTAATCTTTTAAAATATTTTTTATCACCCCATCTTATCATCTTTTTAAATTTATTTTAATTTTTTTATTTTTCTGAAGTGAGAAACTGGGAGGCAGAGAGACAGACTCCCATATGCGTGCAACTGGGAATCACCCAGCAAGCCCACTAGGGAGCGATGTTCTGCCCATCTGAGGCTTTGCTCCATTGCAACCTGAGCCATTCTAGCACCTGAGGCGGAGTCCATGGAGCCATCCTCAGCAACCGGGCCATCCTTGCTCCTACAGCCTTGGCTGTAGGAGGGGTAGAGAGAGACAGAGAGAAAGGAGAGGGGGAGGGGTGGAGAAGCAGATGGGCACTTCTCCTGTGTGCCCTGACCAGGAATCAAACCTGGGACTTCCACACGTGGGGCCGACGCTCTGCCACTGAGCCAGCTGGTCAGGTCCTTATATTATCGACTATATTCCCTATGCTGTAATTTACAACTTTGTGGCTATTCTGTAACTACCAATTTGTACTCCTTAACCATTTCACTATTTTACCCAGCCCCACAATCCACCCCTCTGGTAGCTGTCAGTTCTCTGTATCTATCAGTCTGTTTCTGTTTTGTTTCTTTGTTATTTGTCCTTTATTTATTTTTTTTTTAAAATTAATTAATTAATTATTATTTATTTATTCATTTCAGAGAGGAGAGAAAGAGGGAGAGACAGAGAGAGAGAGACAGAGAGAGAGACAGAGAGAGAGAGAGAGAGAGAAAGGGGGGAGGAGCAGGAAGCATCAACTCCCATATGTGCCTTGACCAGACAAGTGCAGGTTTCGAACTGGCGACCTCAGCATTCCAGGTCGATACTTTATCCACTGTGCCACCACAGGCCAGGCTATTTGTCCTTTAGATTACACATATAAGTGATAAATTTAAATGTAAACCCAATGTATATGAGTAATTACACTAAATGTAAGTGAACTAAATGCTTCAATTAAAACATTAAAATAGTCACACAGGATAAAACCCAAAATCTGAGTATATAATCCAAATATAAGTAATATTATATATATACACACACACACACACACACACACACACATATATATAAACAGAAGTATAAAAAAGAATACAAAATTATGAAAGATGTATTATGGAAGCATTAGTTTTATGATGTTAGAATAGACTTTACTGTAGAAATCACAAGAAATAAAGAGCTTTAGTTGATTACGAAGGTGTAATAATTTTAAATATATATTTATTTATATGTTAAAAATCACAAATATAAATAGAAAAAGAATTATATTAATAGTATCAGATTGAAAGCTTTCTTTATAAAATTGAGGATGAGACAAGGAAGATTGCTACTACCAACACTATTCAATGTTACATCCTGACCAGTGGGTAAGGAAAAAAATGCTATAAGGTTAAGAAAGGGAGAAGCAAAGTATTGTTTTTAATAGATGACATAATTAATTTTGCATGTAGAATATTCAACAAAATCTATAGATAAATTATTGGAACTCATAAGTACTTACAAAAGAGTGGAGGATATAACATCAAGCTTCAACAGTATTTCTCTGAATAAGAAACAAAAAAATTATAAAAAAGATACCACCAATGTCTTCATCAGAAAAATCTATTACTTAAAAATATACTTCATAAGGCTCTGGCCAGTTAGTTCAGTTGGTTCGAGTATTGTCCCGCCATACCAAGTATATGAGTTTGATCCCTGGTCAGGACACATACAAGCATCAACCAATGAATGCATAAATAAGTGGAACAACAAATCAATGTGTTCGCTCCCTTTCTCTCTCTCTTCTTTCTCTCTCTCCTTTTTTCCCTCTCTCTAAAATTAAGAACTAAATTTAAAAATTTTAAGTATACTTCATGAAACACTTCTGTGAATAAAGTTTCAAAACATTATCGATATACTTTAAGACAAATAAATTAAAACATTTACAATGTACATCAATAGAAAACCTGTAGGACGTCAGAGTAATGGCGGAGTAGGAAGCGATACCGATAAATCTCCCCCAAAACTCAACAAGATCTTCAACCAGAAACAGAAAAACCTATACTTGGAGCTTCCAGATTCTTCGCAATACACCCAAAGGTATGATTGAGTGAAAAATTGGCTAAATATATAACCAAACCCCGAAGGAAATAGGGAGTAAGAAATGCTCCGCCTTCCTCACTAACCTAAACAGGGCGGCTTTCTCTGGTAATTGTGAATATAGAAACTGAGGCGGGCAAAGGGGGTGAATAGATCCAGGCCCCCGCAGCAAAAGCGGCCGAACCAGGCTGTGGCTCAGAGATCCAAGCCGAGGAAAATCTGATCCTGTGGCAACCCGGGCAATACAAGCTAACACTCGCGCCAAACCCAAACAAAGAAAGACAAGCGGAGCGGCCATTTTACCCGGTCTCCTGGTCGGTGCGCAGTTAGTGGAAGAGAGATTTCTTCCTAAGCCGCGGAAGTGGGTGCCCGTGTTGCCCCACGGAGAGGCAGGGTCAGAGGCCTTTCTGTAGGCTGAGGGCAGAGTCTCTGGGCAGCCCCAGCGCCCTGGGAAAGCCACACACGGGAGGGAGTGAGAACTAATCCCAACGGTGGAGATTTTCCGTGCTGGAGGCTGTTTCACTCAGAGGGAACCACGGCCGGCCTCATATCCTGGTTTGCGCGCGCAGATAAGGAGTGAGCGATTCCTCCGAGTGCCTCGGCAGTGCGCGCCCGTGTTATCGCAGAGAGGGGCAGAGTCAGGGGCCTTTGTGTGGGCCAAAGCGGAATGTCGGGCCGCCCCAGCGCCTTGCAAAAGCCGCGCACGGGGACGGAGTGAGACTCAATTCCAACGCTGCAACTTTTCCCTGCGGTTGGGGGTTTCACTCAGAGCGTGAGACTGCTGGCTGGATATCCTGGTTGCAGACAGTGAGTGAGAGTTTCTTCCAAGCACCCCGGAAGTGGGCGCCCGCTTGTGTTACCGGATAGAGTGGCAGAGCCAGAGGTCTTCGAGTGGGCGGAAAGCCCGCCTGATTATGCTAGCAGTTCTGACTGACTGAGCCTTACCCAGAGCCCTGTGCTGAGTGGAAATAGAGTGGGGAGTTGCCAGCAATTTGAGCCTCTTACTATCCAGGCAGAAGCAGCAGCAACCCCATACCTGGACTATCAGGCTACTAATTGAGGAAGGAAAGACTAAGAGAAAGGCTCCAGGAACACAGACTCTCTCACTGTCGGAGCCTATAAATGCTAATGAGCCTCGACTCCCAACGAGAATAAAGCACAATACATGATATTGCCATAGAGACTTATCAACTGCAAACCTCTACCTGAGCGTGCCAAAGGAGCAGAACCCGGGGTACAGAGTCACCGACCAGGAAGAGGGAGAGAAAAGAAAAAGCAAGAAGATAACCTCTCAAAATCAAGAATAATCTGCAGACTTTATAACCTATCCCATTTTATTATATTTGTTCGTTTGTTTCTCTTATCTTCATTCTTGATACTTTTTTTTCCTCCTCCAATTTGGCCGATTAACTCTCTACCGGTCTTACTCTCTCCTCTCCTTGAACTACACTACCCATAAGTGTTACATCTCCCATTATCATTTCTCTTCTCTTCCTTTCTCTCTATGAGGGTTGCATTCCAAAACCCTTAACTCTCTCTCTCTCTCTCCTTTCTTTTTTCTTCTTTTAGTGGTTCCCTCTTTTTTTCTCTCTCTCTCTTTCTTTTCTCCCTCTATAGTAGTTTCTTCCTTTCTCCTTTACATCTCCTCTCATTCAAACCTCAATAACAAACAAATTATCTTATCTGGGACTCAAACCTATGTTTGTGGCATTTTGGGGGGTTTTTACTTCACCTTTTTAACTCACTAGCAGTGCTCCCATCCCTGGCTCTCCATATTATCTAGTTCTTGTTCCACTAAATACAATAGTAAGTTTTTAATTTGTCCCCCCATTTTTGTATTTTCCTCTTATTCCTCTCATCATAACTCTTAGAAAACCAACACCTAAAAGCTAATCATTTTATTCTTGACCCAAATTTTTTCCTTATTTGCTTTTTGTGGGTCCATACGCTCTTTTTTTTTTTCTCTTTTTCTTTTATTTTTTTCCTTTTTTTTTTTTTTCTTTCTCTCTTTTTTGCCCCTTTATTACTTTTCCCCAATTCAGGCCCTCCATCACAGGCATTGTTTGTTATAACTCACAGTCCACCACAAGATTTTCTCAAGAAAGAGGGGAGAGGAAAGGAGAGGAAAAAAAGAGGGGGGGAATAATTTCCTTTTTTAAAAATTTTTATTTTATTTTATTTTTCTTTATTTCATTATTAATTTTTTTTTAAAAAAAACAACTCTTCGATTTGTTATTTTTTTATTTTTTTTAACTTTTTATTCTTTATTAAATCTCATTAATACTATCAACAAAACCACCCTCAGATGCCATTAAGGAAGAGAAAATCGAATATCATGGATACAAAAGAAAGAGAGGTAACACAGCTAGATGAGGAAAAATCTATGGAGAAAAAATTTAATATATTGGAAACCTTGGAGCTAAATGACAGAGAATTCAAGATAGAAATCCTAAAAATCCTCCGAGATATACAAGAAAACACAGAAAGGCAATATAGGGAAATCAGAAAACAACTCCATGAACACAAAGAATATATGTCCAAGGAAATTGAAACTATAAAAACAAATCAAACAGAGATGAAAAACTCAATTCACGAGCTGAAAAACGAAGTAACAAGCTTAGCTAATAGAACAGGTCAGATAGAAGAGAGGATTAGTGAAATAGAAGACAAGCAACTTGAGGCACAACAGAGAGAAGAAGAAAGAGACTCAAAAATTAAAAAAAATGAGATAGCCCTACAAGAATTATCTGACTCCATCAAAAAGAATAACATAAGAATAATAGGTATATCAGAGGGAGAAGAGAGAGAAAATGGAATGGAGAACATACTTAAACAAATAATTGATGAGAACTTCCCAAGCCTGTGGAAAGAACTAAAGCCTCAAGTTCAAGAAGCAAACAGAACTCCAAGTTTTCTTAACCCCAACAAACCTACTCCAAGGCATATCATAATGAAATTGACACAAACCAACAGCAAAGAAAAAATTCTCAAGGCAGCCAGGGAAAAGAAGAATACAACATATAAAGGAAGGCCCATTAGATTATCATCAGATTTCTCAGCAGAAACTCTACAAGCTAGAAGAGAGTGGACCCCAATATTTAAAGTCCTGAAAGAGAGGAACTTTCAGCCACGAATACTATACCCATCAAAGCTATCCTTCAAATACGAAGGAGAAATAAAAACATTCACAGATACAGAAAAGATAAGGGAATTTATCATCAGAAAACCCCCACTCCAGGAATTACTAAAGGGGGTTCTCCAATCAGATACAAAGAACAAAAAAAAACAGAGCCACAAGTAAAAGCTCCAAGAAGAACACAATAAAACCAAATTTAAACTGTGACAACAACAAAAAGAAAGAGGGGGAGAAGACGGAGATTAACAGTAGCAAAGGACGATGGAGTGCAAAAGTACTCACAAAATAGTTCGCTACAATGAACAGGGTAGGGACCCTTTTCATTACTCAAAGGTAACCACCATTGAAAAAACCACCACAGAAGCACATGAGATAAAAAAGATAGCAACAGAGGAAAGATGTATGGAATACAACCAAATAAAAACAAAAGATAGAAAAACGAAAGAGAAGGATCAAACAAGACACAAAACTAACAGAAAGCAAGATATAAAATGGCAATAGGGAACTCACAAGTATCAATAATTACACTAAATGTAAATGGATTAAACTCACCAATAAAAAGGCACAGAGTAGCAGAATGGATTAAAAAAGAAAATCCAACTGTATGCTGCCTACAGGAAACTCATCTAAGTAACAAGGATAAAAACAAATTCAAAGTGAAAGGCTGGAAAACAATACTCCAAGCAAATAACATCCAAAAAAAAGCAGGTGTAGCAATACTCATATCGGATAATGCTGACTACAAGACAGGAAAAGTACTTAGAGACAAAAATGGCCATTTCATAATGGCTAAGGGGACACTGAATCAAGAAGACATAACAATTCTTAATATATATGCACCAAACCAAGGAGCACCAAAATATATAAGACAGCTACTTATTGATCTTAAAACAAAAACTGACAAAAATACAATCATACTTGGAGACCTCAATACACCGCTGACGGCTCTAGATCGGTCATCCAAACAGAGAATCAACAAAGATATAGTGGCCTTAAACAAAACACTAGAGCACCTGGATATGATAGACATCTACAGGACATTTCATCCCAAAGTGACTGAGTATACATTTTTCTCCAGTGTACATGGATCATTCTCAAGAATTGACCATATGTTGGGCCACAAAAACAACATCAGCAAATTCAGAAAAATTGAAGTTGTACCAAGCATATTTTCTGATCATAAAGCCTTGAAACTAGAATTCAACTGCAAAAAAGAGGAAAAAAATCCCACAAAAATGTGGAAACTAAACAACATACTTTTAAAAAATGAATGGGTCAAAGAAGAAATAAGTACAGAGATCAAAAGATATATACAGACTAATGAAAATGACAATACGACATATCAGAATCTATGGGATGCAGGAAAAGCAGTGATAAGAGGGAAGTTCATATCGCTTCAGGCATATATGAACAAACAAGAGAGAGCCCAAGTGAACCACTTAACTTCCCACCTTAAGGAACTAGAAAAAGAAGAACAAAGACAACCCAAAACCAGCCGAAGAAAGGAGATAATAAAAATCAGAGCAGAAATAAATGAATTAGAGAACAGAAAAACTATAGAAAAAATTAATAGAACAAGGAGCTGGTTCTTTGAAAAGATCAACAAAATTGACAAACCCTTGGCAAGACTTACCAAGGAAAAAAGAGAAAGAACTCATATAAACAAAATCCAAAATGAACGAGGAGAAATCACCACGGACACCGTAGATATACAAAGAATTATTGTAGAATACTATGAAAAACTTTATGCCACTAAATTCAACAACCTAGAAGAAATCGATAAATTCCTAGAACAATACAACCTTCCTAGACTGAGTCAAGAAGAAGCAGAAAGCCTAAACAGACCTATCAGTAGAGAAGAAATAGAAAAAACCATTAAAAACCTCCCCAAAAATAAAAGTCCAGGCCCTGACGGCTATACCAGCGAATTTTATCAAACATTCAAAGAAGACTTGGTTCCTATTCTACTCAAAGTCTTCCAAAAAATTGAAGAAGAAGCAATACTTCCAAACACATTTTATGAGGCCAACATAACCCTCATACCAAAACCAGGCAAGGATGGCACAAAAAAAGAAAACTACAGACCAATATCTCTAATGAATACAGATGCTAAAATACTAAACAAAATACTAGCAAATCGAATACAACAACATATTAAAAAAAATAATACATCATGATCAAGTGGGATTCATCCCAGAATCTCAAGGATGGTTCAACATACGTAAAACGGTTAACGTAATACACCATATCAACAAAACAAAGAACAAAAACCACATGATCTTATCAATAGACGCAGAAAAGGCTTTCGATAAAATACAACACAATTTTATGTTTAAGACTCTCAACAAAATGGGTATAGAAGGAAAATATCTCAACATGATAAAGGCCATATATGATAAACCATCAGCTAACATCATATTAAATGGCACTAAACTGAAGGCTTTCCCCCTTAAATCAGGAACAAGACAGGGTTGTCCACTCTCTCCACTCTTATTTAATGTGGTACTAGAGGTTCTAGCCAGAGCAATCAGACAAGACAAAGAAATAAAAGGCATCCATATCGGAAAAGAAGAAGTAAAGGTATCACTTTTTGCAGATGATATGATCCTATACATCGAAAACCCCAAAGAATCCACAAAAAGACTACTAGAAACAATAAGCCAATACAGTAAGGTCGCAGGATACAAAATTAACATACAGAAGTCAATAGCCTTTCTATATGCCAACAATGAAACAACTGAGAAGGAACTCAAAAGAATAATCCCCTTCACGATTGCAACAAAAAAAATAAAATACTTAGGAATAAACATAACAAAGAATGTAAAGGACCTATATAATGAAAACTATAAACCATTGTTAAGGGAAATCGAAAAAGATATAATGAGATGGAAGAATATACCTTGTTCTTGGCTAGGAAGAATAAATATAATCAAGATGGCTATATTACCCAAAGCAATATACAAATTTAATGCAATTCCCATCAAAATTCCAATGACATTTTTTAAAGAAATAGAGCAAAAAATCATCAGATTTATATGGAACTATAAAAAACCCCGAATAGCCAAAGCAATCCTAAAGAAAAAGAATGAAGCTGGGGGCATAACAATACCTGACTTCAAACTCTATTATAGGGCCACGACAATCAAAACAGCATGGTATTGGCAGAAAAATAGACACTCAGACCAATGGAACAGAATAGAAAGTCCAGAAATAAAACCACATATATATAGTCAAATAATTTTTGATAAAGGGGCCAACAACACACAATGGAGAAAAGAAAGCCTCTTCAATAAATGGTGCTGGGAAAACTGGAAAGCCACATGCAAAAGAATGAAACTGGACTACAGTCTCTCCCCCTGTACAAAAATTAACTCAAAATGGATCAAAGATCTAAACATAAGACCTGAAACAATTAAGTACATAGAAGAAGACATAGGTACTCAACTCATGGACCTGGGTTTTAAAGAGCATTTTATGAATTTGACTCCAATGGCAAGAGAAGTGAAGGCAAAAATTAATGAATGGGACTACATCAGACTAAGAAGTTTTTGCTCAGCAAGGGAAACTGATAACAAAATAAACAGAAAGCCAACTAAATGGGAAATGATATTTTCAAACAACAGCTCAGATAAGGGCCTAATATCCAAAATATACAAAGAACTCATAAAACTCAACAACAAACAAACAAACAATCCAATAAAAAAATGGGAAGAGGATATGAATAGACACTTCTCACAGGAAGAAATACAAATGGCCAACAGATATATGAAAAGATGCTCATCTTCTTTAGCTATTAGAGAAATGCAAATCAAAACGGCAATGAGATACCACCTCACACCTGTTCGATTAGCTGTTATTAGCAAGTCAGGTAATAGCAAATGTTGGAGAGGCTGTGGAGAAAAAGGAACCCTCATACACTGTTGGTGGGAATGTAAAGTAGTACAACCATTATGGAAGAAAGTATGGTGGTTCCTCAAAAAACTGAAAATAGAACTACCTTATGACCCAGCAATCCCTCTACTGGGTATATATCCCCAAAACTCAGAAACATTGATACGTAAAGACACATGCAGCCCCATGTTTATTGCAGCATTGTTCACAGTGGCCAGGACATGGAAACAACCAAAAAGCCCATCAATAGATGACTGGATAAAGAAGATGTGGCACATATACACTATGGAATACTACTCAGCCATAAGAAATGATGACATCGGAACATTTACAGCAAAATGGTGGGATCTTGATAACATGATACGAAGCGAAATAAGTAAATCAGAAAAAAACAGGAACTGTATTATTCCATACGTAGGTGGGACATAATAGTGAAACTAAGAGACATTGATAAGAGTGTGGTGGTTACGGGGGGGAGGGGGGAATGGGAGAGGGATAGGGGGTGGGAGGGGCACAAAGAAAACAAGATAGAAGGTGACAGAGGACAATCTGACTTTGGGTGGTGGGTATGCAACATAATTGAATGACAAGATAACCTGGACTTGTTATCTTTGAATATATGTATCCTGATTTATTGATGTCACCCCATTAAAAAAATAAAATTATAATAAAAAAAAAAAAAAAAAAAAAAAAAAAAAAAAACCTGTATATTGTTAAAATGTTAATTTTCCTAGCATTGATCTAGAAGGCAATATAATGACAATAAAAATCTTAAGACCACCTTTTTCCTTTATCCACTCCATTTTTTATGGGTGAAACTTGACAAGATAAGAAAAAAAACATGCAAACAAAAACCAATGACAAAACTCTCTTGGATAAGATAAAGATGTGGATCCTTGATCACTAAATATTAAAACTTAAGAATTTGTGTTAATTGAACAGTGTAGTATTGGTGCAAGGCTAGTGGAACAAACTAGAAATCCCATAAACAGACACACATAAGAGTACCTGTTTTATGGTAGGGATGATACAGCAGAGTGGTGAAGAAGGAAGGTCTTTAAATATGTTCCTGATATAATGCTAATCATACAGAATTGGACCTATGTATCATACTTTATACAAAAATCAACACCAGAGTTATAGATCTAAGAGTAAAAAGCAAAAATTTTGCTCTTAGATTTTAAGAGTACAATATAAAAGATTACAGTATAAAATATTTTTTGAGCACAGGATAGAAAATATATTTTAAACAAGATACAAAAGGAATAATTAATAAAGGAAAATATTGATAAAAGTAACCATATTAAAATGAAGAATTTCTGTCTTTTTAAAAAAAGATACCATAAGGACATAGAAAAGTCACAGAATAGAAGATGTTTGCAATGATGGATAAATTACTTGTTTCTATAATATAGAAAGAATTCCTCTAATCAATAAGAAAAATATATAAACACCATCAGAAAAATAGTCAAGATACTCGATAAAGTACTTCACAAAAGAGGAACAAAAATTGCCAAAAATATGAAAATATGCTCAGCCTCATTAGAAAAAGAGAAATGCAAATTCAATGCACAATACAATTCTTCTATGCATCATCAGACTGGCAAAAATTAAAAAGTCTGACAAGAGCAAGTACTAGTGGATATAGAGAGCATCAGTAATTCTTGTCAATTATTGGTGGAAAATTGTTTGACATATTTAATAATCCACTTTGGTACAATCTCTTTAGAAAGCAGTTTGGAAATACCTGGTAAAATTGAAGATGTTCTCTATGGCCAAGCAATTTCACGTCTAGGTTTAATACCCTGAAACAATTTGTGAAATTTGTGCCTTAGTATATATTATACTTACAATACCATTTATAACCCCACAGTTTATATTGTTTTAAACTGGAAGCAACCAAAATGTCTATCAAAAAGCAAAATGAATAAACTATAGTGTATTTATACAATAAAATACTGCACAAAGGCCCTGGCCAGTTAGCTCAGTTGATTATAGAGTGTCGTCTGGAAACACCAACTTGGCGGGTTCGATCTCTGGTCAGTGCACATACAGGGAGCAACAAATGAATGCACAACTAATTGGGACAACAAATGAATGCTTCTTTCTGTCTCCCCCTTTCTCTCTCTGTCTCTCTAAAAACAATCAATAAAAAGATATTGAACATAAATGGAAAAGAACAAATAGGCTATACAAAGGAATACATACAGATCTCAAAAACAGTGTTAGAATGAGGCAAAATGCAGAAAAATCATATAGTATCATTCTATTTATAAAAGTTCATAAACAAGCAGAAGTGAATTATGTTATTTAGAGATGTGTATGTAAATTGTGAAATTATAAAGAAAACCAAAGAAGTAACTACTTTTAAATGAGGATAATTTCTATTGTACTTCTGGGGTGAGAGATGGAGTATCACCAGGAAGAGTGGTGGGTTTCTGCTGTGTGACCATGTTCTACTTCTTGACCTGTTGATAGTTTGGTTACAGTTCACTTGCTAATTAGTCATGATACTCTACAGTCATGTCTTACCCACTTTTTGTATTCATGTTGTTTTTATTTTTATTTTTAAAAAAGGACAATTCTCAAAACAGCCTGCACTACTCTTGCCTATATTCTTCTTTCCATTAGCTGTCAAAAATCTAATCTTTATTTACAGTCCTGATCAATTTTCCTTTCTTTATCACCCTTTCCTCTTTACTTCCAGGCAGAGTTAGATGTTGCCTCTTTTGCTACCCAAACCACCTGCCAAATGTCTCTACAGAAACACCACAATGTATTGTTACTAACTATTTACATGTTGGATTGTGTGTGGGGATAATATTATATTAGAGGCACTGTTTAATATTAGAGGCACTAGCCATATGTTCTCTTGAGCACTTGAAGTGTACTAGTCCAAACTGGGATATGCTGTAAATATCAAATACACGCTGGATTTTGAAGACCTAGTACAAAAAAAAAAATAAATAAAGATGTAAAATATCCCAATACTGTTTTTTTCATAAAAAATTTTTTTGTAGGAATACTTAACATGAGATTTAGCATTTTAACATATTTTCCAGTGGAAAATACAGTACTATGAACTATAGCAGATCTCCAGAAGGTATCCATCTTGCATAACTGAAACTTTATACTTGTTGAGCAACAACCCATTTCCCCCTTTCCCTAGCCCCTAGCAACCAACATTCTACTCTCTGCTTCTGTAAGTTTGACTATTTTAGGTATCTCATATAAACGTAATCATGCAGTATTTTCTTCTCACTGGCCTATTTTTTTCTTTTTTTTTTAATTTTTAGTGAGAGGAGGGGAGGTAGAAACAAACTCCTGCATGCACCCTGACCGGGATCCACCTGGCAAGCCCACAAGGGGGAGATGTTCTGCCCATTTGGGGCCATTGCTCTGTTGCAACTGAGGCCATTTTTTAGCACCTGAGGCAGAGGCCATGGAGCCATCCTCAGCACCTGGGCCAACTCGCTCTAATCAAGCCATGGCTGCAGGAGGGGAGGAGAAGAAAGTGTGTGTGTGTGTGTGTGTGTTTGAGAGAGAGAGAGAGAGAGAGAGAGAGAGAGAGAAGCAAGAGGGGGAGGGGTGGAGAAGCAGATGGGCACTTTTCCTGTGTGCCCTAACTGGGGATTGAACCCGGGACATCCACACACCGGGACAGTGCTCTACCACTGAGCCAAATGGCCAGGGCTACTGGTTTATTTTATTTAGCATAATATCTTCCAAGTTTTAGGCAAGATTTTCTTCTTTTTAAAGGCCCAATAATATTCCATTGTATGTATATACCACCTTTTCTTTACCCATTCATCTATCGACATACATTTGGATTATGTTCATATTTTGACTATTGTGAATAACGCTACAATAAACATGAAAATACAGATGGCTCTTTGAGATTCTGACTTCAGTTCTTTTGGCTATATACCCAGAAATGAGATTGTTAGATCATTTGTTAGTTCTATTTTTTTATTTTTTGAGGAACCTCTATACTGTTTTTCATAGCAGCTACATCATTTTACACCACCCCCCAACAGTGGATGAGGGTGAAAATAATTTAAAAAGACACAAATAAATGGAAAGGTATCCTATATTTATCAATTGAAAGATATAATATTGTTAAAATTATCATATTATCCAAAACAATCTATAGATTCAGTACAATCCCCATCAAAATTCCTAAATAGTGGATAAAACCACAAAAGACCCAAAATAGTCAAATAAATTTTGAAAAAGAACAAAACTGGAGGCATCACACTCCTTTATTTCAAAATATATATTACAAAGCCTACAGTAATTAAAATATGGTATGGTAAATAAAAATTAAAATTTTAAAAATTGGTTTTAAGACAGACACATATACCAATGGAACAGAATAGAGAGCTTAGAAGTAAATTTAAGCATAACTGATCTTTGACAAGGGAGCCAAAATACGCAATGGGGAAAGGATGGTCTTCTCAACAAATGTTGTTGGAAAAACTGGATATCCCCATGCAAAAGAATGAAATTGGGCCTGACCAGTGGTGGCACAGTGGATAGAGCTATTGACCTGGCAGGTTGAGGTCCCAGATTTGAAACCCTGAGGTCACAGCTTGAGTGCAGGCTCATCAACTTGAGGACGGGGTTGCCAGTTTGAGTATGGGATCATCAACATGATCCCATTGTCAGTGGCTTCAGCCCAATGATTGCTGGCTTGAAGCCCAAGGTCACTGGCTTGAGCAAAGCATCACTGGTTTGGCTGGAACCCCCTGGTTAAGGTGTGTATGAGAAGTAATCAACGAGAAACAAAAGTGCTACAACTATGAGTTGATGCTTCTCATCTCTCTCCCTTCTTGTCTGTCTGTCTGTCTCTCTCTCTCTAAAAAAAACACAAAAACAACAAAGAATAAATTTGGATGCTTATCTTACTCCATACCCAAAAATCAATACAAAATGGATTAAAGACTTAAAACATAAAAGTATAATCTGTAAAACTCTTAGAAGAAAAAAACATAGGGGGAAGTCTTTTGACATTGGTCTTGGCAAGGATTCCTTAGCTATGATACCAAGTAAAAGCAACAAAAGCAAAAATAGATAAGTGGCATTACAGCAAATTAAAAAACTTCTACAACAGAAACCACCAACAAAATGAAAAGATAACCTATAGGATGGTTCTTTCATTTTTGTAAAACCTATATCTAACAGGGGTCATCAATATCAATACTATATTTTTATATTGATTTAATGTTAATGATAGTAATTGTAATACACTGCTCACAAAAATTAGGGGATACTTTATTGCTTCATATTCATTTTGGAATATTTCCTAATTTTTGTGAGCAGTATATATAGAGTTAAGTAAATTAACAATTAATATCTATGTTACTTGCTACTTTCTGTTAAATGTGCTGCTAGAAAATTTGAAATTACATATGTGGCTTGCATTATACTGCGGAAAATTTTTTTTCATTTTCTGTTGCATGAGGTTTTAGAACTGTTTCTATATATTTCTGTATTGCTGATTCCAAATATGAAATTTGTTTTTTGGTGCATGCTCTACTTTTTATGCGATTTTAATTTCTTTCTGTTACAGTTAATGGCATACATTGGTTTTTAAATTGGAGTTAAAGGGCAACAACTCTTGGATTGAACATAACCAAAAGACAATTAATGTTTTACAAACATCACTTTTATATAATTGTAGTTGTTTTTAAATGTAAAAAATTATTATCTGATAAAAAACACCCTCTTATTTTGTTTTAAGATTGAATCATGGCTTCTTCGAGTAGGCATAAATGCAAGAATAGTCCTGACACCTTCTGTTATATATGTGACTGTTAAATACTTCAACATCAAGGGCACAATATTTTATCATTTGTGAATGTGCATGTATTTGCCTATTTTCAGTGGTTCCAATTGGTTATTCAACTCATCTGTGAGAAGATTATAATGACATAAAAATTGTCCTCGACTTTCTGAAGTATGAGGAACATAACTGGATCATTTGTGTGGATCTTAAAATGGTAAATTTCTTGCTAGGACAATAGAGAGGTTTCATGAAGTATCCTTGTTTTCTGTGTTTGTGGGACAGCTGAGCTTGGGAGAAACACTGGACATGGAAGGAGTGGCCGAAACATGAAGCTCTGGAAGTAGGGATGCAAAATATTGTGAATGAACCTGTAGTTAATTGAGACAGGATCATTCCTACCCTCACTTCACATCAAACTTGGCTTAATAAAGCAGTTTGTTCAGGCTTTAAGTAGAGAAAATGAATGCTTTCAACATATTATTTTCGCTTTCCCTGCCTTGTCTTTCGAGAAGATAAAAGCAGATGTATTCGATGGACCTCAAATTCGAACCCTCATACGTGACAAAGAATTTGCAGGAAGATGAATATGGAGGAGAAAGGAGCTCGGCAGTCTTTTGTGGCAGTTACAAAGAACTTCCTTGGCAACAAAAAAGTAGAAAACTATGAACTTATGGTTCAAAGGGTGCTGTTGGCTTTCCACAACATTGGATGTAACATGAGCGTTAAGATTCACTTCCTGAACAATCACCTTGATAAGTTTCCCCATAATCTTGGAGCTGTTAGTGATGAGCAGACTACTGCTGGAGCATCAAACAAGACTGTCCTCAACAAGTACACAAACGCAAGAGCTACAAGCACAAATTTTTGCCTGAATAGAATTGAAATAAGTTTTGTGTAAATTTTATGATTAAAATAAGTGTTTTAATATGTTCTATTTTGAAATTGTAGACAAATTCTGATGCAATCATATCTTTTAGTGTATTAGTGTATTTACTGCATTATATAAATTATTATATTTTCACAAAGATGATGCCCAAGAAGACATTCTACTTCATTTTGTTAAACTAAATGTTGAAAATTTTACAATAAGATGAAAACCTAAAATCTTGAATTGCAAAAAAAAAACCAGTAGCTTACAGAGAAAACCTAATGTCAGATTTGAGATCAGCACACTCGAATTAGGTAAGAACAAGTGTTTTTGTGGATGTAACAAAAATTTTGTTCCCCGGTGATATATATATATTATTCAGTGAGAGGAGGAGAGGCAGAGACAGACTCCTGCATGTGCCCCAACTGAGATCCACCCAGCAAGCCCACTGGGGGTGAAGCTCTACCCATCTGGGGCATTGCTCAGCAACCAAGCTCTTCTTAGCGCCTGAGGCAGAGGCTATGGGGCCATCCTTAGTGCCTGGTGCCAACTCACTCAAATCGAGTCATAACTCCAGGAGGGGAAGAGAGTGAGAGAGAAAGAGAGAGAGAGAGAGAGAGAGAGAGAAGCAAGAGGGGGAGGGGTGGAGAAGCAGATAGGCACTTCTCCTGTGTGCCCTGACTGGGAATCAAACCTGAGACATCCACATGCAGGGCCAACGCTCTACCACTGAGCCAAGCTGCCAGGGACTTGCATTATACTTTTATTGATTTCTTATTTCTTCAGTTTATGGGCTGCATTTTATCTACATATTTATTTACCTATAATTAGCATTGCGCTTAACATATTTTGGGTGACAGTCTTTGATGAAGCAATGAATAAAACAATGATTATTAGGATTGCTATTTGTCAGAACTCTCACTGCATATAACAGGAAAATCTCAAAATAAGAGTGGTTTGAATAATTTAGAAGTTTATTTCTCATGAAAAGTAAGTTCAGAGATAGGGTTGAACTTATACAACTGAGGGTTGTATGATGCTCCCCAATTCATGAGAGACATAGGATCCTTCAGCTTCTTCACTCCCATCTTTGCTTTCAGATATGCTCATCAGATATAGAATGACAGATTATGCCAAATACATACCTACACGCAAATGCCTATTTACCTTCATTATAATACATCTTAATGCAAGAGCTGTGGGATGCTTATTGAGAGGGTCCATTCATATTGTTTTTGAAATATTTACATTTAAGAGGGAAATGTTTTAACTTAGGTACCTAAAGAAATGTGTACTTAGCATGTCTTATAGCCTTTCCTTAAAATATCAGATGTTTCAAGCAAGCTTTTTCCAAGGGCTGTGTTAGAGGCAGGGCTGAAATGTCTGAGGAGTGCCTGAAGAGCCTATGTTTTGTGTTGTTGATAAAAGAGGAAGCCATATGCTTTACTAACAGGTGTGCAGGTGGTAAAGCTGACATTCTGTTGTGCAAATTTAGTATCCTGACTTGTATGCTAGTCCAGATGGGGAGCTACCCTATTTGTGCACAACAGTTGATAAAAGGGTATCTGTGCAAAGCCAGAGTTTACTTAAAAAAAAGAGCTTTGAGTCATTTCAAGCACTTGAACAAGAATTTAGTTGAAAACCTTTGCTCAAAAAATGAATGAGAGTTTTGGACTTAGAGAAAGCAGGATGGAATAATTTGGCAATTTAAGCCATAAAATAACCTAAGCATAGTCTGGGTAAAAGAATGAATTTTAAAAGTGTGGACCCTAAAGAAATAGCTGCAACATTGATCACAATAGCAAAGATCTGGAAACAGCCCAAGTGTCCATCAGTGGACGAGTGGATTAAAAAGCTTTGGTACATAAATACTATGGAATACTACTCAGCCATAAGAAATGATGACATCAGATCATTTACAATAACATGGATGGACCTTGATAACATTATATGAAGTGAAATAAGTAAATCAGAAAAAACTAAGAACTATATGAATCCATACATAGATGGGTCATAAAAATGAGACTCAGAGACATGGACAAGAATGTGATGGTAATGGGGGTGGTGGGAGGGGGTGAAGAAGGAGAGAGAGGGGGTGGGGGAGGGGAGGAGCACAAAGAAAACCAGATAGAAGATGATGAAAGACAATTTGACTTTGGGTGAGGGGTATGCAACATAATCAAATGTCAAAATAATCTGGAGATGTTTTTTCTGAACATATGTACCCTGATTTATCAATGTCACCACATTAAAATTAATAAAAATTAAAAAAAATAAATAGCTGCAAAATATATTCCAAGAGTCTGAGTAAGTCAATGTGAGGCTAAAGGTTTCATCTATTTGAACTTTGGGTACTGTCTAATATCTAGAGTTATTATAGTTTTTGTTTAATGTGCAGGAGCTTGACAGCAAATTTAACTCACACAATAATTCAGATGTGTGGTATAAATTCACCTCTCTTTGTTAGTTTCTTTCTGTTTTTTCCACAAGTCTCAACCTGTAATACTATCCTATCACTAAGCTTCTGGCCTGGTTGAAAAGAATGGCAGGGGTATCTTCTCTCCACTTAGAAAAATTCTATGAACTTGATCTTTCAAGGATGGCCAATGCCACACAGGCACAAGATAATGATTATGAAAAATCTTGGATTGCTTGGTTGATACGTGGTTGCATAATCCCTTTTAATATCAGAAGCTAAATATTACTACAGTATTTCTCTTTGAATTCCATTTTTAAGATAGGTTCCTATTTCTTCAGGTATATGGATTCCTAGGAAGGCTAGATGAAGGTCAGTCATTCATTAAAGCAAGTGAGGAAAAAGGAACTTTTAAAATACATGACCACCTTTTCAGCTAATCTTTACCTACTTGATTCCAGCAGTTTAGTGTTGGTACAGTCTTTAATGTCTAGTAGACTATAAGTCTTCTGAGAGCAGAGGTCATGTTTGTTTTTTCCCATTGCACATCAAGCTCCTTGGATACTACTTTAAGGACTTGGTCACCAACCAGTAAATATTTTTTTGAATGAACAAATAAACAATAAAAATCTGGAATCTATACCCAAATGAAATAGATTAACCCAGAGATGACTCATGTTCATCTAAGAGCAAGAAAATTTGACTTTTGTAATGTTAAAGAGAAAGCTGAAGTAGACCATTAAAGGGATGACTAGTAAACCAGTGAGTCACTAATTTGGGGCAGATGCAGACCATTCCAGATTAAATATGGGATGAGTTGTGCTTTGAAAATATCCTAAGTGAACTACATCTACAGTGAAAATTATGTCAAATAATTTGGCAAAAGCTGGAGGCCCTTCATAAAATGATATAGTACTTAATACACACAGAATCTGGATAAATTCATTTGATTATATGAATATCCTGGTTGCGGTATTATAATATAGTTTTGTAAACTGTTACCATTGAGGGGAACTGGGAAAAGTGTACAAAGAATCTCTCTATGTCACTTTTTGCAACTTTGTGCAAACCTATAATTATTTTAATAGAATTCTAATAAAAGCAAATAATAATAATAAAGAGCAAGACTAAGACAATTGTGAGACTGCTCATCAAAACTGTCAAGGTCACCAAAATTTGGACCTATCAAACTAAGATAAGATTAAAGTAATTCTGATTATACTTCTGGAAGCCTTCTCAGCTTTAGATAATGGAGCAAATGCTTAAAATGGATATATATTTTCCAGTCAAAACTAAGATCTACAAAATATTAGGAGATTGTGGGAGATTTAAAGTCAAAGAAAAGAATTCATGAAGTCAAGAAAGTCTGAAGTTGCCTGACCAGTGATGGTGCAGTGAATAGAGTATCAACCTGGGATGCTGAGGATCTAGGTTCAAAATCCCGAGGTTGCCAGCTTGAACATGGGCTCACCTGCCTTGAGCACAGGCTTGTCAGCTTGAGTGTGGGGTCGCTGGCTTGAGCCCAGAGTCATTGTCTTGAAGCCCAAGGTTGCTGGTTTGAGCACGATGTCACCTGCTCTGCTGTAGCCTCCCCTCACCCCCGTCAAGGCACATGTGAGAACCAGTCAATGAACAACTAAACTAATGCAACTATGAGTTGGTGCTTCTCATCATTCTTCCTTCCGCCCTCCCTCTCTCTGTCTCATTAAAAAAATAAAAATAAAAATAAAAAAGAAAGCCTGAGGTTTCTGGCACTCTTTTTGCAGAAGTTGTACCAGAGGCAGCTCCTCTTCATATTTCCAATTATTGTTGGCCCTGACATTAAACTCATTACTTACTTCTGAGGTCTGTATAACCCAGTTTCATAAAATGATGATTTTCTTTTTTTTAAACTTTTTAAAAATTTTATTTCATTTATTTATTTTAGATTTTATTTATTCATTTTAGAGAGAGGGGACCCAGAGAGAGAGAGAGAAAAGGGGGGGAGGAGCAGAAAGCATTAACTCTCATATATGTCTTGATTGGGCAAGCCCAGGGTTTCAAACAGGCAACCTCAGCTTTCCAGGTCAATGCTTTATTCACTGCATCACCGCAGGTCAGGCAAAAATGATAATTTTCTTTTTACTGTGCCAGGTTTTTCCTTTTCCTAATTAAAAGTCTTTATTAAGTGAAAGATAGGACAGTTTCCTTTATCCAAAAAAGGCAGTCAAGATGGGTTTCAGCTTATCTATAATTTTTGGTTAGGTCAATTGAGGTAGGTATCTTGAGAGTGTGCTTTAAATCTTTCAATAATCTTTTGTGATAATATTAGCTTTTGGTTTTGTGTGTGTGTGTGTGTGTGTGTGTGTATGTGTGTGTGTGTGTATTTTTCTGAAGTTGGAAATGGGGAGGCAGTCAGACAGACTCCCGCATGCGCCCGACCGGGATCCACCCGGCATGCCCACCAGGGGGCGATGTTCTGTCCATCTGGGGCATCGCTTTGTTGCATCCAGAGCCATTCTAGCGCCTGAGGCAGAGGCCACAGAGCCATCCCCAGCGCCCGGGCCATCTTTGCTCCAATGGAGCCTCGGCTGCAGGAGGGGAAGAGAGAGACAGAGAGGAAGGAGAGGGGGAGGGGTGGAGAAGCAGATGGGCGCTTCTCCTGTGTGCCCTGGCCGGGAATCAAACCCAGGACTCCTGCACGCCAGGCCGACACTCTACCGCTGAGCCAACCGGCCAGTGCCTTAGCTTTATTATTGCATTATCCTATATACCTTTTGTGTATGTTCAGATTCATAATTTTTATTGTTTTATTGCAATAAGAGTGTTAGTTAAAAAATTCCTTTGATTTGATTACAGAACAAAATCAATGTTTTCATTTGCCTGAGTTATCTTTTAAATCTGTCAATATGTATATTCTATTTTTACATATTTACAGCAATATTATAGCTATAATTTCAAATTATTAATTTTTACTTAGTATTATACTATAAGGGTTTTTCAGTGTTTTGTTCCATGGATTCATTTATTCATCTTTTATTCATTTAATTAACATTTTTAATTAGTAAATAATACCTGCTACTGTGGTCAGGGTAGGTTAGAGGGGACAACTAATGTCTTTCAAGTAGATACGACTGATATATGAAAATAGACCAGTCTGATCCCATCAGGAAGCTGGACTAGAATTAAGAGGAGTACATTCTTGGTATCTGAATGAAATAAATTACATTCACCTGATATTTCACAAGCTGACCCTCTAATGATAGCAAAAATCAATGCAACCAGAGCCCTTGCTTCTACTAGAATTCCTCTGCTTGAAGCTTGGAAAGAATCCAAGGAGGAAATGAAGATTCAGATAAGGAAGAATTTTCTGAAACAGAGGGCATTCTGCAAATGGGTGATAATAAACTCTAAAAGAAATGTTATAAAGTCAGAATACTTGTCTTTGTTCTCCCACTTTGCCTCATTTTAAGGAAAAGGTGAATTGTAACCAGAAGACACTTCTTAGACACTCTAAGTTTCAATGGGGAAAAAAAGGCAATTTTTCTTTGAGGACTTGACCTTAAATGTCTCTATAGCTGCTAACCTGTGGTTGGCTAAACCTAACTTGTCAGGGCCAAGCATAGCAGTCAATGGAAGGCTTTGGGCCTATCAGTTCATCTGCAGAGAGAGGTCTTGCAAAGAAGTCATGCTGATACAAACAGGATATTGTTCTGTGACTGCTGAGAAAGGGATTGGCTGAGGGTTAAGGTTAAGCTTCCTGGGGAGAAATGAGTAGAACAATTTGCCCGAGAGTTGGTACTGATGAAAATGTTATCACACAAAATTCTACCTACGAGGAGGACTTTGGTTCAAGCCTTGACCCCTTTGCTTGGGTTGCTTTCAAACAATGTGATGGCCTTTTGTTCATCCTCAGGAAGACATGTAGAAGACCTTGACCTTTCTCACCTGGCCTCCTTGACTCAATTTCCTTTCTTGAGGGTGAACTTAGGCACGCTTTGGGTGTGCAAAGAGTCTCAGCCCTTGAAAGGCTGCAAAATTCTGGTCAGGATCTAGTTGTGAAAGAAATGTATGGATCTTTTGTAAAGAGGAGTATGTCAGCAGGCCTTGTCTACCTCTGTCTTAAAGACACTGTGGGGGCTGACTGCATTTCTAGTTAGTTTCTTATTTCTTTTTTATGATCAAAGAAGGGGTAGAGATATTAGTACACAAGACTTTTCAGTCTAGGTTATGGGAGAAGGGATTCAATTAACCCAGGCTTTTGTTTTAAAAGCAGTTGTTAAAAGGATCCTAATGGAATTGTGAATTGTTTTCTATTGTTTCTCTGAGGTTTGAGGACTTCAAGTTTGTTTCCAAAACAATGCTACATAAACATAGCATTCTAAGTGTTAGTGCACTTTCTTCAGGTGTGGGCTGATAGTTTCTAAATTATAGAAGCAAAAGCTTCTATATTTTTCCAAGAGCTCACCTGAGCAACCATTGCAGCTGGGCTTTTATTCTCCTTATAGAACATTTTTGGCCTATAATTTTTCTTTTCAGGAGCATGGTTTTAGATGTGGAGGTATTAGGCTTCCCCGGGAGACTAGCTCTATAATCAGGGAGATATTCTGGATCTATTCTGAATGATTTGACTCTTTGGAGCTGCTACAACAGCCAAGTAAGTCCTATATTCACTAAAACAGCTAAGAGCTAATAACAAATGGACCCTTCCACTAATGTGAGCAAGTTTCATTTGATTTAAAGCCAAAAGCAAACCAAACAAACAAATAATACTGTTAAAAAATGGGTTAAGCCATAAACTGAAGTTTTTGGCCAAGGTTACCAGTGGAGATCTTCAGGGGGCTTGGTGATTCAGTTGATGGTTCTGATTAAAAACTAGATTGTAATAAAACTACAAGGGAAAGGAAAGTTAAAACCTAGCATGAGGTCAGGGCATGGCCTGCTGATTCAGCTAATTCTCTTGTCAGGCCAGTGGCATTCAAACTTCAGACCAAGCAAACAGTTATCATTTTTTTCCCTCCTCACTGAGATCCTCATCCCCATCCCCTTCCCCTCTCTACTCCATAGGACCATGAAGTGCTTAAGTGCTTTATTTTAAATTGCTTTATAGAGTTATAAGCAAGAGAACAAACAAAATATATTTCATTTTTATTAAATGATATGCCACAACTGTTATGTCACAAGTAATAAACTTGTACTTTGCATCTTTACAATGTGTTAAACATGAGGTTAAGAATGAAGTCAACTTCTCAAGCTCCATTAGAGGCTACATAAATTAAGTGAAACTATATAACAAATTCATATATTTTAAAAAATCCTTGGAAAATTCATGTCTAGAAGAAATCCCAAATCTTCTTGAAGTTAAAATTGTTATTTTTTAATATTCTTTCTGATTATAAGGGTATTATGTCATCATTGTAATTTAAAATTTGTAAAAAGGAGAAAGTAAAGCTCAGTCTGAATTCATTTACAATAGCACCAAAAACAATAAAATACTTAAGAATAAATTTAACAAAAGAAGTAGAAGACATATGGACTGAAAACTACAAAATGTTATTGAAAGAAATTAAAGGAAACCTAACTAAATGAAAAAGCATCACATGTTCATGGTTCAGAAGGCTTAGTATTATAAAAGTGGCAATGATCCCCCTCATCAAAAAATCAGAATATGTATCAGAATCCTATTTACTTTTTATTGGGCAGAAACTGTAATTGAATCCTAAAATTCATGTGGAAATTCAAGGAACTCAGAATAGCTAAACAATATTGAGAAAAAAGAATAAAGTTAAAAGAGTTGTACTTCTGTATTTCAATATTTACCACAAAGCTACAATAATCAAGATAGTGGAGTACTGATATAAGCCTGTACATAGAGGTGAATGGAATAAAATTGAGAGTACAGAATTAAATGCTTCCATTAATGATCAACTGATTTTCAATGTGGTTGCCAAGATGATTCAATGGGAAAAATACGGTCTTTTCAACAAATGGTACTTAGACAACTGGATATCTACATGAAAAAAGTGAAAATGGATCCATTACTCAAACAATATATAAGAAGTAATTAAAAATGGATCATAGACTTAAATATAAGAACGTAAACTAAAGCGTCTTGAAGGAAACATAAACATAAATCTTTGTAACATTAGATTAGCAATGCAGTGGATTTTTTTTTTTTTTTTAGGTGAGAGTAGAGGAGATGGACTCCCACATGCACACTGACCAGAATTCACCCGGCAACCCCCATCTGGGGTGAATGCTCAGACCAACCGAATTATCCTCAGTGCCCAGGGCCAATGCTGGAACCAACTGAGCTACTGGCTTTTGGAGGGGAAGAGGGAGAGAAGGGGAAGAGTGAGAGGAAGAGAAGCAGATGATTGCTGCTCATGTGTACCCTGACTGGGAATTGAACCTGGGATATTCATAGGCCAAGCTGATGGTCTATCCACTGAGCAAACCCACCAGGGACACACAATGGATTCTTAGATATGACACCCAAATCACAAACAACAAAAGAAAATATAAGTGAACTTAATCAAAATTTAAAATTTCTTTGTTTCACAGGGCAGTATCAAGAAAATAAAAGGTAACTTCAAGAATGGGAGAAAATATTTGAAATTATATGTCTGATAAGGGACTTATATAGAGAATATATATCATATATACTGCTCACAAAACTTAGGGGATATTTCAAAATAAATATAAACTGATAAAAAAAGAAGCATTTGATTTTTTTTTTTTTTTACAGGGACAGAGAGAGAATCACAGAGAGGGATAGACAGGGACAGACAGACAAGAATGGAGAGAGATGAGAAGCATCAATCATCAGTTTTTGTTGCGACACCTTAGTTGTTCATTGATTGCTTTCTCATATGTGCCTTGACTGCGGGCCTTCAGCAGACCAAGTAACCCCTTGCTCGAGCCAGCGACCTTGGGTCCAAGCTGGTGAGCTTTTGCTCAAACCAGATGAGCCCGTGCTCAAACTGGCAACCTCAGGGTCTCGAACCTGAATCCTCTGCATCTCAGTCTGATGCTCTATCCACTGCACCACCGCCTGGTCAGGCTGATTCTTTTTTTTTTTTATTAAACAAGAACATCAGAAAAGCAAATGACAAGTCGAAGAAAGTTGTTCAATTATGCAAATGAGATGCAAAACCAACTTTTATTTCATTGGTGGAAATGCACTATACAAAAGGCTAAAAGTACTGGAGTATCTGCAAGTTCTCTGATCCCCTAATTTTTGTGAGCTGTATATAAAGGATTTCTACAACTCAATAAAAAGAAAGACAAATAACCCAACTGAAAAATAGGTAACAGATTTGAATAGATGTTTATCCTAAGAAGATATACAAATCGCTAAATTAAACATATAAAAATATGCTCAACATTCTTAGTTATCTGGGAAATGTAAATCAAAACCACAGTGAAGCACCATTTCACATTCCCTAGGATGACTAAAATCAAAATGACAGGAACGGTGTTGGTGAGAATATGGAGGAATTGGAAGCCTAATACATTGCTCGTGGGATTATAAAATGGTATAGCCACCTTGAGAAACAGTTCCTTAAATTATTAACCATAAAGTTATTACAGCAATTTTACTCCTGGGTTACCCAAGAAAACTGAAAACATATGTCCACATAACACTTGTACACAACTGCTCATAGCCAAATTATTTATAATAGCCAAAAAACAGAAAGAGCAGAAATGTCTATCAACTAGTAAATGAATAAACAAAATATATGTCCAGGTAGTGGATTTTACTGTGGCACGGCAATAAAAAGGATCGAAGTACTGGAACATGCTACACTACAGTATAACTAGAACATGCTACAATATAGAAGGACCTTGAAAACATTACACTAGATGGAAGAAGCCAGTCAGGAAGGAAAGGCCATCTATTGTATCATTCCGTTAATAGGTGATTTCCAGAACAGGCAAATCCATGGAGATAGCAAGTAGATTAGTGGTTGCCAGGGACTGTGTGTGTGGGACCTAGGGGAGTGACCCTTAATGGATACAGAGTTACTTGTGGGGACAATGAAAATGCCCTCTTATTAGATATCATTGATGGTATACAACTCTGTGAACATACTAAAAACCATTGAATTTTATTCTTTAAAAGGGTGATTTTTTTAGTATGTAAATTCTATCATAATAAAGTTGCTATTAAAAAAATAAGTTAATGACCGGAGAGAAATGGGAGAGGGGGAGATGGAAGAGAGTGTAGGGTATAAATGGTGATAGAAGGAGACTTGACTTGGGGTGGTGAACACACAATATAATATAGAGATGATGTATTGTACTATAGAATGGTACACCTGAAACCTATTTAACTTTATTAACCAATGTCACCCCAATAAATTCAATAAAAAAATGAAACATTTGTAAAACCTGTAGTGACAGAGGTGAAGAAAGTCTCCTACCTTGGGGTGACCGTGGATGGCTTAGTGGTGGGCTGGAAAAGGCTAGACTGAACTCCCGGCTCCTGGGGGCAGGTTCACAGCAGGTCCTGGCAGGAAATTCCATTGGGCAGGCTGAGCTCGATGCCCGAGGGGCCTCAGAAATTTCAGGTACAGAGAGACTGGATTGGAGTCCTGACCCCACTCCTTCAAGGTGGTGAGATCTTAGACAACTGACTTAATCTCCCTGACTCTCTCAGCTTCATGATTTGCACATGGGGATATAGTATCACTCTCAAAACTTTGTTGGTGACTAAAAAAGGAGGTAAAATGCATGAGCTTCAAGCAGAGTTCAGCATATGGCAGATGCTTATTGAATGGTAGCTTAATCATATGAACAAAATGTAACAACTAGGCAACATGCTGGGGGAGGGTCCCGCTACAGTGCTGTCATTGATAGGTCACTTGGGCTAGTCTGGCCAGCAGGAGCAGGGAGGATGCTGGCAGATGCTGGGGCTCCAGGTGCACATCCCTATGGTTCAGATCAGAATGGCAGCACCTGTGGAGATGAGAAGGGAAGTGACTGGAGCCAACCAGAGCAGGAGGGAGGCCATCAGGGAAGCACCAAGGCCCAGGAAAGAGGAGAACTTGGTCTGCAGCCTGTCCTGGAGCCGGCAGGCAGGCGGAACAAACCCAGGTAGGGACCCACTATGGGTTGCTTTGGCCACAGTGTCACCCCAACCAGAAGGTAGGAATTTGGTGCCCTTCCTCACTCCCAGCCCTCAGCTGAGAGCCTGTATGGATTTGAGAAGGAGGTGTCCAAGAAGGACCACTGTGTGTCTACCCCGTGGGGTCACAGTCCTGCCACATGCCCAGTCCTGGGCATTGAGTCCAGTTTTTGAGATTCCTCCAGCCTAAGACCCTGATGGGGGCTAAGGACAGGGCTCAGCTGCCCCCTCTTACTCAGGGACCGCCCTCCCAACCCCGTATTGCACAGAGAGGGGTTCTGAGCTGGTGGTGGGCAGGCCTCTACTCTCAGGGCTTTAGAGACAGGGGAGCCTGCCTTGAGGCATGGATGTACTTGAGTAAAACCCAAGAACTTAGTATCAGTGTACTGTGTACTGTAGGGGTCACAGAATTGTAAATCACAAGTCTTGCTTTCAATGTAGATTTGGAGGTAATATTACCACACATTACAAAAGGTGTGTGTGAATTTTACAACATGGTACAAATAACAAGTGTTATAGGTGTTCGTTTATTATTTCATTTACTTTTCATTTAATAAGCATATGTTCTTAGAAGCCAGGAAAAGATAAGTAAATTTGACTACTAAAAAAACAAAGCAAAACAAAAACAAAAAACGCTAATGAGTTCATTATCACTTTTAAATAGAGGTGCTACTTGTAAAAAAAATAATATAATTCAACCTGAGACCATATTACATATTAATACAGAGCTAATTGCTATAAACATATTGGAGTACACATGTACCTTTTCCACACATACACACATATACATACAAATAGCCACAAGGGCATACTTTCCCTTCTCCTTGCCCCGTGCCCCCTCCTGCCCTCTCCAGGATTTCTGACTGATGTATTCTGAACAGTGATCATGGGAATGTGGGGCTCTTCCCACCAGTGACCTCTCTCTCTCATTGCCATCACTCCCTTCCAAGCCCTCCCCAAGCAAACAGACTCAGCACAGCAAGCCCACTGGAAAATCAGCTTTAAGGACAAAATGCCCAATCTGTGTTTAAAAGGCAACACCACATATTTAGAAATAACCTGCTTTCAGGAAATTCAGAACAATCTTCTTAAAGTTATGCTAGAGCTAGCCAATTTCTCTTTTAGGGTCACTTGTTTGTATTAATAGAAATCCATCTGCATAAAGTGACAGTCTACGTTCCTGTTCCCCCGCCTGTCACCAGATGGAGGGAGACTTGGTCAATGTGGGATGCTGTCTTTCACACAGATGCCAGCATGTATAAAAAGACAAGTTATTGGTGGAAATTATAATAGATGGAGATTAGGACCATTCTAAAACAGATTTGGATCTCTGCATTGACACAGGAAATGTTGTTTATACCATTTCAGTGGTATTGCCTAAAATATACCAGTTCCATGCTAAAGATAATCACACTACTTACTAACAGATAATGTATTCTTCCAAGTGAGTTTAAAAAAAGAAAGAAACTCTTCCAGTCAATGCTTATTTGTTTATTTATTTATTTGCCCTGTTTACTCACCTTTCCTTGACTGTGGAGATCTTTTTTTTTTTTTTTAATTAAAAAAGTAATAGAATTAAACAGGACATTGGAGGGCCATCTTAGGAGCACGGTGATGGGAGTGCAGCTCTTCCCCTTCCCCTCTGTTCCCAGCTCAGGCCCTGATAGCCACTGACACCCACAGGCAGCTGGATGCAATCTAGACCTGAAGCTGGGTTAGAGTCCTGGCAGAGAAGTGAAGGCAATAATGCACAGATTTCATGGCGATAGCCTGGCTGAGCACCTGGGAAACAGGATAAGTCCTAGAGGCTAAGGACCGAAAACCAGCTGATTCTGGAAAGGGTGTGGAACTTATTTTATAACACAGCCAGAAGCCACCCCGACTTTTGTTTCCTGCAGGATCCTGCTCTACAAACAGACCAATGATTTCAGGTGCATCTGGGCACTTCAGCGCATGCCAATATACAGCCTCCTATGTTTTCCCAGGTCATTGCCTGGGTTCTCCTGGACTTTCCTGGTCCATTTGTCAGATTCCCCCACTCTGTAAGACCCCAGCCCACTTGTCCAGAGCTTCCCTGACCCATTTAGAACCTTGGCAGCCCTTTGCTTCCTTATCCCAAGGATTTGTTGGAGAGTACAGAATTGGTTAGGATTACCTTTGGCCATAGAAAGCTGGTAACAGCAGCTTAGCCAAATGAAGGGCTCTTTATCTTGTATAACTGCATCTCAAGAGCATGCAGGAGTCTAGGTCCCCTGAAACTGCCCCAGGTCATCAAGAACGACCACTCTCATTGTTTGATTTTCATCTTTGTAGTTACAAAATGGCTTTTCTACCCTTCAGATCTCAGATCTATTTCCAGGCCAGTTAAAAGATGATAGGCTACTGACCTGTGGTGGTGCAGTGGATAAAGCATTGACCTGGAATGCTGAGGTTGCTGGTTCAAAACCCTGGGCTTGCCTGGTCAAGGCACATATGGGAGTTGATGCTTCCTGCTCCCCCCCTTCTCTCTCTCTTCTCTCATTCTCTCTTTTCTCTAAAATAAATAAATAAAATCTTTAAAAAATTTGTTAAAAAAAAGAAGCAATATGGAAAAAAAAGATGATGGGCTAAAGGCATATGTCACCTGAGTCTGTCTTTTTCTATTTTATTAAGAAAAGAATAATTTTCAGAAAATGTCACCCCAAAGACTTTTGCTTGCAACCTATTGGTCAATACTGAGTATCATGGCCACCTCTATATTAAAAGAGCCTGAGGAAGGGAATAGGGTTGACTGGGTAATTGTTGACCAGGTATTTTGTTGCCCCAACAAAATTTGAATTCTTCTATAAGGAAGAAGGAATAGATATTGGGGAATAAGCCATGTCCAACACAAACCAAGTTTAAGGAAAAAGTTGGACAACTTGGAAAGACAATGCTCCTAAGTACTTGACTTCCTGCATCATTGCCTACTGTAGCTTGCAACTCCTCTACCCACCCCTGAAGAGAACCTTCTTGATATTGTTGGTGAGTAGAATACTTTATCCACATAGACACTGCACATTGGTCTGTTGGTTGCAGCCCTCAACAGCCAACCTCACAGCTAAATTCTGTTACACTTACCTTCTTTTCTTTTCTAACCATCTCATAAAAGCTTGTATCTTGTGGCCAGGACAGTATGAGTTATGACAATACTAGGTCTCGATCATGGTGGAAGCAATGAGGATTGGTAGAATCAGAGTTGAATTCATAGAAGGTGACCTAGAAATACTGGGACTTAGAAACATGAGTGGCACCTAAAAATCTCCCTTTTTTTCTTAATCCTCCATCCCAACCCCAGAGGCAATTTTTTTTTTTGGTTTGATTAATCCTGCTAGAAATTTTCTAACCCTTTACAAACATATATGGTAGAATTTGTAAGTGCGACACAAATGGAAGTATATGAAACATCTGTTCTGTGACCTTATATTTTTCAGCAAACTATATATCTTGGAGATTTTCCCATGCCAGCACAAAGAGCTACCTGATTCTGCTTGGTGTTAGAGTAGATGGATGTATTCAAATTTCTTAAACAATTGCCCTTCTGAAAGGCCTTCCTCTGGCCTCCAGCTGTTTACTGTTATTCACAAAGCTGCGGTGAACAGCTTTCCACAATGGACTTCAATCACCTTTGTGAGTGTATGTGTTGGACAGTTTCCTACACGTGTAATAAAAATTCACATTTACTGAAAAGAATAAAATTGGAATTGTCCCAGAAAATCTTGGTTGCATAGGCAGAATAATTAGAATTATTTTCTACACACAAATAGCCATCCAGATCTAAGTGAGAGCTGATTTTCACATTCACTACAAGCTCCAATTGAAAACTCAGAGGAAAATTCCTTTCCTTTGGTTTCTTCTTAGAGAACATTTAAATGACATTCCTGCCCTAGAAAAAAAAAATATACACGTTAATAAAAAATTATAAGATTTCTGAGTATTACACTTTTGCAAAGTGCAGAGCATTACTGGCTATAAAGAGATAAACATTTTGAAAAAGAGAATAAAAGAAAACACTTTTGTTTCCAAATAGCCAGAAGACTGAATCAAAAATGTTGTGGTCTTTTTATTTTATTTTTTTAGATACACAGGGGATTTTGAAGAAATTTTATGCTTGTTCCAGGTTAGTCTATGACTACAGTTTCCAGTAGTTTGCCTCTGCACTGAGGGGGCCATCCACATCAAGGTTTCCCTGGAGAAACACATTAATTCTTTCTTCCAGGCCTCATTTCATAAGACAGTGTGCCTGTGTGTGTGCTCAGGTGGATTTAAAAGAACACTGCAAAGGCAGTTGTATTCGAGTACCAGATGGAGAGCGTTGTGGAATTGGGAATCATGCTCACTATTATGAGAGTAATGCATTGTTCTATGTTGAAGTTAAGAAATGTTAAGGTCCAGTGTGGTAACATTAAATGTAAACTTCTGCAGTAGTTGGTTGGTTGACCCTGACTGATCTTAAGTCCAGATAGAGACTGTAGGATTTTAAATATATACATATATATAAGGAATTTAAAAGAAATGGTGAACAGAATTTTCTGTCCATATCAAAAGAACTTTCATGATGTCTCTAAGCATTTATTGAAAACAGAAGGATAGTATTTCATAGGATATTTCTTTTCTTAAAGCTTTAAATTTCTCTGTCATGCTCAAGGCCTGCAGAATTACAGCAATTTCTTTTACCTGTCTGGTGTTATGTAAAAGTAAACCCTTTACTGTGTTTGTCTTTGTTCAGAGTCTCTTTTTATAAAGATGAATGATGACCTTGTGACTTCTGAACACCAGGGACAGGTTATTTCAGATCTCTTTTCCTCAACAGAACTGCCTCTTAAAAAAATCTTTTAATCTATTTTGGAGTTAAGCATTGGCAGTATTACCTTGGCCTCTCTTACTTTAGGTATTTCTAGGGGAATAAATATCAGTTTCTGAAGAGATTATCTTTTTAGTTATTTTTTGTTTGTTGATTTGTTGGTTTTATTCTGAAGACCATTCTTCTCCAACTTTTTGTTTCTGTTTGCCTCAGAAATCTGTTTTATTTGGTGGCCAGTTGTGTTCATTCCACTTCTGTTTTCAGAGTTACTGGCATCTTTAACATCCTTTCACAAGTAGGGACACTGAGGCACTGGGGGAGACAAAGGCTTTGCAGAGTCCTCAACTCAGTGTTTGATAGGATTGAGACCAGATGCAGCTTTTCTTTCCAAATCCACTTTCTCCTTCTTTTATCCCTGACTCCTTCTGAACTTGCTGGTACTTTAAGTGATGGGATTATAAACTTGAACTAGAATGACTGAGAGGTAAGGTGGGAGTGGCTATCATTTTTAGCCTAGACCAGGGGTCCCCAAACTTTTTACACAGGGGGCCAGTTCACTGTCCCTCAGACCGCTGGAGGGCCGGACTATAAAAAAAACTATGAACAAATCCCTATGCACACTGCACATATATTACTTTAAAGTAAAAAAACAAAACGGGAACAAATACAATATTTAAAATAAAGAACAAGTAAACTTAAATCAACAAACTGACCAGTATTTCAATGGGAACTATGCTCCTCTCACTGACCACCAATGAAAGAGGTGCCCCTTCCGGAAGTGCGGAGGGGGCCGGATAAACGGCCTCAGGCCCGTGGGCCGTAGTTTGGGGACCCCTGGCCTAGACCCTCAGCAAGGAAGGGCAAGCCAATTTTGTATTTTTCAATTCTATACTTTCTGATTAGCTCCTTCCTATAGTAGTTTTCTATTTCTCTGCTGAGAACTTTTTTTTTTCCATTTGTTGCAAGTACTTTTACCTTTATTTCATAGACTTAAAAATCTGTGCCTAAAAATGTCAACATCTGGGTCATCTCAAGGTTGTCATATGTTACTTATCTTTTCCTTTGAGAATTGGTCACCTTTTCCTAGTTCTATGTATGTTTGAACAATTTTGGTTTATATCCTGGCCACCATGAATATTATACCATCTAGATCCTTGTTATAATTTTCTGGAAAGTGTTGGGTGTTTTTGGTTTGTTTGATTCACCAGGCAGTCAAACTAGCTAAGTTCAGATGAAAGTTCTGTTTTGCCTACTGTGGGTGACAGTTCTGATCTCAGTTTAGCTTATAAAACCTTGAGAGTGCTGCTTTGAGTGTGCCCCATGCATGTGCCATCGAAGAATTAATTAAAGTTGAGCTGTGGTTTAAATATCAGTTCAGCTCTCAAAGCCCTTGCTGTGTTGGTTTGGGTCTGCCCATGTGCACACTTGTGTGGGTCCATAAACAGAATCATTGTTGCCCTTTGATAGCTCTCTCCTCTCCACACTCTCCAGCCTACAAAGACCCCCTTTTCCAGCTCTTACTCTGGAAAGTTAGGAATATTGTCTCAGTTTTAGCAGTCTATAAATTCTGACCCCTTCCCAGCTCTATGCTTGGGGCTGTCCTCAGGGCAAATCTGAACAAAAAGGGAAAAAATGCTTGGGAAATTCATTCTTTTGCACTTCTTTAAGTTCCAACTCTTCTTTCCAATTTGCCTTATTTGGCTTAATTTTCAGAGTCCTCAGGTAGTTGCTTTTTGTATTTTGTCCAAAATTTTTAGTTGCAATCAGTGAAAGAGTTAGGCTGTGGGGGGCTTGCCCTGCTATGCCAGAAATGGAGTTTATTTACCTGGAAGAGTACATTTTCAAGGATTCTGGATAGAAAAGAAGAAAGAGAGAAAAAGATGGAACATTGGTAGGGAGTCAGGGTGCAGAGAAGGATGTTTTTTAAACGAGAGATTGGTTTGGAGGCTACCCTCGAGCAAAGACCCGGGGGAAAGGTAAAACAAGGACGACCTGCCTTGAAGACAAAACTCTGCCAAAAGGACTCTGACAATGACGTGCACGCAGGCAGACTTGGGGAGAGGGGATCTGAAGAAACTGACATGTGAGGGAACGAATTTCTCAAATTTTTTACCCCCTTCCCTACAGAATAGACCTCTGAACCACCTCAGAGTTGGCAGGAGGATCCGAGGTACAGGCTACAAACACAAATAGTAACCCATTTTTATGAACTGATGAGCTGGGTATAGGGGTCCTTGTGGGTCAGAGAGTGTGGAGAGGAGGGAGCAAAAAAGGGGAACCATAATTCTGCTTAGGAACGAACACAGTGCATGCATGGGTCAGAATGCAGAGTCCAGGAGGGGGGCGTCAGGACATCAGCGGTGGCTGTGGGAGGACAGGGAGGATGCTTCTTTCTCTGAGCTGGAAGATGGGAGGTGAGGATGGACGCTAATAACCAGGCCTTTGAAGGTGAAGAGAAATGAAGTTGAGTTGGCTGGTATCTTACACTCTACCAAGATCACCTGCCAAGAGAGATGGAGACTACTATGAAGAAGCCCTTTGCCTATCAAAACCCCAGGAAGTTTAAGGGGCTTGAATCCTGCTGCTGTGCTAACACCATTTTATCTCTGTCTGGAGCAGCTCATCCTTATTAGAACAGCACCGTCACTGTTCTATGGGAGCCTAATGTCAGGGCAGGGCTTGTTGGGAAAGAACTAGGTCTAAACCTGGGTAACATGTGCATTGCATATTCTCTTCTTTTCTAGCATTGAAAATGGCTTTGGAAAAAAAAATCATACAATTATAATATGTGGACCACAAAAGAAAGAAGAAGTTAGCAATGTTCTGGGAATCATGCCCAGCCCTTTTATAATTCTGAGTAGTAAAGTTACAACATGCCACATGCGAACTTGTTTGGCAGAGTGTATACTGAAGCAATGTTCACTCAAGGCCTCTCACTCATCTATTTTATTTTCTGCCAGCATTATTATTATTAATGAAGAGCGACTGAGCCTCATGGCAGGCTGGAGTTACTTCTGATGTAATTGTCCATTTTGTCTCTTGTAATTGCTTTCATGCAGTTCAGATTCCTCCCTTCTATTTCCTGAAATCTGACTCCCAGCACTCTGATTCTTTGTGAACCAAAATGCCATGTCACTTCCAATCAGTTTTCTTCCGTCTTTCTCTTCTGGGTACTGAATAGTGTGGCTCTTCCACTACAGAGGAAAGTCATTTAGAAATTTAATCTTGATTCAATTGCTATTAACCATGGTACAGTATCAACATTTTCCTCTAGTCAATGGTACAAATGACACATTTTTTCCATGTGTGGTTTGTGCGTGCGTGTGTGAGTTCTAAGACTGTTTTTATTAAAACAAAGCCAGATCTACTTCCTGTGAGAATCAATGTTTTGCTGTTCAAAGATGGGGTGTTACGTTTCTATGTGAGTCCCCCAGCTGGGGCAGGCATCAGAAGGGTAGGTACTAACTAGGATTCACCGAGAGTGTCAGTTACAGTGGTCTCCGATGAAGCTGAGGACAAAGGAAGGAGAAGAATGCTTTAGAGGATAAAAAATGACATGAAAATGGACTATCAACCACCAACTGCCAAGTTGATTAGTTCAAAATTAATAATGTGCTGAGAGATGATCTCCTCTTGACTTTGGTGGGGATTTAATATGTATTTCAATTACCCAGGTAATCTTGATGTTTTAAAGTGAGTTTCAATGTCAAACTAAATAGGACACTATTCTCATTAATGAGTTTTTGTCTCATAAGTCAGAATCCCATGGATGAGTTTATGAGCTCTAGAAAAAAATTAATTTGTAGACTCCTGGATATTTAAAGCTAAAAAAATTTCTTTTAAAATCATCTAGTCCAGTTTTATTTCATAACCAGAAATTGAAACATAAAAGAGGTTAGGCAACTTGCTAAAGGTCACAGAGCTGGTTATTGCCAAAACTCAGACACGTGTGTATTTCCTCTCTAAGTCCTTTCCTTTGTACCATGAAGATCTGTCCTTGTCCTGCTTGCTACCTTTGCTTTTCCTCTTTCAATTGAAGAGTTGAAGGTAGTGGAGTGTGAGAAGAAGGGGGGAGTTTGCAGAGAGAAGGTCTCCCCAAAAGCTATCAGTTTCTCAGAAGAGGATGGCTTAAATATGGTGATGCTAATTTATTATAAGATTTTCACTTACTTAGGAAAAAGCTCATGATGAAGGGAAAGCTCTCACTTCTAACAGGACTCTGGGGATTTAGAGACTCCTAAGACCTTCCAATATTTAGCAATGATGTCAGACCAGTGGCTTCCTTGAGTTCAAAGCAGAAACTGTTCCTGGTGTTTCCTGCCCAAACTTTCTCTCCCCCAGGGGGCCAACACACAATGCTCATCATCTGATGACAATGGACATGTTGCAAACGTGGTTAAGATTTTGTAGGCACCCTTTGTTGTGGGAGAATTTTCTTCTGAAAGCAATCTCAAAAGGAATGCTTTCTGAAAAATACTGGTGACTTCCAGGCAACTTAGAATCTGTGGATCTCATTTGTGTTTTCAATGACGCCCTCTCTCCTATGTACGCATTTGGTCTTATCAACACGGGTCTCTGTGCAGAAGACAAAACCAGGTGAAAAGTGTTTCTCAGGTGTTCTTTAGGAAGTGACATTCCCCAGGGCTGTCAAGTCAGAATGTGCAATCAGATATTTTTCAAGTCAGGGTTAGGACAGCCTTGCCCTAAAAATTCCATCTCAGGGCCTAGCAGCATGGATTTGGAATAGCCTTCTCCGAATACTTGCAGCTGCCAGCCAGGCTGCTGAGGGGAGGCCAGTATCCTGATTCAGGCTGCAAACAGTAGTGCTGGGGGGCGGGGCCAGGGCAGTGTCTCTGAGCACTGTGCTTCATCTCTACTAGACACAGGCCACTGGGGCAGTGGTTCAGGAAAAGAAGGTAACTCAGCCACACTAAACAAGACCCAAGACTCACTCATTACCTAGGCTACCAGCCTAGAACACAGCTCTTGTCTCACGTGAGATACCCTTCCTTTCCTCCATGCTATCGTAGGGCCAGTGGCCACTGCCATCATGGCCGTGCAGGTTCTCATTGAATTTGGTCAGATGTTAAAGAAACAGTGGAGTCACAAAATGGTGGGCCATTTCTTTATTAAAGTCTTACACCAGCCGACAAGCAAACAGGCAGGGGAAACACTTCCCTTTCATTCAAGACTCTCAAAGCCCTGACACATTCTCCAGTTCCACAACCAGGAGAATCTTCTTTGGATTCTCCTAGAATCAAAGGCCCCACCAGTTTCAGCAGAGCTCGCAAAGCCCCTCAGCTCTATTTCCCCATCTGCATACCTTCTTCTCTTCTCTCTCTCTGAAAACATGGCTTCTTTCTGCCTCTTCTCTTTTTTTCTTTGTGAAACAGGTTGGGGGCAATCAAAATCCCTCCCTCAGCAAACATTAGCAAAACAACGGCCCCTCCCAAGCAGGAATGCAATCTGCAATTTGCAACCAACTGCCCTGCTCTGAGGGCAAGCACATACGTGGCTGCCCACCACCATTTTGTAACAAAAGCGAACAAACTCAAAAATACAAATTTTACAAACTCATTTACCCAACATTATCCCAGTGGCTGCTCTTAAACTTCTTTTTTAACCAACATACAGATCAACTTGTGAAAAGAACAGGTTTAAAATCAGGCCTAGTCTCAGTGGCAAAAAATACCAAATTGACTATAGGGTCTTAGAAAAGACATCATTATCCCCTTCATGTTTCAGGGTTCACTACTCCAAAATATCTCTGCATTAATTTCCCAGTGTAAAATTCTGTTTATTACCCTGCAATCATTGCAACTGCCTCCACCTGGACCTGAACACCATGTATATTTGGCACTGCATGCTTTGTCTTGTTATTAACAGTGTGGTCCGTGGACCACAATCAATGGAAGTTTGGAATCAATGCAACTCCCAGGCCCTGTCCCAGACTTACTGAATCAGAATCTGCGCTTTGACAAGATCTCTAGGTGATTGGTCTTAAAAGCATTGCTTTGGACTCTCAGAAAAACAGTGTAAGATGAAAAAATTCTACCAATTCTGTGTAGGTAAACACAAACTAGAAAATCTGTTGTTGGTTACATACACATAACAAACAAATAAATTATATATGTGTGTGTGTATATATGTTACATTTTATGTGTGTATATGTAAATGCATGCTCTCAGTAAAGGGCTTATAATGCTGGTGACCAAGGCCAGGCAGGTCCACATTGGATTCGGGCAGATGGTAGAGAAACTGAGGAGCCAGAAAGAGACCATTCCATGTAATAAAGTCTCACAACAGCGGACAAACACACAGGCAGGGGAAAACCTCTTCTCCGGCACGCAAACAGCAAGAATAGCCCCTCATAGTGGCAGGCAGGCAATCTGCACATTCGCAATTCCCCATCTCTCATCACTCGCAAGCGAAAGCACCCATAGCCTTATATAGGCTATACACATGTGGTGCTGCTACTCACCCACGCACCAGTCAAGCAAAGTACTTACAGCCAGTACCAGCAAGCCAATCTAACACAGCTGCAACACAGGGCTAAATAAGATTAACTCTGTAATCCATTTCTTGTATCATCTGAGAACTAGTACGGAGTGCTCCCTATTTGTAGCATTGTGCCAGGAGTTGGTTACACAGTAACAAGCAAAATATCCACACTTCCTGCCTTCCTGAAATTTACAGTCCAGTAAGAAGCTCTCACAATAACTAGAAAATAGGAACAATATCTTTTACATCTCTGTGTCTTCCAAAGTGTCTAAAAGAACATAATAGCAGAATGCTGAAAAATTACCTGCATAATACTTTACAATTGTTCAAGCTGTTTGGATAAAACCCATTGGGAAGCTGAGGAAGAATGTGGTTTACCTTTTAATTTATTCTGTTTCTTCTCATATTATCAAACTTGGAAAAGTTTGTCAGTGTTTGTTTGTAACGTATAACTTTCCAAGTGCAATATAACCATACTTCTCATTACACAGAAGTAATATTTGGTTAAATATTGCCTAAGTTGTGTCTATGCGACAGGGGGACAAAGATTTCAGCAGAAAATAAAGCAATATGTTTGGTTGGAACTTGTTCTACTTTTGCTTTTTCCACATTGGTTTCTACCTTTGTTTCAAAATTATTGTGTCTGAGGGGAGATTTCTAGACCAAAGCCTTTTGGTTGAGTGACAGTGAGTTAGGACCCCATCCTGTCTTATCTTTAATACTTTCTTTGCAAATTAAACAATAAAGATATTTTGGCTCCATCAGAATGCTTTGAAGACACCAACCTAGAAAAAAAAGCAACATCACTGGAAATAAAAGCACAGGGAAAATCACAGGGCTGGAAGTCTTGGATGAGTTTGGTTCTGTGTAAGGGTGGCAGGGTGAGTGTTGGCAGCCCCTCCTACTCGCTTTGCCCATGAAGAAGAGGAGGCTCAGAAGGGAAGAATGACTTGCCAAAGGTCAATCATAGTTTAGGAAAACAAATGGAATGCTTTCAGAGGGTTTCCTTTGGTTTGTATACAAGTTTCTGTTGTGAAAGCACTTTATAGATTATCATGTTTATAATCTCGGTATATGCAATGACCTGCGGTATTTGCCTGTACTATTCCAAACTCCTTTCTTCTTCCATTCCTCCTTTATATGTTAATTTGTTGCCTTTGTTTCAAGTTCTCCTGGTTGATATTTTTTGGTTTACTCATTCTGTCAATTACTGAGGGAGTATGTTGAAATCTCCCTTTATGACTGTGGATGTGTCTGTCTATTTTTCATTCCAATTCTGCCAGTTTTTTTCTTCAGGTATTTTGAAGTCTGTTGTAAGGTGCACACAGATTTAGGATTGTTGTGTCTTCTTTATAAATGTGTCCTTCTATCACATAGGTGTAATGATGTATGTACTGTCTTCTTTTATCCCTAACAATTTTCTGTTCTCTAAAGTCTATTTGCCTGATTATTAATGTAGCTACTCTGCTTTCTTTTGATTAGAATCTGCATAATTTATCTTTTACCATCCCCTTATTTTTAACCTACCTTTTTTATTATATTCACAGTGATTTTCTTGTAGACAGCATATAGCTGGGTCATGGAATTTTAAAAAATCTAACAAACTCTGTCTTTTAATTGGTATGCTTAGACTATTTACATTTAATTTTTTTTTTTTTAAGTGAAAGGAAGGGAAATAGAAAGACAGATTCTTGCATACACCCCACCTGGATCCAACCAGCAACCCTGTTCTGGGGCTGATGCTTGCATCAATCGAGCTATCTTCAGCACCTGAGGCTGATGCTCAAACCAATTGAGCCACTGGCTGTGAGAGGGGAAAACAGAGAGAAGGGGGAGAGGAAGGAAGAGAGAAGCAAATGGTCACTTCTCATGTGTGCCCTGACCGGGGGTCAAACCTGGGACATCTTCACGCTGGGCAGACACTCTGTCCACTGAGTAAATGGGCCACAGTCGACTATTTACATTTAAGATAACTATTACTTTATTTAAATTTAGGTGCACATTTCATTATTTACTTTCTGTTTTATCCCTCTGCTCCCCTATCCCTGCCTTTTAAAGTGTTTTTTAGTATTCAATTTTAATTTTTCTACTGTGTATCTTTGTATAGCTTTTTCTTAGTGATTTCTCTGGAGATTACAAAAACGCAGTTAACTTTTTACAGTCTACTTAGGGTCAATGTTTTACCACTTCAAGTGGAATGCAGAAACCTACCTGACCGCTATATAGATTCCTTTGCCTTCTCCCATTAATGCTGTAGTTGTCTTATATATTATGAAAACCCAATCAGACACATAAATTTTGCTTTCATTCATCCTACATATTTTAAATGTTTTATTTATTTATTGTATTTTTATGAAGTGAGAAGCTGGTAGGCAGAGAGACAGACTCCCACATGCGCCCAACTGGGATCCACTTAGCATGCCTACTAGGGGGCGCCATTCTAGCACCTGAGGCACGGAGCCATGGAGCCATCCCCAGCACCCAGGCCAACTCTGCTCCAATGGAGCCTTGGCTGCAGAAGGGGAAGAGAGAGATAGAGAGGAAGGAGAGGGGGAAGAGTGGAGAAGTAGATGGGCACTTCTCCTGTGTGTCCTGGCTGGGAATTGAACCCGGGACTTCTATACGCCGGGCCAATGCTCTACCACTAAGCCAATCAGCCAGGGATAAATGTTTTATTTTTTAATGCTTTATTTTTTTTATTAATTTTATAGAGATAAGAAGGGAGAGAGAGACACACACAAAAACATTCTGTTCCAGTATGTGCCCTGACTGGGATTGAACTGGCTACCTCTGTGCTTTAGGACGATGCTCTAACCCAGTGGTCCCCAACCCCTGGGCTGCTGACTGGTACTGGTCCATGGGCCATTTGGTACCGGTCAACAGAGAAAGAATAAATAATTTACATTATTTCCGTTTTATTTATTGATATATTTAAGTCTGAACGATGTTTTATTTTTTTTAAATGACCAGATTCCCTCTGTTACATCCGTCTAAGACTCACTCTTGATGCTTGTCTCGGTCACGTGATACACTTATCCGTCCCACCTTAAAGGTAGGTCTGTGAAAATATGTTCTGATGTTAAACTGGTCCGTGGCCCAAAGAAGGTTGGAGACCACTGCTCTAACCAACTGAGCTATCTGGCCAGGGCTCAATCATCCTACATATTTGAAACAACTAATAAAGAGTAAGCTACTATATTTAACTATATAGCTAACATTTTGGGGGCTCTTCATTCTTTTTTTTTTTTTTTGTATTTCTCTGAAGCTAGAAACGGGGAGAGACAGACTGACTCCCACATGCGCCGGACCAGGATTCACCCGGCACGCCCACCAGGGGGCGATGCTCTGCCCACCAGGGGGCGATGCTCTGCCCCTTTGGGGCGTCGCTCTGTCATGACCAGAGCCACTCTAGCGCCTGGGGCAGAGGCCAAGGAGCCATCCCCAGCGCCCGGGGCCATCTTTGCTCCAATGGAGCCTCGCTGCGGGAGGGGAAGAGAGAGACAGAGAGGAAGGAGAGAGGGAGGGGTGGAGAAGCAGATGGGCACTTCTCCTGTGTGCCCTGGCCGGGAATTGAACCCGGGACTTCTGCATGCCAGGCCGACGTTCTACCACTGAGCCAACCGGCCAGGGCCTCTTCATTCTTAATATTATGAATTTCTTTCTGATATCATTTCTCTTTTGTCTGAACTTCCTTATAGAAGTTTGCTTTTGGGTTGGTCTGCTGGTTAAGAATTATCTTAGTTTTTCTTCTTCTGAGAATGCCTTTGGTGTTCCTTCATTCCTCAAGATTATTTTTGCTAAATATAAAATTCTGGATTGATAGTCCATGTCTTTTGACACTTAAAATATATCATGCCACTTCCTCTGGCCTCCATAATTTTTGGTGAGAAATTTACAGCCATTTAAAAATGTTATGCCACTGTCTTCTGCTTTCATGGTTTCTTTTTTTTTCTTTCTTTCTTTCTTTTTTTTTTTGTATTTTTCTGAAGCTGGAAACGGGGAGAGACAGTCAGACAGACTCCTGCATGCGCCCGACTGGGATCCACCCAGCACGCCCACCAGGGGCCACGCTCTCCCCACCAGGGGGCGATGCTCTGCCCCTCCGGGGCATCGCTCTGCTGCGACCAGAGCCACTCTAGCGCCTGGGGCAGAGGCCAAGGAGCCATCCCCAGCGCCCAGGCCATCTTTGCTCCAATGGAGCCTTGGCTGCGGGAGGGGAAGAGAGAGACAGAGAGGAAGGAGGGGGCGGGGTGGAGAAGCAAATGGGCGCTTCTCCTATGTGCCCTGGCTGGGAATCAAACCCGGGCCCCCCGCGCGCCAGGACGATGCTCTACCACTGAACCAACCGGCCAGGGCCTTTCATGGTTTCTTATGAGAGATCCACAGACAATTAACCCCTTGAGTAGTACAAATGTTCATGTACATCCTCATTCAAAGGGTTAACAAAAAATTCACTACTCTAAGGATTAAAATATTGTTCCCGATAATAATGTGCCTTTTTTGCTTTGGCTGCTTTTACTACTTTGTCTTTATTTTCTAGCCATCATGGCATAAACTTCTCTGTGAATTTCTTCCTTACCTGTTTTGATTTTCTTGTGCTTGAATCTGTAGGATTATGTCTTACATAAAATTTAGGAGATTTTCATCAGCTGTCTCTCATATATATATTTTTTGGCATTCCATTTTCTCCTCTCCTTGTGAGACTTCAATAACATAAATATTAGCTGTTTTGGGATTGTCACATAAGTCCCTAAAACTATGTTTTTTGCATTTTTTTTCACTCATTTGTTCAAATTGGATAATTTCTGTTGACATATGTATCTTCAATTTACTGACTCTCATTTCCATTCAGTTACTGAGCTCATCTAATGAGTTTTTATTTTGGTAATTCTATTTTTGGGTCTAAAGTTTTTATTTAGTTCTTCCTTGTAGTTTGTTTCTTTGATGGGAAATCCATTATTTTATTGTTCCAGCCATTGCAAAAGGATTTACTCTTACATCTTGAAGCATGATGGGATAGCTGATTAAAGTGTTTGTCAAATAATTCCAGAATCTATATCATCTCAGTATTAACATTTGTTGATTGCTTTTTTCCACGCAAGTTGAGATTTTATTGGTTCTTCATATACTGAGTAATTTTGGGTTTTATGCTGGACATTTTGAATTGTGTTATGTGACTCTGGGTCTTATTTAAATCTATGGAGAATTCTGAAGTGTGTATTTCACCATCTAATCCAACTGATTGAATTCAGACTACAGTTCTAAACAGCTTCTGTAGTTTCCATGTCTATTCCATGCTCAGAACCTTGTGTTGCTTTTAGACCAGTTCCACCATTTGCACCATTCAATAGCTATTCTGGGACTTGGCAGTATCTACCCCAAAATTCAGCTCTGAAAACCTATCAGATGCTGGTTAGGATCAAATCTATACTTGTACAGTAAGGGGACCAGAAGTCCATACACACTTTTATGAGATCACTTTCTTAAGCTTTTTTCTTTATGCTATTTCTGTGATAGAAGCCAGAAAACTGGGGCTTTATTTGTTCACCCTGCCACATGCTTCCTACAATGTATTCAAGTTCAGGTCCAAGAAGTGAGAGGAGAGAGAGAGAAAAATTAGTCACAGGTTCCCCTCACCCACTTGAGACCACAGCTCTTCTCATATGAGAGAAAGATGTTTAGATGCCAATTGGCCACTGGGGCTTGGGAACAAGAAAATTGAAAAAATTATAAAAACAGGGATTTTACCACTCTTTCTATATATTAGAATCCCTCCCTCCCTTTCTCCCTGTTCTAGAACTAGAGCTTCTCTTGAAGATCTTTCTGTCAGTGCCAATGGTCACTTGTGGATTTCAGGAATGCCTTGAGTCCACACCAAAAAAATAAAAAAATTAAAGAGTAAACTCATTGATGGTTTAGTAAGATGAGAATTCTTGTGTTCTTCCTCAGTCTACCTGCCTTTTTGCCTATTTCTTTCTACTTCTCAGAGCCCCCAAATAGCTTCTCGATGCCAAATAGCAGCTCAAGTTTCCTGAACCCACTCAGTGGGAGAGGTAGGGTGGAATGTGTTTCTCCAACTTACTGGGAATCAGAACTCCAAGAGCTTTAAAACTACAAAATAACATAGATACCTAGATCTCTGCCCTAAAGATTCTGACTTAATTTATATGGGTAGGGATATAAGCAGAAGGTAGCTTTTGTTTATTTGTTTGTTTTTCACATAGTTCTTGTGATTTGGATATACACCAAAGTTGAGAAACTCCCTCATAAACAAAGATCCTTAAGGGCAGATTTTATTTTAAAATTTACTATATTTTAAAATATTTATACTATATTTTAAAATATAGCTATATTTTATCACTATCTCTGCCAGACACTCTGCTGGATATTTTAAGGGTTATTAACTTTATAAAATATGCTTAAGAGTTCATATTCTGAAATAAGTTGTACTGGTCTTGAATTTTTACTAGGACACTCATTACTTGTGTGATATCCAGCAATCTGATGAACCTCCAAGCCTCAGTATTACATTTGGGAAGTGGGGATAATAATAAAACCTACACTGTTAGAAAGATTAAATGGGATAATGAATATAAAATACACAACATAGTGCCTGAAATACAGCAAATACTTACTACCTATTAGCTACTAATACCACTCACATTTTATAGGTGAGAAATTTCAAACTCAGATTAAGTGACTCAGTTTGTTTCTAGTGTTTTAAGGTTATATCAACCAGACCTGGAAGTATGTGTTGGGGCCTTCTGTAGTGATTAAAATGGTTCAGATATAGTTTTGCCTTTTTGAAAAAGAAGTCTGTCCATGTCATCTAAAATGTTCATGGATGACAATTAAGAAGATGTAGCTTTTTCTAGGAAGCCCGAGTAATAATAACATGTGGGCAGCATCACAAGTGGAGAACATTGCTTTTCTAAAATCTTTAGTGACTTCTTAGTTCTATATGTACAAGTCTTTTGCACTGGATGGTGATCAAGGACAAGGAAATCCCAGACCTATAATTTCCCCTTTTGCCACTTTGAGCTCAGAAAAAATAATTTTTTTTAAAGTGCTGGGACAGGATGCACACAAATTTAGAATTGTGTTAAGAGCATGAAGAAAATAATTGTTAGACATTTTCTTCATGGATATGTATAGTGTATAGTATGATATAATATTTGTAATTAACTTATAGAGTTTTATTAATTAATAAATTTTAAATGAACAAGGTGAATCTTCCATGTTTTCTAAATCAAGTGATATTTCAATTTATTTGCTTCTCAAAAATGTATGTTGAATTTTCTTTCTAGTTCTTTCTTTATTATAATTCTTAAAACAAAAAATTATCTTTTCCTTCTAAGCAGAAGTAGTCTTGGTACTCTCCCAAGAGACAGTCTATCATTGTGATGTGATTCCCTGTTTGAGAGTCAGGAGTTACAGCTTACTCTCACAGGTTATCTGCCAATCTATATAAATAAAAATGTAAATGTTTGTTCAAAATCTTAAATCTTCAAAAGTTTTTTACCAATTGCTTTGAAATTTTGACACAGTGTTATATTCGAATATGTGCTCTTTTTTATATATGTACTATTATATAGATATAGATGTCGCACTTGTGACAGATAAAAACATGCTTTTTTTTTTTTGAAAAACAGCGCTATCTGTTGGACTTAAAAGCAACACACGCTATACTAAATAATTTATGGTTCCATTTCAATGTTTCTGATTCACGATCCATTTACATGCAGCCAGACTTGAGGATGCACAGTTGCGAGGACCACGATCATGTTCTGCAGCTTCAGATCTGTTTTGTTCTCAACAGAATGAATTCAACAGGCTGAGAGTGGCTGAAAGACGTCAATGAGAAGCAGCAGATCAGTGTCAAACATGACTCAATACTCAGCAATCATGTGATTACAATCGCCTTGCATTCCAGTACAACCCAGCTGATGATTATAGTTTGAGCTGGCATGTTCTCATCGGCACTATGACTGAAGTGTGTCCTTATTGCAAGGCTCTGAAATTTAATGGAGAAATGAAAGGAATGTGTTGCGCCACCAGAAAAATTAAACTGCCTCAACTTGGAGAACTGCCAGAGCCATTAAAAACTTTGCTTGCCGGATATACCGCTGAATCAAAGCATTTCCTATCTAACATCAGGAAATGGAACTCATGCTTCCAAATGACATTGTTCAGCGCAGAAATCGTAACAGCTCAATTCATGCCAACTTTCAAAGTGAAAGGACAAATTTATCATAAAGCTGCTCCCTGCTTCTGTTTCCAGATGGTCAACATAAATTCCTACAAATGTATTTTATCAGTAATGGCAATGATGAATTGAATGCACGCTGTGGAATTTCTACCAGCATGAAAAGGTCCATCATTTCCCAACCGCAAGAGCTTCTTCACGAAAAAAACAATTTCGTGCGTTTGTTCAAAACAGCAATTGACATGATGCCATCTGATACAAGATTGTTATTCATGCTGACAAAACGGATGCTGGAGAACATGTGCAAAGATTCAATGCTCCAACTATAGACGAAGTGGCAATTGTTATAGTTGGAGATCAATTTCAACCTAGAGATATTGTTCTTCATTGGAGAAACAATCAATTGACAAAACTTGCAGAAATTCATTGATGCTACGATGCCCTGCAATATCCAATCATTTTTGGGATGGTGCCGATGGATATCACTTCAACATTAAGATGATAAATCCAGTCAGTGGCAAAGAAACAAATATGAAATGCAGTGGAATGAACTATTATTCATACCGATTAATGATTCGAGAGAATGAAGACAATCACATTTTGAAATGCCATCAATTGTTTCACCAATACATTGTAGATATGTATGCAAAAATCAAAACAGAACGTTTGATAGTCATCCATTTGAATCAGACCAAGCTTCGCTCTGAAGAATATGTTCATTTGCAAGATGCAGTTGTAAGTGATGGTAATACAACTAACATTGGAAGACTAACGATTTTGCCATCTTCATATACAGGCAGTCCACGTCATATGCATGAGTATGCTTAAGATGCAATTGCATATGTTCGTCACTATGGGCAACCAGACCTATTCATTACATTCACATGCAGTCCAGCTTGGGACAATATACAACAGCTCTTACTTCCTGGCCAATTGCTGGTGGATAGGCATGACATCACAGCACGTGTTCTCAGACAGAAGCTGAAATCGCTGATGGATTTCATGGTAAAACAGGAAGTACTTGGGTCTGTGTGCTGTAAAAAATTAATGAGCAACATTGTAGAAGCAACAATCTTGACAGGACCTTTCAAAGGTGAAGATGTCCATATTCCTCGCATTCCTATGATTCCAGCGGATATGCCATTTCAATTTAAAAGATTGCAATTTCCAATTCGATTGACATTTGCAGTCACCATCAACAAAGCTTAGGGCCAAACTTTAGAATTGTGTGCTTTAGATCTACACACGGATTGCTTCTCACATGGACAATTATATGTTGCGTGTTCTAGACTCGGCAAACCAGACCATCTCTATATCTGTACAGACAATGGAACAACAAAAAATATTGTATACCCACAAACATTGTGAAATTATACATATTAGAATTGTCTGCTTTCTCTTTTCTTTCTTTTCCATTTATCCAGACTGAACCACAGCAACGTGTGGCTGGGTATAGCTACTTATTAATATAGGGACAGCTCTTTGGAGATCTTTAGTCCATCACATAACATTACTCACTTCAGAAACACAATGTATAGAATAAATTTAATGCACCTTTTAAAACCACACTGTTGAAATATTCACAAGCCATAATATTTTCTTGGTTGGTATGTGCAGGTGGAGGAAGGCTGAGTGGTGGTAATAAAGTTGGGGGTCCAAGGAAGAGCCACTTAATGTAGAGGGGAAATGACTCTGCTGATTCTCTGATGGTGAAGGTCAATATTTTCCCAAACCCAAATTTGACATTCAAAACAAATCTAACTTCTGTCACATCTTCATAGAACAATGACAAGTTCTTTACTTTGTAATGTCTATATCTCAAGCTTCTAATAACATCGTTTGCTTCCTTGTCAGCTGTCCCTGGTAACTCTCAATCCTAGGAAGCCTGCTCTGGCAGACAAGAGTCTCACATTACCAACCACATTTGTCCAAAGTCATGGTATATGGGAACAAAGAATTGCTGGTGCTATTGCCTAGTAAATTTCCCTCTTGTGCAGAAACTAGCATACATAGGTGGCAATACCTGAATGAGGGGTCATAGAAGAGAACCAGGACATAGTTGTAGTGAGCCAAAAGTTTTCTTGAAAATGGGTGTTTGTGAATTAAGATGGGGCATCCTTGGTTCTGAAGTGTGCTTACTATGTGTACACAAAGGGCAGATGGCTTTTAAGACACGGGTTTATATGAGTACTAGATTGTTTTAGGAAAAAATACAATTGTGTCAAGTTGGGTTTTTGATTTTCATTTTCTACCAGCATAATATAGTGAACTATGAGTAATTGTGACTAGAAAAGAAAAGACAGATGCTCGTAACTGATCACAACCATATCCCTGCCACTGGCATTTAGTGGGTACAGGCCAAAGGATGCTGTTAAACATTCTATAAAACATTCCTCTACTAGAAAGAATAATCTGGCCCAAAAAGTCAATAGTGCTAAGGCTAAGACATCCTGATTCAGGTAAATGAATAAAATAGATGAAGAAATGAAAGCATGTGCTGAACTATCTCCCAGAAGATATTGTTTCATGCAAATTCTATGTAGACATCAGGAGTTTACAGACTTTCATCATCTTCAGATTTTGGCCTTTAATATCATTCCTTCATGTTTCTCATTCTTTCTTTTTTGTTTGAGTAGCCTTGTCCCAGCAGAGATGACTGTGCTTCATTCCCTTCAATGATACAACAACTAAATAGAAGAACAGAGAAATCTTGGCAATCTTTTCTCCAGAGAAGAGGAGCCAACCTCAGCAAGTTTAAAACATGACTTGTTCCTGATGCCTTTTAATTTTCCATCTTTAGTTTTCTTTTTACTCAATTTCTATTCTGCCTTTAATTTATTTTATCTTTCCAAATTATTTATGCTTTTTCTGAGAGAGCTTTAATAATTTCTGGCATAAGGCAGGGAATAAACAATAAATTAAATAGCAAAGAGAAGTATTCTTTTTTTTCTCTCCTTTTTGTTTTATTTTAGCTCTTTTAAAAATTTCTTCATTAATTTTAATTTATTGTGTTAACATGGATTCAAGTGTCCCACTCAATATAACATCCTCACCCCCCACCCCTGTGTCCCCCATTATACCTTTTTTGTCCCCTCTCCGTAACTTTCTTCCCCTCTTCCCTTTGGGATTTGCTGTCCTGTTATCTGTATCTATGTGTTATATGTATATACAATTTCACTAATTCCTTCATCTTCTCTGATCCCATCCCCTCATGCCCCTTCCCTCTCACAGCTGTCCCTCTGCCTCCTGTGGCCCCGCCTCTGCCTCTATTCTGTTCCTCAGTTCACTTTGTTCATTAGATTCCACATGTAAGTGAGATCATATATTTGTCTTTCTCTGCCTGGCTTATTTCACTTAGCATAATAATCTCTGGGTCCATCCATGCCATCGCAAAAGGTAAGATTTTCTTTTTTTTCGTGGCTGTGTAGTATTCCATTGTGTATATGTGCCACTGCTTTTTAATCTACTCATCCACAGACAGACACTTGGGCTGTTTCCAGATCTTGGCTATTGTAAACAATGCTTCAATAAACATGGGAATGCATACCTTTTTTTAAAGCAGTGATTTGCTATTCTTACAATATATTCCTAAAAGTGGGATAGCTGGGTCAAAAGGCAGTTCCATTTTTAATTTTTGAGGAAACGCCATATGGTTTTCCACAGTAGCTGCCAAGTCTTCATCCCCACCAGCAGTGCAGGAGGGTTCCTTTTTCTCCACACCCCAGCCAGCACTTATTGTGTGTTGATTTGTTAATGAGTGCCATTCTGACAGGTATGAAGTGATATCTCATTGTGATTTTAATTTGCATTTCTCTGATGATTAATAACATTGAACATTTATTCATATGCCTATTGGCCATCTGTATGTCCTCTTTGGAGAAGTGTCTATTCAGTTCTTTCGCCCATTTTTAAATTGGATTGTTTACCTTTCTGGTATTGAGTTTTAGAAGTTCATTGTAAATTTTGGTTATTAACCCCTCCCCTTATCAGATATATTGGCAAATATGTTCTCCCATTGTATAAATTGTCTTTTTATTTCATTAATGGTGATTTTTGCTGTGCTAAAACTTTTCAGTTTGATATAGTCCCTTTTGTTTATCTTGTCCTTTATTTCACTTGCCTGTGGAGATTAATCGGCAAAAATATTGCTATAAGAGGAGAGTTTACTGCCTATGTTTTCTTGTCGCAAGCCAGTGCGACTCGTAATTTTGCACGTCTCGAGTCGGAACAGTGGAGGATTAGAAAATAAACACAGAAAGAAAAAGGATAGAATTGGAAGGACTCGTTGCCAAGACCAATGGTCTGAAAGAGCAAGGCTGCACCCCTAAAATGCTTTATTTATAGTGCAGAGAGCAAAACAATTTGTAAAACAAAGAGACCTCTGATACAAAGTCCCATTTCCAAGGCAAACCAAGAATTCTCCCAAGTGCAGAAACACCCCCACCATGCATAACATTTTAACTTCATAAAGCAAAAGGTAAAAAGAAAACTGCCTCTAGTCTCTTTGAGGAACATGGGGGATGGGACAAGTAGAAACCATTAGCATCACAGTTAACATGGAGGTGCAGGGAAGAGCATGTGAATTGCCTTTACCAACTTAATCAAACAATCAGAGATTGTGAGGAAGAGCTTAGCCCTTTGGTTTAAGCCTTAAACTGTGAGAAAATTTGTCAGCTTGCAGTCTCTCACATTTCTTCTAAGATGTTTATGGTTTGGAGACTTACACTTAAGTCTTTATCCATTTTAAGTTTATTTTTGTGAATGGGGTAAGTTGGTGGTCTAGTTTCATTTTTTTATGTACCTGTCCAATTATCCCAACACTATTTATTAAACAGACTGTCTTTACTCCATTGTATGCTCTTACCTCCTTTGTCAAATATCAATTGACATAAAGGGGTGTGTTCATTTCTGGGTTCTCTGTTTTGTTCCATTGATCTGTATGCTGATTCCTATTTTACTACCAAGCTTTTTTGAGTACAATGGCCTTGTAGTATAACTTGATATCAGGAAGTGTGATACTTTATTCTTCAAGATTGCTGAGGACATTCGCGTTCTTTTTTGGTTCCATATAAATTTTTGGAACATTTGTTCTATATCTTTAAAGTATGCTATTGGTATTTTAATAAAATTGCATTGAATTTATAAACTGCTTTGAGTACTATAGATATTTGACATTTTAATGATGTTTATTCTTCCTATCCATGAACACAGTATATGCTTTTACTTGTTTGTATCTTCCTTGATTTCTTTTTACAATGTCTTATAATTTTCTGAGTACAAGTCTTTTACCTCCTTGGTTAAATTTACTCCTAAGTACTTTATTTATTTTGTTTCAATAGTGAAGGGGATTGTTTCCTTAATTTCTCTTTCAGACAGTTTATTGTTGGTGTATAAAAATGCCACTGATTTCCCAATATTAATTTTATATTCTGCCACCTTGCTGAATTCATTTATCAGGTCTAGTAGTTTTCAGACTAAGACTTTAGGGTTTTCTATGTACAGTATCATGTCATTGACAAATAATGATAGTTTTACTTAATCTTTTCCAATTTGGTTGCTTTTTATTTCTTCTTCTTGTCTGATTGCTATGGCTAGGACTTCCAGAACTATATTGAATAAGAGTGGTGAAAGGGGACACCCCTACCTTGTTCCTGATCTTAAGGGGATTGCTTTTAATTTTTGCTCATTGAGTATAATGTTGGCTGTGGGTTTGTCATAGATGGCCCTTATTATGTTGCGGTATGTTCCTAATTCCCACTTTGCTGAGAGTTTTGATCATTAATGAGTACTGGATTTTATCAAATGTTCTTTCTGCATTTATTGATATAATCATGTGATTTTTCTCCTTCCTTTTGTTTATATGATGAAGCACATTGATTGATTTGTGAATATTGTACCAGGTTTACTTCCTCAGAATAAGTCCCACTTGATCATGGTGGGATTATGGTTTTTTAATATATTGCTGGATCCAGTTTGCTAATATTTTATTGAGAATATTAGCACCTATGTTCATCAGGGATATTGGCCTACAGTTTTCTTCCTTTGTTGTGTCTTTACCTGGTTTTGGCATGAGGATAATGCTTCCCTCAGAAAAGGAGTTTGAAAGTCTTCCCTCCTTTTGGATATTTTGAAATAGCTTGACAGAATAAGTGCTAGTGCTTCTTTGAATGCTTAGTGAAATTCTCCTGTGAAGCCATCCAGTCCAGGACTTTTGTTTGCTGGGAGTATCTTGATAACTGTTTCAATTTCATTTGTTGTAATCAGTCTGCTTAGGTTTTCTAATTCTTTCAGTTTGAATTTTGGAAGATTGTATGTTTCTAGGAATTTATCTACTTCACCTAGGTTGTCCAAGTTTTCGGCATATAAATTCTTCATAATATTTTCTTACAATCCTTTGTATTTCTGTGGTGTCAGTTGTTACTTCTCCACCTTCATTTCTAATTTTATTTATTTGAGTCCTCTCTCTTCTTTTCTTGATGAGTCTGGTTAAACGTTCATCAGTCTTGTTTTCCTTTTCACAAAATCAGCTCTTGGTTTCATTGATCTTTTTTTTTTTTTTTTTTTTTTTTTTTTAGCCTCTATGTCATTTATTTCTTCTCTGATCTTTATTATTTCCTTCCTTCTACTTCCTCAGGGCTTTACTTGCTGTTCTTTTAGATGCTGGGTTAAGTTGTTTATTTGAGCTTTTTCTTGCTTCTTACAGCTGTAATACTGTGAACTTCCCTCTCAGGACTGCTTTTGCTGTGTCCCATAAATTTTGAGTTGTTCTGTGTTCATTTTCATTTGTTTCAAGGAAATTTTTGATTTCTTCCTTGATCTCATTGTTAACCCATTCATTATTTAATAACATGCTATTTAGCCTCCAAGTGTTTGAATGCTTTTCAGTTTTTCTATTGTGTTTGATTTCTTGTTTCATGCCATTGTGATCAGAGAAGATACTTGATATGATTTCAATCTTCTTAAATTTATTGAGACTTGTTTTGTGTCCTAACATGTGGTCTGTCCTATAGAATGTACCATGAGCACTTGAAAAGAATGTATATTCTGCTGCTTTGGGATGAAAGATTTTGAAGATATCAATTAAATCTGTTTGAACTTTTTTGTCATTTAAGGCCACTCTTTGTTTGTTAATTTTTTGTCTGGAGGGTCTATCCATTGATGTTAGCTGGGTACTAAAATTTCCTGCTATTATAGTATTGCTGTTGATCTCACCCTTTATGTTCATCAAAATCTTTTTTATATATTTAGGTACTCCTATGTTAGGCACATAAATATTTACAATGGTTATATCCTCCTGTTGGATTGCTCCCTTTATCATTATGTAGTGACCTGTTAATTTCTTACTATAGCCTTTATTTTAAAGTTTATTTTGTCAGATATAAGTATTGCTACTCCAGCTTTTTTTTTTTCCATTTCCATTTGCATGGAATACTTTTATCCATCTCTTCACTTTCAGTCTATGTGTATCTTTTGTTCTGAGGTGGATCTCTTTTAGACAGCATATGTATGGGTCCTGTCTTTTTATCCATGCAGCTATCCTATGTCTTTTGATTGGAGCATTTAGTCCATTTATATTTAAGGTTATTATTGATATGTACTTATTTATTGCCATTGTATTCTTTAAATGTATAATTTTATTTTTCTTGATTTCTTTTTTTTTCTTTGCTCTTTTACAGTAGAGCTCTCAATATATCTTACAGTACTGTTTTGGTTGTAATAAATTTCTTGAGTTTTGCTTTTTTTTTGTCTGAGAAGCTTTTTATTTCTTCTTTAATTTTAAATGTTAACCTTGCTGGATAAAGAAGTCTTGGTTGTAGATTCTTGCTTTGCATTGCTTTAAATATTTCTTGCCAATCCCTTCTGGCCTCAAGTGTTTCTGTTGAGAAGTTGAATGTCATACTTATGGGGGCTCCTCTGTAGGTAATTAACTGCTTTTCTATTGCAGCTTTTAGTATTCTTTTTTTGTCTCTTAACTTTGGCACTTTCATTATAATGTGTCTTGGTGTAAGCCTCCTTGAATTCCTCTTTAATTAGACACTGTGCTTTTTGAACTTGTGTGGCTTTTTCCTTCATCAATTTAAGAAAATTTTTAGCTATACTTTCTTTAAACAAATTCTCTATCCTTTGTTCATTCTCTTCTCTTTCAGGGACCCCAATAATGTGGATGTTATTTCTCTTTATGTCATCACAGAGGTCTCTTAGAGTTTCCTCAGTCTTTCTGCACCTCTTTTTATTTTGCTGCTCTACTTCTGTCCTTATGTTTATCTTGTCTTCTAAATTGTTAATTTGGTCCTCTGCTTCATCCAGCCTGCTGTTGATTCCTTCTCGTGCAGTGTTCATTTCTGATATTGTATTTGTCATTTCTCACTGGTTCTTTTTATGATTTCAGTGCTCTTTTTGATGCTTGCTATCTCTTGATTCAGGTGCTCATTATATCCATCAATTGTTGCTCTAAGTTCCTTGAGTATCCTATAAATCATTATTTTTAAACTCTGCATCTAGTAGCTTGGTTACTTTCATTTCTTCAACTATTTTTCTGGGAATTTCTCTTGTTGCTTCATTTGGGTTGCATTTCTCTGTCTTCCCAGTTTGTCTGTGTATTAGGTAGTGCTGTCTGACTTTGAAATTTTTGTGGTGTCTCTATGAGGAAGATAGGCTCAGTGGTACTGACTTCCAGGCCACCTATTTTTCTTGTTCTAGGAATGCTTCTTGAGGGTCCATTTTCCCTCCTTTTGTATGTGAATATTGAATGTAGTTGGTCCTTTCATGGGTATGGTTGTCCCTTCAGGCTAGCTGGCTCTAAGGATCAATCTTGACCGTGTGTATTACATACTGTGCAATGTCCATCCTGTTGGGTGTATTTATTCTTCACAGTGTCTGGTGCCTGCTAGACTCCACCTTTGTACATGTTGCTTATGTAGCTACCTGAGTTTAGGGTTGGTGCTGTCTGCCATGCACTACCAGTTGTGATGGTTCTAAATCTTCTTGAGTTTTCACCATCTATTGTTTGTAACCTGCTGTGGACTACCTGTCTGAAGCTACTACTCTTTTCTCTATGTCTGCATTTTCTGTGCCTGGGCAGTGTGGTTGGGCCAATCTGTGTATAAGGGTCAGCTTCCTCCTGCTTAAAGATGACAGTAACTCTGTAAAAGCCTCAAGCTCTGTAAGATTTGTCTCCACTTTTTAGCTGCTCCACCTCCTTTTGCAGCTGTCTGGTCTTCCCACAGTCTTCAGTAGAAAAACTGTAGTGTGGGCTCAGACTGGCCTCACCCAACCAACCCTTCTACAGGTTGCACACTTAGTTTATTAAAGCTGCTTATGTTGAGAATACAATGTTAGTGGCACCCCCTACTTCAGGGGTCTCTTGGTCAGGAGCTCAGTAGGGGGTACATGGCTCCTGCTCCAGAGCCTAATCCTTCAGCCACTGCTGAATACTCAAATTTTATTTCTCCCCATCAAGGTGAGCCGCAGGTTCAGATCAAATGTGGCTGATAGTCCCCAAAGAGAAGTATTCTGATGTAACATTTCTCAGATATTTTAATTTTCCTTACCAGTGTTTCTTGTGCAGCATGAAGAAACTTTTTTTTTCTGTTAAGAATCACTAACCTGGTGTGTAAAACTACAAATAAATAAGAGACAATTAACAACCAACCAATTAATGGAGGATATGGGGAGGATATGGGGAGAAAGACCAGAGTGGAAAATAATAGAAGACATTTGATTCATTTTATTTAAAAAAATTGATTGAATTTATTGGGGTAACATTGGTTAATAAAATTATATAGGTTTCAAGTATACAATTCTGTGATACATCATCTATATGTTGTGTTATGTGTTCACCAACCAAAATCAAGTCTCCTTCCACACCATCTACCCTCCCTCTACCCACTTCTACCTCCCCTCCTCTCTTTTTTCCCTCTGGCAATCACCACACTGTTGTCTGTGTCTATGAGGTTTTTTTGTTTGTGGGGGGAGGGCTTAATTCCTTCAACTATTTTACCCAGTTCTTCAAATCCCCTCCACTCTGACAGCTGTCAGTCTGTTTTTTGTATTTATGGATCTGTTTCTATTTTCTTTGTTAGTTTATTTTGTTCATTAGATTCCACATATAAGTGAGATCATATGGTAGTTGTGTTTCTCTTACTGGCTTATTTTACTTAGCAAAATGATCTCCAGGTCTATCCATGCTGTCACAAAAGGTAAGATCACCTTCATTTTTACTGCTGAGTAGTATTCAATTGTGTAAATGTATCACAGCATTTTTATCCACTCACTTACTGATGGGCACCTGGTCTGTTTCTATAGCTTGGTTATTGTAAATGATGCTGCAATGAACATAGGGGTGCATATATTCTTGCTAATTGGTGATTTGGGTTTACTTTAATTTTTTCAGAAAAATAATACAACTTTAACAAATACAAAAGAAATATTAACATACTTCAAGAGATTATGCACAAGCAAAAGAGGCTAAAAGAGAAAGAACAAGGATCTACAAGGAGCGAGAGTGCACAGAGAGGGGAGAAAGCCTGAGCACAGATGATGACCAAACACACCACCCAGTTACCATTCTCTGCAACTCCCGCCCCTGCTTCTGCTCCTTCCCGGTTTCACTCCCTGCTCAGTCTAACCTTCCAGAGAGTATCTGTCCATATGAACTTTTGGTGGGACCTAAGAAATGGAATAAACTAAGATGACACAGGCACTATCCTCCTTCACTTACACTCTTCAAAATAAATAAACAAACACAGACAGAGAAGTCAACTAAAGGGGAGTAAGAAAAATTTGTTCAGGTATAAGCAAAATAATATCCTTTCTTTGTTGTTTCAATATTATAATTGATTTTTTATAATTTTCTGGGGAGGAGGAATGGTTGGCTATTTTACAAGCTATTTTTAACAATTAGCTTGTTATCCAAGCTAATTGACATTAGAAATAGTAGTTTTTCTTGTTTTTGTTTTCCGGGTGTTTTTAGTTATGAATGAAGGTATTGGGAAGTTAGGTATCTTGTGTTAAAAATTCCTGGCAAATTAATTGCTCTTCTGTTTGACTGTTGAACATTAAATAGTTGATTTCTCATAATTTCAACCTTAACAACCTTTTCTAATTTGTTGTGTTTACATTACCAAAGAAAAATGTGTTTGACTAACCAAAGACATGTTCAAGTCTTTTAAGATTTCGATAATAAACAAGTATAAGAAAAAGCATAAAGTTACCCAAATACTGAGCATGCATTTGGCAAAACAACTTTATGAAGGAATGTTTGAAAAATCAGGTAATTCTTTGAGGGGAAAGAACAGTGTGTGTATCTTATAATATAGTATAAAAAATTTTGAAGTAATTTGAAAAACTTATTCATTTTCCTATAAAGGTATGGATGGTTCTTTATTCCCTTGTTCTAATCCTCCCTAATACTGTAAGAATGAAGAAATATCACAAAAAATTATGTAGAAATTTTATATCACACAATTATTACTTAATTTCAGCTGTAGTTACTGCTTGTGTCCCCTGTCTCTAAAAGTGTCACCATGTCTTAGAATGGTGGATGGTTCAACCCTTTGTTAGAAAAGAGTTATCCGTATCTCGCTAGTGGTGGCACAGTGGATAAAGCATTTGACTGGAATGCTGAGGACGCTGGTTCAAAACCCCAGGCTTTCCCACTCAAGGCACATATGAGAAGCAACTACAAGCTGATGCTTCCTGCTCCTCATCCTCCTCCCTCACTAGTCTCTCTTTCTTTCTCAAATCAATTAATATAATATTTAAAAAGAAAAGGGACACTCATGTTCTCAACCCTGGTTCTAGATTCTTTCTCACTTTGGATTAATTTCCCATTAGATATTCATTATAAATTAATGCTTCAGAAAGGGCCCCCTTTCCCAAAGGTATTGCCTATTTCTTACTGCTGACATTAACATATCATTACTCATAATTTATTCATACATTCCATAAATAGTTATTGACTCCCCATAGAACATGAGAAGACAGATCCCAGATTCTCTCCTCAAAGATTTGTGGACTCATTGTTTGAACTATGGCAATTGTTTTGTTTTGAAATCAAACTGATTTCAAAAGTCCTCCAGCAGGCTACATTCTATATGATACCAACAATATGACATTCTAGAAAAAAACAAAAGTATGAAAACAGTAAAAAAAAAAATCAGAGGTTTTCAGAGGTCAGAGTGGGGGATGAATGAATAGGTCAAGCATGGAGGATATTTAGTGAAACTACTCTGTATGATACTTTAATGGTGGATACATGACATTATGCATTTGTCTAAACCCATAAAATCTACAATGTGGAGAGTGAACCCTAAAGTATACTATGAACTTTGAATGATTGTTATGTTTTAATGTAGGTTCATCAATTGTAACAAACATACCCCTCTGGTGAGGGATATTGATAATGGAGGAGGCTACATATGTGGAGGAGGGCAGCAACTATATGGGAAATCTCTGTATCTTCCTTTCAATTTTTCTGTGAATATAAAACTCTAAAAAATAAAGTCTATTTTTAACAATGTCTCCTAGTAAAATGTAGTATTTCTTGAACAGGGAAAAATATTTCATTATTCAGCTGGTCTAATTATCCATCAGTTTGTTCAATACTTACTGTCAATAGCAATGGGCTGGATATTTGAAGGGGCCTTGATAGAAAAATATTTTGGTGGGGAGACTTTTAGAAAGGTATCTCTGGAGAAGGGAGCATTTTTTAGAGAAAAAAGGACTACCCATATTATTGTAGGGACATGGTGAATTGGCAACATTTGATTGAAGAGGCTGGGATAAGGAGGTTGATAGGGTAACATGTGAACTAGAGTTGCACAGAAGGCCAATGGCTCAAAAGAGAATGTGACTTGAAATGGATTAAAGACCTAAATATAAGAGCTACAACTATAATTCTCTTAGAAGATAATATAGGTGTAAAATTTTATGACCTTGGATTTGGCAATGGTTTCTTAGCTATGGCACCAAAAGCACAAACAGAAACAACAAATAGATATATTGGACTTTGTTAAAATGAAAAGCTTAAGTGCATAAATAAATACCAATGATAGAATGAGAAGACAACCTACAGGATGGGAGAAAATTCTATCAAATCATATATCTCACAGGGTCTAACATCTAGAATATGTACAGGTCTCTTAAAATGCAAACAGGAGCTCTAACAAAAAAGAAAAAAAAAATGCAAACAGGACACTCAAATAATGTGCAAGGAACTTGAATAGACATTTTTCCTGAAAAGATAGTATACTAAGGCCAACAAACACATGGGAAGAGGTTCAACATGTTAGTCTATGGAAATTCAAATGAAGCCACAAAAGATACTACTTCACACCCACTAAGATGGTGATAACAACAACAACAAAAAACAACTGTTGGCAAGAATGTGGAAGGTTTAGAACCCCTGATATAGTACAGATGGTTACATAAAATGGTACAGCTGGTGTGTGAAAAAAATTTGGTGTTTCATCAATAAGTTAAACATAGAACAGCTGCTTAAACAAAAACTTGTACGTCAATATTCATAGCAGTACTATTCACAATAGCCCAAAAGTGGGAACAACCCAAACGTCCATCAGCTGATGAATGAATAAACAAAGTATGATGTATGTATACATTGGAATTCTTTTAGCCATAAAAAGAATGGAGTTCTGATACATACCACCACATGGATGAATATTGAAAACATTATGCTAAGTGAAAAAGCCAAACACAAAGGGCCACATGTATATAATTCAATTTATATAAAATATAGAGAATGGGAAAATTCATAGAGTAAAAAAGCAGACTAGTGGTTGCCAGGAGCTATAGAATAGGGGAATATGAGGAGTGATGCTTTAATGAGTATGAGTGATAAGAATGTTCTGGAACTTGACAGTGATGATGGTTGCACAGCACTGTGAATGTGCTAAATATCACTGAATTTTACCCTTTAAAACAATTAAAATTGTGAATTTTTTGTTATGTCTATTTTATCACAATTAAAAAAATTAGCTTGTCAAACAGACTAGAGTCGAGAAATGTCTCCACAAACAACATAAGTTACTAAATTGATACAGGTGTTGGAAGCTGTTATTTGGAATGTTATGATCTTGTCACTACTTCAGTTTGTACGTATGTTGTCTAGAATATAGCATAATACTTGCTATATTCTAGTCTCAAATAGAGTGTAATACTTGTATGATGCTACGTATATTTACAAATGATTTTGAGTGGTGTTTAATAAATTAATAAAAGTGGTTGCCAAACATAAAAATTATACCATGTAACTTCCATTTACTATTTTGACTAACTAAGAAGCTGTGGTTGCACTGAGAGATTGGCATGTAGGCTGCAGAACTGTCTGATTTCTTCCTGAGTTGGGGAGCACACAAGGCCCAACAGGTCCTTATTATCAAAGGGGCAAAAAGCACATACTGTGTTTCTGTAAACCACAGAAGTCTGTACTAGTATCTCTAGCAGAGAAGACTGCACCTGGGAAAAGTTAAGAAATGAATCTTACTGTAGGACATGGAGAAGTCAGACCCACAACTACTTTTGCCTGGTTTCTAATTCTTTCCGTTCCACCACTCTACATTTCAAACTTTTTAGGCAGATGTTCAAAACTCTTCACAATCTGATGCCACTAGTTTAAACCCCTATTTTGAAACTTCATTATGTCAGTTTCCGGGTGTGGTCAGGCTGACCTTCCTTTTACCTCAGAAACAGGACTTTTCATCCCTGACTTCAAGCCTCATGCTACTCTCCCCTCCTTGGCCCATCATCTTCCCTACTGCCTCCACACGCCCACTCCGTATTTATCTCTAGAATGCAATTCCAGCCCCACATCATTCATAAAAAATTCTCTAACTACTACAGGTTCTCATCAACTTCCTTAAAAATATTTCAAAAAGCAAAACATAAAAACCACTTTGAGACTAATTATTTGTAATAATGAATCTGGGCGCTCCACTGTAGTTGGTCACAATGCTTTGGTAGTCAATCTCTTTACCTCTCTAGAGCACAGTTTCTCAGCCTCCACATTATTACCATTTTAAGCCAGATCATTCTTTGTCTTAGGGGCTGTCTTGTGTATTGTAGGATGTTTAATATCCCTGGCCTCTAATCACTGGATGCCAGTAAAACTCACCACCACACTTTAAACAACCAACAATGTCTCTGGCAAAATCACCCTCAGTTAAAAAACACTCCTAAGGTCCTTCGCTGAACCTCAGAGGTGAGAGAGCTGAAAATGACATTTCTTTGGCTCTGCTGCAGCTAGGATTCAGGACTGGTAACAGGTTCTGACATGTTGGTGAACTTGTGCTGGATTTGTAAGGCTACAGTGAGGTAGAGATCATTTTCCTTGACCTTGGCTATCTTTAAATAGCAAAAAAAGTTGTGGAGATGCAAAAAATTTCAGCAGCAATAGTACATGTCGCCAACATCATACTTAATGGACAAAAATTAAAAGCAATCCCCTTAAGATCAGGAACAAGGCAGGGGTGCCCCCATTCACCACTCTTATTCAACATAGTCCTGGAAGTCCTAGCCACAGCAATCAGACAAGAAGAAGAAATAAAAGGCATCCAAATTGGAAAAGAAGAAGTAAAACTGTCATTATTTGCTGATGATATGATACTGTACATACAAAACACTAAAGTCGCAGTAAAAAAACTAATGGACCTGATAAATGAATTCAGCAAGGTGGCAGGATAAAAAAATTAATACTCAGAAATCAGAGGCATTTTTATACACCAACAATGATCTGTCTGAAAGAGAAATTAAGAAAATAATTGCCTTCACTATTGAAACAACAACAAAAAAATAAAGTATCTAGGAGTAAATTTAACCAAGGACATAAAAGACTTGTACTCAGAAAATTATAAAACATTGATAAAAGAAATCAAGGAAGATACAAACAAGTGGAAGCATATACCATGTTCATGGTTAGGCAGAATAAACATCATTATAATGTCTTTATTACCCAAAGCAATTTATAAATTCAATGCAATTCCTATTAAAATACCAATGACATACTTCAAAGATATAGAACATATATTCCAAAAATCCATATGGAACCCAAAAAGAATACAAATAGCCTCAGCAGTCTTGAAAAGGAAGAATAAAGTGGGTAGTATCATACTTCCAGATATCAAGTTAAACTACAAGGCCATTGTACTCAAAACAGCTTGGTACTGGCATAAGAACAGGCATAGAAATCAATGGAACAGAACAGAGAACCCAGAAATAAACCCACACCTTTATGTACAATTGATATTTGACAAAGGAGGTAAGAGCATACAATGGAGTAGAGACAGTCTCTTTAACAAATGGTGCTTGTTAAATTGGACAGCTACCTGCAAAAAAATGAAACTAGACCACCAACTTACACCATTCACAAACATAAACTCAAAATGGATAAAAGACTTAAATGTAAGTCGTGAAACCATAAACATCTTAGAAGAAAACATAGGCAATAAGGTCTCTGACATCTCTTGCAGCAATATATTTGCTGATTTATCTCCACGGGCAAGTGAAATAAAAGACAGGATAAACAAATGGGACTATATCAAACTAAAAAGCTTTTGCACAGCTAAAGACAATATGAACAGAATAAAAAGACAAACCACACAGTGGGAGAATATATTCAACAATACGTTTGATATGGGGTTAATAACCAAAATTTATAAAGAACTTGTAAAACTCAGCAACAGGAAGATAAGCAATCCAATCAAAAAATGGGCAAAAGAAATGAATAGAAACTTCTCCAAAGAGGACATACAGATGGCCAATAGACAGATGATAAAATGCTCAACATCACTAATCATTAGAGAAATGCAAATTAATGTCACAATGAGATATCACCTCACACCAGTCAGAATGGCGCTCATTAACAAATCAACACAGAGTAAGTGCTGGCGAGGATGTGGAGAAAAGGGAACCCTCCTGCAATGCTGTTGAGAATGCAGCCTGGTGCAGCCACTGTGGAAAACAGTATGGAGATTCCTCAAAAAAATTAAAAATGGCCTGACCAAGTGGTGGTGCTGTGGATAGAGCGTTGGACTGAGATGTGGAGGATCCAGGTTCGAGACCCCGAGGTCACCAACTTGAGTGCGGGCTCATCTGGTTTGAGCAAAAGCTCACCAGCTTGGACTCAAGGTCACTGGCTTGAACAAGGGGTTACTCGGTCTGCTGTAGCCCCATGGTTAAGGTACGTATGAGAAAGCAATCAATGAACAACTAAAGTGTCACAACAAAAAACTAATGATTGATGCTTCTCATCTCTCTTTGTTCCTGTCTGTCTGTCTGTCTGTCTGTCTCTCTCTCTCTCCCTCTCTCTGTTAAATAAATAGATAAATAAATAAATAAATAAATGGAACTGCCTTTTGACCCAACCATCTCACTTTTAGGAATATATCTTAAGAACACCACATCACTGATTCAAAAGAAGAAATGCACCCCCATGTTTATGGTAGCATTTTTTACAATAGCCAAGATATGAAAACAGCCCAAATACCCATCAGTGGACTAGTGGATTAAAAAGCAGTGGTACATATACACAATGGAATACTATGGGGCCATGGAAATGAAGATCTTACCTTTTGCAACAAATGGATGGACCTGGAAACTATTATGTTAAGTGAAATAAACCAGGCAGAGAAAGAAAAATATCATATGACCTCACTCATTTGAGGAATCCAATGAACAATGTGAACTGAGGAACGGAATAGAGACTGAGGTGGGATCAAAGGGACCAGAGGGAAAGAGAACAGAGGGAAAGGGGATGATAGGATGGGGTCAGAGAAGGGAAAGAGCTTGGTGAAATTATATATACACAACAATGTTATAGAGAGCAGGAAAGCTAATCCTGGAGGGAAAGGGGGAGGGTGTTGCGAGGAGGAGGGAAAGGTGGATGTTGTGGGGAACACGGGGAGAGGAGGATGCATTCAGAGGAACACTAGAATCTATGTAAACATAATAAATTAAAACTTAAAAAAAATAAATAATATGTTCAGAAAAAAAAATAGTCCATGTCCATTCTCCTGAGTATTGAGTGTTGTGTGTGTGTAGGGGGCGGGGGTGGGGCGAATATGGTTGATCTGTGTCTTGATCCCACTGTTTCATGAATGTTGAGAGGCAGTTTCCATAATGGCACAATGCTGGCAGCTGCCTGATTCCAGCTTCCTGATTCTTGGATGACAATTGTCAAGGTGAGCTCCTGAACTCAACAGATCTGGTGGTACCTTCAGAACTGCTAATCCCCTGGTGGTCAGTTCTGTAATGTCGGGAGAGCCTGTTGAGAATAAACTCTTGAATTCTTCCACAATTTTTTTATGTACCTAGTTCACTTCATTGCACTCTCTCTCTTTTTGAATAAAATGTTTTCTCTTTCTTGCACTGAACCCATACAATGCTTTACCTATGATTACTTAACTCTTTCATTAATTTTCTTTTTTTCTGAGTACAGTAGTCCACCATTATCTACTGTTTTGCTTTCTGATGTTTCAGTTACCCTCAGTGGTCCAAAAACATTAAATGGAAAATTCCAGAAATAATTTATAAAATTTCAATTGCATGCTGTTCTGAGTAGCATGATGAAATCTCACACCATCCCACTCTGTTCCACCTAGAATGTGACTCATCCCTCTGTTCAGCATCTCCCCACTGATGCTCTTCTCACTGGTTAGTCACTTAGCAGCCATCTTGGTGAGCAGAGATCAACTGTGGCATATCACAATACCTGTGTTCAAGTGACCCTTAATTTCCTTACGCATGGCATTAAAGCACAGGAGTAGTGATGCTGGCAATTAAATATGCCAAAGAGAGAACGTAAACTGCTTCCTTTAAGTGAAAAGATGAAAGTTCTCGACTTAATAAGAAAAAAAAATCATATGCTGAAGCTACTAAGATCTATGCTAAAAATGAATCTTTTATCCACAAAATTGTCTAATTTAGAAATTAAACTTTATCGTAGGTATGTATATATAGGAAAAAAACATAGTATATATAGGATTTAGTACTACTTGAAGTTTCAGGTTTCCACTGGGGTCTTGGAATAGCCGCTGTGGACAAGGGGGACCACTGTGGTTAAGTTTCTAACACAGAGAAATCACATTTACATTTTATGTCTACTTCCCATAATTTCCATCCAGTGCTGTTTCAAGTGGGAACCAGGAAAACGATTCCATTGATGTGTGTTTGACCTTTACTAAAAACTTGCTTCATGAAGAAAAACTTGGAAATAGAAGTGGAGAGACCCTCTTGCCCCCTCCAGTTCTCCCTCCTCTTCAGTGAATCTGGATGTGCACATCTGATCCGGGGAGAGGAATTACTCCAATGGGAAACTGCTGTGAGACTTTCTTACTAATGGGCTCCATCATACTCTTATTCCAGGCAAATGGCCATGTAAAACATCCAGAACATGCTCTCTCCCAAGAATAGCAACCAGGCTTTTGGCTCTAAGTAAGTATTCGCTGATGACTCCCAGGTTCATGTTTCTAGGTCTGACCTCTCCACTGAACTCCAAACTTGTATATACAAATGCCTATTTGACATTTCCATTTGGACTGCTAATGTTCATGTTAAATGTAACATGTTCAAAATTGAACTCCTCTCCTAGCTCAGTCTGCTTCTTTCACTGTCTTTTGCTTCTTAGTAAATGCCACCACCATTCACACTTGTCAAAAATCCTAGAAATAATGATTAAGTTCTTCCTTTCCCTAAACCTCCACTGTCAGGCTATCAGCAATCCTGTGTTTTAACTTAAAAAATCTAAAATCCACCCACTTCACTCCATCTCTGCTGCTTCCACTTTACTTCAAGCCACCATCACCTCTCACTGATTTCACTGCTTTTACTCTTTCTCCCACATTTTAAAACATAAATTGGATCATGTAGAATAAAATCTAAACCCCTTAAAGCAGTGAACAAAGACTTACATGATGTAGCCATTGCCTGTCTCTCCACACTCATCATATCCCAGTCTCCCCTTATTCTTTATGCTCTAGCCACAGGTTCTCTTTCTGAATTTTCTAAGCTCTTTTCTACCTCAGGGCCTTTGCACTTGTACTCTGGCTCTTTGCATGTCTCTTCTTTTCATCTTTCAGATCTTAGCTCACATGTCAGCTTTCACATATTTTCTTTGATCATTCCATCTTAAGTAAACCCCACCTTTTAAAAGATTTTCTTTATTAATTTTACAGAGAGAGGAGAGAGAGAGGGGGATGGGGAACGAGAAGTATCAACTCTGTTGCTTCACTTTAGTTGTTATTGATTGCTTGTCATATGTGCCTTGACCAGGCAAGCCCAGGGTTTTGAACCGGCAACCTCAGCGTTCCAGGACGATGCTCTATCCACTGCACCACCACAGGTCAGGCAACCCCACCTTTTAAGTCATTCACTATCATATCACCTGTTCACCTCCCTTAGCACTCATTAGTATCTAAATTATCTTGTCTACTTCGCTGTTTTCTTTTTTATTGCCTGTGTTCCCGCTGGCATATAATTCTCATTAGGGCAGGACGATCTCTTTTTCTCACTGTTGCATCCCAGCACCTGAAACAGTGCTTGGCACATTGCAGTCCTTCAGGAAATAGTTGAATAAATGAATAGTTAAATATGTTCTTTTCCATGTTTTTAAAATTGTGGTAAAATATATATAACATAAAACCTACCATATTAGCCATTTTTAAGTGCTCAGTTAGTGACAGTAAGTCACATTGACATTCTTCTGCAATCATCACCACCATCCATCTCCAGAATTCTCTTCATTTTGCAAAATGAAAACTCTACCCATTAAATGACAACTCTGTGTTCCTCCTTCCCTCCAACCCCTGGCGACCACCATTCTTCTTTCTTTCTCTAGAAACTTGACTTTTTTAGGTATCTCATATAGTCATACAGTATTTGTCCTTTTGTGACTGGTTTATTTAACTTTGTACAATGTTCTTAAGGTTCATATTGAAGCATATGTCAGCATTTCCTTCTTTTTGAAGCATGAATAATATTCCATGTATGTTTATACAACATTTTGTTTATCCACTTATCTATGAATACTTGAATTCCTTCCTTTTGTCTATTGTAAATAATGTTACTATGAACACGGCTGTGCAAATATTCTTTTGAGAGCTGCTTTTAATTTTTTTGGGTATATGTACCCAGAAATGTAATTGCTGAATTATACTGTAATTTTCTTTGAATTGTTTGAGGAACTGCCGTACTGTTTTCCATAGTGGCAGCATCATTTCTACATTCCCATCTGCAGTGCACAAAGGTCCCATTTTCTCCACATTGTCACCAACACTTGTTATTATTCTTTACAGTAGCCATCCTAACTGGGCGTGAGGTGAGTTATCATTGTGGTCTTGATTTACATTTTCTTAATGATTAGTGGTGTCGAGCATCTTCTCATGTGCCTATTGACTACTGTATCTTCTTTGAATAAATGTCTATTCAAATTCTTTGCCCACTTTTAAATAAGGTTTGTTGTTGTTGAGTTATAGAAATTCCTTATATATTCTGGATATTAGACCCTTATCATATATGTGATTTGAAATCTTTTCTGAATTCTGTGGATTGTATCATTAGATGCACAGTTTTAAATTTTGATGTCATCCAATTCCTCTATTTTTTTTTATCTTTTGTTGTCTGGACCTTTGGTGTCACATCTAAGAAATCAATGCTAAATCCTATGTTGTAAAGCTTTGACCTTAAAAGTTTATCTCTTATGCTTAGTTCTTTGACCTATTTTGAACTAATTTTGGTATATGGTATAAGATAGGGGCCCAACTTCATTTTTTTAGCATGTGAATATCTAGTTTTCCCACCACCATTTGTTGAAAAGACTGCCCTTTCCCTATTAAATGGGCCTGCCATCTTGTCAAAAAGCATTTGAACATAGAGGTGAGAGTTTTTTCTGGGCTATTTCATTGATGCTCTATATGTCTGTCTTTATGCCAGTAAATAGTGTTTTGATTATTGAGAGGAGGGAAGATAGAAAGACATGCTCTAGCATGTGTCCGGACCAGGATCCACCTATTGACTGCCATCTGGGACATGCTCACATGCACGTTAGACGGAGGCTCCACAGAGCTGACCTCAGCTCCCTGGGCCGATGTACTCAAACCAATCAAGCCATGGCTGCTGGAGGGGAAGAGAAGTAAGGGAGAGAAAGAGAGAGAGAAAGAGAGAGAGAGAAAGGGGAGTTAGAGGGACAGAGAAGCAGATGGTTACCTCTTCTGTGTGCCTTGACCAGGAATTGAACCGGGGACATCCACATGCAGGGCCAGAGCTCTACCACTGAGCCAACTGGCCAGGGCCCTCATTGGGATTTTATAAGGCTCTGCCTTAAACTTGTAAACCACTTTGGGTAATATTACATTTTCACAATATTAAGTCTACTATTGAGTTCTATGTCATACTATTTTGTTAAAAAAATTTTCAACAATATTTATTAAGGATATTGGTCTGTAGTTTTCTTTTCTTATAGTGTCTTTGGCTTTAGTAAGTAGTAGGACAATGCTGGCCTCCTAAAATTAGTTTGAGAGTGTTCTCTTCTCTTTAATTTTTGGAAGAGTTTGAGAAAGATTGGTGTAATTCTTCTTCAGAAATTTAATAGAATTTACCAATGAAGCCATTTGGCCCTAAGTTTTTCTTTATTGGGAGATTTTTAATTACTGATAAAATCTTACTAGTTATATGCCTGTTCAGATTTTCTATTTCTTCATGACTGAGTCTTAATAGGTTTTCTCTTTCTAGGAACTTGTCTCTTTCATCAAAGTTATTCAATTTCTTGGCATATGATTGGTCACAGTACTCTCTTAGAATATTTTTTATTATTGTAAAATCAGTAGCCATGACACTGCTTTTATATTTTATTTTTATTATTTGGGTCTTTTCTGTTTTTTTCTTAGTCAATTTAGCTAAACATTTGTCAATTTTGTTGTTTTTTCCAAAAAATCAATTTTTGGTGTTGCTCTTATCCATTTTTTAAGACCTGTCATTGAAAGGAAAGGAGAATAAAAAAAATCCTTTAAGATAATTATAAACTTGGCTATGTTGGAAAGGTGAGACTTGTTGGATTGAAAGTGATATTGTCACTGTTTAGGTATGAAATTGGCACTATTCCACAAAAAGTTTTTTGGCATTCTGTATTCCAGATACAGTTAAGCCTAGAAAAGAGGGAGTTTATTGTGTGCTTTGAACAAAATAGATAATTAAGAAAATAATAAATAACATATTTACATATATGCTTACTACATGCTATGCATTGTTCTAAGCACTTTACATATATTAACATATTTAATTATCACAGTAACCCACTGATAGTTACTTAACCCTAGCTAGAGAGTTTAAGTTATGGCTAGTAAATGTCAGAACTGTGATTCCCACTTCAGGGAGGCTGCTGTCTCTATTAATAAGTGTATCTTTTGGTGGTGATGTTGGTAATGGATAAAATAGACACATAAATTGGTCTTTCCTATAAAGTTTGCCAATAGATCTAAATGCTTCTTAGAAGTTGCCAACGAGATGACCTTGAAACATGTTAGCTCAGCCTAGAAAGCTTGTGCTTATGGCTTGTGAGTCCAGGTCTTCACTAATCCAAGCTGACCTCTAAGCTTACTTTCTTCCCAGTGTCTAGAAATCCATGTGAATCTCCGTGGCAAACACATTCTCTTCCCAAGCCCTCTCTGTCACTGTGATTCGACCAATGTCAGCATCATTGTCTATGACACCCTGCTGGGCATTTGGGCATACATGATTGATCTTACCCTGTGCTTTCATACCCTCTACGGCATCTGTCCCATTTCCAGACCCTCAGTGCTTCCTTCACATTGTTACTTTGGGCTCACTAAATCTCTCCAATAAAACCTGACCGCAGTCTTTGCTGTAGGGCTGCGGCAATATGATAGAACCTGTTTTTTTTGTTGTTGTTTTTTTTTTGCAATTTTCTGAAGCTGGAAACAGGGAGAGACAGTCAGACAGTCTCCCGCATGCGCCCGACCGGGATCCACCCAGCACGCCCACCAGGGGCGATGCTCTGCCCACCAGGGGGCGATGCTCTGCCCACCAGGGGGCGATGCTCTGCCCATCCTGGGTGTGGCCATGTTGCGACCAGAGCCACTCCAGCGCCTGGGGCGGAGGCCACAGAGCCATCCCCAGCGCCCGGGCCATCTTTGCTCCAGTGGAGCCTTGGCTGCGGGAGGGGAAGAGAGAGACAGAGAGGAAGGCGCGGCGGAGGGGTGGAGAAGCAAATGGGCGCTTCTCCTGTGTGCCCTGGCCGGGAATCGAACCCGGGTCCTCCGCACGCTAGGCCGACGCTCTACCGCTGAGCCAACCGGCCAGGGCGATAGAACCTGTTTTAAAGGTCAGTCTTGTTATTTGTGACAAACAACAGTAGCCAAAGCAGAGCAGAGTTGGAGCATCAAAGCTCTGGTCAGAAACTTCCCAGGGAAGGTGGATGGAAACCTTCCCTGACACAATCCTGGGCCATGGACCTGATGTAGTTATCTGTACACACACACACACACACACACACACCCCGCGCGCGTAGTAGTCACAGATTTCTTTTCCCTCCTGCTGGAATACTGAGTATGGAAAAATATTCAGAGCCCGAGCTGGGGTGTTGCTAGTGAAGCAGAGATTTCAGGTGAGAAGTAAATGTTCAGAGCAGACGCAGTGAACTTTCTTCTATGCAGTGTTTTCATTTTGCTGTTTGCACAGTAGGGACCCTGACATCAGAGGCTCTGATGGCCTGAGGTTGTGTTGGAGAGGAAATAAATGACCCTGCCCTACTTCCAGAGGCTCTAGTAATCTGGTTGCAGCGGGGAATCTGGGCAGGGCAAGATGTGTGTGAACGAGCGACCTCTAGTGGCTAAAAGTGGGAGCTGCATCGCCTGCTCTGATAGGCAGAGGTGACGTGAGTCCAAGCACAGGCTCTGTTGAGAAGATCCTGTTTGTCCAGCACCGTCCTAGGTGTCAGAAAGATTTAAAAATTACAAGTAGGTAAACCGAGGAGCTTACCCTTCGTTCTGGAGGAATCAAAAGAGCATATACTTTCTCTGTTGACTTGATGGGAGAGAAGGGAGAGAACCATAAAGTCGAAGTCATTCAGAAGACTGAACTTAGAAGGACAGATAGACAGAGAGAGAGCGTTTTGAGGTGGGAGAATAGCATGAATTAAGTAGGCGGGAAGAAGAATCTAGGTGACATAAAACGGAGATTTAGATATTTTTTTTTTTTTTTTGCAAGAGAGGGAGAGAGAGAGGGACAGGGACAGACAGACAAGAAAGGAGAGAGATGAAAAGCATCAATTCTTTGTTGCAGCACCTTAGTTTTTCATTGATCACTTTTGTTTTTCATTGATCGCTTTTTCATATGTGCTTTGCTTGGGGGACTACAGCAGAGCAAGTGACCCCTTGCTCAAGCCAGCGATCTTGAGCTTCAAGCCAGTGAACATGGGATCATGTCTATGATCCTAGACTCAAGTCAGAGACCCGGTGCTCAAACTGGTGAGCCTGTACTCAAGCCCGATGAGCCTGCACTTAATCTGGCAACCTTGGAGTTTCAAATAAAGGTCCTCTGTGTCCTAGGCCAATGCTCTATCCACTGCACCACCTCCTTGTCAGACTAGATTTCTAATGACAAAATCTGATGATCTGAGGTGTGTTGGGATGACTGAAAACAAAGCTTGTGCTCAGAAACTTAAGAATAGTATATCCGGCCCTGGCCGGTTGGCTCAGCGGTAGAGCGTCGGCCTGGCGTGTGGGGGACCCAGGTTCGATTCCCAGCCAGGGCACATAGGAGAAGCGCCCATTTGCTTCTCCACCCCCTCCCTCCTTCCTCTCTGTCTCTCTCTTCTCCTCCCGCAGCCAAGGCTCCATTGGAGCAAAGATGGCCCGGGTGCTGGGAATGGCTCCTTGGCCTTTGCCCCAGGCGTTAGAGTGGCTCTGGTCGTGGCAGAGCAACGCCCGGGAGGGGCAGAGCATCGCCCCCTGGTGGGCAGAGCTTCGCCCCTGGTGGGCGAGCCGGGTGGATCCCGGTTGGGCGCATGCAGGAGTCTGTCTGACTGTCTCTCCCCGTTTCCAGCTTCAGAAAAAAAAAAGAAAGAAAGAAAAAAAAAAGAATAGTATATCCAGCTCTTGTGGGCTCTTTGTATAGGACCCTCCTCCAGTCTCCACTGAAGAAAACCACCTCACCTCCCAGCCTGGGCAGCTGCTTTAGTCAGAGGTGAACAGAAGAATTTGCTCTTCCTGCCCCAATGTATAGTAAATTATGGGCCTGTGAAAACATAATCAGTAGTTGCAGATTCAAATGCTACTGGGACCAAGTAGTTAATGTACATCTATGAAACAGACTGGGTGGAGGATTCTGGCATTTTAGAGATGTCAACTTTAGTTTTAAATTTTGCAGTGACATTTAGCTAGCCTAGAGTCATGAATGCAACTGGAAGTAGTGAGGGCTGTGACAAAAAGGGGAGGACTTGGATCTGCTTTTAATGGGCCACAGTGATGCAGCTCCAGCCAATCATTCCAGTCAGGAATGCAGGTCTACTTGCCAAATATTTCAGGCTTCCAAGAGAAGCACATTATGTAAAATTTTATGTGAACTCTCTCAATGTTTAAATGTTGGATCAACTTTTTGTTGTTGTTGGTTGCCCACATTTATTGGTGAGACTCTTCATCTCTTATAAAAGGACTTGAACTTTATCCTCAACTTATCTTGTTAATTGGTAACATGACATACTTGTCAGAGGATGTCAACTCAAATGCTCTGATCTCTGATTTCTGTGACCCCGTTTATGTTTTCTATATTTTATGCTTCTTGGTGCATTTTCTCCTTTTTCAAAATTATATATATTTTTTCAATTAAAGTTGACATACATTAATTTCAGGAAAAACTCTAGTGATTGGAGATTACATAGCTAAATGACCATCCTGATAAATCTCACACCAATTCGACACCATACATAGTTACTAGAACATAACTGACTTTTCCTTATGCTGGACTTTACATTCCCGTGAGTATTCTGTAACAACCAATTTCTACTTAATCCCTTCACTCATCTCCCCCAAACTCCCCTCCCCTCTGGCAACTGTCAAAATGTTCTCTGTATTTATGAGTATTATTCTGTTCTGCTTGTTCACTTCTTTTATTTTTTAGATTCAGTTGTTGATAGATATATATTTATTGCCATTTTATTGTTGATGTTTAATTTTTTCCCCTTATCCTTCTTATAGAATTACATTTCATATAATACTGGTTTGGTGGTGATGCACTCCTTTAGCTTTTTCTTCTCCAGTGAAATCTAAATGAAAGCTTTGCTGGGTAGAATAATCTTGTTTATAGGTTCTTGCTTTTTATCATTTTGAATATTTCTTGTCACTCCCTTCTGGCCTGCAAAGTTTCTGTTGAGAAATCAGTTGACAGTCTTATGGGCACACCATTATAGGTAACAGACAACTTTTCTCTCACTACTTCTAAGATTCTCTCTTTGTCTTTAAATACTGGCAGTTTAAATATGATGTGTATTGGTGTGGGCCTTTTTGGGATCATCTTGTTTGGGACTCTCTGAGCTTCCTGGACTTGTATGTCTATCTCCTGCACAAAATTAAGAAAGTTTTTTGTCATTATTTTTTCAAGTAAGTTTTTAATTTTTTGTTCTTTCTCCTTCTGTCACCCCATGATGTGAGTGTTGGTTTGCTGGAAGTTGTCCCAGAGGGTCCTTACACTATTCTCAATTTTTTTTGATTCTTTTTTTCCTTTTTGCTGTTCTGATTGGGTATTTTTTGCTTCCTTATATTCCAAATCACTGATTTGATTCTTGGCTTCATCTACTCTACTGTTGATTTGCTATAAATTATTCTTCATTTCAGTTAGTGTATCCTTCATTTCTGACTAGGCATTTTTTATGCTGTTAAAGTTTTCACTAAGTTCATTGAGCATCCTTATAAATAGTGTTTTGAACTCTGCATTTAGTAGATTGCTTGTCTTCATTTTGTTTAGTCTTTTTTTTTTTTTTCCTGGAGATTTGTTCTGTTCTTTCATTTCGGACATGCTTTTTTTGTCTCCTCATTTTGACAGCCTCCTTGTGTTTGTTTCTGTGAATTAGGTAGAGCTGCTAGATCTCCCAGGCGTGGTAGAGTGGCTTAAGGTAGTAGGTGTCCTGTAAGGTTCAGTAGCACAGCCTCCTCATCCACCCAAACTGGACACTCAAGGTTCACTCCTCTGAGCTGTGTACACTCTCTTTATGTAGTTGGGCCTTGATTGCTATCGGCATGACAACAGGAGGGATTTACTCCAAGACCGATCAGCTTCAAGGACTGGCAGCAACCATTAACCACTGACCTCAGATCATCATGGAAGATCATCTGTGCAGGGGACCACCCTACAGAGCAGGACTTACTTCAGCAGGGCTCTGGTGCCTGCTGAATCCATCTTTTCAGTGTGTTACCTATGGAGGTGGTTGAGTGGTGGTACTTCAATGTGGTCTGAAGCTGTCCACTGTGTGTTGATTCTGGGACTTCCTGGAAGGTTCAGGCCAAGGTCAGCCATTGCTTGTATTCTGTTTGGGGCCACCCAGCATGAGCTACAAAGCAATCTGCAGATGACTGCTACTAGAGCTGGGCTTGAAAGGGCCCAGGCAAGGCCATGCTATGAACCAGGGCTGGCTGCTGCTGGGACCACTTAGCAAGTGGTAGGGGTGTGCAGAGGCCAAATGCTTCTTGTTTGAAAGATTTTAGGAAAATCTGAAGCATGAGCCACAACAGGCCATTCCAAGCCACTAGAAAGAGCTTGGGTGGGCCTGAAAGTTGGGTGGGGCAGGGCCTCAGAGAAACACCAGGGAGGGTAGGGCAAATAGTGTGAGATAGGTTGATAGAGTCCCAGATATGGCGCTTGCCTGTTGGCTCTGTGGTGGGAGGGCTCATCAAAGGAACAATGGCCTCTCCTTGCACTTCTGCATGGGAGAAAGCTGCTTCCCACTTCTCCCCAGCTCTTGCACTGATGCTAGACAATTCAGTTCCTCCCTGTATATTTCTGGTGCCTTTCAAGCTGCTGCCATAGCTCTGGAGCTCAGAGGGAATGTCTGAATAAGTTCATGTGTGGGCCCTTTAAGAGGAACTGCCTAGGATTCCAGCAGCCCTCTGTCTCCCTTAGCCTCAATCCCTGCTGGTTTTTATAGCCAGAAGTTATGAGTTCTTTTCCTGGCACTAGAACCCTTAGCTAGAGGGACTGGAGTGGGGCTAGGACCCCTTGCTCTTCAGGTGGGACCTCTGCAACAAAGATCTCTCTCCCTATTTTTATCTGCCGTATGTGGGCGTGGGACCAGCCCATTCTGCCTCCCTGTCCTTCCTATCAATCTCAGTGTGGCTTCTTCATTAATTTCCTAGTTGTAGGACTTCCAGTCAGCCAGATTTTAGGCAATTCTGAATGATGGTTGTCTTGTAGATTAGTTGTAATTTTGATGTGGTTGTGGGAAGAGGCGAATGCTGCATTAAACTATGCTGCCATCTTGCCTGGAAGTTGAGTCAACTTTTTTTATTTTTAATTTTTATTAAATTTATTAGGGATGACATTGGTCAATAAAATTATACAGGTCTAAAATACAAGATCTGTATATTGCATTGTGTATGGATCAGATAAAACATTTGGCCTGAACATTATCACTTTATGAATTGGTGTTCAAATTATTCATGTTTATTCTGAAAAATATTTTAAGATGCTGAATTACATATACAAATTTTACTATAATTCTTATGGGTTGGGGGATACCTATTGACTTTGGGGGTTGGCTGCTTTAATTTCTCTTTGTGAGAGAGAGAAGCATTGTTTTTCTTTTCTCTGATGGGTGCGTTGAAAAGAGCTTGGGCTGATTTCTGGGATTCCTTTGCTCCTGTCTCTCTGCCTTTTATTACCTTTCTGAGCCTGATTTTCATCAGTATAATTGGCAATCTAATTAGAGGTCCTTTTAGTGCAACAATCTATGATTTCTAAGGCAACATCTAGATCTAAAATTCTATGACTGTTATTCCAATATGAAAGAGGATGTGTTTTCCAGCTGACCTCACCTCACAGAAAGCTCAAAGAGAATGTCATTTTGTGTACTGGGCTCCTGTCATCTTTCACTGGAGGCAATGCAGTGTAGTGAAGTAATTGTCAACCTTCGCCATACATTAGGATGAACTGGAAAGTTTTCCAACAGACCCAATGCCAGACCTCATTCTGAAACACCCAGACAAATGAAAAGGAACTCTGGGGGTTGATCCTAGCATGAGGATGCTTGATTCTAATTTGTAGTCAGGACTGAGACCAATGGTATAGGCAGAGGTAGGTTTTCAACCCAGGATCTGAAATCTGACAGACCTGGGCAGTGGCAATCCCCATTGGAGCCTGAGGCAATAGGAAAATGTAGCCCCTATGTCCACTTATCAAAATATCCTCCCTTAGGTTGGATGAAGTGGGATAAGTTAATAAAATCTTTAAAATCAGAAATCATGTCTATATATGAAGTCTGAGTTGAGCAGACTGCTTATGAACTATTGTCAGCCTTTGTCACCTTGGTGGGCTGTGCAATGCCTCATGCTGGGAACATGGCCTAAATGGCTATGACTGTTCCTATTGCACAATAACACAGGGTCATAAAACAATCCAGCAATAGTCTGCCTTATTATTTAAAATGAGGATGGTTTGTTCATTATGGATATTTTTGCAATAATTTTCCCTTTTAAAAAAGTAGAATTCTACCCTGATTTATTGATGTCACCCCATTAAAATAAAAATTTATTTATTAAAAAAAAGAAGGGCATTAAGGAACACCTAATAATCTAAAAAAAAAAGTAGAATTCAAATATTATTTATCTTGGTTACTGAGTTTCGCCACTCCCTCAAATTTTGCACCCCAGGAGAGTGCTTCCCTCATACCATTCTAATCCTAGTTCTGAACCTGGGTTCAAAACATACCTCTGCTCAGGTGTGTGACTTAGTTAATTTAAGCCTCACTCATGTGTAAGATGTGGTTAATGCTAGTGCCTCCTTTATAGCACTGTGAAGTGTAAGTGAGGTGATGTAATGCAGTGATTTTCAACCTTTTTATTTCATGACACAAACACACACTAATTACTAAGGTCAGTGCCCCTGACTAAATACAACCATTTTCATCTCATGGCACAAATAAATTAGTTACTAAAGAAGAAGAGGTCAGGGCCCCTTTTTCTTTAGTAATTAGTTTATGAGTGCATGAGAAACAAAGGTTGAATATCACTGATGTAATGCACAGCCTAGCACAAAGTGGGTGGTGCTCTCTAATATGTGCTAATATGGGTTGGCCAATATTACCTACAGAGATTGCATAATACTATAGTTACCATGGTTCTAATCTGTCTCCTTATTGCAAGAAACTTGGCTACCCTAAGGTTTGCCAGTTCTCCTTAGGTATAGAACTGGGGTTGCTTCAATATTGCAATCTGTCTCCAACCAGGGGGTTCTAGAGCAGGGGTGTTCAAGCTCTTCCATAGAGACCTAGGGATCCAACAATAACTAGATCTTATTTATAGCTGAACAATGACTCTTTAAATTGTCCTGATGGGTATAATTATTTTAACCTATTTTATATATTTGGCTCTGTGCAAATTTTATTTTAATTAATTTAAAGAAAGGGTTCCATATTCTGAAAAGTTTGAGGACTACTCTTCTAGAACTTGTTTCTCAAAGTTTAATGTTTTTAAAATTCACCTGGGGATCTTGTTAAAAATCAGGTTCTGAAAAAAAAATCAGGTTCTAATTTAGTAGGTGTGGGGTAGGGTTGGAGGTTTTGCACTTGTAACAAGCTCCCAAGCAAGATTGGCTAAATAATTTGTGGGGCTCGGTGCAAATGAAAATATGGGACCCCTTGTTCAAAACTATTAACAGTTTCAAGATGGTGACAACAAAGCATGAAACCAAGTTTAGGGCCCTTCTAAACTGAGGGCCCTATGCCATTCCACAGACCACATGCCCATGAAGCACCTTGCTTCTAGATGATGTCTATGTTGCTGGCCTACTGCTATACTTTGAATAGCAAGCATATAATCAGTGGTACCCAATAGAACTTATTGTGATAATGAAAATATTCTATATCTGTGCTGTTCAATATAGTAGCCACTTAGCCATATGGAGTTATTGAGCACTTGGGATGTGGCTAGTGTGACTAAAACTGAAGTTTTATTGAATTTTACTTAAATTTCAGTAGTCCCATATATCTTATGGCTGCTGCATTAGCACAGCTTGGCTGGGCACTTGTTCTAGCAGGACGGCTTCCTAGTCTAGCACATTGTCAGTCTTTAAGTTGTCTGCAGAGCATTACAGTTCAGGGAAGTCAGACTAGATATTTTCCTTTATGCTTTAGTAGTGCTATTTAATCTTTTTTTTTTTTAACCTGACCGATAATGCTATTCCAAATATTCTCATAAAAAAGAACTGGCCAAATCTGGGAAATAATAATTTTTTTACACCTAAAAATTCTATTTAATTTACTATGGAAAATGTTGGCAATTCATGTGTTACAAGTTTTTTGTCTTCTTTTATAAGCAATGATTGACAGCCTTTAAGTGCTGTCTGTGTCTTTTAAAACTAAAGTGACTGACACTCTCAAGAAGAACATACTTTCCGACAGCCTTGAAATTAGACTTTATCTCCCTGATGTGAAGATGGTTTTCAGGTTCTGGTCTGCTCCTCAGGCTTTTAACTCTTGGTGGCCAGACATCTTGTTTCTGGTAAATACACTGAGCCTGTGCACAGAGAGCCTCATGCTAAAACTCACGAGTGCCACCAGGCTCACCATTGTGAAACAAAGAATCACTTCAATTGTAAAGGATTTTTTTAAAATTATTATTTGGGGCTGAGTAAAATCTCCAAATTGCTAAATTGCCATTCTCCAGAGAGGTTTTCTGATTTCAAAACTTCATTGAAGACTTTAAACTTTCTTTTTGAAACAGGGTTAATTAGACACTCAGAGAGAGAGAAAAAATAAAAATTTAACTTCTTGTCAAAGAAATAGAAAAGATGCTACCAGAAGGTCAGAGACCAGGAAGGAGGGAGGAATGTGAGAAAGGGCTCATTTAGGAACATCAGCCAGAAACCAAAGCTCCATACAACAGGAATTTATAAGTACAAGGAAACACAGACTTTGGTTTTAGTGATGTTTTTCCCTTTGGATCTGTAGTTAGTTCATGGCTCTTGACATCAAAGCACAAAACATAGGAGGGATTAGACATTCTCCAAATGGGTCACTGCTTGGCAGCGCTGAAATACACTCTTTAGAAACCTAACACTGCGAAACAGACCCAGGACTCTATAAGAAGCTAGTCAATGATATAGTGACAGTGGGGTGAAAAGTGATATCATTCAAAAGTGGTATGTTCACTGGCCAAATATTTGGGGGAAATAAATATTGCTCAATACTTATACTCTGCAACAAAATAAGTCCCAGATGGATTAAATATTTATGTGCTAAAAATAAACAAAACTCGAACTATAAAAGTGCTGGTAGAAGAGTGGAATTTCAGGGTCAGGAGTGTGTGTGCACTCGGTTTGACCACAGTTTACTCTCTCCTGCTGGCACAAAGGGGTTCCATGTCTGCAAATCCACTCTGGTTTCTGCTATTCTCATAAGGTATACATTTGTTTTAAAAGTGCTTTTCTTGAATTGTTAATAAATCTGAATCCCTCTTCAAATACTTAGTTTTCTGGGTTCCCATTTTCATATAATGCCTGTTTATATTTTTTGCCCAATTTCTGTTGGTTTTCTGTATTTGTTTTCTTGATTTGAGAAGGTTCCTGTACACACTAATCCCTTGTTAGTTTAGTCACCACAGATATTATTTTCCTCTTTGTCACCTGTTAACTTTATGTCAGTCTTTGTTGAAGAGTCCTTCATTCTGATGCAATGAAATCCATCTCGCACAGTGGATGCATTGTTGTTTGTGACGGAAAGCTGGAGCAAGCCAAGCGTGCATTGCTGGAAGAGTGGATTGGTGGAGCAAGGAGGATGGAGCAGAAATTAGAAAGAATGGACTAAATGACACAGAACATCAAGGATAGACCTCAAAATTGTAGTATTAAGTGAAGCAAGTACGGAACAGAATTGTATATCTATATAATTTGTGTCAATTAAACTGTGTGAACATTATGCAATAAGTATTGAGCAAAACATTCAAATGAAAAGATACATCTTTAACACATAATAATGGTTGTGTGTGTGGGGTGACTGGAGTAGAAAAAGGGGATTAAATGGAATAAATAAATAAGAGAGGAGCTTAGGAAGGATCAACCACTGATAATGTCTTATGAAATGTGGAATATAATTAACTGAATCAACTGCACCTGAGTATCCTACACTCAGATACAGAAGGAGAAAATATAAATGTATGTTTTTATCATTTCAAGGTAAGAAAAGACTTTCTAAGCATGATACTCAGGACAAAAACTATAAAGCAGTGGTTCTCAACCTTTCTAATGCCGTGACCCCGCAATACAGTTCCTCATGTTGCGGTGACCCCAAACCAAAAAATAATTTTGGTGGCTACTTCATAACTGTAATTTTGCTACAGCTATGATTCGGAATGTAAATACCTGATATGCATTATGTATTTTCCGATGGCTTTAGGTGAGCCTGCCGGGGTCGCGACCCACAGGTTGAGAACCGCTGCTATAAAGGAAGAGGATAATAAAGTTGACATAAAATACTTTAAAATTGTGGTAAAAGATACATGGCAATTGAACATTTTAACTATTTTTAAATGTGCAGTTCAATAGAGTTAAGTACATTCACATTTCTCTACAATCAATCTCCATGAGCCTTTTCATCTTACAAAATGAAAACTCTGTACCCATGACACAAAACTCCCCATTGTCTTCTCTTCCCAGCCCTGACAACCACCATTCTACCTTCTGTCTCTACTTCAAGTACCTCATATAAGTAGAATCATACAGTATTTGTTCTTTTGTGAGTAGCTTATTTCATTTAGCATAATGTTGTCAAATTTCACCCATGTTGTAACAAATGTTAGAATTTCCTTCCTTTTCAAGGCTGAATAATATTCCATTATAAGTATATGTACATTTTGTTTACCCATTGATCTGCTGATGGACATGGGTTCGTCCCATACTATTGTGAATAATGCTGTTATAAGCAGGATTGCAAAAATATTTTTTAACACCCTGCTTTTAATTCTTTTGGGTATATATCAAGAAGTGGAATTGCTGAATCATATGGTAATTCTCCTTTTAATTTTTTGAGGAACCAGCATACTGTTTTCCATAGCACTGTATCATTTTACATTTCCACCAGCAGTGCATAAGTACTACAAATTCTCTACATCCTCAACAGCAGTTGTTATTTTGTTTTTTCTTTTCTTTTTTACATTAATGATCCTAATGAGTGTGAGGGGCATAAAATATTTTTAAAAAATAAGTGAAATTTTAACAACATATGAAAAACTAATGAAAAGGTTTGTAAGACATATAGGTTATATTTCTAATAAATAAAGGACTCAATAGTCAATAAGAAAAAAATTTAAAAGAATTAAAAATAAACTGTGGACATAAATAGCAACTTCTCAGAGAAGAACAGAAGTACAGTAGTTAATAAACATTCATATGTGGTCATTGTTTTCAGTTATTAGAGCAATGTAAATAAAAGCAACATGATATGATTTAGAGCACGCCGACTGGCAAAGGTGAAAAAAGGGTAATACTCAGAGATGGTGATGATGTGGAGAGCAGGCATGCTCACACAACACTGGTTGAAGAGAAGAGAAACTCTAGTTGTCTTTCAATGTCCATTCTTGATCATGGAATCTATCACTTTTTAAGCTGATTGCGTTGTTGACAGATTCTAGCTGCAGCTTGGTTTGGGTCGATGAGATAGAAGTAAAAACTTGCTGTGTAGGAAGAAATTCTGGGAAGCTTTCTTAAAAGAAAGGAGAAGAGTTCTCATTCTTGCTGTTCTGCTTCTTCCCACTGCTTTAATGGAGCATAGCTAAAATAGCAGGCACTGCAGCAGCCATCATGGGGCACGGGGTAACTTTGAGGATGAAAGCAGGCAGTACTGGAGCTAGCAAAGGAAGAACTTGCCCATAGTTTGGGTATCTGCAGCTTGGCTTCCTGGCTCCTAATATAACCACCTACTTCTAATGCAGCCACAAACTGCTGGTGGAGAATTCCTATGGTGTGCAAGTGAGCAGGGGGAACCATCTGTCTCTGAAGGGGTCTCCTGACCCTTGTCAGCATTCATCTCCTCTGAAGTAGTCCAGTATTGCCTGAAACAAATATTACAGTAGATGAGTATTACTAAAAGTTTATGAATTAAAATAAATAAATAGATATTTAACTTTCAAATGGTGCATTTTATAAGATTATAACAAGTATGCTTTAAAATTTTTAAAAACTTATTGATTGATTTTTTAGAGACAGAGGAAAAGCAGAGAGAGAGAGAGAGAAACATCGATTTTTATTCCACTTATTTATACTATCAATGGGAGAATTCAGGTCTTACAACCACTCAACTTTGGTTTCCTTATCTCTCCACTGGGGAAAATAATGCCAATGACAGCTCATATTTGCACCAGACATGAAGTGCCTCATATAGATCATCTAAGAGGTGGGTACTCTTCCTTCTCTTTATTTGACCACTCAGAATTGCTGGGAGACTTGTGAAGGCTTCACCCCACACCAGGTGCCCTCTCAGCCCTATGTAGATGTCACCTGTTGTTATTATTAAAAGGCAGGTCATGAGGGCAGGTGCTGTGTTGTATTGATAGCCCTAACTTCACTATTCTGATCATGACAGTCTACTGTGATTTGATACCAAAGTTGAGAACAACCAGTCTGCACTAATTCAACATTTATTCACATTCATCTTGGATTGTTATGGGGTTGATTACATGTCTATGTGTGTCTTGTCTCTGAAGAATAAGAACCGTTGGTAACACTTCAGGGCACTTCCTCCAGAGAACGATGAGCATCCTCCAACTACAGTATCATGGTGAATGGAGAATGTGTGTGGGAAGAGGCAAATCCCAACTGGGCAGCTCTTCCTAGTCAGGCTCAAGAATGGAGCTTTCCTGGGTGCCAAACTGAGGCCTTGGAGAGAAATGACAGGCTGTGGGTGGGACTTCAGACAAAGGAGAGCTCTGGGGCCTCACAACCTCCAAGCTTGACTTGGCAATAGCTCTTTTCTCTGCTCTCTTTTGAAAGGGAGTTATGTGACTGCTGGCACTAGACAATTATCATTTGTGAACATTTTTTTTTCTTGTGTCATGTTAGAGAAAGACACACGCAAACCTTGCCTAAGAACAGTACATTCAGGAATCACAGGCACAAGCCAATCTAGTTTTAAAAAATGATGTTGCCATCTAAATTCTATTAACCCTACAATGCAATCTCCCGTAGACCAAAATATTGCAATTTCCTCCTCTTTTCACCTTCTTTTTCTCCAATTTAATTTGATTTTTGCTCTCTTTAGAGAATACACAGTAATCGCGTTAGGCCATCACCGTTTCAGTGTTGCCCTTGGAGTTCCTCCCCTTTATATTTCAGCCCATTCTCCACTTCTTCCTTAATCTACTTTCTGCCCAGTGAATATCCAAGAAGGACTGGACAGAGATAAATCATTTTGCCTTGGAAACTTATCAGGTTGAAAAAAAAAATAAACAATCTGCTGCCCTCCAAAACTCTGAAAATCACGTTAGCCTAAGGTACCAAATCTGTTTATTATTTTCCTTTATCTGAGGGACAAATTTCATTATGAAAGCTAGGTCTGACTGAATGGCCAAAGGGGTCCCTAACACGAAAGGAAGTACGAGAAATAATAAACGAATGTGTTAGCTATTGAAATAGTCCAATCTGGATTTCAGAAGGGATTATAGTTATTTTTTGGAGGGTATGAATCATATAGGTTTAAAATAATAATTCTGCAACTTCAGCTGTTTTGCAGGGCATGCAGAGTTGCTTGCCAACTCCTGAAAGCCCAGAGAGTAATTGATTTAACAAGACTGAAGCAATATTGCTTCTCATGCAGCTTAAGGTGTAAACAAATATTTCCTCTTAACACATTTCTAATGTTTGGTATAATAACATTCATCAATTAGATGGAAACAGACACATCTTTTTAAAAAAATTCAGTCTTCTTTCATTCCTTTTCTTTCTATATCCAAGAAAATGAAGGATAAAAGAAATGCATAGACTAGAATGGGGCAAGTGATGAAAGCTAAGGAGCTTATTTGTTTCTTTGTTATAAATTTTAGTTAACATGTTGACTTTAAAAGAAGAAAAAGGACTCTCTGCCTACAATCTAGTCAAAAGTACCTTTCGAGAGTAATGGCGGGGTAGGAAGCGATACCGATAAATCTCCCCCAAAACTCAACAAGATCTTCAACCAGAAACAGAAAAACCTATACTTGGAGCTTCCAGATGCTTCGCAATACACCCAAAGGTATGATTGAGTGAAAAATTGGCTAAATATATAACCAAACCCCAAAGGAAAAAGGGAGTAAGAAATGCTCCGCCTTCCTCACTAACCTAAACAGGGCGGCTTTCTCTGGTAACTGTGAATATAGAAACTGAGGCGGGCAAAGGGGGTGAATAGATCCAGGCCGCCGCGGCACAAACGGCCGAACCAGGCTGTGGCATACAGATCCAAGCCGAGGAAAATCTGATCCTGTGGCAACCCGGGCAATACAAGCTAACACTCGCGCCAAACCCAAAGAAAGAAAGACAAGCGGAGCGGCCATTTTACCCGGTCTCCTGGTCGGTGCGCAGTTAGTGGGCGAGAATTTCTTCCTAGGCCCCGAGAGTGGGTGCCCGTGTGGCCCCACGGAGAGGCAGGGTCAGAGGCCTTTCTGTGGGCCGAGGACAGAGTCTCTGGGCAGCCCCAGCGCCCTGGGAAAGCCACGCACGGGAGGGAGTGAGAACTACTTCCAACGGTGGAGATTTTCCGTACTGGTGAGGGTTTCACTCAGAGGGAACCGCGGCCGGCCTCATATCCTGGTGTGCGCGCGCAGATAAGGAGTGAGCGATTCCTCCGAGTGCCTCCGCAGTGCGCGCCCGTGTAATCGCAGAGAGGGGCAGAGTCAGGGGCCTTTGTGTGGGCCAAAGCGGAATCTCGAGCCGCCCCAGCGCCTTGCAAAAGCCGCGCATGGGGACGGAGTGAGACTCAATTCCAACGCTGCAACTTTTCCCTGCGGTTGGGGGTTTCACTCAGAGCGTGAGACTGCTGGCTGGATATCCTGGTCGCAGACAGTGAGTGAGAGTTTCCTTCAAGCGCCCCCCAGAAGTGGGCGCCCGCTTGTGTTACCGGACAGAGTGGCAGAGCCAGTGGTCTTTGAGTGGGCGGAAAGCCCGCCTGATTATGCTAGCAGCTCTGACTGACTGGGCCTTACCCAGAGCACTGTGCTGAGTGGAAATAGAGTGGGGAGTTGCCAGCTCTTTGAGCCTCTTACTATCCAGGCAGAGGCAGCAGCAACCCCATAGCTGGATTATCAGGCTACTAATTGAGGAAGGAAAGACTAGGAGAAAGGCTCCAGGAACACAGACTCTCTCACTGTCGGAGCCTATAAATGCTAATGAGCCTCGACTCCCACGAGACTAAAGCACAATACATGACATTGCCATAGAGACTTATCAACTGCAAGCCTCTACCTGAGCGTGCCAAAGGGGCAGAACCCGGGGTACAGAGTCACCGACCAGGAAGAGGGAGAGAAAAGAAAAAGCAAGAAGATAACCTCTCAAAATCAAGAATAATCTGCAGACTTTATAACCTATCACATTTTATTATATTTGTTCGTTTGTTTCTCTTATCTTCATTCTTGATACTTTTTTTTCTTCCTCCAATTTGGCCGATTAACTCTCTACTGGTCTTACTCTCTCCTCTCCTTGAACTACACTACCCATAAGTGTTACATCTCCCATTATCTTTTCTCTTCTCTTTCTTTCTGTCTATGAGGGTTGCACTCCAAAACCCTTAACTCTCTCTCTCTCTCCTTTCTTTTTTCTTCTTTTAGTGGTTCCCTCTTTTTTTTCTCTCTCTCTCTTTCTTTTCTCCCTCTATATTAGTTTCTTCCTTTCTCCTTTACATCTCCTCTCATTCAAACCTCAATAACAAACAAATTATCTTATCTGGGACTCAAACCTATGTTTGTGGCATTTTGGGGGGTTTTTACTTCACCTTTTTAACTCACTAGCAGTGCTCCCATCCCTGGCTCTCCATATTATCTAGTTCTTGTTCCACTAAATACAATAGTAAGTTTTTAATTTGTCCCCCCATTTTTCCGTTTTCCTCTTATTCCTCTCATCATAACTCTTAGACAACCAACACCTAAAAGCAAATCATTTTATTCTTGACCCAAATTTTTTCCTTATTTGCTTTTTGTGGGTCCATACGCTCTTTTTTTTTCCTTTTTTTTTTTTTTTCTTTTTTTCTTTTTTTCTTTTTTGCCCCTTTATTACTTTTCCCCAATTCAGGCCCTCCATCACAGGCATTGTTTGTTATAACTCACAGTCCACCACAAGATTTTCTCAAGAAAGAGGGGAGAGGAGAGGAGAGGAAAAAAGGAGGGGGGGAATAATTTCCTTTTTTAAAAAATTTTTATTTTATTTTATTTTTCTTTATTTCATTATTAATTTTTTAAAAAAAAAACAACTCTTTTCGATTTTTTATTTTATTTTTTTTATTTTTTATAACTTTTTATTCTTTATTAAATCTCATTAATACTATCAACAAAACCACCCTCAGATGCCATTAAGGAAGAGAAAATCAAATATCATGGATACAAAAGAAAGAGAGGTAACACAGCTAGATGAGGAAAAATCTATGGAGAAAAAATTTAATATATTGGAAACCTTGGAGCTAAATAACAGAGAATTCAAGATAGAAATCCTAAAAATCCTCCGAGATATACAAGAAAACACAGAAAGGCAATATAGGGAGCTCAGAAAACAACTCAATGAACACAAAGAATATATGTCCAAGGAAATTGAAACTATAAAAACAAATCAAACAGAGATGAAAAACTCAATTCACGAGCTGAAAAACGAAGTAACAAGCTTAGCTAATAGAACAGGTCAGATAGAAGAGAGGATTAGTGAAATAGAAGACAAGCAACTTGAGGCACAACAGAGAGAAGAAGAAAGAGACTCAAAAATTAAAAAAAAATGAGATAGCCCTACAAGAATTATCTGATTCCATCAAAAAGAATAACATAAGAATAATAGGTATATCAGAGGGAGAAGAGAGAGAAAATGGAATGGAGAACATACTCAAACAAATAATAGATGAGAACTTCCCAAGCCTGTGGAAAGAACTAAAGCCTCAAGTTCAAGAAGCAAACAGAACTCCAAGTTTTCTTAACCCCAACAAACCTACTCCAAGGCATATCATAATGAAATTGACACAAACCAACAGCAAAGAAAAAATTCTCAAGGCAGCCAGGGAAAAGAAGAATACAACATATAAAGGAAGGCCCATTAGATTATCATCAGATTTCTCAGCAGAAACTCTACAAGCTAGAAGAGAGTGGACCCCAATATTTAAAGTCCTGAAAGAGAGGAACTTTCAGCCACGAATACTATACCCATCAAAGCTATCCTTCAAATACGAAGGAGAAATAAAAACATTCACAGATACAGAAAAGATGAGGGAATTTATCATCAGAAAACCCCCACCCCAGGAATTACTAAAGGGGGTTCTCCAATCAGATACAAAGAACAAAAAAAACAGAGCCACAAGTAAAAGCTCCAAGAAGAACACAATAAAACCAAATTTAAACTGTGACAACAACAAAAAGAAAGAGGGGGAGAAGATGGAGATTAACAGTAGCAAAGGACGATGGAGTGCAAAAGTACTCACAAAATAGTTCGCTACAATGAACAGGGTAGGGACCCTTTTCATTACTCAAAGGTAACCACCATTGAAAAAACCACCACAGAAGCACATGAGATAAAAAAGATAGCAACAGAGGAAAGATGTATGGAATACAACCAAATAAAAACAAAAGATAGAAAAACGAAAGAGAAGGATCAAACAAGACACAAAACTAACAGAAAGCAAGATATAAAATGGCAATAGGGAACTCACAAGTATCAATAATTACACTAAATGTAAACGGATTAAACTCACCAATAAAAAGGCACAGAGTAGCAGAATGGATTAAAAAAGAAAATCCAACTGTATGCTGCCTACAGGAAACTCATCTAAGTAACAAGGATAAAAACAAATTCAAAGTGAAAGGCTGGAAAACAATACTCCAAGCAAATAACATCCAAAAAAAAGCAGGTGTAGCAATACTCATATCGGATAATGCTGACTACAAGACAGGAAAAGTACTCAGAGACAAAAATGGCCATTTCATAATGGCTAAGGGGACACTGAATCAAGAAGACATAACAATTCTTAATGTATATGCACCAAACCAAGGAGCACCAAAATATATAAGACAGCTACTTATTGATCTTAAAACAAAAACTGACAAAAATACAATCATACTTGGAGACCTCAATACACCGCTGACGGCTCTAGATCGGTCATCCAAACAGAGAATCAACAAAGACATAGTGGCCTTAAACAAAACACTAGAGCACCTGGATATGATAGACATCTACAGGACATTTCATCCCAAAGTGACTGAGTATACATTTTTCTCCAGTGTACATGGATCATTCTCAAGAATTGACCATATGTTGGGCCACAAAAACAACATCAGCAAATTCAGAAAAATTGAAGTTGTACCAAGCATATTTTCTGATCATAAAGCCTTGAAACTAGAATTCAACTGCAAAAAAGAGGAAAAAAATCCCACAAAAATGTGGAAACTAAACAACATACTTTTAAAAAATGAATGGGTCAAAGAAGAAATAAGTGCAGAGATCAAAAGATATATACAGACTAATGAAAATGACAATACGACATATCAGAATCTATGGGATGCAGCAAAAGCAGTGATAAGAGGGAAGTTCATATCGCTTCAGGCATATATGAACAAACAAGAGAGAGCCCAAGTGAACCACTTAACTTCCCACCTTAAGGAACTAGAAAAAGAAGAACAAAGACAACCCAAAACCAGCCGAAGAAAGGAAATAATAAAAATCAGAGCAGAAATAAATGAAATAGAGAACAGAAAAACTATAGAAAAAATTAATAGAACAAGGAGCTGGTTCTTTGAAAAGATCAACAAAATTGACAAACCCTTGGCAAGACTTACCAAGGAAAAAAGAGAAAGAACTCATATAAACAAAATCCAAAATGAAAGAGGAGAAATCACCACAGACACTGTAGATATACAAAGAATTATTGTAGAATACTATGAAAAACTTTATGCCACTAAATTCAACAACCTAGAAGAAATGGATAAATTCCTAGAACAATACAACCTTCCTAGACTGAGTCAAGAAGAAGCAGAAAGCCTAAACAGACCTATCAGTAGAGAAGAAATAGAAAAAACCATTAAAAACCTCCCCAAAAATAAAAGTCCAGGCCCTGACGGCTATACCAGCGAATTTTATCAAACATTCAAAGAAGACTTGGTTCCTATTCTACTCAAAGTCTTCCAAAAAATTGAAGAAGAAGCAATACTTCCAAACACATTTTATGAGGCCAACATAACCCTCATCCCAAAACCAGGCAAGGATGGCACAAAAAAAGAAAACTACAGACCAATATCTCTAATGAATACAGATGCTAAAATACTAAACAAAATACTAGCAAATCGAATACAACAACATATTAAAAAAATAATACATCATGATCAAGTGGGATTCATCCCAGAATCTCAAGGATGGTTCAACATACGTAAAACGGTTAATGTAATACACCATATCAACAAAACAAAGAACAAAAACCACATGATCTTATCAATAGATGCAGAAAAGGCTTTCGATAAAATACAACACAATTTTATGTTTAAGACTCTCAACAAAATGGGTATAGAAGGAAAATATCTCAACATGATAAAGGCCATATATGATAAACCATCAGCTAACATCATATTAAATGGCACTAAACTGAAGGCTTTCCCCCTTAAATCAGGAACAAGACAGGGTTGTCCACTCTCTCCACTCTTATTTAATGTGGTACTAGAGGTTCTCGCCACAGCAATCAGACAAGACAAAGAAATAAAAGGCATCCATATCGGAAAAGAAGAAGTAAAGGTATCACTTTTTGCAGATGATATGATCCTATACATCGAAAACCCCAAAGAATCCACAAAAAGACTACTAGAAACAATAAGCCAATACAGTAAGGTCGCAGGATACAAAATTAACATACAGAAGTCAATAGCCTTTCTATATGCCAACAATGAAACAACTGAGAAGGAACTCAAAAGAATAATCCCCTTCACGATTGCAACAAAAAAAATAAAATACTTAGGAATAAACATAACAAAGAATGTAAAGGACTTATATAATGAAAACTATAAACCATTGTTAAGGGAAATCGAAAAAGATATAATGAGATGGAAGAATATACCTTGTTCTTGGCTAGGAAGAATAAATATAATCAAGATGGCTATATTACCCAAAGCAATATACAAATTTAATGCAATTCCCATCAAACTTCCAATGACGTTTTTTAAAGAAATAGAGCAAAAAATCATCAGATTTACATGGAACTATAAAAAACCCCGAATAGCCAAAGCAATCCTAAAGAAAAAGAATGAAGCTGGGGGCATTACAATACCTGACTTCAAACTCTATTATAGGGCCACGACAATCAAAACAGCATGGTATTGGCAGAAAAATAGACACTCAGATCAATGGAACAGAATAGAAAGTCCAGAAATAAAACCACATATATATAGTCAAATAATTTTTGATAAAGGGGCCAACAACACACAATGGAGAAAAGAAAGCCTCTTCAATAAATGGTGCTGGGAAAACTGGAAAGCCACATGCAAAAGAATGAAACTGGACTACAGTCTCTCTCCCTGTACAAAAATTAACTCAAAATGGATCAAAGATCTAAACATAAGACCTGAAACAATTAAGTACATAGAAGAAGACATAGGTACTCAACTCATGGACCTGGGTTTTAAAGAGCATTTTATGAATTTGACTCCAATGGCAAGAGAAGTGAAGGCAAAAATTAATGAATGGGACTACATCAGACTAAGAAGTTTTTGCTCAGCAAGAGAAACTGATAACAAAATAAACAGAAAGCCAACTAAATGGGAAATGATATTTTCAAACAACAGCTCAGATAAGGGCCTAATATCCAAAATATACAAAGAACTCATAAAACTCAACAACAAACAAACAAACAATCCAATAAAAAAATGGGAAGAGGATATGAATAGACACTTCTCCCAGGAAGAAATACAAATGGCCAACAGATATATGAAAAGATGCTCATATTCTTTAGCTATTAGAGAAATGCAAATCAAAACGGCAATGAGATACCACCTCACACCTGTTCGATTAGCTGTTATTAGCAAGTCAGGTAATAGCAAATGTTGGAGAGGCTGTGGAGAAAAAGGAACCCTCATACACTGTTGGTGGGAATGTAAAGTAGTACAACCATTATGGAAGAAAGTATGGTGGTTCCTCAAAAAACTGCAAATAGAACTACCTTATGACCCAGCAATCCCTCTACTGGGTATATATCCCCAAAACTCAGAAACATTGATACGTAAAGACACATGCAGCCCCATGTTTATTGCAGCATTGTTCACAGTGGCCAGGACATGGAAACAACCAAAAAGCCCATCAATAGATGACTGGATAAAGAAGATGTGGCACATATACACTATGGAATACTACTCAGCCATAAGAAATGATGACATTGGAACATTTACAGCAAAATGGTGGGATCTTGATAACATGATACGAAGCGAAATAAGTAAATCAGAAAAAACCAGGAACTGTATTATTCCATACGTAGGTGGGACATAATACTGAAACTAAGAGACATTGACAAGAGTGTGGTGGTTACGGGGGGGAGGGGGGAATGGGAGAGGGATAGGGGGTGGGGAGGGGCACAAAGAAAACAAGATAGAAGGTGACAGAGGACAATCTGACTTTGGGTGGTGGGTATGCAACATAATTGAACGACAAGATAACCTGGACTTGTTATCTTTGAATATATGTATCCTGATTTATTGATGTCACCCCATTAAAAAAATAAAATTATAAAAAAAAAAAAAAAAAAAAAGTACCTTTCTATTCAATAGGAAATGAAAATAAAGAAGAAACAGCAATAGGATAACATTTCCATCCTGGCAAGGTGACCCTGTGTGTGGTTAGTGCAGCTGAGGAGAGTGCCATGGTCTGGAATCATTCAAAGATGCGTTTCTGGCGATTGGTGAGCCTCAGCGACACTGTGACAAAAGTTCCAGTGCTCTGCTGGTTGGCTAGCTCCCATGTGCTGATCTGCCTTGTTATCACCCTGTTTGTCTTCACACACTGGCGTTCCAGCCCTCTGAGATTCTGCCACCCTGAGACAAAATGGATTTGATGTTGGGATGACCTTAAAAGACATCTTTCAGGTAACAAGCCTGCCAGGTTAAAGACATCATCCTTAGTTGTAGCCCAAGTAATGTGGTTTGGAACATTTTCTGACCAAGAAGATTGGGCAGTTCCTAGTCTAAAGGTAGAGTCCATGTTCCTCCAAAGAAAAGTACAAGTCAGTTAATCTAAAGGGGCAGGAAAAAAAAAGAATATATAAAGGCCCAGTAGCAAAATCTTCTTTGTCAAACTTAAAATTAGATTGATCACTGATGAAGAGACGAATGGATCTGTCTACGTATGATTAAATGAACATGACTCTTTTTGCCTTTCTATGACTATTATCTATCTATTGTGATATAAATATAGTTCCAAATAATATGTTTTGCTAATACTTATACTTAATTTACACGACTTAACTTGTTATAATAATGCCATGATTTTTTACTGTCTCTTTTTTTAAATTAGCAAAATTAAAAGTAGCTTATCTTTGTTCAATGCAGCAGGTAAAAGTCTGTTATTAAATCATTGTCAGTGACTCCAAGCGGGCTACAGAGAAGACCCTAGAATGAAAATTGACTGGAAGTAGATTTGTACACTTGGTGAAGAAGACAGAAACACAATTACAATTTGCCTCAAACTTTTCAGGCAATTTACCTTTAGATTGATGTCAAGCAGGGAAAATTTGAGCCTGAGGACACTTTTTAAAAGAATTGACCAATATTGAAGAACAGTGGAAACACAAAGAACTAGGATGGGCATGTTAATGGAAACTCCATCTCAGACATGCCTGTACTGCTGATGTGAACACGGCAGTGGAACGAGTATCACTGAAGCAGATCATTCTTCTTGTCCTGTTACCCCACCAGTCAACCTGCCAACCTGTCATTATTCTAAAGCAGAAACTTTTTCCCTCATTTCTGTTTTTAGTTGCCATTTATATCTGAGAACTGAGGCACTGCCATAATGCACCTGTAAAACGTCCTGGAAGGGAGGCGTAACAAGCCAAATCCATGGCCACAAAGAATTCATGAGGCTTTCAGTACAACTAGAAGTACAGCAAAAAACAAATGTCAAAGCAGCTTTATCAAGATTGACCATCTTTATCAAGTGTCAAGGTCATCACGACTGGCTCTCTTTGTTTAATGTGTTCACCTAATTACTTGTTCCAATGGAAATGATGTGGCATTAAAGTTATCTGAAACCAATGTAATTCACTCAAAGGGTCCCTGCTGAATCTTATCTTTATTATTTGTCTCCATTTTGCAGGGGTGGGGTGGGGGCTAGGTCAGGATGCCACCTGCTATTTCAACAAACAAACAAAAGGAAGGGCTTGGGCTTAGGAGATACAATGGTGTACTTTAGCAGGCACGTCTTGGGCCCAGAGCCGGGCTTGTCTCTCTAGATCCTGGAGTAAGAAGAAGCAGCGTGTGTAGGCACACAGTGAGTCCATCTCATTCCTCCCTACTTTTTTTAAGGGGAGAAGTCATGTAGAGTAGAAAGTCCAGTAGAGACAAGAAAATGCTGGTCAAATAGTAGGGACGTGGGATTCTACCCGAGACTATCATTAGTTCTATCTCCTTTCTAGGAAGCTGTTTCTGCAATAGTGGGAAGCTGGCTTTCTCCCTAGCTTTCATTCATTCCAGTCCATTTTATTTACTTATCTATTTATTTTCCTAATTAAGTATTTTTTATTGACTTTAATTTATTGTGTTTACATAGATTCTAGAGTTGCCCTGAATGCACCCCCCTCCCCCATATTCCCCTCAACATCTCCCTTGCCCCCCTCCCCCGAGCGCCCTCCCCCCTACCCTTCAGGTTTATTCCATTCTATCATCCCCTTTCCCTCTGTTCTCTTTCCCTCCGGTCCCTTTGATCCCTCCTCCGTCTCAATTCCGTTCCTCAGTTCACATTGTTCATTGGCTTCCTCAAATGAGTGAGGTCATATGATATTTTCTTTTTCTGCCTGGTTTATTTCACTTAACAGAATAGTTTCCATGTGCATCCATGTTGTTGCAAAAGGTAAGATTTCCTTCTTTTTCATGGCCCCATAGTATTCCATTGTATACATGTACCACTGCTTTTTAATCCACTCGTCCACTGACAGACACTTGGGCTGTTTCCAGATCTTCGCTATTGTGAACAATGCTGCCATAAACATGGGGTTACATTTCTCCTTTTGAAACAGTGCTATGGTGTTCTTGGGATATATTCCTAAAAGTGAGATAGCTGGGTCAAGAGGCAGTTCGATGTTTAATTTTTTGAGGAATCTCCATACTGTTTTCCACAGTGGCTGCACTGGTCTGCATTCCCACCAGCAGTGCAGGAGGGTTCCCTTTTCTCCACATCCTGGCCAGCATGTATTCTGTGTTGTTTTGTTAATAAGCGCCATTCTGACTGGTGTGAGGTGATATCTCATTGTGGTTTTAATTTGCATTTCTCTAATGATTAGTGATGTTGAGCATTTTTTCATCTGCCTATAGGCCATCCGTATGTCCTCTTTGGAGAAGTGTCTATTCATTTCTTTTGCCCATTTTTGATTGGATTGTTTATCTGGTGTTGAGTTTTTCAAGTTCTTTATAAATTTTGGTTATTAACCCCTTATCAGATGTATTGTCGAATATGTTCTCTCATTGTGTAGTTTGTCTTTTTATTCTGTTCTTATTGTCCTTAGCTGTGCAAAAACTTTTTAGTTTGATATATTCCATTTGTTTTTTGTTTGTTTATTTGTTTTGTTTGTTTTTTACAGGGACAGAGAGAGAGTCAGAGAGAGGGATAGGCAGGGACAGACAGACAGGAACAGAGAGAGATGAGAAGCATCAATTATCAGTTTTTTGTTGTGACACCTTAGTTGTTCATTGATTGCTTTCTCATATGTGCTTGATCACAGGCCTTCCACAGTTCAAATAACCCCCTGCTTAAGCCACTGACCTTGGGTTCAAGCAGGTGAGCTTTTTGCTCAAGTCAGATGAGTTTGTACTCAAGCTGGCAACCTCGGGGTCTCAAACCCGGGCCCTCTGCATCCCAGTCCGATGCACTATCCACTGCGCCACCACCTGGTCAGGCAGATATAGTCCCATTTGTTTATCCTGTCTTTTATTTCACTTGCCCCTGGAGATAAATCACCAAATATATTGCTGCGAGTGATGTCAGAGAGCTTACTGCCTATGTTTTCTTCTAAAATGCTCATGGTTTCACAACTTACATTTAAGTCTTTTATCCATTTTGAGTTTATTTTTATGAATGGTGTAAGTTGGTGGTCTAGTTTCATTTTTTTTGCAGGTAGCTGTCTAATTTAACAAGCACCATTTGTTAAAGAGACTCTCTACCCCATTGTATGCTCGTACCTCTGTCAAATATCAGCTGTCCATAAAAGTGTGGGTTTATTTCTGGGTTCTCTGTTCTGGTCCATTGATCTGTATGCCTGTTCTTATGCCAGTACCAAGCTGTTTTGAGTACAATGGCCTTGTAGTATAACTTGATATTGGGAAGTTTGATACCCCCCACTTTATTCTTCCTTTTCAAGATTGCTGAGGTTATTTGTGTTCATTTTTGGTTCCATAAAAATTTTTGGAACATGTGTTCTATATCTTTGAAGTATGTCATTGGTATTTTAATTGGTATAGCATTGAATTTATAAATTGCTTTGGGTAATATAGATATTTAATGATGTTTATTCATCCTAACCATGAGCACGGTATATGCCTCCACTTCTTTGTATCTTCCTTGATTTTTTTAATTAATATTTTATAATTTTCCAAGTACAAGTATTTAACCTCTTTGGTTAAATTTATTCCTAAGTACTTTATTTTTCTTTTGGTTGCAATAATGAAGGGGATTGTTTCCTTAATTTCTCTTTCTGACACTTTATTGTTGGTGTATAAAAATGCCAATGATTTCTGAGTATTAATTTTATATCCTGCCACCTTGCTGAATTCATTTATCAGGTCCAGTATTTTTGACTGAGACTTTAGGGTTTTCAATATACAATGTCATGTCATCTGCAAATAATGATAGTATTACTTGTTCTTTTCTAATTTGGATGCCTTTTATTTCTTCTTCTTGTCTGATTGCTGTGGCTAGGACTTCCAGGACTATGTTGAATAAGAGTGGTGAAAAGGGGCACCCCTGCCTTGTTCCTGATCTTAAGAATTGCTTTTAATTTTTGCCCATTGAGTATGATGTTGGCTGTGGGTTTGTCATAGATGGCCTTTATCATGTTGAGGTATGTTCCCTGTATTCCCACTTTGCTGAGAGTTTTGATTATGAATTCATGCTGGATTTTATCAAATGCTTTTTCTGCATCTATTGAAATTATCTTGTGGTTTTTCCTCTTTCCTTTTGTTTATGTGATGAATCACATTGATTGATTTGCGAATATTGTACCAGCCTTGCCTTCTCAGAATAAATCCCACTTGATCATGGTGTATGATTTTTTTCATACTGGATCCGGTTTGCTAATATTTTGTTGAGGATTTTAGCATCTAGATTCTTCAGGGATATTGGCCTATAGTTTTCTTTTTCTGTGTTGTCTTTGCCTGGTTTTGGAGTAAGAATTATGCTTGCCTCATTAAAGGAGTTGGAAGTCTTCTTTCCTCTTGAATTTTTGAAATAGCTAGAGAAGGATAGAAATTAGTTCTTCTTTGAATATTTGGTAGAATTCACTTGTGAAGCCATCAGGCCCAGGATTTTTCTTTTTTGGGAGTTTTTTTATAGCTGTTTCAATCTCATTTGTTGTAATTGGTCTGTTTAGGTTTTCTGATTCTTCCAGATTGATTTTTGGAAGATTATATGATTCAAGGAATTTGTCCATTTCATCTAGGTTGTCTAGTTTTTTGGCATACAGTTCTTCATAGTATTTTCTTACAATATTTTGTATTTCTGTTGTGTCAGTTGTTATTTCTCCACTCTCGTTTCTAATTTTATTTATTTGAGTCCTCTCTCTTTTTTTCTTGGTGAGTCTGGTTAAAGGTTCATCAATCTTGTTTACCTTTTCAAAGAACCAACTCCTTGTTTCATTATCCTCTGTATTGTTTCTTTAGCCTCTATGCCATTCATTTCTGCTCTAATCTTTATTATTTCCTTTCTTCTACTACCTCTGGGCTTTACTTGCTGTTCTTTTTCTAGTTCTTTTAGATGCAGGGTTAAGTTGTTTATTTTAGCTTTTTCTAACTTTTTAAGGTATGCCTGTAATGATATGAACTTCTGTCTTAGTACTGCTTTTGCTGTGTCCCATAAATTTTGAATTGTTGCATGCTCATTATCACTTGTTCCTAGGAATTTTTTTATTTCTTCTTTGATCTCATTGTTAACCCATTTGTTATTTAATAACATGCTATTTAGTTTCCAAGTGTTTGAGTATTTTTGAGTTTTTCTGTTGTGTTGATTTCTAGTTTCATGCCATTGTGATCACAGAAAATGCTTGATACGATTTAATCTTCTTAAATTTGTTGAGACAGCTTTTGTGCCCTAACATGTGGTCTATCCTAGAGAATGTACCATGAGCACTTGAAAATAATGTATATTCTGCTGCTTTAGGGTGAAAAGTTCTGAAGATATCTACTAAATTGAGTTGATCTAGTGTATCCTTTAAGTCTGTTGTTTGTTAATTTTTTTTCTTGAGGATCTATCTAGTGATGTTAGTGGGGTATTGAAATCCCCTACTATTGTAGTATTGCTGTGGACCTCGCCCTTTATATCCATCAATGTCTGGTTTATATATTTAGGTGTTCCTGTTAGGTGCATAGATATTTATAATGGTTATATCTTCCTATTGGATTGCTTCCTTTATCATTATGTAGTGACTTTCTTTATCTCTTATTTGCAGCCTTTGTATTAAAGTCCATTTTGTCTGATATAAATATTGCTACCTCAGCTTTTTTTTCATTCCATTTTCATGAAATATTTTTTTCATCCTTTTACCTTCAGTCTATGTGCATCTTTTGTTTTGAGTTGTGTCTCTTATAAACAGCATATGTATGGGTTCTTTTTTATTATCCATGCAGCTACCCTATATCTTTTGATTGGATCATTTAATCCATTTACATTTAAGGTTATTATTGATATGTAGTTGTTTATTGTCATTTTATTCTTTAAAGTTGTATTTCTCTTTTGCTATATTCTTTCCCCCTTTGATCTGTTTATAACAGGCCCCTTAACATTTCTTGTAGCATTGGTTTGGTTGTAATGAATTCCTTTAGTTGTTGTTTTTTGTCTGGGAAGCTTTTTATTTCTCCATCTATTTTAAATGATAGCCTTGCTGGATAAAGTAGTCTTGGTTGTAGGCTCTTGTTCTGCATTATTTTGAATATTTCTTGCCATTCCCTCTGGCTTTAAGTGTTTCTGTTGAGAAGTTGTATGTTATCCTTATGGGGGCTCCTTTGTAGGTGATAGTATTTTTCTCTAGCAGCTTTTAACATTTTCTCTTTATAATTTAGCTTTAGTATTTTAATTTTGATATGTTCTGGTGTAGATTTCTTTGGGTTTCTCTTTCATGGAACTCTCTGTGCTTCTTCAACTTGTGTGACTTTTTCCTGCATCAATTTAGGGAAGTTTTCAGCTATGATTTGATTGAACAAAGTCTCTGTCCCTTGTTCTTTCTCTTCTTCTTCAGGAACCCCTATGATGCAGATGTTATTTCTCTTCATGTTGTCATCGAGCTCTCTTAGAGTTTCCTAAGACTTTTTAAGTCTCTTTCTTTTTTTTTTTGCTGCTCTGCTTCCATGAACTTGTCCTTGAACTTGCTGATTTGATCCTCAGCTTCATCTATCCTTCTTTTAATTCTTCCATTGTGGTCTTCATTTCTGATATTGTATTTGTCATTTCTGACAGATACTTTTTATTATTTCAATGTCCTTTTTTATACTTGCTATCTCTTTATTTAATTGTTTATTATGATCAGGTTTTGTTGTCCTAAGATTTTTGAGCATCCTAACAATTATTATTTTAAACTCTGTCTCTGGCAATTTGTTTATATCTGACTCTTTCAAGTCCTTTTCTGGGGATTTCTCTTGATTCAATTGGATTGCATTTCTCTGCCTTCTCATTTTGTCTGTGTATAAGAAAGGTGTGGCCACTCTAGTCCAATGGGTGTGGCCTCTGTGTTCCCTAGGTGTGGTCTGTCTACAGGCCCGCCACCCCCTCTGCTGCTGCCTCAGGCATTTGGGTATGGGATTGTCAGCACCAGCCAGCCATGGCTGTCACTGTGGTTTTCGCCTCTCCTCCACAGGAGGGGCTGTGTTCATGTGCCCGGGTCTATAAACCTCGGCCTTTGCCCCACCCCTGTGGGTGGGGCTGCACACCACACCCAGGGCTGCAAGCCTCAGCACCGCAGGCAGGAATGAGCACCTTTGCTCAGCCGTGGGTCTCCGTGTATTCCCAGGCTTTCACCCCACTTCCATGGGTGGAACTGCACTTATGAGTCCGGTGGCAAGCCCTGGGTTCTGCGGGCCAGGCAAGGCTGCATGCCTGCACTCAGCTGTGGGTCTCAACCTGTCCCCATGCTTTTGCCCTACTCCCGCTGGCGGAGTTGCACTCATGCATTGGGCTGCAAGACCTGGTGCTGCAGGCTGGGCAGGTCTGCATGCCGGTGCTCAGCCATGGATCTCTGCTGTTCCCAGGTTTTTGACTTTCTCCTGTGGGTGGGAGTGCAGGCAGGCCCGCAGCCAGCCAGACTGCTTTTGTGCACCCCTTCTGCCCCTGCTGGGAGAGACTGAGCTCGTGCCAGGACTCAGTTGTGGTCGGCCTGCCTTCAGCCCCCACCAACAATACCACGCTTCCATGTCTTGCTGCTGCCTCCCCTCCGGTTAGCCCTCAGCAGTGTGGTTGGGGGCACTGCACCTCAGACCCTAGCACTCAATACTGTGTTCCTTAAGGCTCCCTCCTTCTAAGCGACTCTGCTCTGAATGCCACGGAAGAGCTTGTTTGGCTGGTGTCCTGCTTCCCTTTGTTGGTATTGCTTGTTGCAGGGGAAATATTCACTTCAGATTTGTGGAGTGACTCAGCCCAGGGGTTAGGGTGGCTGTCCCTCAAAGTGTTTCTCCCTGTGCCTCCTAGATTACACTCTCTTCCTGCTACTCTGGTCCTCTCTTCCTCTCCTCTTCTCCATGCCCTGATGCCCTTGGTTAATGGTTGTGAAAGAGTTTTTCTGCATCGTCCCTTTAAGAAGAATCCAGGGTTGGGAAATCTCTCTTTCTCATAAACAGAATTCTGACTTGTTTGGCAGCTAAATACTGTCCATATGCCTCTTCTAGGCTCTGGGGCTGCAGGTTGGGGCTTTGTTCCTGGGACCCAGGGCCCTCCCCTCTCTGCTAAAGTCACTTCCTGTCACGTGAGTCTCTCTGGGCTGCTGTTCGCTCCGGGGAGCTGGGTAGCCCTCTCTGTGTTTCCGCTTTTTCTACCAGTCTCTGTGTGGCTTCTTCGGTGTTCCTTGGTTGAAGAGTCCTCTTAGTTTAGTCCAAAGTTGGTTTTTCCAGATGGTGGTTCTTAAAATTAAGTTGTAATCCACTTTGGTTCTGGGAGGTGGAAGTTGGTATGTCTGCCTACTCCATCACCATCTTGCCGCCTCTCAGTAGTTCCATTTGAGTCTATTTTAATCCAATTTAATTCTCTCTCTCTCTGTCACACACACACACACACACACATGCACACACACACATGTGTGTCTTCATCTTCACGTGGAGAAGAAAGGTAAGAGTGACTGAGGTGAGAGTGGAAGCTACAATGAGGTTAAGAGGCTAGCAAAGGAAGCAGACAGGGAGCAAGGAAAAGGTTTGAAATGATGAATATGAGAAGTGCTGGCACTGGCAAAGCATGGGTGACTTCTGAACAAAAGCATGTCAAAGTTATCTTACCTGCCCAGTCTGTGGGCTCATCTCATCCCCATCTTGCTTTTCTCCCTGAGTGAGACTTTGTGTATATACTTTGTGTATATACAGTGTGTCTGTAAAGTCATGGTGCACTTTTGACTGGTCACAGGAAAGCAACAAAAGACAATAGAAATGTGAAATCTGTACCAAATAAAAGGGAAACCCTCCCACTTTCTGTAGGATGATGTGGCAGCATGTGCACATGCACAGATCATGACGTAACACCATGTATACAGCAGAGCAGCCCATGGCCATGCCAGTAGAGATGTGGATGGTACAGAGGAATGTTCAGTGTGTTCTGTGGCTCACTAAATTCAAATCTGTGACCAAAGTGCAACATGAATATTGACGCGTTTATAACGAAGCACCATCACATAGGAATAACATTACTCAGTGGGATAAGCAGTTGAAGGAAACTGGCAGTTTGGTGGAGAAACCCTGTTCTGGTAGGCCATCAGTCAGTGCCGAGTCTGTAGAGGCTATACAGGATAGCTACCTAAGGAGCCCTAAAAAATTCTGTGCGTGAGCCCACATCAAACTGCACTGAATAGGTATGAAACTGAGAGAGTTTTCTTTTTATTTGGTGCAGATTTCACATTTCTATCGTCTTTTGTTGCTTTCCTGTGACCAGTCAAAAGTGCACCATGACTTTACGGACACACTATATAATGAGGTGGGGAGGGGTAGAAGTTGGATTTTGTGGGCAGGAAGGGAAATGTAAATAAGAGGAACAAAAAGGGAGAAGGGAAGGACTGCTGACAGTTGCCTTGATTCTCCACTTTCTTGACTTTACCTCTATGTTTACCCTGCAGAGTGTGTGTTTACAAGAGCAAGTACTGCAGACTCAGCAGCCAAGGCATAAAAATTGGAATTAGTCACCTTTGGAGAAGGACACATTTATGATAGGATAAATGTTCATTCATCAGACACTGCTATGCAATGAATTTCCAACTGGTTAATTTCCAAATAACAAGACTTGCTATAATGAAGTCTGAAGGGTACTTGAGTTTGGTTCTTATACTAAAAAGGCATCAGGATTTGCACTTATTTTAAACTTGGTAAGAAGCTCTTAATATAAAGAAATAGCAAATCCTAACCAGTAGATCTTCATCTGGGTGAAGAGATATCTCAGAAATCAAGGGCAGAAAGTGAAAAATTTATGGCCCAAAGAGAAAAAATAAGCCATAGAGTTAAACTTTGGCAAAGCCTACCCAAGCACCATTAGGAGGAAAAGATGTGTCCAGTTTTATGGGAGCTATGCCCCTGTCTTAATGAGAGATGTATCTAACTATCAGACTCCCTGCCATTAAGCATACCAGTCCAATTCTGATGCATGCTCACAATCTCTTTTTGAGCTTGCCTAAAAGGGAGAGAAGACATTGTTCAGGCAAGGGCAAATTTCCAAGATATCCAGAGTTACAGTTCCCATCATCAATTAATATGCTTACATGTTATATATTTATTTTAATATTCTAATTGCAATTCTTCTGTATTCAAACTGAATCAAAAATGACATTTTACAAAGCTCACTTCCTTCAGAGCCACAGGGAGCAGTCATTATCAAGATCAGCAGTTGTTTCCAAATGTGAAGCTCTCAAAAGTGATGGAAATTGGCATTTATAAAGAAATCAAATTGTATAAGATTAGCCAATTTTGAAGGCACCTGAAATGAGCTATTTCACATGGTGACTCAATTGGTTTTGTATTGATTTTAGATTTACATATTTTACTGTTTATATTCATTTTATTTTGCTCTTTAGCCTGCATTTATTCTGATGGCGCACAACAGTGAACTAGTTATATTTTCTAGGTTAAAGACATCTCCTTGGGGTAATTATCAAGTCTTTTAGGATTTCTCCCCTTGCTTGGTTCATGAGGCCATTCTCTGGAATTTGGGTCTTTCTGGAATTTGCAGTGGTGTTGTCTGACCCACTTATCTTTTTGGGCACCAAGCTGGCACCAGTGCTTATAACTCTTGGTCTGGCCATTGCCTCTGGAGTTTAGGTCTCCACCCTCTGTGGCCTCCTCATTGCAATCCCAGCCTTCTTCCGGGAAACCACACCTGAGAATATCTAGAGCTCCCAAAGAGGATATAAGTCTTAGCTGCCATCCCCTGAACTGTTGGTCATGTATCCTCCTCAGCATGGTGGTAAAGCCCTGCCACTCAATTCAGCTTTTATTCCAATTTATCATCAGAGTGATTTTTGTAAACTCAGATTTTTTTTCCATACCCCTCCCTCCAAAGTATTCAGAAGCTCACCATTGCTTTAAAGACAAAGTTTCTTAACAAGGTCAATGGAACTTTGCACGAGTTTCTCTTGCCTGTCCCACCTTCATCAGACTCTCTATCTCTCCGACCTCTGATCTCTGCTCCAGCCCCACTGGCCTTCTCCCAGTCTATACTATCAGCTGTGTTGCATCCACCACAAGAACTTGCATGTGATGCTTACTTTGCTTTGATTATCTTCCTCCCCTCTTGCCTGATTAACTCCTTTTTGTACTTCAAATCTCAGTTCAACCATTAAGTATTCAATGGTTGCATGTTCTATTAAGGTATTTAGACATATATTCTAAGATAAAGGGGCAAGAGACCAAGGCAGAGGGACACAGCAGGTCCCAGTAAGCGGAAGCCCATTCCTGTGTATGGATGACAGGTGGTTTTGCCAAGAATTCATATGTGAGATGACCTAGCCTTTGTCACAGGGAGTGGATATGAGAATGGAGAAAAAGAGGCAAACCAGAGATATATTTTGGAAAGAGAAAAAGTATAATATAAAGATCGGTTAAATTTGGTCTAGGATGACCCCCTCCAGGTTTCTAGCTGGTGTTCCTACATAGTAAGATGGAAGTTCAGCTGTGCTTAAGGAACCCATGGGACCATCAAGAAGAGATTCCCACACCTGACCAGGCAGTGGCACAGTGTGGATAGAGAATTGGCCTAGGACACTGAGAACCCATGTTCAAAATGCCAAGGTTGCTGGCTTGAGTGTGGGATTGTAGACATTGACCCCATGGTTGCTGACTTGAGCTCAAGGTTGCTGGCTGAGCAAGGGGTCACTAGCTTGGCTGGAGCCCACCGTTCAAGGCACATATGAGAAAGCAATCAATGAACAACTAAGGTGCTGCAACTATGAGTTGATGCATCTTATCTCTCCCTTCCTGTCTGTCTGACCCTGTCCCTGACTGGCTCTCTCTCGCACATGCATGCATAAAGAAAGAGAGAGAGAAAAAAAGAGAGACTCCCAGTAAATAGCTGGAGTTATGAATCTGGAGTTTAGGGACGAGAGCTGAGCTGACCATGAAGATGTGAGACTCATGGAAATTCTTGGGTGGATGAAAAAAGTACAGCGATGGAAGAGAAAGGTAAAATAGGAGCATATGAGTCAGGTGGTTTCCACCTTAAACACATGAGAACATGACTTTCAATATATTTTACATGATCAAATGGAAGATTTGAGAGATAAGGTCAAAAGAATTTTGTTGATATAAAACTAGCATAGTAATGCCCAACTTACCTTAATATGTATAGGTAATATTCAACATATTATGATACTATAAATAAATTTTAAATGTTGAAACTAGAAAAGTTGAACAATATGATCTCTACAGGGATTATAGTATTTAGGAAAAAAATATTCACACTTAAAGAGAGGGTAAGAACAAACTTGCTTGCAAATAGATGAACATTTTACTTTCAGTAACTTTAATATGAGGGTTCTTTTGCTGTACATTCTAGGTTCAATTGTTCATTGGGGAATGGGAGGCATAAATCCTCAGCATCTTTCTTACATTTGTATCTACATTCAAGAATATAAAATCAGCATTTAAAAACAAACAACTGGGCACACAATGGAATACACAGAAATACACATTTGGTTAATATATGATCCTATTAACCAATGTCACCTCAATAAATTTAATAAAAACAAACAACTGGTTGTACAATAGTTGTCAAGATTTTTATGAATATTTACAAAAGTGTTCATTATAGATCTTTTGGGAAAAAAAACATTGTAATCAAGTATTCTGGAGCAAACTCAAACTATCATGAAAGCAAAGTGACTACTAATTTATTTAGAAAAGTTAAAAAAAGACAAACTGAAACTAATATACTGCTTTGTGTCAATTATCTCTCAATAAAGAAAGTAAAGAAGGAGTCTATTTTAAAAAGCACATTTGGCTTTAAGATACATGAATATAAATTTCTGAATATAATTTATATAACTTGTTTAAATTTTTTCAAAGAACATTCAGAATTTAAATAATAAATTCAAACAAATTAACTTGTTTTCTAATATACATTTTTATAAGCCCATTTATACATATATATACTGCTCACAAAAATTAGGGGACATTTCTGCCTGACCTGTGGTGGCGCAGTGAATAAAGCGTCGACCTGGAAATGCTGAGGTCACCGGTTTGAAACCCTGGGCTTGCCTGGTCAAGGTACATATGGGAGTTGATGCTTCCAGCTCCTCCCCCCTTCTCTCTCTCTGTCTCTCTCTCCTCTCTGTCTCTCTCTCTCCTCTCTAAAAATAAATAAATAAATAAAAATTAGGGGACATTTCAAAATGAATGTGAAGCTATAAAATATTCCTTAAATTTTGTAGGCAATGTATTTATATGTATGTGTGTCTATGTATGTGTATGTATATATGCAATAATTTTTAAAAATATTTTATTTATTGATTTTAGAGAGAGAGAGAAAGAAAGTGAGAGAGGAGCAGGAAGTATCAACTCATAGTAGTTGCTTCTCATGTGCCCTGACCAGGCAAGCCCAGGGATTTGAACCAGCAATCTCAGCATTCTAAGTTGATGGTTTTTCCACTGTACCACTACAGGTCTCAATAAAATTCTTTTATACACATACACAAAAGGCAGGTTTAACTTCTGACATACTCTTAATAATTTTGTTTTTTGAAGTAGTAAATCATACTACTGTATTATGATCTAAATTCTCATTGTTCTGATTAAATGAGCAAATGATAAATATCTATAAATTTTCCCACTAATATGAGACCAGTGGACTTTATTTCTACTTAGAGCAACTGTAAAATGGTAACAAACAAATCTTAAATGGAAATCAATAGGCCAAATCATTAGTGATAACTAAAGTGGCTATTAAAGTATAGCAAGATTTCTCAGTTAACCTTGACCAACATGATGACTGCTTTCAGCCACCTGTGTCCATCAGACATATAAAAATATATTGTTTTTTAAAAATCAAATTTTGAGATAAATTTGGATTAATAACATAAATTTGGCTACATTTTTTTCTTTGGCTCACACTCCAGTTACAAAGTCATAGTGACTACATGGAGGTTGGAATAAATGAGGTGTCGTATGGCATTTAGTTTTCCAAGAAGGCTTAGTTACAAATGCTTTACGTATCTGGGGGCTTTTGATATAAAGCCAATTAAAAAAGAGCTTTTAACAAATGCGGAAGAAGGTTCCATTCAGTAGAATGAGCTAACCTAGGAAACAGTCACTTCTGGCTAGTTACTCTACAGCTGTTGATTTGGTAAGAAGTTTGGTTTTGGTTGGCAAAGGGCTGTGAAAGCAAATATGAAACTCCAGTACATACACACACACATGCTGTACACACATACATGGAGGTTACAATCACTGAACCTCAGAGAAGACACATAGATTCCCTACAAATTGAAAATGAACAAAGCTACATGCTTCAGTTACCATAATCCAAATGGCATTCAAACATCAATGGGAACATTTGTTAGCTATTCAGCTTATAAGATTAACTCAACAATAATAATCAGGAATAGAAATTTTAGTAAATGACTGAGCACCCCAAAGGGAAATGCATCTTCAAGGTCTGGGTTCCTTATCAGGAAACCTCCCATCTTCCAGCACCCTTGCTTGAAACCTGAAGTTGTAAAGAAGTAGTGTATCCGGGGCTTGCCTTTGCAAATCTGAGCAGTGGGCAGAGCCCTACTCCTCTGACAGGCAGCACACCAACAATGTTGAGTGGCATCCTAAAGAACAGGATCACCTCAATAGGACAATGAATACACATTTGCAACCCCAAGTTCTTTTCTCTCTAAGTATAAAGACAAATGTTTGGATCCATTGTCCTGGTGTACATGTTAGATCAATCTCACTCTTTATCTGTTCTGTTTGAACTTTTAAAAATGCAAGCTTTAATATCTTGTAAGAAAGGTTTTCCTAAGAATAGATTTAAAACACAGGGAAGTAAGTTTATACAAGGGAAAGGACATTAATATGACTTTAGTAATATGGAAAATGTCCTTACAACAGCTCTTTGACACTTATTTATATCTGTCCCACAGCAATACAAATGCGTTGCTCTAAGTCAAGGATGTTACTGCTGAGTTTTCACAGTTTGTAAGGGATGCTTCTGTTCTGATTGCAAAAACAACAAGTAGTAAGGGCCTTGAAAATAAGTTATTGGGCCTACTGAGCTCAAGGATGCAATGTTTCTTTTGGGCCTCAGTTGATTCATGTATAAAATTATTTCTCACTCCATTTATGTCTCTATACCCTTGTTTCTTCTACACAGCATTGCCAGATTGATTTTCCTAATGATAGCTCTGTCCTTAGCCTTGCCCTGTTCAGAGGCTGTTCTTCACCATAGACTGATATAAAGATTTTCACCCACAATCAAGATCTGTGGTATAAAATTCCAGCCAATGGTTTAGTCATCTTTTTCCTTCCAATACCCTTACTTACACTCTGCACTTGAGCCAAAATGGACTGCTTTCTCTTCAATTTATATCTTTACATTGTTCTTTCCCCAATCCCAATCTTTTAACATCTTTCTTTCCCATTAAAACCCACTTCCAAATCTGGTATCTTTAGTGAAACTTTTCCTGAGCCCCCCAATTATGTGGTCCTCCCCTCTTTCAATAGCAGCTGAGCCTTGTATGTCTCTTAACCAGGTCTGTGTTCTTCCTAGAACCATGTGTACTTATATCCATCTATCCTTCAGTTAGACTATGAGCTCCTCATGGGTGGGCAACACCTCATTATCCCACCTTATACCACAGCCCCAGCCCTACAGCAGAGCACCTGGCCCAAAATGAACATCTCTGGGAAGGAACTGAATCAAAATATTTTTTATTTATTTATAAACAAGCAATGAAATGTTAGGTATTAAATAGGGCTAAGATAAGAAGAGCTGTTAGATAAGAAGAGTCAATGGAAGACTTTCTTCCCAGACCATATATATTCCAGTGAGGTCAAGAAATAGCAGGCTGTAAAGTAGAGCACAGGGAAGAAAGTCAATAATATTATAATAACTATGTATGGAGCCAGATGGGTGCTGGAAATATCAGGGGGGGGGTACCACTTTGTAAAGTATATAATTGTCTAACCACTCTGCTGTACAACAGAAACTAAAACAGAATAATACTGAGTGTAACTGTAAATGGAAAAGAAATAGGAAGAGAGAAAAATAAGACTTTTGATATCCTGGTGCCTTGTGAGTGAAGATTGTCCTTTGTCCCCAGCATGATCTTGGAAAGCCTGTGAGTGGTGGGGACAAAGGGGATGGGAAAAGTAGAGAGAAAAGAGTTTGAGAAGCATCTTAACCACTAACAAGAAAGCAGAGAGGGGTTGCTCAGTGTGGGGATGGGAAGAGAGAAGACAAAATGGGTTGCTAAACTGGAATTTAAAGACCTTCCTATTGGTTGAGGCGGCCTGCTCTGCTCTTATTCTAACTTAATCTCTGTCCTTGTCTCCTCATCTTTGAAGTTCCACAGAGGCGTCGAGAATCCAAAGTACTGGGAGATTCTTGAATTAAAAGGCACCGTGTAAAGGCAAAGCATTATCATTATTATTATAAAGAACCTGTCAGAGACAGAAACAGACACTATAATGCATAATTTAAAAAAAATAAATACCAGGCTGTCAAATTGGATAGTGACTGGCTGTTAGATAACCTGGCAACTGCAGTGGAGCGAGTGTTCTGGAGAGGTGAATATTTTTCCACTCTTTCAGAAGGCTGCAAGCATAAACAGCAATATTTTTTTTTGCCTCAATCTTTCAGTCGTGTCCATCAAGTTAGGCTTTTAAGTTTAATGCTAAATAAAACACCCTAAACACAGCAGAGAGCAAGCCCAGACAGAACATCTTGCCAGGTGGTGAGCCGAGAGAGAGAGCCTGCACCTTTCACGTGCGTGTTTCCGCGGTGTCAGAAAATGGCAGCACATTTGAAAAATCAGTCTGGATTTCTTCAGCACACTCCCTTTTAACAGTGCAAAGGGAATTTGCATTTCAACTGTAGGATATACTGTCATAGCAGTTTAGGCAGAGCTGGGAGTTTCAGAGCGGGGCGGGGGGAGCCAGGCACCCTGTGCTCCGTGACAAACTGGGACACTGAGTGCAGAGCAGAAGTATACAGTCGGTGTGTCCCTCACACAGGCCAGCTCCCTGTGCTGACCGTCAGCACCAGATGGAGCACAATCAGCTGGGTTTGTCTGCGTTTAGGACCAAGGACATAATGAGGCGGTGGGAGGGGTTAGCAACAGACTTGCCCACGAGCAAAAGGATTGGCTAATAATAGTTGTGTTTATACCAGGGAGAATTGAAGCCACAGCAGAAGGGGAAACTAAAGACATTACATTTTAGTAGAGCTAATTTTGGAAGAAAGGGAAAGTATTGAGGGAAATGAAACAGGATAAAGCTGTTGAGGAGAAAGCCACGAAGGAAACAGAAAGTTTTCGAAGATAAATTAATGCATGACCAAAATCACTACAAGCTAACCAGTCATAAATATTCCAAAGAGTAAAGAAAAAGCCAAGGTGGATTAAAAGCGAGACTCATCAATGAGAGAAGCAGGAACACTGTATGATAAGAATTTGTGGATGTATAAGAAATTAAGGATTAGCTAAAAAGCATTTAATAAATGTAATGAATAAAAATAAAATGTTAAAAAGTAATTCTTTTGTTGGACAAACACCTCTTGTTTACTCCTCTATATATTTTCTCCCAGTTCCATTTCTGTCATCCTATAAATACTTCTGTTTGTACTTTCCTGTCTGGCATCCACTTCTTGTCTCTTGATTCATATCATGTTTACTCCCATATGTTCTTGATTGAAGGTGGGGAGACAGAGTGTTTGGAGCAGGGTGGGGAGCCCACCTCAGGGAAAATGTTAAGAATGTTAACAATGGCGACTCTGAATGCTTTCTTCAGCACAAGAACTAGAGGTAAGGGAACAGCTTCTGAAGCACATGAAGATGTCAGCACTGGATACATAGACCAGGGTCTTGTCATAGGGAACACAGTCACTGAAGAAGGCGCAAGTGAGCATCTCTGCCCCATTGTTCCCTTAGCGACACTCCTCTGACCTCAGTGGGAAGAAGGCAGGCATCTGTCTGTGTGGCTTTGCACAAGGGTGAGGAAGGCATGAGAGACCTATAGCTTTCAAGCCTTAACTCCCTAATCAATAAGTCATGTGGAAGTCTGCAAATTAAAGATGGAAATCAAGAAGGAGCAAAAGTCATACCTCATGGCTGACTTACCAGTGAATGACTCCAACTCATCATGGCAAAAAGGAAAAAAATAATAAAATGCATCCTCTGACCTGTGGAAGTCAAATACATTTAACAGCAGGCACCTATACTCTGCAATCCAAAATCGCATGAGTGTTAACATTTAATTTTAAGAGAGTTTGGGGGTCTCAGCTGAGTGGGTATCTTTTGTATGGTACAAAGACTCTGGAAAAATTTTCTAGACCCTGTTGTTACTACTTATTGGCAAGCTCTTATGACCCTCATCTAGAGATCCCACTGGGAGCTGGCTGCAGGTCAGGAATTCCTAGTCTGCTCCACAATTTTTGTGTGAGCTATCCTTGGAGGAGAGCAGACACAGCTAGACTGTCCACATCTGCCTTTTACAATGGAGATAAAAACATTTTCTCACTAAGAAATCTGGGAAGTATGAATTCCTGAAAACAGAACCAGCTTGAAGACTGAAGACAACAGGCTGACTCTTAGATTCTGAGGAAGGCTGGGGAAGAAAAGGCTATGTTTTGCTCCACTAATGTTTTAGCTCATACATAGTACATTAACAATGGGAAATTAGAAGAGGGCTGTACTTAGTTGAATAGAGTTCCCCTGAACTGAATGTCTATCTAAAACCTTTAAATGTGACTTTATCTGAAAATTTAAGGCTGTTGAGATTTGATAGTTAAGATGAGTCATACTGGATTGAGTGGGTCCTAAATCAAATGACTGATGTCCTTATAGGATAAACACACACACACACACACACACACACACACACACACACACACACACACACTGACCATGTGAAGATGGATCAGAGATTGAAATGATGCCGCTACAAGCCGAGGATGCCAAGGATTGCTGGCAACCATCAAAAGCTGATGAGGCAAGAAAGGATTCTTACCTAGTACCTTCAGAGGGAGTGTGTCCCTGTTGACACCTTGATTTTCGGATTCTAGTCTCCAGAATATGAGAGATTAAATTTCTATTGTTTTAAGTCATCTAAATTGTGGTAGTTTGTTATGACAGTCCTAGGAAAGTAGAACACGGGTAATCAGAGGCAGATATTCGGAAAAAAAGGAGTAAATAACCATGTAGCCCACATACATAAGTAGGGTGGAAGGAAAGTCAGAGGAAATTTTTTAAATTGAGTCTCTGGACAATTTTGATGTGCATGAAAGTAACACTAAAATTCTCATTGGCCGGATACTGCAAAAGGAACAGTGGGCAGGGGTAGAAAAGAAAGCATCTTTTGTTTCTGAGGTGCTATGTTTTTACCTATATTCTGCTGGAAACTATTTCTTCCCACCCCAATGCACAAGGGAAAGATAAATTGCTCCACCCAACAGGTTGCAAGGAAAGACCAGAGGATTTGTTAGAATCAGTACCATAGAAGATTCAGGCACTTGGAACACACCATGAAAGTCAGGCTGGGGCTGAGAATTAGTGTGGGGCAATTGCTTCTTGGGTATTGTCTCTATACCCGTGGCCATTTCCGTCTTCCATTCCTTAATGTGTGGTCTCAACCTAGGACTTTCTATGAGGTCCCAACCTTTTTCTTCTGTTTTCTTCTCTCTTGTCTTTTGTACATTCTTGCATTTCCCTACACAGAGAAAGTTCAGGCCATCCATTATGCTTTCCCTCAACCTCCTGCCCCCTTTCCTACAAATATTCATTATACATATGTCTCTTCTTCCTGACTTGGAAGAACAGGTGTCTCTATTATGTTCAAAGACAACTCTTTCACTTGTCCTCTGTATCTAATTTTCTCAGAAACCTTGCTTCATCAGCTACGTCCTTTTTCATGACCCCAACCTTTTCTTGTTCTCTTTGGTACAAAATATACTCAACCTTTCTCAATTTAGGAAACCTCTCCTTGGCTTCAGTGATAGTTCTCCTACTCTTTTCTTGAAGCTTTTTGGAAGAACACACTACATTCAACCAGATCATTTTTTACCATACTCTGCAAGCTTGGCTTTTGGCTCCACCATTACATTGAAAGTATCCTGGACAAGGCAGCTGCTGAAATATACACTTTCTAGTTTTATATTAGTTGCTATCTTTGTGGTATTTGGCAGTTACCTCCTTGAAATTCTATTCTTCTGTGACTTAATTATATTATTTTCTTGTTTTTCTCCTATTTCTCTAGAAACTCAACTTTTCCCACCTCCCTTGTTTTTCTTTTGTTTTGGAGTTACTCCAGAGTCATCCAATAGCTAACCCCCTTTCAAATGTTGTGTCCTTTTTTTTTTTTTATTCTGAGAAGAGAATGCTTGGAAATATCTGCTTAAGGAATATCGCCGATACACATATCTTAATACATTCTGATGATGATGAATCCCAAGCTCTGGTCTTTCTCCTTACATTCATATCCCACAGGCTCTCCCAATTCAACATGTTCAAAGCTAACCTAATCACCCTGTTCTAATTGTGCCTCTCACCTTCCAGCTCCCCAATCAAATCCTCTTTAGCTTCCACTCACTACCGATAATTCAACTCAGGTTTCCTGAAGTACCAAATATCTAGGTGCTTGGTCCTGAGCAAAAGAGAGCTCAGAGTACAGTAGGAAAGAGAGTCCAACATATATTATGGTTTAACAACAGAAGTAAAACTAGAAGTATATGCAAGGTATAGAGGTAGCATGGAAAAGAAGATGATTATCTGGATCAGAATAGGTGTGAGATTAAGTCAACAATACCAGGGAATGTTTCCAAAGATTGATGAGAGAGTCTCTTTTCTCAAAGAGTGACTGGTCTGTCTCAGTTAATGCTCACCACCACCAACTCACAACCTGAGCCTGAATCTCAGGAATTTTTCTAGAGTCATTTTCTACCATCTGATCAATTTCTATCAGTTCTACATGCAAAAATCTCTCAAAACATGTCTCTTGGACAGTTCAGTTTATCTCCTAACTGGCTTACCTTTCATTTCATCCCCAGTTCTACCTCCACAAAAGCAAAGATTTCATTTAATTTGTTCACTTCTCTATTATGTATACTTAGATATCCAAAGTGATATTTCTGAAACCTAGATCTTATCATCATGCCACTCTATTTTTTTCAAATCTTCAGGGTTCCTCATTGCAATCAAAGAAAAATTAAAAATTGGCTTGGCAAACAAAGCAGACATATCATTCTTTTAGGCTTTCATATCTTTGGTTACACTGTTCCCTTTCCTGAAATCCACTGATTTTCTGGTCCTCAAGATGAACTTCTACTCATCTTTCCAGATTCAGTTCAGACATCTTTTTTCTCCTAGTCATCCTCTCTGACCAAACAAGGCAATGACTTGTCCTTGACCCTTTGTACTCTTAGACTCTAACAGTGTATATCACTAATTATCTTTTTAACATATTTACATATCTACTTCTTCAGTAAAATTGGGGCTCCTTGAAGACAGGACCTGGAGGTCAGGACAAAAATAAATCAAGCTAATTAGCATTTGATGGAGTCACTTGGGTCAAAATGAAAACCATAAGTATAAACAAAATACCAGCTGATTTGAGAGGTTCCTTCTACTATACACACATTGCTGTCTCCCTGGGTGAAATTATATTACATTTATATAAAAAGGCAATCAAGTGTGTAATATATTTGGAAAGATTTCTATCAAAATGGTTCAGATTTTTAAAAATATTTTGGAACTTACAGAGGAGAAGCTTTAATTATCCAAAGACTCATTGGTACAAAACACATCAATGCCTTACGAAACTAAATAAATGGGTATATACAAAGGTCACGTAACAGGCATCAACACCTTCAGAGCGAAGGCAAGATGACAAATCCACTGGTATGATCAACACCATTGAACCCTAAAGGAAAAACTGGAAAGATGATGGACAAAAGCTACAAAACTGTGGGGACCATAAAACATTCAGCAGGAGAAGGGAAGAGGGTAGGGTGTTGTGGGAGGGGCAGAGTTTATAGGCCTGAAAGGGAACTTTTCTTCTTTTAGACGTAAAGGGAAACTGCTGCTTATAAAGTGTTTTCATAATCATCATATTTAGCATGCCTTTGACTCTCTTGATTTGCAAAGCATGGTGGTGAATATTTACTAATTGATCAACCTGCAAAAGCCTCTTTAGAATTCAGTAATACTGCATCCCAATTAAAGAAGAGCAAACATACCTGGAGAAACCATGTCCAATCCTGTGGCGGGGTGGAGTCCCTGGGAGCAGTGAGGTTGGTCATTGCAGAGTTGAATTGCTCAGGTCTTAGCCTCGGGCCAGTGTGTTTCAAATTCTGGCATCTTCATGAGATGAATTTAATTGGTAAAGGACAGATCCCTCCCCTCCCAGTTTTATTGAGAACAGATATTCTTAATTATAATAGTAAACATGGCATCTTGCTCATGATTTTATAATGCTTAATATGAGTGAAATAAAAGGTAAGTCTATGCAAAGAAAAATAGCGATAGTACTGACATCACGTGACTGTAGAAACAGCCGCCATGGTCATATATGCATGCAGTTTTGGGAGGCACTGAGGAATAACAATGCTCACTCATGTTATTTCAAATTTGTGCCTGTTTAATCCTCATGGCTATAACAAAGTGGTCATAAATTTGTGAGGATTTTATTTCTGATGTGGAGTTAAAGGAAAAGGAATAGGGGGGACGATATGAAGAAAAGGGAAGCGAGTAGGGAAAGCTTTACACATAAGTTCTAAAAACCAGTTCAGGCCTGACCTGTGGTGGCGCAGTGGATAAAACGTCGACCTGGAAATGCTGAGGTCGCCGGTTCGAAACCCTGGGCTTGCCTGGTCAAGGCACATATGGGAGTTGATGCTTCCAGCTCCTCCCCCCTTCTCTCTCTCTCTGTCTCTCTCTCTCTCCCTCTCTCTGTCCTCTCTAAAAATGAATAAATAAATAAATAATTTTAAAAAATAAAAATAAAAACCAGTTCAAGAAAACTAGCAGAAATAAGTCCTTTGAATACAGTGTGCAAAACAGTCCTCATGAAGATGCAGCTGTATTTTATTTAGAATTTGGCTCTCTTGAGTGCCCTGAGGAGACGGACATCTAATTTTCTGCAGGGGCCCAGGGAAACAGCATTCACTCAGTATTCTTCTTGCCAGTATCTCATACAAAAGAACACAGCAGTAACTCAATCAAGCAGTACTGCAAATTCAGAGCCCAGCTCTCTTAGCAGAGAAAAAGCTTACTAGGGGTGTTGGTCAAAAATAAATTTATTTATTCATTCATTCTTAAAAATTAAAAAAAAAATTTTAAAGAGAATTTTTGAAGTCCTTTTTTTTATAAAACTTTGTTTTTCAAATTACCTTTTCTAATTGCATGGTTGTAGTTGATAAATTTAGCAGAAGAAATTACACTGAGAAATAAAGAGGTAACCCATAGGCATGTCAGGTCAGTTCTGTGAAGATCACTGAAGCAAGTGCCAGTAAGCAGATCTGCCAGAAAAAAGGTCTGTGACATCGCAGTTCAGCCACTCAGGGATGACCTGTGGTCTTCTATAGAAGGGTCCAGCCTCTGGCCCTTGGATATCTCTTGGTCTCATCTCTGACCACTCCAGCTCAAATAGCCATTCTCTCAGCCTAGGTAGTACCTCTTTATTTTTTAAGACTCAGCTCAAACTCACTTCTTTCAGAAGACTTTCCTATTCCTGTGTTCTGAGCCAGATCCAATGCCCTGGGCTCCTGTAGTGCCCTTTCCATCCTTCCCCCTTTCTTTTCCTTTCCTTTCCTTTCCTTTCCTTTCCTTTCCTTTCCTTTCCTTTCCTTTCCTTTCCTTTCCTTTCCTTTCCTTTCCTTTCCTTTCTTCCTTCTTTCTTTCCTTTCTTCCTTCCTACTTACTCCTATGCTAGATCCTTCAGCAAGTATTTATTGAGTACATACTATGTCCCAATGACTACTCTAAGCACTGGAGCTATACCTATATAGGTACATGAAGCATACATGGAAAGACATCAGAGTGGGGAACAAGCATAGCCCCTCCCTCCAAAACCCACCCCAAATTATAAGCAGTCTAATTTTTGACAATAAAAGTTCTGTGATGACAACAAAAAGGGTTATGTGTAGTGATCCAAGGAGGGTGTTTACTTTAGATCAGGTAGATGCAACACAAAATAGCTGGAAATGGGAAGAGCTGGAAGGTCAATGGCAACAGCACATGAAAAGGTTCTAAGGCAAGGAAGAACTTTGGGGAGTTTCAGGAACAGAAACAAGATCAATGGGACTCAAGTGTAATGAGTAAGGAGGGGTCAAAATGAGATTAAAAAGCTGGGTAGGGGCCAGGAAACACAGGGCTTTCTAGGCAATGGTAAAGCAAGTAGGTTTTATTCTAAGAGCAGTCAGAAGTCACCTACATAAGTGGTTTTCAATCAGCATGAGGGAGGGTCTTACCAGAAGCACCCAAGGAGCTAATTTAAGATTCACTTGTGGCCCTGGCCCATTGGCTCAGTGGTAGAGCGTTGTCCTGGTGTGTAGAAGTCCCAGGTTTGATTCCCGGTCAAGGCACACAGGAGAAGTGCCCATCTGCTTCTCCACCCTTCCCCCTCTCCTTTCTCTCTATCTCTCTCTTCCCCTCCCACAGCCAAGGCTCCATTGGAGCAAAGTTGGCCGGGGCACTCAGGATGGCCCCATGACCTCTGCCTCAGGCACTAGAATGGCTCTGACAGCAGTGGAGCAATGCCCCAGATGGGCAGAGCATCGCACCCTGGTGGGCATGCTGGGTGGATCTTGGTCAGGTGCATGTGGGAGTCTGTCTGTCTGCCTTCTCGCTTCTCACTTATTCACTAGATTTTCTGATTCCTCAGGTCTAGGGTAGGCTGGGAGTCACATTTAGTGAACCATTGACCAAAATGCTCTGTAAATGCATCAAGATCAACATGTTCAAAACCAAATTCCTGATCCTCCCCTCACTCAGCCTTCCTGTGCCTACCCCTCTCCAAACTGGCTCCTCTTGTAACCCACTGCTGGCACGAATAGTTCAGTCATTTAGGTTGGAAATCAGAGTCATTCTTTACTCCTTCACTCTCACCACTAAGTTTAATCAGACCGAATCTTGTTCATTTTATCATCAAAATATCCCTCAAAACAGCCCCTTCTCTCCTTTCCACCACCAACTGCATGAGTTCAGCCTTCCATCATCTCTTATCTGATATTTATAATAATCATCTGAACTTGCCTATGTTCTCCACGTGCAAAGCATCTTTCATGTTACAGTCAGTGTTCTTTTTTTAAAACAGGGACCATGATCCTGTTAGACCATGATCTGTATAATAGGAACTATACTGATATTTTCTTTCCAGACAGTGCTGACTTTCTTGCCTGTTAAATATCACTGATAACTGTGTGCTTACATAATCAATCTTGAGTTACTATGGTGTATCAGACCCTTTTGAATTTGTCTCAGTTTATGTCTCTCACTTCTCTCTAGCATTCCATTTGCTACAATAACTTCTTGCTTCTAGAACATTCCCTGCCTTTTCATGCCTCTTTTTCTTCTCACAAGCTCTACCCTCTGTCTAGAACACTCTTCTCCCCAGGCAAACTTCACTTGTTTTTAAAGCTCCAGCTCAAATGAAGTGTAGGCACTCTCTTCTCAGTGCCCCCACATACAGCACTTAGTGCTTTAAATTTCCAGGACTTCTCATTTTACTTATAAATATTTTAACCCCCATGAGCTTCTCAAGAGCACAGACTGGATCTTATTTATCTTTTTATTTCTAGCATCTGGCACAAATTGCTCAAAAATATATTTGTTGAATGGATAAACCAATGAATTACCTTTGCTTCTCACCCCCATTTACTATGTATTTTTATATCCAACCTCCTTTTTTGCAACTAAATAAGCAGGAAAAACAAACAAACAAACAAAATAAACAATATATAACGTGCAAAATTTCAAGTCAGTTATGTTCAATGGTCCCCATAGATTCTTCCTCAGTCACAGCTTTAAATAATGTAAGGTGATGCTAAATTGGAATTATCTTGGCATAGTAATGCATCTGAGATTTAAATTAGTTAAGGCCAAAAGATTTTATTTTTCAAGCAGTTTTCCAAAATGGCTAAAACAGAAACAAGCAGGCACTAACTTTAAATATAGTATGCTTTCTCTTCTGTTTAGGGAGTAACTGGCCCACTTTGAAATTGGCGAAACCTCTCCAAGGGGAGAAGAGCAATGATCATTTCTTTTAGTTTAACTAGAGGTCAAACAGCTACTCAGAGACCCTGGAGTGTTTGAACTATTTGTCCTGGCACTTTTATTTGGGTTTACCTGATATAGTGCTCTGCTAAGAACTTGCTAATGAAAAAGTGGTGTTATTAACATTTGGCTGTGCTGAGAAGTCTAGGCAAAAAGGTCAGCAAGATCTAGAAAGAAGATGTTTGTATGGCTCCCTTAGCAGAGATTCGGCCACTATAATCACAAAGTCAGACACAGAAAGCAAAGGCTGCCATAAGGCTGATCTGGAAGGCTTTTGATGCATTCTTACGTTGAGAACAACTGCAGCCCAGGGAAAAGAGGTGTCCATCTCACAGAGGAGGTGTCCATGTTGTCTCATTTGGATTATTCAGCTGTGTTCATCTTTACCTGGACAATAGAAGGAGCTTCATTGAGCTGTGCAGTCATTCTATAGAATACATGTTGCCCAACTTCGGAGTGAAGCCAATCCCACAGGTTTCCATCTTCTCATCTATAAAATAAGAGAATTCAAATCTAAGAGAGTATGAATCTTTGAGTTCCATGGAGCCACAGCTTGCTCACAAGGGAGTAGGGTACAGGCCAGGGAAGGCTGCACGAGGCTATGGGCTATGAGCTGTACCTGAAAGAAGGCACAGGATTTAGAGGTAAGGAGAGGAGGAGAGTGCAATCTTAAAGGCGATGTTGAGCAGGGGCAGAAAAAGAAAGCACCGTATCGGTCATTTAAATCTTTTATCTGCTAATGTTAATCAAATTTCTTCTATAGTCTGATAACTGTATAGGAACCTGGGGAGGTAGTAAAAAACAAACAAACAAAACAATGACAAAAAAACAAGACATAGTTTGTGTCCTCAAATAACTCCATAGTCTAACAGAGGAATCAGACTTGTAAATAAGTTTGAAGCAATATGATCAATGCTATGGTAAGAGGTATAAGCAAATGAGGAACCACAGAAACCATCATCAAGGTGGTAACATTTGATTTGGGTCTTAAAGATAAGCAGGTGCTTGCTAAGTATGGCAAAGGAGCACTTCAACAAAGCAAACAGGGTCTCTATGAACTCTGTCTCCTATTATCGTTCAACATGGACCTTTAAGTACTTTCTGGTTTCCTTAATGTTTCTCAGATATGCCAGACTCATTTTCATCCCACTCTTTCTGCTCATTATGTGTTGTATGTGCCAAGCTTGGGATGCCAATTCCTAAATGCCAAGGCCTAGCACCTCCTTGAAGTTTTCCATGAGGTCTTCCCAACTACAGTTAGTTGGAGAAATTATAATAATACTAATACATATGAGGATGAGACCAGACAGTATATGGCAATGTGAAGACTACTATAAACTTTTAAAATAATGGCTCATTGAGTTCCTTCTACTCTGTTCACAAAACTTCACAGGAAAATGTAATGCCACGGTAACCAATGGCTGCCACCATTCTAGCCCACAGTGTTCTCTCCTTGCTCTCAAGTTCTAAAAGACCTCTTAGTTTGTACTGCCAACTTACATATGTAAATGTACCATTTCAGAAATAAATTAATCATTTTTATTGTTTCTTATGTGTTACTAATTAAACAACAGCTGCACAGATAGTTGTATTTGACTTACTAGATGTTAGATTCGGGGAAGTGTGCTGTGGCTACCAGAGTGTAACTATTGAAGGAGCAGGAACAGGTAGGTGCTGATAGGGCCCCTGTGAGGCTGAGAACTAAGAAGATCAGCACAAAGGAGGACAAACATCCTGCATTCTGTTGGTCAGAAACCCTTATCAGAAGTTTATGTTTGAAATTAGCCACTAAGCTAAACCCTGCCCCTGTTGCTATGCTACGTGCAACCTCCCTAGCAAATAGCTAACTGCCACATCTGCTTCTGTGTAATGCTTGCTCAATTAGGATATATAAGGACCTAGTTGTAAGCACTAGGCACAACTCTCATTTGCAGCTCCTTGTGAGTACGGTGTCTCCGGACATCTTGGGAGTTCGCCCCTGCGCAGGTTAAACTTGGCCAATAAAGTACGATCTAATCTCTTGAAAGTCTCTGACGTTTGTTCTTGTACCCGGTGGATGCAACATTTTGGGGGGCTCATCCGGGATTCTCCCTCGGCGAAGTTTTGGGTCGGAGACTGGAGGGACAGCTCGAGCTGAGTAAATATTCACTGAGGATCCTCAACTGGTTTGGCTTTTGGGCTCCGGAGCGCACAATCCTGAGGTAGTAGGTGGGATGCTGCCGGTAACCTACCCAGGGCTTTCAGAAGCGGGACGCCGCTCTCAGAAATTTGGATATTTGGATTTGTTAACTTTAGGAGTGACTGGTCACATTAGGAATCCTTTTTGCACTGCACTGCATTTTTTCTGAGCTCGAATGACTGAGTTGAGTGTGAGAGAGACAAGTGTGTTCCTTGTGTTAATAGTGTGTGTTGCCTGTATCCTACCCTTTCTCATTATTCCTGAGTCATCCAGGATGGGACAACAGGAATCTGTGCCAGGATCCCCACCCAAGTGCCTGTTGAAGAATTTTTCTGATTTCCAGAAGAGGGCTCAGGGGTACGGAGGTTCGCTGCTGAGTTCAAGTTTCCTCCGGACCTTGAGCCAGCTGGAATGGTTTACATTTAATGTGGGATGGCCCACAGAGGGCACTTTTGACCTCCCAACTTTATTTGCTGTCAGAGCCATGGTCTATAGGGCACCCCACCCAGACCAATACCTGTATATAGATGTGTGGGTAGATATAGCCCCTGAGCAGCCTAGGTACATCAGAAAGTGTCTGAAGGACAGCCAGTGAGGCAGGCGAGCGGTTTGTCTTGCTACAGGGAATGGGAAAGTTGGGAGGGTCAAAGAAAAGGAAAAGGGAGAAGCCCATTCCCAGACATGGCCTGGTGAACTGTCCAGACTTTACCCTGATTTGCCTGGACCACTGGAGGACCAACTAGACCCGGTGAATTCCCACCCTATCAGTGGCAGGAGGAACCAGATCCCTCGTGGGAGGACGTGAGCAGGTTCTCGAGTCTGCCTCACACCTGAGGAGGGGCGGTCTATGGGGTGGGAGGCGCAACCATTTTGCCTCTCCAGGAGGTGCCACCGGCACCAGATGCTGGTCCATGGGCACCTCCTCACCTCATCTATGTGCCTTTTTCCACTAGTGATTTATACAATTGGAAACATCAGAATCCCCCATTTTCCGAGAAACCTCAGGGACTAATATCTCTCCTTGAGACCATTTTTAGGACCCATCAGCCCACATGGGATGATTGTCAGCAGATTTTACAAGCCTTCTTCATTTCTGAATAAAGGGACAGAATAATGAGAGAAGCTGCTAAGGCGGTACTGGGAGAAGAAAGGGAAACTCGGGAGGGAAGAATGGAAATAGAAGACGTTCTCCCATCTCAACCTCCTACCTGGGACCCTAATACCACCGGGGGAAGGGACGCGCTCCTCCAGTATCGCCGGGCTCTGTTGAGGGGGCTCAAGGCAGCAGCTAGAAAGCCAACCAACTTTAGCAAGGTAAGTGAGGTCATCCAGAGAAGGGAGGAATCCCCGGCAGCCTTCTTAGAGAGACTCATGGAGGCATATAGAGTGTACACCCCCTTAGACCCATAAGTGGAAGAAAACAAGAGGCTAATAAACATAGCCTTTGTGACTCAAGCCGTTTCTTATATAAGAAAAAAGCTTCAGAAGATTGAGGGGTTTGAGGGAGAGAATAGGAGTAAGCTATTAGAAATAGCCCAGAAAGTATATATCAACAGGGATGATCCGGAGGTTGGTAGAGCAAAAGAGGTAGCCAAGATCCTGATTGCTGCTCAGAAACCTCCCCCCAAAAGAAAAGGGAGACAGAGGAAGGACCAAGGACAGTGAATAGACAAGGATCAATGCGCCTATTGCAAGGAGAAAGGACACTGGAAGAGAGAGTGCCCAAAGTTGAGGGCCGACAGCCAGAGGCCAAAACAAACCCCAGAGGTCTTGCTCCAAACCTTAGACTGACGGGGCCAGGGCTCCATTCCCATCGGCTCCCAGGAGCTCATGGTCACCTTAACAGTCAAAGGAAAGCCAATAGACTTCCTAGTTGACACGGGAGCCACCTATTCAGTCCTAAAGAAACCACAGGGCCAGATGCAGAAGGCAACTACTAAGATAATAGGGGCAACAGGCAAAGCAGAAGCCTACCCATGGGCCACTGCAAGAATTACTGACTTAGGTCAAGGCACCATCACCCACTCTTTCCTAGTCATTCCAGACTGCCCTTACCCACTGCTTGGAAGGGACTTATTGCAGAAACTTCAGGCCACCATAACCTTCCGACGGGAGGAAAGCCCTATGGGGAACAAAGAGGCAGAGGTCATCATGGAAGTAACTGTCCCACTGTCTGAAGAACACTTACTTGCCACCGTCCTAGAAGGTAAGGAGGCCGAGGAAGGGGTTCCAGATGCCCTGCGTGCCTGGGTACCTGAGGTTTGGGCGGAAACCAACCCCCCAGGTTTGGCCGCCCACCAACTGCCTGTCCTGGTGCAACTGCTTAGCACTGCTAGACCGGTTAGGATCAGGCAGTACCCGGTCCCAGGCCGAGCTAGACAGGGAATCGCCCGGCACTTGCAATGCCTGCAGGAGGCAGGCATCCTCCAAAGGTGCCAATCAGCCTGGAACACCCCGCTGCTTCCCGTCCAGAAACCAGGGAGCCAAGACTATTATCTGGTCCAGGACTTGCGGGAAGTGAATGCACAGGTAGAGACTATTCATCCCACGGTGCCCAACCCATATACCTACTGAGCTCATTGCCCCCAACCCATACCTATTATTCTGTCCTGGATTTGAAGGATGCCTTCTTTTGTATTCCCCTGGCACCTCAGAGCCAACAGATCTTTGCCTTTGAATAGAATGACCCAGATAATAGACTGGTGGGGCAGTTCATTTGGGCCAGACTACCACAAGGGTTTAAGAATTCCCCCACCATTTTTAATGAAGCCCTCAGCAAAGATCTGCAGGCTTTCCGCTCCTCCCATTCGTCGATCATACTGCTCCAGTATGTGGATGACATCCTCATGGCTGCCAAGGATGAAGGAGAGTGTGAGGAAGCTACCTCGGACATGCTACAAGATCTCGGGTGAATGGGGTATTGAGTCTCCACCAAGAAGGCCCAGATTGTGACGCAAACTGTAAGTTATTTGGGGTATAACTTACAGGGAGGGCAAAGGACATTGTCCAGCCAGCAAATTCAGATGGTCTTGCAGATCCCCGAGCCTACTAACAAGAGGCAGGTACGAGAATTCCTGGGTGCAGTAGGATACTGCCGACTGTGGATATTAGGCTTTGCAGAACTAGCTAACCCCCTGCATGAACTAACCAGGGGTAAGGAAGAGCAGTTCACATGGACAGATAAGGAGAAGCAAGCGTTCCAAGCGCTTAAAGAGGCCCTGGTGACTGCCCCAGCTTTGGCCCTGCCAGATCTGGCCAAACCCTTTCAGCTATTTATAGCAGAAAAGGGAGGGGTAGCTTTAGGGGTACTGAGACAGGAACTTGGGCCATGGAAGAGGCCTGTTGCCTATCTGTCCAAGACACTTGATCCTGTAGCCTTGGGATGGCCCACATGTTTGAGGGCACTTGCTGCCACCTCCAAACTAGTCAAGGAGGCTAGTAAATTGACTTTAGGGCAGGACATCAAAGTCATTGGGGAACACTACGTAGAGCAAGTGCTGCGAGCATCTCCTGACAGGTGGCTATCTAATGCGTGGCTAACGCAGTATCAGGCTCAGCTGCTGAACCCTCCGTCTGTTCAGTTCCTCAAAACTGCTGCCCTGAACCCAGCGACCCTGTTGCCAATACAGGACTCCACTTTGGTCCATAGTTGCAAACAAATCCTTGACACAGTGACTGGCTCCCGCCCAGACTTAAGGGATCAAGCATACGGGAAGGCAGACCTGACCCTCTTTACTGACGGGAGCAGTTTTATTAAGGATAGACAGCGACATGCAGGGGCAGCGGTAACCACGGAAAATAAGGTCCTGTGACAGAAAGCACTGACCACAGGAACATCTGCACAAAGGGCAGAGCTAATAGGACTAACCCGAGCCTACAGATAGCAGAGGGAAAAGTTGCCAACATCTACACTGACAGCCGATATGCATTCGCCACTGCCCATGTCCACAGAGCCATATACAAGGAGAGAGTCTTACTGACAGCAGGGGGGAAAGACATTAAAAATTGCAATGAAATTCTTGCCTTCCTAAATGCCATTTGGCTACCTACCAAAGTTTCCATCATCCACTGCAAAGGACACCAGAGAGGGGACTCGCCTATTGTAAAGGGTAACAACCTAGCAGACTCAGCTGCAAGGGAGGCAACCACTAGGCACAAGAAAGCCTTCTGCCATTGCTGCCTAAGCCAACGCTACCTCCAGATCCTAGATATTCCCCAGAAGAAGAGCAGGAAGGGATGCAGTTGAAAGGGAAGAAAAATCAGCAGGGATAGAGCTTCCTGACTCCCAGCTCTATTTACCCCAGGGAATAGTAAGAGAAATAGTAGGAGATATTCATACTAGTACCCATCTAGGACAAAACAAGCTAGAACAACTTATCAGGAAGTATTATGTAGGGCCCAACATCAGGGATATTGTCCGCTCCATTGTCTCGAGGTGCAGCATCTGTGCCAGAGTAAATGCACAGAATAAGAAGCTACCCCCCTTTGTGAGGTATCAGGGGAAAGCTCCAGGAGAACTGTAGGAAATAGATTTCACAGAGATGACCCCTGGGAAGTCAGGTTATAAGTATCTATTAGTATTAGTAGACACCTTCTCAGGATAGGTGGAAGCATTCCCCACGAGAGGAGAGGCTGCTTCCACAGTTTGTAAAGTCTTATTAAGGGAAATCATACCTAGATATGGCATTCCCCTAGCCCTAAGATCAGACAATGGACCTGCATTCATATCCAGGATATCTCAAGAACTAGCCTCTAAGTTAGGTATTAATTAGAAATTGCATTGCATTTATAGGCCCCAAAGTTCAGGACAGGTAGAAAGAATGAACAGGACTCTGAAGGAAAGTATAATTAAGCTGAGAGGGGAGACCAGCGAAAACTAGGTTGAGCTCCTCCCTTTTGCTATTTTTAGAACTAGATGTACCCCCTATCTCAATAAATGGACCCCTTATGAAACCTTATTTGGGCAACCTGTGCCCCTTGTACCTCGATTGACCAGAGGGGAACTAGAGATTTCTAATCATAATTTCCTCAAGTCCTTGCAGACCCTGCAGCACATCAGAAGCGAGGTGCAGGCCCTCCAGAGATCAGCCCAATTGAATGCGAAACACAGCTCCCGACTACCGAAGCCATCGGAGCCTGGACAGTGGGTGTGGATTCTCAACCACAGACGGGGCAACCTTGAGCCGCATTGGAATGGACCATTCCAGGTGATCCTGAGTACACCCACAGCTATTAAGGTAGCTGAAAAGCCCTACTGGATCCAACTCTCCCACGTGAAGCCGGCCCAACCACCCGATGAAGGATCTTGAAGATGCCAAGGCAAGCAGACCCCTGGAGAGCCTCTAAAGCTCACCTTCTCCTCCACTTAGGACTGATGACTTTTTATTGTTTACCCAGTAAGGGACTAGAGTTGCAGGAATAAGTTTTAATCAGGACAGCAGATGGCACAGTAATAGCACAGAATAACACCTGGGATAATAGCAACCCCATAACTCTACAAGGTGACTTATCAAAGTTCTTTAAAGACAAGTTCTGTGATTCACCAGCAGCCTAGAGACATTCTGATTCAGCAGGAGCCCTCTCGCTGATAATTTGCCTAGCTCATACACCATTCTCTCCACTGATGAAGAATCAAGGGTTTGATTTATGCCCAAAAGAGATGGGGGAATGTTAGATTCGGGGAGGTGTGCTGTGGCTGCCAGAGTGTAACTATTGAAGGAGCAGGAACAGGTAGGTGCTGATAGGGCCCCTGTGAGGCTGAGAACTAAGAAGATCAGCACAAAAGAGAACAAACATCCTGCATTCTACTGGTCAGAAACCCTTATCAGAAGTTTATGTTTGAAATTAGCCACTAAGCTAAACCCTGCCCCTGTTGCTATGCTACGTGCAACCTCCCTAGCGAATAGCTAACTGCCACATCTGCTTCTGTGTAATGCTTGCTCACTTAGGATATATAAGGACCTAGTTGTAAGCACCAGGCACAACTCTCATTTGCAGCTCCTTGTGAGTACGGTGTCTCCGGACATCTTGGGAGTTCGCCCCTGCGCAGGTTAAACTTGGCCAATAAAGTATGATCTAATCTCCTGAAAGTCTTTGACGTTTGTTCTCGTACCTGGTGGATGCAACACTAGAGAGAAACCAACTCTCCTATTCTATAAAGAGAATGACCCTATGCCTTGGGAGTCCAGTAGCATTCCAGTTACACCAGTCACATGATAACCTTTCTTAGAAGCTTCCCAATAACCAGCAATGTACTAGAAACATCCATTCACTCAATTGCAGGCACATAGAAATTATCTGATTAATTGATTTTCTCCAAATTTTCATCACCATTGGTTCCTAAAGACAAAATGTCTCAAAGCATTGCCCCATTTGTGACAGCAGCTCTAAAATAATCCTTAGATCCAGTTCCACTATTTTATAAAAAAGTGTCTTAAAACTATTTCTCTAGCCTTAACATGTCATGTGATCTTCAAGACTCCCATGGTTCCTTAACCACCATCACTTAACCTCAGTATGTGCAGAATTTATCCTCATCACCTCACCCTGCTACCTTCTCTTTCTTCTTCCTTTCTTGTCTCAGTGAATGGCATCTTTTATATGGCTCAAGCCAAAAAACAAAAAAAACAAACAAAAAACAACCCAAAAAACAAAAAAAATAAAATAAAAATGCCCTCTGGTCATCTTTTATTTCTAACTAGAGTAACCATGAAATTGAGCATACAAACTGTTGCACTCTTCAGAGTGAGCAAAGGTGCTAACAGTAATTACTCTGACACACCTAAGACTGCTCTGGACAAACCAGGACCTTCTTACTTTCTCTCACCACTTCCTTCCTTGATGATCAATCAATACTCAAATCCTATCAATTCTATCTCCTAAATATCTCTCAAACCCCTATGCCCCTATTTAAGGTTTCCCTCATGTCTTGCTTAGATTTTTGTGACAGCCTCCAAAAACACTTCCCTGCTCAATCTTGCAGAGATTTCCAATCTGTTTTTTATCTTACAGAGAGATCCTTTTGAAACACACACTTCACCATCTTATCCCATGCTTAAAGACTCTTCCATGGCTTGGCATTTTTTAAAGAGAAGTTTAAGCCCCTCCAGCTGATCCCCATTTACTTTTTCAACACCATCTCACATTACCCTTATCTCTTATTGCCCTTGAAATTTAGGCTATAGCTGATGGCCCTACTTCAGGTTACCTGCAAATGCCGTTTTCTGTCATATGCAGCCTTTACACATGCTCTCCCTTTTCCTCCCTCACATCTTTCACATGGTGAACTCTTCTTGGTCCTTCAGTACCCCTTCGATCTTACCCCCAAGGCTTACAACTAACTTTCACCTGGAAAAGAGAAAGACCTAGCTAAAACACAAATCTAACCATGCCACTTCTTTGATTAAATAATTCAGTGATTCCTGATCTCCTACAGCATAAAATTCAAGCTCCTTAGTAAATCTCTGCAAACATTGATCTTTGCTCTTCCTGTTTCCTGTGCCTAGAAGGCCCCTCCATATTTTTATGGCATGCTGGGTTTGGATTGTGGTTCTAACACTTAATTAGCTGGGTGATCTTCTACAAATTTTAAATGTGTGTCTTGGTATCATCTTCACTACAATAGGGATCATCCATAGCATTTATCTCAGAGGTTTTTTTGTGAAGATATCATGAATGAGTATTTAAAAGAGTGCATATAATAAATTTCCAGTGAATATTAGCTATCATCATTAGCATTCTTATAGTTATTGATATTCTAGACATTATCTCCTTCAAGAAATTTTTATTCAACCTTTAGGTTTTATTCACTCATTCAATAATATTTTAAAATCCTTACAGTCTTCCAGATGCCCTAAGAAATAAAGATAGCTTTAAAAATTTTAAAATAATATTATTAAAACCCTACAGTCTTCGAGACACTAAGAAATAAAGATGAAAAAGATAATCCCTAATTTCAAAAACATCATAATTTAATCCTATTTTTATGTCACTAGCAGTAATCAAATCATAATGTACCAATAACAACTATTTATATGTCACCTTCTCTATGGAACTATGTAGTCCTCAGAGGCAGAAATGGATGCATTCACTATTGATCCCCTCCCCGGTGCTAGGTTATTTCTTAGCACATAATACGTTCTCAATTAATGTTTGTTGGGCTGAATGAACACCACATATATTCATTCCAGTCTTACACAACTCTTGGCAAATATTCTGTAAGCAAGTCTCTAATTCATAAAAAACAATCATACCAGTTCTAAAATTTCCTTTCTTGTCTCTTTTGTGCTGAAGAAAATAAAAGTGCTACTGTACTGTTTGTTATATCTGATGATTTTAAAGCCTGCAAACTTTAGAGACAAAATATGCTGTAGCATATTATAAGTTATGGATGGAAACATTTATTTTGGCTAACTTTTCTTATTATGTTCTATAAAAATAATCATGTGTGCTTCTCTGAAGCTTCAATAGTAATCAGTACTGTGGACAAATTTCAGCATGGATTATCCAAAATTCAAATCATCTACCCAACTCCCTTTATCCATTCATGCCTCCATGCCTCCATGCCTCCATGCCTCCATGCCTCCATCCATCCATCCATCCACCCACCTATCCATCCATCCATCCATCCATCCATCCATCCATCCATCCATGCCTCCATCCATCCATCCATCCATCCATCCATCCATCCATCCATCCACCTAGTCATTCAGCAATTAATATAAATTTAAGTTAAACTCTAGGAAAGGACCAGAATAATGTCAAGGCACTGAAGTCTTGTGAGTCTTAGTATTTCTTATACAATTATCAGCTAAAAGACGAGAAGATAATATGGATGTCTAATTTCTCCTTAACACATTTGCTATTGACATTATTTCTTTTGTATTTTTCCAAAGTCAGAAGTGGGGAGGCAGTCAGACAGACTCCCTCATGTGCCCAACCGGGATCCACCCGGCATGCCCACCAGGGGGCGATGCTCTGCCCATCTGGGTTGTTGTTCCACTGCAGTCAGAGCCAGTCTAGCGCCTGAGGTGGAGGCCATGGAGCCATCTCAGTGCCCAGGCTGCAGGAGGGGAAGAGAGAGATAGAGAGGAAGGAGATGGGGAAGGGTGGAGAAGCAGATGGGTGCATCTCCTGTGTGTCCTGGCCAGGAATCGAACCCTGGACTTCCACACATGGGGCCGACGCTCTGCCACTGAGCCAGTCGGCCAGGTCCTTATAATATTGTTGACTATATTCCCTATGCTGTAATTTACAAATTTGTGGCTATTCTGTAACTACCAATTTGTATTTCACCATTTTACCCAGCCCCACAACCCCGCCCCTCTGACAGCTGTCAGTTCTCTGTATCTATCAGTCTGTTTCTATTTTGTTTCTTTGTTATTTTGTCCTTTAGATTCCACATATAAGTGAAATTATTTGGTGTTTTTCTTTCTGTCCGCAAGTCCTCAGATTTTAATAGAGCTGGAGCCTCAAGGCCCTAATGAACAAATAGAGAAAGGTAATCATCTAGTTCTAAGTTAAAGTGAATTTCCCAATACTCACTTGCAAACTGTAATAATTACCACTGCCAAGTGTGCCAATCACATTAATAAATCCAATCCTCACACAAAACTTAATTGACTTGGAATAATTACAAATAATATCAGTTGTCGTCAAAGAAAAAATGCTTACCATGAACTCTTTCTGTGGTTGCATACTATCATAAGCATCACTTTGAGACACACTTTCTTTTAAGAATACACCACTAAAGCAACTCTATCTCCATACTCCATGGTTCAGCAATCTCCAAAATTTCTGATATTTTTTGAGTCAAGAGAGAAAAATCTCCTAGCTTAGACATGTCATTTCCTGCGTATAGAGCTCCACCTGCTGAATAAGGCATGGACAGCACAGAGTAAAGGGAGAAAATCTCAAGGTTTGTTTAGATTAAACCTGTAATGACAAGGAAACAATCACATATTTAGTTCTGCAAGAGCTCCTTTTCAGAAGCCAGGACCATGCCAACCTTCAGCCAAGCTTGGTTAACTTCATTAAACATCAACAAGCAAAGGTTTTATTGTTACCTTGTATAGTCTATTCCTATGGGGATAATTAGGAGGTTGGAAGGATTTAGGGCAATTTCCAAGCTTACTTCTCTTCCTTCTGCTCTACTTAGGGATCTTCAACTCTTAACCGTATATCAAAGGAACACAAATAGCTCCAACTGTGAATAACTGATGAAAAGATCCCAGAAGTGCTTGCTTTCTCTCTCTGTTCCAAAACTGCTGCCACATTTTCCAGGTGTTTCCCTAAAGAATGGACCATAAGCATTTCACAAAGTATTCTGTCCACTTGCTCTTCCAGAAACAGCAACCTATGAGCTCAGTGACAATATTTGAAGTCATTATTTTTCTTTAGGGTCCTTTTATAGCATGTGCCTCTCATCTTGAAAGCTGAAAAGACTGGCAAGTAGGATTTCTTCTCGGGGAGACTTTTTGCCAAAGAACAACTTTCAAACCTTCTGGCTTCTCTCATTGTCTGAAAGGTCCTATTTTCTGAATAGTAATTATACATGTTTCCTCAGATTCCTAAGGCTTTTTAGTTATCTAATAAATGTAAACATCTGTCTATTATATCTTATCTATTTTGCTCCATCATTGTGAGTTTTATTTTGCTGGTTACTAACTTATTCTAAAATTATTTAATGCAATGTTTTTCAACTACCAGTCAGAGGAGGACCAGGGCCAGTCAGCCAGAAATTTTGTGCTGTTCTGCAAAAGAGTTAATCACCCTGATATTTTATGAAGATTATAGAGTCTTAACTTTTTTGCAAACCAACACAAATTTTCTGTCTTACCAGTGCTTTTCCATGAACCAGCAATTGAAAAACACTAATCTAATGAAATCATCAGCCCAATAGTTGGATGCTTCATTTAGCTGACTTCTGTCACCCAGAAGCAGTCCTCTGCCTGGAGCCAATCATCTACAACCGGACAAACTCCTGGTAGAGACTGCAGAAAGCCTCTGAGAGACAATGCAAATCAGGCCAGCCTTTCCAAGTGCTAAAATGAACCTGGAGGAGCCTTGCAGGCAAAGGTGTGTTTTGGGACAGCAGCACTGCACACTTAAAGTTAAATCCCATTACACACCAGTTAGTCTCTCTCTCTCTCTCACTGAGACACCTAGACACAATCTGTTCCTCTTTGTATTGGACTCTGCCTTTTTCTGTGACTTTCCACTCTCTTTTTCTGTTTCTCCCTGTGAACCTGTCTCTGTGTCTCACTTTATCCATCTACAATATTTTTCCCATGTTCCTTTCCCCAGTGCATCCCTTTCATTAAAACAAACAAACAAAAAATCTTATTGTCAAATAGCTATGACTAATTAGTCACATGAGTCAGTGTGACTATATTCTTGGGCTATTCTTCTAGTACTCTAAAGAGTTTAGATAATAAGGATTTTTCTAAGGAAAAATAAATTGATGTTTTTGTATTCTCCAAATTTGGATGGTTAAGAATGGTCTAGCAGTTCAGCAAAAGACATGTATAGAGAAGAAGCCTGTCTCTGGGAATATGGATGTCCCATCTCCTAATCATGCCTCGGGAATAATCAGGACTGTGATACCTTCTCAGGAAGGGATTTGGAACAGAGGCCCAGGGCATATGCCATTAAGATTCAGATTAAGGCTGTTCTGACAATTTTAAATAATTGTTGTAAGAATGTGTCAAACCTGCCTTCTCCAAGTTTCTGATGCATAGAACTAAAAGCAACCTCTGTTTATTTTAAATTTTATTTAGAAATTTAAACTTAATAGGGTGACATTGATTAATAAGAGTACATAGGATCTAGGTAAACATCTCCATAACATTTGAACAGTTGATTGTGTTGTGTGCCCATCACCCACAGTCAAATCATTTTCTGTCACCATATATTTGTCTCTTTTTATTCCCCTCCTCCACTACTCCCCCAACCCCCTTACCCTGGAAACCACTTCACATTTATCTATGTCCATGAGTCTCATTTTTATTTCCCACCTATGTGTAAAAGCAACATCTTGTATCCATCCCTGCTCCACAATCCTATCCAGCAGCCACATCAATATCTAGTGTACATTCTGAGTAGAATATTTTTTTTTGTTTCAATACATACTTTTTTTTAATATTTAAATTTTATTCAGAAAATTAGAAGGATGACGTCAGAGTAATGGTGGGATAGGAAGCAATACTGATAAATCTCCCCCAAACCTCAACAAGATCTTCAACCAGAAACAGAAAAACCTATCCTTGGAGCCTCCAGATGTTTTGCAAGACACCCAAAGGTATGATTGAGCGAAAAATTGGCTAAATATATAACCAAACCCAGAAGGAAATAGGGAGTAAGAAATGCTCTGCCTTCCTCACTAACCTAAACAGGGCAGTTTTCACTGGAAACTGAGAATATAGAAACTAAGGCGGGCAAAGGGGGTGAATAGATCCAGGCCGCGGCATAAACGGCCGAACCAGGCTGTGGCACGGAGATCCAAGCCGAGGAAAAACTGTTCCTGTGATAACCCGGGCAATACAGCTAACACTCGTGCCAAACCCAGACAAAGAAAGACAAGCGGGGCAGCCATTTTACCTGATCTCCTGGTCGGCGCGCGCAGATAGTGAGCGAGAGATTCCTCCTAGTGCCTCGGCAGTGCCTGCCCGTGTTATCCCACAGAGGGGCAGAGGCAGGGGCTTTGTGTGGGCCGAAAGCCTCCGGGCCACCCCAGCACCCTGGGAGAGCCGCACACAGGGAGGGAGTGAGAGCTAATTCCAACACTGGAACTTTTCAGTGCGGGCGGGAGGTTTCACTCAGAGGGCAAGACTCCGGCCTCACATCCTGGTCTGCGTGCACGGAAAGTGGGCAGGAGACTCCTCCCAGCACCTCGGGAGTGGGAGCCCGTGTTCTCCCATGGAGGGGCAGAGTTGGGGGCCTTTGTGTGGGCCGAGGGCAGAGTCTCAGGCCGCCCCAGCGCCTTGAAAAAGCCGCACACGGGGACGGAGCGAGAGCCACTTCCAACACTGGAACTTTTCAGTGCGGGCGGGGGGGTTTCACTCAGAGGGCGAGACTTTCGGTCTAACATCCTGGTCTGCGCGCGCAGATAGTGAGCGAGAGTTTCCTCCAAGCGCCCCGGGAGTGGGGGCCCGCCCGTGTTACCGGACAGAGTGGCAGAGCCAGAGGTCTTTGAGTGGGGAGAAGCCCCGCCTGATTGTGCTAGTGGCTCTGACTGACTGAGCCTTACCCAGAGCCCTGTGCTGAGTGGGAATAGAGTGGGGAGTGGCCAGCTCTTTGAGCCTCTTACTATCCAGGCAGAGGCAGCAGCAAACCCATAGATGGATTTTCAGGCTACTAATTGAGGAAGGAAAGACTAGGAGAGAGGCTCCAGGAACACGGACTCTCACTGTTGGAGCCTGTAAATGCTAATGAGCCTTGACCACCAACGAGACTGAAGCAGAATACATGACATCACATAGAGACTTATCAACTGCAAACCTCTACCTGAGCGTGCCAAAGGGGCAGAACCCGGGGTACAGAGTCACCGACCAGGAAGAGGGAGAGAAAAGAAAAAGCAAGAAGATAACCTCTCAAAATCAGAATAATCTGCAGACTTTATAACCTATCCCATTTTATTATATTTGTTCATTTGTTTCTCTTATCTTCATCCTTGACTTTTTTTTTCCTCCTCCAATTTGGTCGTTTAACTCTCTACCGGTCTTACTCTCTCCTCTCCTTGAACTACACTACCCATAAGTGTTACATTTCCCATTATCTTTTCTTTCCTCTTCCTTTCTCTCTATGAGGGTTGCACTCCAAAACCCTTAACTCTCTCTCTCTCTCTTTCTCTCTCTCTCCTCTTTTTTCTTTTTTCTTCTTTTAGTGGTTCCCTCTTTTTTTTCTCTCTCTCTCTTTCTTTTCTCCCTCTATATTAGTTTCTTCCTTTCCCCTTTACGTCTCCTCTCATTCAAAGCTCAATAACAAATTATTTTATCTGGGACTCAAGCTTATGTTTGTGGCATTTTGGGGGGTTTTTACTTCACCTTTTTAACTCACTAGCAGTGCTCCCATCCCTGGCTCTCCGTTTTATCAAGCTCTTGTTCCACTAAATACAATAGTAATTTTTTAATTTGTCCCCCCATTTTCCCTTTTCCCTCTTATTCCTCTCATCATAACTCTTAGTCAACCAACACCTAAACGCAAATCATTTTATTCTTGATCCAAATTTTTTCATTATTTGCTTTTTGTGGGTTCATACCCTCCCTTTTTTATTTTTTATTTTATTATTATTATTTTTTTTTCTTGCCCCTTTATTACTTTTCCCCAATTCAGGCCCTCCATTACAGGAATTGTTTGTTCTATTAAATACAATATAATTCACAGTTCACCACAAGATTTTCTCAAGAAAGAGGGGAGAGGAGAGGAGAGGAAAAAAAGGAGGGGGGAAATAATTTCCTTTTTTAAAATTTTTATTTTATTTTATTTTTCTTTATTTCATTATTAATTTTTAAAAAAACACAACTTTTTTATTTTTTATTTTTTTAACTTTATTTTTTATTAAATCTCATTAATACTATCAACAAAACTACCCTCAGATGCCATTAAGGAAGAGAAAATCGAATATCATGGATACAAAAGAAAGATAGGTAACACAGATAAATGAGGAAAAATCTATGGAGAAAAAATTTAATATATTGGATATCTTGGAGTTAAATGACAGAGAATTCAAGAGAGAAATCCTAAAAATACTCAGAGATATACAAGAAAACACAGAAAGGCAATTTAGGGAGCTCAGAAAACAACTCAATGAACACAAAGAATATATGTCCAAGGAAATTGAAACTATAAAAACAAATCAAACACAGATGAAAAACTCAATTCACGAGCTGAAAAACGAGGTAACAAGCTTGGCTAATAGAACAGGCCAGATAGAAGAGAGGATTAGTGAAATAGAAGACAAGCAACTTGAGGCACAACAGAGAGAGGAAGAAAGAGACTCAAAAATTAAAAAAAAATGAGATAGCCCTACAAGAATTATCTGACTCCATCAGAAAGAATAACATAAGAATAATAGGTATATCAGAGGGAGAAGAGAGAGAAAATGGAATGGAGAACATACTCAAACAAATAATAGATGAGAACTTCCCAAGCCTGTGGAAAGAACTAAAGCCTCAAATTCATGAAGCAAACAGAACTCCGAGTTTTCTTAACCCCAACAAACCTACTCCAAGGCACATCATAATGAAATTGGCACAAACCAATGGCAAAGAAAAAATTCTCAAGGCAGCCAGGGAAAAGAAGAATACAACATATAAAGGAAGGCCCATTAGATTATCATCAGATTTCTCAGCAGAAACTCTACAAGCTAGAAGAGAGTGGACCCCAATATTTAAAGTCCTGAAAGAGAGGAACTTTCAGCCACGAATACTATACCCATCAAAGCTATCCTTCAAATACGAAGGAGAAATAAAAACATTCACAGATACAGAAAAGATGAGGGAATTTATCATCAGAAAAGCCCCACTCCAGGAATTACTAAAGGGGATTCTCCAATCAGATACAAAGAACAAAAAAAAAATAAACCCACAAGTAAAAGCTCCAAGAAGAACACAATAAAACCAAATTTAAACTGTGACAACAACAAAAAGAAAGGGGGGGGAGAAGATGGAGATTAACAGTAGCAAAGGACGATGGAGTGCAAAAGTACTCACAAAATAGTGTGCCACAATGAACAGGGTAGGAACCCTTTTCATTACTTAAAGGTAACCACCATTAAAAAAACCACCACAGAAGCACATGAGATAAAAAAGATAGCAACAGAGGACAGATGTATGGAATACAACCAAATAAAAACAAAAGATAGAAAAACAAAAGAGAAGAATCAAACAAGTCACAAAACTAACAGAAAGCAATCTATAAAATGGCAATAGGGAACTCACAAGTGTCAATAATTACACTAAATGTAAACAGATTAAACTCACCAATAAAAAGGCACAGAGTAGCAGAATGGATTAAAAAAGAAAATCCAACTGTATGCTGCCTACAGGAAACTCATCTAAGTAACAAGGATAAACACAAATTCAAAGTGAAAGGCTGGAAAACAATACTCCAAGCAAATAACATCCAAAAAAAAGCAGGCATAGCAATACTCATATCTGATAATGCTGACTACAAGACAACAAAAGTACTCAGAGACAAAAATGGCCATTTCATAATGGCTAAGGGGACACTAAATCAAGAAGACATAACAATTCTTAATATATATGCACCAAACCAAGGAGCACCAAAATATATAAGACAGCTACTTATTGACCTTAAAACAAAAACTGACAAAAATACAATCATACTTGGAGACCTCAATACACTGCTGACGGCTCTAGATCGGTCATCCAAACAGAGAATCAACAAAGATATAGTGGCCTTAAACAAAACACTAGAGCCCCTGGATATGATAGACATCTACAGGACATTTCATCCCAAAGTGACTGAGTATACATTTTTCTCCAGTGTACATGGATCATTCTCAAGAATTGACCATATGTTGGGCCACAAAAACAACATCAGCAAATTCAGAAAAATCGAAGTTGTACCAAGCATATTTTCTGATCATAAAGCCTTGAAACTAGAATTCAACTGCAAAAAGGAGAAAAAAAATCCCACAAAAATGTGGAAACTAAACAACATACTTTTAAAAAATGAATGGGTCAAAGAAGAAATAAGTGCAGAAATCAAAAGATATATACAGACTAATGAAAATGACAATACGACATATCAGAATCTATGGGATGCAGCAAAAGCAGTGATAAGAGGGAAGTTCATATCACTTCAGGCATATATGAACAAACAAGAGAGAGCCCAAGTGAACCACTTAACTTCCCACCTTAAGGAACTAGAAAAAGAAGAACAAAGACAACCCAAAACCAGCTGAAGAAAGGAAATAATAAAAATCAGAGCAGAAATAAATGAAATAGAGAACAGTAAAACTATAGAAAAAATTAATAGAAGAAAGAGCTGGTTCTTTAAAAAGATCAACAAAATTGACAAACCCTTGGCAAGACTTACCAAGGAAAAAAGAGAAAGAACTCATATAAACAAAATCCAAAATGAAAGAGGAGAAATCACCACGGACACCGTAGATATACAAAGAATTATTGTAGAATACTATGAAAAACTTTATGCCACTAAATTCAACAATCTAGAAGAAATGGATAAATTCCTAGAACAATACAACCTTCCTAGACTGAGTCAAGGAGAAGCAGAAAGCCTAAACAGACCTATTAGTAGAGAAGAAATAGAAAAACCATTAAAAACCTCCCCAAAAATAAAAGTCCAGGCCCTGACGGCTATACCAGCGAATTTTATCAAACATTCAAAGAAGACTTGGTTCCTATTTTACGAAAGTCTTCCAAAAAATTGAAGAAGAAGCAATACTTCCAAACACATTTTATGAGGCCAACATAACCCTCATACCAAAACCAGGCAAGGATGGCACAAAAAAAGAAAACTACAGACTAATATCTCTAATGAATACAGATACTAAAATACTAAACAAAATACTATCTGACCCGTCCCGCAGGTCGAGCAACGGAGACTCTAAGTGGGGAGTGTGGATTCTATGAGGCAAGAGGCACAAAGAATGGGGACAAGACAGGATTCTGATCAAGTCTCATTTTATTACAGACAGGTTACAGATTATATAGGGGAAAATACGTGAGAATAGCAAACTGAGGAATGAGGATGTGATTTCATGAAAGCTGAAAAGACAAAGCCTATTCATAGAGAGGAGTATCCTGCACAAACAGGCAGTGAGAACTACCTGCAGGTATGCTTCTGTGAATCACCTCAGTGAATACTGACCTCAGGGCGTAATAAGGCTTGCACTGCAGGCAAGTAAACAACCAAGTTTCACTTAGGCAAGCTGCTCCTTTTACAGCTCCTCGGGGTATCCGCTGACCCCAACAGGTCCCCCTTTATTTTATTTAGGCAGCCTGGGGTTGCGTCTGTCTTAGGTCGGAGAGATCGCACTAGTGTCTACGAATGTTCTTACCCGTCACTGATCACCAAGATCTGTCTTAGGTGAGTTCGTACTTTCTAGTGTCTCTCAGTTACCCATCATTGACTGCCAACCCAGCTATGGCTTTAGGCCATTGTATGGAATGCCTTGATCGACCTGATCCAGATGATGATAATGGACCTGTATCTGTTGTGCCTTAGAAACGGCTTCTACTTGCTGCTTAATGAAAGCCATGATTTTATTAAATATCATGGGCCCGAGGGATATAAAAAGAAGCAATCCTAACAGAGGACCTAATAAGGGGAGGAGGTAGGGGAGTATGCCATTGAGTCCACTCCAAAGAGGATTGTTGAACAATTCTCTTCATCTCTTCTCCAAGTCTTCTTGGAGCCGCTTGATTTTATCACGTACCACACCGGATTTGTTCGTGTAGAAGCAGCATTTTTCCTGCAAAGCTAAACAAATTCCTCCCTGCTCTGCAGTAAGTAAATCTAATCCTCTTCTATTCTGGAGGACTACCTCCGCAAGAGAATCTATCTGATCTTGTAGGTCTTGGATAGTGCTAGAAAGCGCTTGAACATCATCTATTAATTGATGGGATAACTTCATAGACATTCCTAACCCTGCTGTTCCAGCGGCAAGTGCGCCAGATATCCCTAATCGTACTAAGAGGGGAATAAATTGTACAGCTCTTTTTGAGTGTCCTGCTAAATAGTCAAAACTAGGAATAGGAACTGGTTCATCTCCAGAGATGACATCAATATCTGGTAATAAGGTGGCCAAAACACAGATGCCTGTCCAATTCTGAGGCAAAGTTGGATAAGCTAAATTTCTACCACAGACAAAAACCGCTCCTCTGGTAGGACATATAGATACATTATAGGTTATAAATCTACTGCAACTATTAAATGTTATAAAACCTACATCTATATCATAACTATTGTTTTGAAAATTACCCTTAAAGCATGTATGATTAGAAAATCCTACAGGTTGCACTCCAAATGGTAAACTATAGCTACAGTTATTATTAACTTCTGATATTGATTGATTAGCAGGTAAGGCTAGGGGCATAGGAGTCCCTATAGTCATACATAACCAGCAATCAGCAGCTAAAGTGGGATTGGAAATATTTAAAGCTTTATGCGTGGCATCTAAGATATCAATAGTTTGAGTATCTAAATCTACTCCTCTTGACTTTGGCAAAGCTAAAGGATGATAATGAAGTTTTGGATATAATTGTTCCATAATCTGTTCAATTCTCTTCTGAGCTATTAATTCTTTTATTTTATCTTGGGGGCCTCCTCCATCAGAGACATGAATAGGAGCCCTTTTTGACCAACATACTGCTTGTCCTATTGTGCCAGAGCAGGATGCTTGAGCATACTGACTATGAGATCCCCCTGGCTGAATTGGTCCCCAATCGCCCCCTATGAAACCTCCTCAAGTTTTTTGCAGTATTGCAGTAAAATAGGATCTGTTATTATAGGTGCATTCTTGAACTGATGTATAACATGATGAATGCATCTGATCTAAATAAGAGGTGCAGGGACATTGTCCTGGTATACCCTTAATACTGGGTATGATGGGTGGTTTATTTACACATTGCCACTTTGGGCTCTTCAAGCCCCCTAGCTGACTAGAATCTGCTGCTAAATAAGCAGTCTTTGTGCCACAATCAACTGTCTTGTATTGATTGTTGGGTAATTTATAATCAGTGGCAGTTCCACCCTTGCAGTCACAAGGTTTTCCAAACATAGAGTCATATAAATCTTTCTTACTTACCGGTGCTTGTAAGCCCACTTCTCCTGGAGCAATGTTGATGTAAATTATGGTTATGAACAGCAATCCTGCGGAGTTCTTCATGTCTGTAAGGAATTAGGCTACTTTTGGGTTACAGCAGAGTCTATTTGTTTTATTAATCTTTCTGGTAACCAATGAGCAGAGTGTGATTCTCTAGAATACACACATACTGAACCACACCCCCATATAAGGACTGGATCAGGCCCATGCCAGGAATTGTGTAAAGGATCTTTCCACGGAATGGAGGCATACTTTGTTTGAGTGGATGATTGCCAAAACCTCTGAGCTGCAGAAAGTCCCTGACTGTCTAAAGTTAAAAAATTTAAAATGAATAAAGTATGAGATAAATTATGGGGTGTTCCTTTTGTGGGGTACCATTCCCCCTTTTTTATTTTATTTAGAGTGCATTTTATGGTTTAATTAGCTCTTTCTACTATACCTTGGCCTTGAGGATTATAGGGTATTCCTGTGATATGTTTAATATGTAGTTTTGTACAGAAATCTGCAAAACGAGAACTGGTGTACCCAGGTCCATTGTCTGTCTTTAAAGAATCTGGTTTTCCCATAAAGGAAAGGGCTGCTAACATGTGGGATATAACATGTTTAGTAGCTTCTCCTGTTTGTAATGAAGCAAAGATATAGCCACTAAATGTATCTATTGATACATGGATATACTTTAAGTTTCCAAATTCAAGGAAATGTGTAACATCCATTTGCCATAATGCATTAGGTAATAATCCTTTGGGGTTAACCCCCAAGTGTGGTGTAGGTGCTGTTTGCAAGCACTGAGGACAATTTTTTACTATTTGTCTAGCCTGTTCTTTAGTTATTTTGTGTATGAGTCTTAAAGTTTTTGCGTTAAGGTGATGTAGCTGGTGAGTCTCTTGAGCTGTGGGAACACCAGCCTGTGCTATAAGGACAAGGAACAAATTTTGTGTGCCAGCATCAGCCATTGCATTGCCTTTAGATAAAGGGCCAGGAAGACCAGTATGAGCTCTTAAATGTCCTATATAGAATGGTTGTGTTCTCTGATGGATTAAAGTTTGTAATTGTCTAAATAAATCACTGGCAGTGGAGGCAGTTTTGATTTGTCCTACTGTTTCAAGTAATGGAACTGAGTGTGCAATATAAGCACTATCTGTATAGATGTTTAAGGCCTGATTAGGAAATGTAGCAAATACAGCAATGACTGCATGTAGTTCAATGAGCTGAGCAGAAGAACACTGTGTATGAAATCGAGTTACTGAATTATTGACTACATAGACAGCTATTCCATTGGAAGATCCATCAGTAAACACCAACAAGGCATTGTCTAGGGGTTTGTGAGAAGTCTTAATAGGGAAAATAAATTCATGTCTATTTGCAAAATCTAGTAATTTATCAGGAGGATAGCGATTATCAATATGGCCACTATAAGAAGCTAGAGCAATGGGCCATGCCTCAGTGTTTTGCATTAGCCAGTCAATTTGTTGACTAGTGTAGGGTAAAATTAATTCATCAGGTTCATTCCCAAAATAACATTTTCCTTGATTTCTGCCTATCATTATTAATTGGGATGTAGCCATGTAATATGGTTCCAGAACCTTTTTTGGTGATGCAGGTAAATGAAGCCATAACAAAGGAGATTTTTGCCAAAACACAGCTGTGGGAGATTGTTTAGTTGTACAGATTATTAATTTTAAAGGCTGTTCATAATCAATGAACGTAGTGCCTTGATTTTGTATAGCTTGTTCTATTAGTTTCAATGATTGTCGTGCCTCTGGTGTGAGTTGCCTAGGAGAATTGGGATTTGCATCGCCTTGCAAAATGTCATATAGAGGTTTTAGTTCATATTTGCTGAGTTTTAAATAAGGAACTAACCAATTAATATCTCCAAGTAGTTTTTGAAAATCATTGAGTGTTTGTAATTTACCTAGCCTTAGTTCTACCTTTTGTGATGTAATATGTGTTCCTTGCAATTGACATTCTAGATATGTATAAGGGTCTGTTAATTGGACTTTATCAGGGCAATGACTAGCCCGTGATTCTGCAGAGCAGCTTTCATGTCTGCATAGCATTGCAAGACTTGAGACCCACTTTTTCCTGCTATAAGAATGTCATCCATATAGTGAATAACATACATTTGAGTCCATGAGTTTCTAACTTGTTGGAGAGCAGTGGCAACATAAGATTGACACAAAGTAGGGCTACTGGCCATACCTTGAGGAAGAACTTTCCATTGATATTGTTTCATAGGATCTTTAAAGTTAATGGATGGCAAACTGAAGGCAAATCTTTTTTGGTCCTCTGGGTGTAAAGGAATAGTGAAAAAACAATCCTTCAAATCTACTATTATTTTATAATATCCCAGAGGGATGGCGGCTGGAGAAGGGAGGCCTGGTTGTAAAGCTCCCATTAAAACCATAGTTTTATTAACCGCTCGCAAGTCCTGTAATAGTCTCCATTTTCCTGATTTTTTCTTTATAACAAATATAGGAGTGTTCCAAGGAGAGTTGCTTTCTATAATATGTCCAGCTGCCAATTGCTCCTTAACCAATTGATGTGCAGCCTTTAATTTTTCAGAAGTCAGAGGCCACTGATCAACCCACACAGGAATGTCGGATAACCAACTTATCTTATCTGCATGAGCTACAGGAGAATCAGCAGCCCCTAGGAGAAATACCCTAAACCTGTTCTTTGAGAATTCCCCAAAGGGGTTAAAGGCTCAATTATGCCCTGGGTATCTTTGCCTAAACCTTTCCCAGGAATGTGTCCTTGATTAAGCATTTGAACTGTAACAATGGTATTTGGACTGCCCATAATCATTCCCATTTGAGATAAAAGGTCACGTCCCCAAAGATTAATAGGAAGTCCTGCAATTACAAAGGGTTGAATAGTTCCTTCATGATTTTCCGAATCTTTCCATGTCAAGAGTTTTTTTTTTTTTTTGCATTTTTCTGAAGCTAGAAACAGGGAGAGACAGTCAGACAGACTCCCGCATGCGCCCGACCGGGATCCACCCAGCACGCCCACCAGGGGCGACGCTCTGTCCACCAGGGGGCGATGCTCTGCCCATCCTGGGCGTCGCCATGTTGCGACCCTCCTGGGTGTCGCCATGTTGCGACCAGAGCCACTCTAGCGCCTGGGGCAGAGGCCACAGAGCCATCCCCAGCGCCCGGGCCATCTTTGCTCCAATGGAGCCCTGGCTGCGGGAGGGGAAGAGAGAGACAGAGAGGAAGGCGTGGCGGAGGGGTGGAGAAGCAAATGGGCGCTTCTCCTATGTGCCCTGGCCGGGAATCGAACCCGGGTCCTCCGCACGCTAGGCCGATGCTCTACCGCTGAGCCAACCGGCCAGGGCCTCCATGTCAAGAGTTTTGAACTTCTTTCAGGGTTAGTGCTCTGTCCAATACCTTTCAAATGAGTAAAAGTTTCCTCTAATGGCCAAGAAGCTGGCCAGCACTCCTTTTTTATTATAGTCACATCAGCCCCAGTATCGATGAGTCCCGAAAATTTTTTTCCATCTAACCATAGTGTCATAATTGGCTTTTGTGGGGTAATGGTTTCAGCCCAATATACATTAGATGAACCAAACCCTCTGGACCCTCTTTGTCCCCCGACAACTTTATTGCTAGTAGATAACATAGGCAACAACAGTAGTTGTGCAAAGCGTTGGCCAGAATTAATAGTATTAATATTGCGAGGAGAGGCAACCATAACTTTAATTTCTCCAATATAATCATTGTCAATTACCCCTGGGAAGACTTGTAAACCTTGCAGGGTGACACTACTTCGTCCTATAATGAGTCCAAATGTGTTTTCAGGTAGAAGCCCATAAATCCCAGTAGGGAGAGCTTGCACCCTGTTGGTCGAATGGGTTTGTGGACATGATATGTATGTTTGCTCGCTTGTGACTTGTAGTGGGTGTGGGGGACAGGCTATAGGCAGGCCAGGTTGTTGTAGCCTGAGGTTTGGTTTTGGGACTAAGCTTTTCCCCACACCCTTGACTGATTGTATGATCTGGGTGGTGCACTCTCATGAGAAATCCAATTATGCCTTGGATAAGTGACTTTGTATTGGAGACTTCCTTGTTTGTATATTGGATTAAGGGATTTTGGTTTTCTACACTATAAAGTGGGACAGACCAGGAGCTCAGACACACAGTTCCTGCTATCACAATTGCAGGGGCTCCCCTGATCCCTTGCCCTTCATGGGAAGAGCTGGTTTTCTGCTTTTCCTTTGTCTTCTTTTGTGGTTTGCCTGTCTTGGTGAGACACCAATAAATAGGATGGCCCCCCATCCTCTGACTCTGCCATTTCTTTATCGTCTGCCCGAATCCAATGGGAACCTGCATGTGAATGGTCACGATGACGGCTCCTGGCCTTACACACCCCCATCTCCGGGGTTAATACTGTGTAGGTGGAGGAACAGAGGTCCAATCCTGCGCTCCCTGGCGTGGCTCTGCAGAGGTCTGAAATGGATTGTTGTGGGTTGGAGGAACAAAACTCATTGCCCCATAGATTTGCTTGTTTTTCGGGGCCTGGGGCTGGCCCCGCTTCCCGTTTCCCTGAATCTGAGGCAGTGGATTGCCTTGGGCATCTGTTTTTGACTTACATTCATTTGCCCAGTGATACCCCCGCTTGCAGCGAGGACATAACCCAGGAGCTTGTTGGCCTTTAGATGAAAAGTCTTTCTTGCCCTTACAGTTCCTAGCAAAATGCCCTGTCTCACCACAATTATAGCATTTATTATTTCCCTGTTGTGCTAAAAACTGTTTAACTGTGAAACCTTGTAATGCTGCAGCCATGGCTAATCCTTGCTGATAGGCTGAGCCTATATCCGAACACAGGCGGATATATCCACTTAAATCAGTCTTTTTCTTATAGGGTCTTATGGCGGCCTGACAAGCAGCGTTAGCATTCTCAAATGCAAGTTGTTTTACAAAGTCAGTCCCAGAATCAGCGCTGCCAAAGATTCTACCAGCTGCTGTAATCAATCTATGCACAAAATCAGCAAAAGGTTCGTCAGGACCTTGTTTGATACTAGTCAGAGAGGCGCTCATGTCTCCTTTAGTAGGGAGTTTCCTCCATGCTCTAGTGCCTGCGGACTGTATTTGAGCAAAAAATCCAGGATCATATTGCATGTGATTATCACTAATAGCAAAATTTCCTTCTCCTATTAACATATCAAAAGTCCAACCATTATTGGCCTGAGCATTTCTTCTAGCTGTGTCTCTGCAAACTTCTACATATTCTGATTTCCACAGTAGATAATCACCGCCTGCTAAAGTGGCGCGAGCTAATGTTTGCCAGTCCCTGGGAGTAAGCCAATGTTCTGCTATTGATTCTAAATAGCCATTGTGTACGGGGCAGTAGCTCCATATTGAGCTACGGCAAGCTTTAACTCTTTAATAACTTTAAAATCAAAACCTGCATGATGCCTCCAAGCTTGTCCTTGAGCATCAGTAGTTTCAGTGACCAGATATGCCTCTGGTCCCTCAGTTATTGACACAAGAGGAGCAGAAGGAGAATTAAGAGGCCTTTGTTTCTCATTTCCCTTAGTGGGAGGATGATTCTTATTGGTAGAAGGAGGCTTTCCAGTTTTAAGTCTTTCAAGCTGAATTATTAAGTCCTGATGTTCTTTTTCTAATTTAATCTGTTCTTTTAAATATTCTATTTTATCTTTTAACTGCTTTTGAGGATCTATGATAGGGAAAGCACTGGGAGCTGAAGGCCGTGGTGCTATGTAAGGAGGTGGCTGATAATCATCATTGTGATATTTAGCTGCCTGTTCTGCTATCTCATCCCAGTCAACTTCCTCAGGGTCTGCTTTAGACGACTCCTCCTCACTTTGATCTTCCTCATTAGTACTAGATTCATTAGAATTTTCTTTGTCTACTTCTAATTCAGTTAATTTTGGATAAATTTTTGAGATTTCAGTTTTCTTACCATGAGTTTTCTTTTTCTTATCTAATTTTTTACATTTAGCCTTAGAGGGAAGGGCAGTGGCCTCTTCTTCTTCACTCTCTAAGGATATGAGATCTTCCTGATTCTTTTTCAGTTCTGGAGTTTTTGGATTAGATTTAACTTCTTGTAAAATAGCTTGTCCTTTTTCTACTACATTAGCTACTACAGGATCAAATTGTCTTTGTGACAATAATTCATTTATAAGATTCCAATAAGAAAAGGCTGTTACAGGGACCTTTTCAGGTCCGAAAGTATTATAATAATCCTGCATAGCATCACCTACTCTTTTCCATCTTTTTGGGTCAATAGTACCTTCAATAGGAAACCAGGGACAAAGATCTTTTATATAATCAAAATACTTGCATAACTGTTTAACTTTAACCTTTACTCCTCGTGCCTTTAAAGCTTGTCCTAACTGTTCCACAAATAACTCATGCTGACTTATTTCTTGCCCCATGATCGTCGCATTTACTCACCAGCCCTGATTTTCTCAGCAGGCTCCCGAGAAATGTCTGGATTTGGGTGCACCTGATGCGACGTCCTTCACTGGATCCCCTATCTTCCAGCCCCGCATTGGGCGCCACTTGACCCATCCCGCAGGTCGAGCAACGGAGACTCTAAGTGGGGAGTGAGGATTCTACGAGGCAAGAGGCACAAAGAATGGAGACAAGACAGGATTCTGATCAAGTCTCATTTTATTACAGACAGGTTACAGATTATATAGGGGAAAATATGTGAGAATAGCAAACTGAGGAATGAGGATGTGTTTTCATGAAAGCTGAAAAGACAAAGCCTATTCTTAGAGAGGAGTATCCTGCACAAACAGGCAGTGAGAACTACCTGCAGGTATGCTTCTGTGAAACACCTCAGGGCGTACTGACCTCAGGGCGTAATGAGGCTTGCACTGCAGGCAAGTAAACAACGAAGTTTCACTTAGGCAAGCTGTTCCCTTTACAGCTCCTCGGGGTATCCATTGACCCCAACAACTATCAAATCGAATACAACAACATATTAAAAAAATAATGCATCATGATCAAGTGGGATTCATCCCAGAATCTCAAGGATGGTTCAACATACGTAAAACGGTTAACGTAATACACTATATCAACAAAACAAAGAACAAAAACCACATGATCTTATCAATAGACGCAGAAAAGGCTTTTGATAAAATACAACACAATTTTATGTTTAAGACTCTCAACAAAATGGGTATAGAAGGAAAATATCTCAACATGATAAAGGCCATATATGATAAACCATCAGCTAACATCATATTAAATGGCACTAAACTGAAGGCTTTCCCCCTTAAATCAGGAACACGACAGGGTTGTCCACTCTCTCCACTCTTATTTAATGTGGTACTAGAGGTTCTAGCCAGAGCAATCAGACAAGACAAAGAAATAAAAGGCATCCATATTGGAAAAGAAGAAGTAAAGGTATCACTTTTTGCAGATGATATGATCCTATACATCGAAAACCCCAAAGAATCCACAAAAAGACTACTAGAAACAATAAGCCAATACAGTAAGGTCGCAGGATACAAAAAATTAACATACAGAAGTCAATAGCCTTTCTATATGCCAACAATGAAACAACTGAGAACAAACTCAAAAGAATAATCCCCTTCACAATTGCAACAAAAAAAATAAAAAACTTAGGAAAAAACATAACAAAGAATGTAAAGGACTTATATAATGAAAACTATAAACCCTTGTTAAGAGAAATCGAGAAAGATATAATGAGATGGAAGAATATTCCTTGTTCTTGGTTAGGAAGAATAAATATAATCAAGATGGCTATATTACCCAAAGCAATATACAAATTTAATGCAATTCCCATCAAAATTCCAATGACATTTTTTAAAGAAATAGAGCAAAAAATCATCAGATTTATATGGAACTATAAAAAACCCCGAATAGAAAAAGCAATCCTAAAGAAAAAGAATGAAGCTGGGGGCATTACAATACCTGACTTCAAACTCTATTATAGGGCCACGACAATCAAAACAGCATGGTATTGGCAGAAAAATAGACACTCAGACCAATGGAACAGAATAGAAAGCCCAGAAATAAAACCACATATATATAGTCAAATAATTTTTGATAAAGGGGCCAACAACACACAATGGAGAAAAGAAAGCCTCTTCAATAAATGGTGCTGGGAAAACTGAAAAGCCACATGCAAAAGAATGAAACTGGACTACAGTTTGTCCCCCTGTACTAAAGTTAACTCAAAATGGATCAAAGATCTAAACATAAGACCTGAAACAATTAAGTATATAGAAGATGACATAGGTACTCAACTCATGGACCTGGGTTTTAAAGAGCATTTTATGAATTTGACTCCACAGGCAAGAGAATTGAAGGCAAAAATTAATGAATGGGACTACATCAGACTAAGAAGTTTTTGCTCAGCAAGAGAAACTGATAACAAAATAAACAGAAAGCCAACTAAATGGGAAATGATATTTTCAAACAACAGCTCAGATAAGGGCCTAATATCCAAAATATACAAAGAACTCATAAAACTCAACAACAAACAAACAAACAATCCAATAAAAAAATAGGAAGAGGACATGAACAGACACTTCTCCCAGGAGGAAGTACAAATGGCCAACAGATATATGAAAAGATGCTCATCTTCTTTAGTTATTAGAGAAATGCAAATCAAAACTGCAATGAGATACCACCTCACACCTGTTAGATTAGGTATTATTAACAAGACAGGTAATAGCAAATGTTGGAGAGGCTGTGGAGAAAAAGAAACCCTCATACACTGTTGGTGGGAATGTAAAGTAGTAAAACCATTATGGAAAAAAGTATGGTGGTTCCTCAAAAAACTGAAAATAGAACTACCTTATGACCCAGCAATCCCTCTACTGGGTATATACCCCAAAAACTCAGAAACATTGATATGTAAAGACACATGCAGCCCCATGTTCATTGCAGCATTGTTCACAGTGGCCAGGACATGGAAACAACCAAAAAGTCCGTCAATAGATGACTGGATAAAGAAGATGTGGCACATATACACTATGGAACACTACTCAGCCATAAGAAATGATGACATCGGAACATTTACAGCAAAATGGTGGGATCTTGATAACATTATACAAAGTGAAATAAGTAAATCAGAAAAAACCAGGAACTGCATTATTCCATATGTAGGTGGGACATAAAAGTGAAACTAAGAGACATTGATAAGAGTGGGGTGGTTATGGGGGGAGGGGGGAAAGGGAGAAGGAAAGGGGGAGGGGCACAAAGAAAACTAGATAGAAGGTGACAGAGGACAATCTGACTTTGGGTGATGGGTATGCAACATAATTGAAAGACAAGATAACCTGGACTTGTTGATCTTTGCATATATGTAACCTGATTTATTGATGTCACCCCATTAAAAAAATAAAATTGTAATTAAAAAAAAAAGAAAGAAAATTAACTTTAATATACACAGGTTGGTTTCTGAAGATGGCGCTGGAATAGTCAGACATACCAACATCCACCTCCCAGAACCAAAGTGGATTACAAAATAATTTTAAGAACTATCATCTGGAAAAATCAACTTTGGACTAAACTAAGAGGACTCTTCAAACAAGGAACACTGAAGAAGGCACACTGAGACTGAGAAAATGTGAATGCAGAGAAATGCAACACAAATGAACCAAGAGAAATCCCCAGAAATGGACCTAAGTGAATCAGATATAACCAAATTACCAGATGCAGAGTTTAAAATAATGATTGTTAAGATGCTCAAAGATATTAGAACAACAATAGATGGTCATTACGAACACCTAAATAAAGAGATAGCAAATATAAAAAAGGACATTGAAATAATAAAAAAAGAATCATTCAGAAATGAGAAATACAATATCTGAAATAAAGAACACAATGTAAGGAATTAAAAGCAGGATGGATGAAGTGGAGAATCGAATCAGTGAGTTAGAGGACATGATAAATAAAGGCACAGAAGCAAAGCAGAAAAAAAAAAGAGACTCACAAAGTATGAGGAAACTCTAAGAGAGCTCTTTGACAACATGAAGAGAAATAACATCTGCATCATAGGGGTTCCTGAAGAAGAAGAGAAAGAACAAGGGATAGAGACTTTGTTCAAGCATATCATAGCTGAAAACTTCTCTCAATTAAGGCAGGAAAATGTCTCACATGTTCAGGAAGCACAGATAACTTCATTAAGGAGAAATCCAAAGAAATCAACACCAAGACACATCATAATTAAAATACCAAAGCTAAGTGATAAAGAGAAAATATTAAAAGCTGCTACAGAAAAAAAGACTATCACCTACAAAGGAATCCCCATAAGGATGACTTCTGACTTCTCAACAGAAACACTTGAGGCCAGAAGGGAATGGCAAGAAATATTCAAAGTAATGCAGAACAAGAGCCTATAACCAAGACTACTTTATCCAGCAAGGTTATTATTTAAAATTGAAGGAGAAATAAAAAGCTTTACAGACAAAAAAAAAAAACTCAAGGAATTCACTAAAACCAAACCAAGGCTGCAAGAAATGCTAAGGGACCTGTTGTAAACAGATCAAAGGAGAAAAAGAATATAGCAAAAGAGGAACACAGTTTTAAAGAATAAAATGAAGATAAACAATTACATATCAATAATAACCTTAAATATAAATGGATTAAATGATCCGATCAAAAGACATAGGGTAGCTGCATGGATAAGAAAACAGACCCATACATATGCTGTCTACAAGAGACACACCGTAAATCAAAAGATGCACATAGACTGAAGATAAAAGAATGGGAAAAAAAATATTTCACGCAAATGGAAATGAAAAAAAAGCTGGGGTAGCAATACTTATATCAGACAAAATGGACTTTAAAACAAAGAGTATAATTAGAGATAAAGAAGGTCACTACATAATAATAAAGGGAGCAATCCAACTGGAAGATATAACCATTATAAATATCTACGCAAATAATATAGGAGCACCTAAATATATACAGCAGATTTTGATGGACTTAAAGGGCAAAATCAACAGCAATACTATAATAGTAGGGGATTTCAATACCCCATTAACATCATTAGATAGTTTCTCAAGAAAGAAAATTAACAAAGAAACAGCAGACTTAAAGGACATATTAAATCAACTCGATTTAATAAATATCTTCAGAACCTTTCACCCTAAAACAGCAGAATATGCATTCTTTTCAAGTGCTCATGGTACATTCTCTAGAATAGACCACATGTTAGGGCCAAAAAGTGGTCTCAACAAATTTAAGAAGATTGAAATCATATTAAGAACTTTCTCTGATCACAATGGCATTAAACTAGAAATCAACCACAACAGAAAAACTGAAAAATACTCAAACACTTGGAAACTAAATAGCATGCTATTAAATAGTGAATGGGTAAACAATGAGATCAAAGAAGAAATTAAAAAGTTCCTAGAAACAAACGATAATGAGCATACATCAACTCAAAATTTATGGAACACAGCAAAAGCAGTCCTGAGAGAGAAGTTTATAGCATTACAGGCATATCTCAAGAAGCTAGAAAAAGCTCAAATAAACAACATGACCCTACATCTAAAAGAGCTAGAAAAAGAACAGTAAGTAAAGCCCAGAGCTAGTAGAAGGAAGGAAATAATAAAGATCAGAGCAGAAATAAATGACATAGAGGCTAAAGCAGTGGTTCTCAACCTTTCTAATGCCATGGCCCCGCAATACAGTTCCTCATGTTGCAGTGATCCCAAACCAAAAAATAATTTTGGTGGCTACTTCATAACTGTAATTTTGCTACAGTTATGATTCGGAATGTAAATACTTGATATGCATTACGTATTTTTCGATGGCTTTACGTTGACCCCGGCGGGGTAAGAACCCACAGGTTGAGAACTGCTGGGCTAAAGAAACAATACAGAGGATCAATGAAACCAGGAGCTGGTTCTTTGAAAAGGTAAACAAGATCGATGAACCTTTAACAAGACTCACCAAGAAAAAAAGAAAGAGGACTTAAATAACTAAAATTAGAAATGAGAGTGGAGAAATAACAACTGACACAACAGAAATACAGAAAATTGTAGGAAAATACTATGAAGAACTGTATGCCAAAAAACTAGACAACCTAGATGAAATGGACAAATTCCTTGAAACATATAATCTTCCAAAAATCAATCTGGAAGAATCAGAAAACCTAAACAGACCAATTACAACAAATGAGATTGAAACAGTTTTCAAAAAACTTCCCCAAAAGAAAAGTCCTGGGCCTGATGGCTTCACAAGTGAATTCTACCAAATATTCAAAGAAGAATTTACTCCTATCCTTATCAAGCTATTTCAAAAAATTCAAGAGGAAGGAAGACTTCCAAGCTCCTTTTATGAGGCGAGCATAATTCTGATTCCAAAACCAAGAAAGACAACACAAAAAAAGAAAATTAAAGGCCAATATCCCTGATGAATTTAGATGCAATAATTCTCAACAGAATATTAGCAAACCAGATCCAGCAATATATGAAAAAAATCATACACCATGATCAAGTGGGATTTATTCTTGGGAGGCAAGGCTGGTACAATATTTGCAAATCAATTAATGTGATTTATCACATAAACAAAAGGAAGGAGAAAAACCACATGATAATTTCAATCGATGCAGAAAAAGCATTTGATAAAATTCAGCACCCATTCATGATCAAAACTCTCAGCAAAGTGGGAATACAGGGAACATACTTCAACATGATAAAGGCCATCTATATCAAACCCACAGTCAACATCATACTCAATGGGCAAAAATTAAAAGCAATCCCCTTAAGATCAGAAACAAGGCAGGGGTGCCCCCATTCACCACTCTTATTCAACATAGTTCTGGAAGTCCTAGCCACAGCAATCAGACAAGAAGAAGAAATAAAAGGCATCCAAATTAGAAAAGAAGAAGTAAAGCTATCATTATTTGAAGATGATATGATATTGTATATAGAAAACCCTAAAGTCACAGTAAAAAAACTACTAAACCTCATAAATGAATTCAGCAAGATGGCAGGATATAAAATTAATACTCAAAAATCAGAGACATTTTTATACACTAACAATGAACTGTCAGAAAGAGAAATTAAGGAAGCAACCCCCTTTACCATTGCAACCAAAAAAATAAAGTACCTGGGAGTAAATTTAACCAGGGAGATTAAAGACTTGTACTCGGAAAATTATAAAACATGGATTAAAGAAATCAAGGAAGATACAAGTGGAGGCATATACCGTGCTCATGCTTAGGAGGAATAAACATCATTAAAATGTCTATATTACCCAAAGCAATTTATAAATTTAATGCAATACTGATTAAAATACCAATGACTTACTTCAAAGATATAGAACACATATTCCAAAAATTTATATAGAACCAAAATAGAACACAAATAGCCTCAGCAATCTTGAAAAGGAAGAATAAAGCAGGAAGTATCACACTTCCGGATATCAAGTTATAAGGCCATTGTACTCAAAACAGCCTGGTACTGACATAAGAACAGGCATATAGATCAATGGAACAGAACTGAGAACCCAGAAATAAACCCACACTTTTATGGACAAGTGATATTTGACAAAGGAGGTAAGAGCATACATTGGAGTAAAGACAGCCTCTTCAACAAATGGTGTTGGGAAAATTGGACAGCTACCCACAAAAAAATGAAACTAGACCACCAACTTACACCATTCACAAAAATAAACTCAAAATGGATAAAAGACTTAAATGTAAGCCTTAAAACCATAAACATCTTAGAAGAAAACATAGGCAGTAAGTTCTCTGACATCTCTCGCAGCAATATATTTGCCGATTTGTCTCCACAGGCAAGTGAAATAAAAGACACAATAAACAAGTGGGACTTTATTAAACTAAAAAGCTTCTGCACAGCTAAAGACAATAAGAACAGAATAAAAAGACAAACTACACAATGGAAGAATATATTTAACAATGCGTCTGATAAGGGGTTAATAACCAAAATTTATAAAGAACTTATAAAACTTAATACCAGGAAGACAAACAATCCAATCCAAAAATGGGCAAAAGAAATGAATAGACACTTCTCCAAAGAGGACATACAGATGGCCAATAGGCATATAAAAAAATGTTCAACATCACTAATCATTAGAGAAATGCAAATTAAAACCACAATGAGATATTACCTCACACCAGTCAGAATGGCTCTCATCAATAAAACAACACAGAATAAGGGCTGGCGAGGATGTGGAGAAAAGGGAACCCTCCTGCACTGCTGGTGGGAATGCAGACTGGTGCACCCACTGTGGAAAACAGTATGGAGATTCCTCAAGAAATTAAAAATCGAACTGCCTTTTGACCCAGCCATACCACTGTTAGAAATATACCCCAAGAACACCATAGCACTGTTTGAAAATAAGAAATGCACCCCCATGTTTATGGCAGCATTGTTCACAATAGCAAAGATCTGGAAACAGCCCAAGTGGACGAGTGGATTAAAAAGCTTTGGTATATATATACTATGGCATACTACTCAGCCATAAGAAATGATGACATCAGATCTTTTACAACAACATGGATGGACCTTGATAACATAATACTGAGCGAAATAATTAAATCAGAAAAACTAAGAACTATATAATTCCATACATAGGTGGGACATAAAGATGAGACTCAGAGACATGGACAACAGTGTTGGGGTTACAGGGTGAGGGGGGAGGTGAGGGAGGGGGTTGGGGCAGGGGAGGTGAGGGAGGGGGTTGGGGAAGGGGAGGTGAGGGAGGGGGTTGGGGCAGGGGTGGGGCACAAAGAAAACCAGTTAGAAGGTGACAGAAGACAATTTTATCAATGTCACCCCATTAAAATTAGTCAAAAAAAAAAAAAGAAAGAAAAAAAGAATGTGTCTCACGGCTAATTCAGGCAGTTAGAAGAATAGTATAAGGATGGTAATTCTGTTTCTCAGGCCATATCCTTCAAAAGGGGCCCCAAGCAATTTGGTGATTTGGCTCCTCTGATTTTGCCAATTGGATTTTTAAAAAAATAGGTCAGGAACGTCCTGAAATGGAACTAACAACACATGAGCATAAATTTAAAGGACTTTTAGATACTGGAGCTGATGTATCTGTTATTGCTAAACTACATTGGCCTCCTTCCTGGCCTACTCATGCAGCAGCCACAGAATTACAAGGTATCGGGCAGAGTAAATCTGCTCAACAAAGTTCTAGTTTTCTACATTGAGAAAATTAGGAAGGTCATTCTGGATTTTTAAGCTTTATGTGCTCCCTGGATGGCCAATTAATTTGTGGGGTAGAGATGTTTTGAAAAATATGGGAGCATTGCTTGTCAGTCCTAATGGTTTAGTCAGTACTCAGATGCTTGATCAGGGATTTTCGCCCACCAAGGGACTAGGGAAAGAACAGCAAGGAATTCTCACCCCCATAGAAGTGGCATCCAATACCAGAAGGTGTGGATTAGGATATCAAAATTTAGCACAGGGGCCTTGGTAGCTCCTGCTACCTCAATAATGCATTGTGCAGACCCAATTACTTGGAAATCAGATAATCCTGTATGGGTAGACCAATGGCCCCTTCCTCAGAAGAAACTTAGGGCAGCTGCTCAATTGGTATAAGAGCAGCTACAGCTTGGGCACATTGAACCATCTAATAGCCCATGGAATACACTTCCATATTTTGATCTTGTTGCCTCCTGGATTATCAAGGGGCATAGGCGACACTTACAGTTTATAGGGTTTGAGCCTCAAAATTATTGTTGTTTCTTTTTTCAAAGGATCAACAACAATGGCTCTGGGAAACTTCCACTAAATGGCAAATCGCTCTTGCAAATCAATGGACAACTTTATACTGAAACGGTCAACTTAAAATCAGCTCAAAGTTTAGAATTATATGCCATGATCATGGCTTTTCAGCATATGCCATATTCCCCCTTTAATCTATACACAGACAGCGAATATTTACTTATGGTGTTTCCACTATAAAGACTGCTGTCTTAGGGACAAATGCTTATGAACTATTTCAGCAGTTCCTCCTTCTTCAAATACTTGCATGTCAACATAGAGCTCCATGTTTTATAGGACATACTCGAGAGCTCACTCCATGCTCCCTGGAGCTTTAGCACAAGGCAATGCCCTTTTTCTTTCTTTCTTTCTTTCTTTCTTTCTTTCTTTCTTTCTTTCTTTCTTTCTTTCTTTCTTTCTTTCTTTCTTTCTTTTTCTTTTTCTTTTTTTTTTTTTTGTATTTTTCTGAAGTTGGCAATGAGGAGGCATTCAGACAGACTCCCGCATGCGCCCAACCGGGATCCACCTGGCACGCCTACCGGGGGGGATGCTCTGCCCATCTGGGGTGTTGCTCTGTTGCAACCAGAGCCATTCTAGTGCCTGAGGCAGAGGCCACAGAGCTTTCCTCAGCACCTGGGCCAACTTTGCTCCAATGGAGCCTTGGCTGCGGGAGGGGAAGAGAGAGACAGAGAGGAAGGAGAGGGGGAGGGGTGGAGAAGCAGATGGTCACTTCTCCTGTGAGCCCTGGCTGGGAATCAAACCTGGGACTCCTGCATGCCAGGCCAACACTCTACCACTGAGCCAACCAGCCAGGACCTAGGAATGCCCTTGTTGATCAAGCTACCCAAAAGAAAATTATTTGGAGCAACCATGACAGATCGAGCAATTCAGTCTCATACTATTCATCACCAGAATGCTGCAGCCCTGTGTAAACAGTTTCAACTTTTTTGGGAAGCAGCATGGCAGATTGGGAAATCCTGTCCAAGGGGTCCTATACTACAATCTGCCCCTTCATTTGGAGTTAACCCTCAAGGAGCCCTACCAGGACAACTTTGGCAAATGGATGTTACCCATATACCTTCATTTAGCAAACAGTCCTATGTCCATATTACAGTGGATACATATTCTGGATTTATAGTAACCTCTGTCAGAATAGGAGAGGCTGCTAAGCATGTTATAGCTCATTGTGTGTATGCATTGTTCTATTATTGGATTTCCCAAACTGGTTAAACTGATAATGCTCCTGCATATGGAGCAAAAGCTTTTACTGTATTTTGTCTAACCTTTGGAATTATGTGTATTTCTTACAATCTTTAAAGTCAAGGTATTATTAAAGTGTACCCAGCAAATATTTTAAGGTCAATTTAAAAAAATTTAAAAGGGGAGAGTCATATCCTGGAACTCCTACGGGTCTACCATATCCTGCTTTTTACTTAAAAAATTTTTTAATCTCTTTTGAATGCTGATGAACAGGAAACACCAAACCTTTTTCTCCTGCAAGCTTCTACCTTCTTTATTTGATCCAGCTAATAACACTGTTTTGTCTTTTTCCAAATAGCTCCAGATATATGGAAAAGATTTATATAGGCAGATGGGGATCCTCAAACCCCTCAGAGAGATCTTCTGAGCATGCCTTTTAAGATACCAAGAGGCAGGAAAAGCCCAATAGAGATCAGGGGAACTACCAGCTTTTAGGATATGCCCTTAAAGGCTCCAATGCCGCAAAGGGGTCTCATAGGATGCCATCTGGGTCCTGCTTCAATAGTGGAAATGACGGTCATTGAGCTAAAGCCTGCCAGACTTACATGCCTCTGCTGTGAGGAAACAGGGACACTGAAAGGTAGGCTTCTCCCTCACTCCTCTAAGGGAGGGTTCAGTCTCTTCCAGCCCTGCTCCAGCCACCTATGACCTAACTTTGCCCAGAATGCTGGGGTTTGCCACTGAAGGCTGAAGGTTCCCAGGGCCATTGGACCTATCTACGACACTGTGGACGAGCCTAAGGTATTTCTTTCAAGAAGCAGATAAACTGATTTTATTTGCACAAGGGCCACTTAACTATGTATTGCCTGAATAGTCAGGTTTTTTTATTCTTCCCTCAAAGATCTCTGTTGTGAGTGTTGATAGTCCTATTTTCTGCTGCTTTGTTTAATATATAGTGTTTCCTTAATTCCTCCTACCTCAATGCCCCACTCATATTTCAGGCTGGGACCTACTCCTAATATATAGCTCTCTTTCCCCCCTTTTGCCAACTTCTATTATGAATCTACCTTTGCCAACCAGCTTAGTGTATCCCAATGTTCTCTTTACCAAGCCACAGTCACAGAGCTCCAGGGAAAAGCAAGCTGGTCTAATCTCTCCAGGCAGAGAAGAACAGAAGCTCCATCTCCACACATGCTGCAGATGGCTTTTTCAGTCTACCTGAATCATTACCAGCTAGTAGCAGTGGTCATTGGGACTTGGACATGAGCTGCAAAGTATAGAATTGTGACAACAGTTCCAGTGCCATGTGGACTTTTCCTGGATGTGGACTTTTTTTGGACTCCTGCTTCTTGTGACAGCTCCTAACAGACTGAACTGTGGTTGGGTTGCATTTCTCAGGGATTTGGCAAGGTGTTGGGCCCAACTTGGACTTGGTGAACATGTTAAGGACACTACTCTTTTATGGATTCTTGCTGTATTGGCCAAGAGTTTGCTTAAAGGCTTTAATCACTGTAAAAAAAAATATAAGACTGGATAAAGAAGATATGGCACATATACACCATGGTATACTATTCAGCCATAAGAAATGATGACATTGGATCACTTACAACAAAATGGTGGGATCTTGATAACATTACACGGAATGAAATATGTAAATCAGAAAAAAACAAGAACTGTAGGATTCCATACATTGGTGGGACATAAAAACGAAACTAAGAGACATGGACAAGAGTGTGGTGGTTACAGGGGGCAGGGGGAGGGAAGGAGGGAAGGAGCGAGAGGTAGAGGGGGAGGGGGAGGGGCACAAAGAATACTAGATAGAAGGTGACGGAGGACAATCTGACTTTGGGTGATGGGTATGCAACAGAATTGAATGACAAGATAACCTGGACATGTTTTCTTTGAATATATGTACCCTGATTTATTGATGTCACCCCATTAAAATTAATAAAAATTTATTAAAAAATAATAATACACAGGGTTCAGGTAAACATTTCTATAGCATTTGAACTGTTGATTATATTGTATAACCATTAGCCCAAGTCAAATCATTTTCCACCACCTATATTTGTCCCTCCTTATACCCTTCCCACACCCCCCTCCCCTCCCTCTTCCCCACATCACCCTCCCTCTGGTAACCACTTCACTGTTATCTATGTCCATGAGTCTCAGTTTTTATAGCCCGCCTGTTGTATATCTAATATTAATTTTTAATTAATTTTAATTTATTGTGTTTACATAGATTCAACTGCCCCACTGAATATATTCCCCCCAGGCCTGTGTTCCTCTCAACATCCCCGTTATTCCCCTTACCTCCCTCCCCCCAATGCCCTTCCCCCTTCCCTCCAGAATTTGCTTTCCTGCTCTTTATAACGCTGTGTTATGTGTATATAATTTTACAAATCCCTTTCCCTTTTCTGATTCCATCCTCTCATCCCCTTTCCCTCTGTCCACTTTCCCTCTGGTCCCTTTGATTCTGTCTCTGCCTCTATTCCGTTCCTCAGTTCACATTGTTCATTGGATTCCTCATATGAGTGAGGTCATACGATATTTTTCTTTCTCTGCCTGTCTTATTTCACTTAACATAATAGTTTCCAGGTCCATCCATTCTGTCGCAAAAGATAAGATTTCCTTCTTCCTCATGGCCCCATAGTATTCCATTGTATGTACCACTGCTTTTTAATCCACTTGTCCACTGATAAACACTTGGGCTGTTTCCAGATCTTGGCTATTGTAAACAATGCTGCCATGAACATGAGGGTGCATTTCATGAATCAGTGATTTAGTATTCTTAGGATATATTCCTAAAAGTGGGTCAAGAGGCAGTTCAATATTTAATTTTTTGAGGAATCTCCATACTGTTTTCACAGTGGCTGCACCAGTCTGCATTCCCACCGGCAGTGCAGGAGGGTTCCCTTTTCTCCACACCCTCGCCAGCACTTATTCTGTGTTGTTTTGTTAATGAGCGCCATTCTGACTGGTGTGAGGTGGTATCTCATTGTGGTTTTAATTTGCATTTCTCTAATGATTGATGATGTTGAATATTTTTTCATCTGCCTATTGGTCATCCATATGTCCTCTTTGGAGAAGTGTCTATTCATTTCTTTTGCCCATTTTTTTTTTTCTGAAGTGAGAAGCGGGGAGGCAGTCAGACAGACTCCTGCATGAGCCTGACCATGGTCCACCCACCATGCCCACCAGGGGGCAAAGCCTGGCTCCTCTGGGGCGTTGCTCCACTGCAACCAGAGCCATTCTAGTGCCTGAGGGGGAGGACATGGAGCCATCCTCAGCGCCCAGGACAACTTTGTTCCAATGAAGCCTTAACTGCAGGAGGGAAAATGAGAGATAGAGAAAAAGGAGAAGGGAAAGAGAGGAGAAGCAGATGGGTGCTTCTCCTGGTGCCCTGGCTGGGAATCGAACCTGGGACTTCTGCATGCCGGGCCGATGCTCTGCCACCGAGCCAACTGGCCAGAGCCATCTTTTGCCCATTTTTTGATTGGATTATCTTCCTGGTGCTGAGTTATACAAGTTTTTATAAATTTTGGTTATTAACCTTTTATCAGACGTATTGTCGAATATATTCTCCCATTGTGTGGTTTTCTTTTTACTTTGTTCATATTGTCTTTAGCTGTGCAAAAGCTTTTTAATTTGATATAGTCCCATTTGTTTATCCTGTCCTTTATTTCTCTTACCTGTGGAGATAAATCAGCAAATATATTGTTGCGATTGATGTCAGAGAGCTTATTGCCTATGTTTTCTTCTAAGATGTTTATGGTTTCATGACTTACATTTAAGTCTTTTATCCATTTTGAGTTTATTTTTATGAATGGTGTAAGTTGGTGGTCTAGTTTCATTTTTTTGTGGGTAGCTGTCCAATTTTCCCAACACCATTTGTTGAAGAGGCTGTCTTTACTCCAATGTATGCTCTTACCTCCTTTGTCAAATATCACTTGTCCATAAAAGTGTGGGTTTATTTCTGGGTTCTCAGTTCTGTTCCATTGATCTATATGCCTGTTCTTATGTCAGTACCAGGCTGTTTTGAGTACAATGGCCTTGTAGTATAACTTGATATCAGGAAATGTGATACCACCCACTTTATTCTTCTTTTTCAAGATTGCAGAGGCTATTTGTGTTCTTTCTTGGTTACATATGAATTTTTAGAATATTTGTTCTATGTCTTTGAAGTATGTCATTGGTATTTTAATAGAAATTGCATTAAATTTATAAATTGCTTTGGGTAATATAGACATTTTAATGATGTTTCCTCTTCCTATGCATGAACACAGTATTTGCTCCCACTTATTTGTATCTTCCTTGATTTTTTTATCAATGTTTTATAATTTTCTGAGTAATTTTTTGGCATACAGTTCTTCATAATATTTTCTTACAATGTTTAACCTCCTTGGTTAAATTTACTCCTAGGTACATTATTGTTTTTGTTGCAATAATGAAGAGGATTCTTTTCTTAATTTCTCTTTCAGACAGCTCATTGTTGGTGTATAAAAATACCTCTGATTTTTGAATAGTAATTTTATATCCTGCCACATTGCTGAATTCATTTAATCAGGTCTAGTAGTTTTTTGACTGTGACTTTAGGGTTTTCTATATACAATATCATATCATCAGTAAATAATGATAATTTTACTTCTTTTCCAATTTGGATGCCTTTTATTTCTTTTTCTTGTCTGATTGCTGTGGCTAGGACTTCCAGGACTATGTTGAATAAGAGTGGTGAAAGGGGGCACCCCTGTCTTGTTCCTGATCTTAAGGGAATTGCTTTTAATTCTTTCCCATTGAGTATGATGTTGGCTATAGGTTTGTCATAGATGGCCTTTATTATGTTGAGGTATGTTCCCTGTATTCCCACTTTGCTGAGAGTTTTGATCATAAATGGGTATTGGATTTTATCAAATGTTTTTTCTGCATCTATTGATATTATCATGTGATTTTTCTCCTTCCTTTTGTTTATATGATGAAGCACATTGATTGATTTGCAAATATTGTACCAGCCTTGCTTCCCCAGAATAAATCTCATTTGATCATGATGTATGATTTTTCTCATGTATTCCTGATCCAGTTTGCTAATATTTTGGTGAGAATTTTAGTGTCTAAGTTCATCAGGGATATTGGCCTATAGTTTTCTTTCTTTGTATTATCTTTGCATAGTTTTGGAATCTGAATTATGCTTGCGTCATAAAAGCAGCTTGGAAGTCTTCCTTTCTCTTGAATTTTTTGAAATAGCTTGAGAAGGATAGGAGTTAGTTTTTCTTTGAATATTTGGTGGAATTCGCCTGTAAAACCATCTGGCCCAGGACTTTTGTTTGTTGGGAGTTTTTGATAACTGTTTTGATCTCATTTGTTGTAATTGGTCAGTTTAGGTTTTCTGATTTTTCCAGATTGATTTTTGAAAGATTTGAAGTTTCAAGGAATTTTCCATTTCACATAGGTTGTCTAATTTTTTGGCATACAGTTCTTCATAATATTTTTTAATGAATTTTTATTAATGTTAATGGGATGACATTAATAAATCAGCATACATATATTCAAAGAAAACATGTCTAGGTTATCTTGTCATTAAATTATGTTGCATACCCCTCGCCCAGAGTCAGATTGTCCTCCGTCACCCTCTATCTAGTTTTCTCTGTGCCCCTCCCCCTCCCCCTAACTCTCTCCCTCCCTCCCTCAATGTTTTGTATTTCTGCTGTGTCAGTTGTTACATCTCCACCTTCATTTATAATTTTATTTATTTGAGTCCTCCTTTTATCTTGGTGAGTCTGGTTAAATGTTCATCAATCTTCTTTACTTTCTCAAAGAACCAGCTCTTGGTTTCATTGATCCTCTGTATTGTTTTCTTAGCCTCTATGTCATTTATTTCTGCTCTGATCTTTATTATTTTCTTCCTTCTACTTCCTCTGGGCTTTACTTGCTGTTCTTTTTCTCATTCTTTTAGATGAAGGGTTAAGTTTTTGAATTGAGCTTTTTCTACCTTCTTAAGGAATGCCTGTAATGCTATGAACTTCCCCCTCAGGATTGCTTTTGCTGTGTCCCATAAATTTTGAGTTCTTGTATGTTTGTTTTCATTTGCTTCAAGGAAATTTTGTATTTCTTTCTTGATGTCATTGTTAACCCATTCCTTCTTTAATTACATACTGTTTAGTTTCCAAGAGATTGAGTGTTTTTTAGTTTTTCTATTGTAGTTGATTTTTAGTTTCATGCCATTGTGATCAGAGAAGATGCTTGATATGATCTCAATCTTCTTAAATTTGTTGAGACACGTTTTGTGCCCTAACATTGGACTATCCTAGAGAATGTACCATGAGCACTTGAAAAGAATGTATACTCTTTTGGGGTAAAAGGTTCTGGAGATATTAATTAAATCCAGTTGACCTAGTGTGTCCTATAAGGCTGCTCTTTCTTTGTTAATTTTCTTTCTTGAGGATCTATCCATTAATGTTAGTGGGGAATTGAAATCCCCTACTACTATCTTATTGCTGTTGATCTCTCCCTTTATGTCCATCAAAATCTGCTGTATATATTTAGGTGCTCCTATATTAGGTGTATAGATATTTATAATGATTATATCTTCCTGTTGGATTGCTCCCTTTATCAGTATGTAGTGACCTTCTTTATTCCTTCTTTATCCTTGGTCAGGTCCTTGTTTAAAAGTCTATTTTGTCAGATATAAGTATTGCTACCCAAGCTTTTATTTTATTTTCATTTGCATGGAATACTTTTTTTCATCTCTTTACTTTCATTCTGTCTGTCACTTTTTTTTTGAGGTGGGTCTCTTGTAGACAGCATATGTACAAGTCCTGTTTTCTTTTTGTGCAGCAACCCTATGTCTTTTGATTAGAGCATTTAATCCAATTACATTTAAGGTTATTATTAATATGTAGTTGTTTATTGCCATTTTCTTTAATTCTTCATTCTCCTTTTCTTAGATTTTTCTCCTTTGTTCTGTTTACAACAGGCCCCTTAACATTTCTTGTAGCATTGGTTTGGTTGAAATGAATTCCTTGAGTTTTTTTTTTTTTCTGGAAGGCTTTTTATTTCTTCTTCAATTCTAAATGATAGCCTTGCAGGTTAAAGAAGTCTTGGTTGTAGGCTCTTGTTCTGCATTATTTTGAATATTTTTTGCCATTTCCTTCTGGCCTCTAGTGTTTCTGTTGAGAAGTCAGATGTCACCTTTATGGGGGCTCCTTTGTAGGTGATTGACTGCTTTTCTTTTGCAGCTTTTAGTATTCTTTCTTTGTCTCTTAACTTTGGCACTTTTATTATGATGTGTCTTGGTGTAGGTCTCTTTGGGTTCCTCTTTAATGGGATTCTCTGTACTTCTTCAATTGTGTGACTTTTTTCTTCATCAGTTTAGGGATGTTTTCAGCTATGATTTCTTCAATCATGTTTTCTATCCCTTGTTCTTTCTCTTCTCCTTCAGGAACCTTTATTATGCGGATGTTGTTTTTCTTTATGTTGTCTCAAAGCTCTCTTAGAGTTTCCTAAGACTTTTTGATCCTCTTTTCTTTTTGCTGTTCTGTTTCTGTCCTTTTGCTTATCTTGTCCTCTAAATTGCTGATTCAATCCTCTGCTTCATCCAGCCTGCTTTTAATTCCTTCTGGTGTAGTCTTCATTTCTGATAATGTGTTTGTCATTTCTGCCTGATTCTTTTTTATGATTTCAGTGTCCTTTTTGATGCCTGTTATCTCTTTGTTTAGGTGTTTATTATGTCTATCTATTGTTGCTCTAAGATCCTTGAGCATCCTAACAATCATTATTCTAAACTCTGTATCCAGTATCTTGGTTATGTCCATCTCATTCTGTTCTTTTTCTGAGGATTTATCTTGTTGATTCACTTGAATTGCATTTCTCTGTCTTCTTATTTTGTCTCTGTTTAGACTGTTCCTTTGGATGTGTTGTTTGTGTAGCTAGCTGAGTATAGGGTTGGTGTTGTCTGCCTCTAGCTTTCAGTTGTGTTGTTTCTAGATCTTCTTGGGTTGGCTTCAGCTGTTGTTTCAAATCTGCTGTGGGCTATTTGTCTGCTGGTACTGCTCTTTTTGCTGTTTGTGACAGTGTTTTCTATGCCTTAGCTGGGTCAGGTGTGAGGAGCCTTTCCTTAAGATACCTCTCTAACTAGGGTTGTTAGGTCCTGAGCTGATGCTCTCTGGATCTGGCTGCTAGATATACCAGCTCTGGACCTCCCTGGCCAGAACCTGGCACAGACCAGTGGAGGGTCACTGCTTTTAACTGGCCCTTAGCAACCTTCTTGGAGCTACAGTTGATCCAGAATTTGTGGCTGCCTCTGCTGGGCCCTGATGCCATTGTAACTATCAGCTGTACTCCTAGGCTGGCTTTTATCTACTCTTGGCCAGTGAGTGTGGCCTCTCTATTCCTGAGGTATGGTTATTTTTGCTGGCTCCCCGCTGCCTCCGTCTCCTGGGGCACTCAGGCACTGGCACTGCTGGGTACATGGGCTCATGAGCCACAAGTTTAGCTGTTCCTTAGGCATAAGGGACTCTTCACCTCAACAGGCTTTGCCCCCCGTGAGTGCGTGGGCTGCTTCTCCTGGCTCCACACCCTGTGGGTGTGCTGGACGCACCTCTGGGTTTCACCAGTCACCACCCACTGTGGGGGTGAGGGGGGCCAGGCTCCACCCACTGCCACTGCTGTGTGGGTTGCCTCGCTGGGCTCTGCCCCCCTCTGCCATGTGGGCCAAGTGCTAGAGTAGCTGCCACAGCCAGGATTTCTCGCCCTTTGGAGGGAATTCAGCAGGTTGGGGGGGGTTGTATAGCCCAGACCTCAGCACTCAAAACCTGTGTCCCTGATGTGCTCTCTGTTTCTAAGATTATCTCTGTACTGACTGGTAATTTTCTCCCTTTGCTGGCTTGGTTCTCCCAGGAAAAATGGTCACTTTGGATTTGGGGAGTGACTTGGTACAGTGGTTAGGGTGACTGTCCCCCACAGTCTCTCCCTGTGCCCCTGAGACCACACTCTCCTCCTGGTACTCCAGTCCTCTTAGCACTCCCTGCTCCTGAAGTCCCGGGCAACTGGCTGTGAACAAGGTTTTTTATGTGGTCCCTTTAAGATGGAGCCTGGGTCTGAGAGTTCTATCTCCCTCTCGCAAACAGTAAACTGGCACTTCTTTCAGCTAAATACTGTCCATATGCCTCCTCTAGTCTCTGGGTCTCTAGGCTGGGGTTCCAGTCCTGGAGTTGAGGACCCACAACTCTCTGGGCAACCCACTCCACTTTGAGATACCCTCTGGGCCACCTCTTGCTCCTAGGAGTGGGGCAGCCCTTTTCACGTCTCTGCCCTTCCTACCAGCTCAGTGTGGTTCCTTCAGTGATTCTTGGTTGTATATTCTTCTTAATTTAGTTTATAGGTGGTTTTTCAAGATGATTGTTTCTAAGTTAAGTTATAATCCACTTTGGTTCTGGGAGGTAGAGTTGTAATGTCCGCCAACTCTGTCGTCATTTTCCCACTTTCTCAATACATTCTTTTTTTTTTTTTTTTATATTTTATTTATTAATTTTTAGAGAGAGAGGAGAGAGAGAGAGAGAAGGGGAGGGAGGAGCAGGAAGCATCAACTCCCATATGTGCCTTGACCGGGCAAGCCCAAGGTTTCGAACCGGCAACCTCAGTGTTCCAGGTCGATGCTTTATCCCACTGCGCCACCACAGGTCAGGCCACTCAATACATTCTTAAAAGAAAAATTCTGTTCTGAAATGAAGATATTTGAGGTGAATAGTCCTTGTCTTCAAAGAGTAGAGCAGACTAGATAAATTTTATCTTATAGAAGTCAGAGGGTGTTCAAAATTATTAGATCCTTTTGGCATGCCTGGCTACAGCTTAAGGGGGCCTCATTGGTGTGCTCCTCTCAGCTGTCTTTGGTCAGAGCAATATGGAGACAGTTCCCTGAGTAGAATCATAACCAACTTTAATTGGAAGAGGAAAGTGGAGAGTTAATAATAAGAAGAAGGGAAGATAGAGTAGATGATGACACTGTAGGAAAACACTTTTTAAAACTTGAAATAAACATATCCCAAGTTGGGAAATAGGCCACTAAAATAAATGAAAAATAACTAAAGTTACTCATTTATAAAGAGTAGATACAAAGAGAGTGTTTACACCTACAAAATTGGCATATATTCTAAACTGAGAATACCCAGTGCTGTTAAAAATATGGTAGAAAAAAGGCAGTCTTAGAGTACTCATAAAGGGATACAACAGTTTAGCAAAGCAGTCTGATAGGATGTGAAGATCTTTAAAATTTTTCATACCCATTCACATAGTAATATATACCTCTGAGTAGAATTCTAAGCATATACTCTGAAATAGATAAAAAATTAATTCACAAAGATGATCATTACAGCATTATTCACCATTGCATAAAAAAAGAAAAACTGGAAACGATTTGAATATCCACCTTTTGGGAAATCCTTAAAGAAGAATAGTTTTCAAATAATCTTAAATATAGAGAAATGCTTATAATAAAATACTATTGAGAGAAAAAGAGCAAGCTATGACATGACTTAAACTGTAATCATGTGAGTAAAGAAAACTGAATGTGGAATGATAAGTAATACTTTTCTTTTGACTTTTTAAGACCTTACAAAATCTCTGCAGTATGCCAATATTGCTTTAACAATCAGGAAAAAAAATATATTCTCTTGGCTGTAATCTGAGAGATAAGTTTTCCAATACTTGATTGAGACCTCAGAATTTAAACTCTTCTCAATGCACAAAGCTTGGTTGGATAAAATGTTCATTTATTGCACTAAAGTAATCCTCATAGTTCACCATAATGCATTCTGCTTTCTTCCTCAGAAAACTGTGGACTTAAAGGCAGAAATGCAAACACTCAACTCCGTGAGAAAAGAAACTATATAAATGTTTCGTTCTGGGATTCTTAGATTCTCTGATAACTTTCTATATTTAATCCTTGTTAAATTAAAGTAACACAACCCTGATTTTCCATCCACACACAACTTTCAGAAACCTTTTGAAGCAGCTTCTTCCAAATCCCCCAGGGTTTTCTGTAGTTACAAAATTCAGAGGATTTACTGAAACTGGATTTTGCATGAAAATATAGTGTTACAAGTTGGCTTACAAAGTTTTCTGATAGGATTTTAATAATCATAGTTTGGTGAATAAATAGAACTGGGAAAGTGATGGAATCACGTTCTGAGATGTCTGTCCAGGCCAGTGAGCTCAGTTAGTTAATAGTATTATCCCAAAACAACAAGGTTGTGGGTTTGACCTTCCATCAGGGCACACATGGGAAGCAACCAAAAAATGCATGACTAAGTGGAAGAACAAATGTTTCCCTTCCCCCCCACTCCCCCCCTCTCTAAAATTAAAAAATTAAGCCCTGACTGGATAGCTAGGTTGGTTAGAGCATTGTCCCAGAGCACAGAGGTTGTCAGTTTAATTCCCTGGTCAGGGCACAGACAGGAATGGCTCAATGTTCTTGTCTCTCTCTCTCTCTCTCTCTCTCTCTCTTCCTGCCTCTCTCAAAAAAAAATAAATAAATAAAAAGAAAGAAAGGAAGAAAGGTTACTCTTGCTAAGAAACCTATCTCTCCCCCATGTACTGGGCTGGCTCCAGGGTGTCATGCAACTGTAAAGTATCTACTTCTATCTAAATTTAGAAGGCTTTCATAGAACCTTGCTTTTGATTTGTGTTTTCTGCATACTTATATTTGTCAGATCTATGTATTGGAAATATTTTCTTAACAAGGACTTTTACATTTTTTTATGAAGTCCAGTTTGTTTTTCTTGTTGTTAATTTAGTGTTTTTATATCCATTTGAAGAAATATTTTCCTATCCAAGGTCGCAAAGATACTCCTCTATGTTTTCTTATAAAATCTTTATAATTTTAGTTTTTAAGTATAGGTTTATAATCTATATTGAATTAATTTTTATGAGGAATAAGGGAAGATCAAAGTTGACTTTTCTCTATACATTTGTTTAATTGTTCCAGGACTATTTTGTTAATAAAACCTTTTCTTTTCTTATTGAATTTTATTGATCCATTTGTTAATAACCAATTGACCATACTTATGTGGGTTTATGACTAGACTCTATTGTATTCTACTGATTTATTTGTATATCCTAACACCAATAACACACTGTTGTGATTACTGAAATTCATAGTGAGTCTTTAAATTATGTATTACAGGCCTTTCAGCTTGGTTCTTCCTTCCTTTCTTTCTCCCTTCCTTCCATTCTTTCCTTCTTCCAGACTTGCATTTACTATTCTAGGTCCTATGCCATTTCCAAATAAATTTTAAAATGAGCTCTTTAGTTTATATAAGATGCCTGTTAGGATTTTGATAAAAAGTGCTTGAACATACAGACAAATGTAGGAAAACTGACATATAAAGAACATTAAATCTTTTTATCCATGAACATGGTATATCCTCCCATTTACTTTGGATATTCTTTAATTTCTCTCAGCAATGTATTATACTTCTCAGCATGAGGTTCTTGTTTGTCTTTCATTAAGTACATTCTTTAATATTTTATAGTTTTTAAGTTTTGTTTTAAAAGGATTTACAATTTTTTTATTTCCTTTTCTTTACTTGTAGTTTATAAAAAATGCAACAGATTTATGCATATTACAATTGATAAATTTACCTGCTTTAGTTGTTGTTTTGGAGAATATTTAACATTTTTTATATAAACCATCATGTTATCTTCAAGTGAAGACCATTTTACTTCATTTCTAATCTGTATGCTTTTTTTATTACAGCTTTAAGGCATAATAATCATATACAAAAAATTGAAAATATTTAGTATGTACAATTTGACATGATTTAATATATACATGGACCCAAAAGCCACTGCCACAATCAATATTGAATATAATAAATATATCCTTTATATTCATTGCAGTCAAGTTTCTTCATGCTTTTATACACTTCCTCCTTCTTATCCCTCTCATCTAAATGTGTTTTATTTATTCTATTTATCTTATTGCTGTGGCTAGAGCTCCAAATTACAAATGTCAGGAATAAAAGAGGGAATGTCACTACAAATCTTATAGACATTAAAAAGCTAATAAGAAAGTATTATAAATACTAATATTTAACAATCTAGATAAAGTGGACAAATTCTTTGATAAATACAAGTTATTAATATTAAAATCAAAAGAAATTGGAAATTTAAAATACTTCATATCTATTAAAGAAATTGAATTCTTTTTAAAAACTGCATGCAGACACATCTAGGCCCAAATTGTTTCACTATTGAATTATATCAATATTGAAGGAAGATGTACAAATACTACAAAAACACTTTCAAAAAAGAGAGAAGAAACACTTTCTGATTTGAGCTCTAGCTATTTTGCACCAGGAAGAATGGGTATTGCCTTTGGGGCAAAAGATATATAAATGTAGATTTTACTCAGGGTGGTTCCCTTCTTTTAAGAACCAAATGCTCTCTTGTTTCTGCCCATTTGGGTTGCTTTTTACTGACTTGAAAAATTTGCTTTTTTGTTTTGTTCAGTTTTTAGTTGTTATCAGTTCAATATAAGCTACTCTACCATCATGCAAATGAAAACTCCTATTTGTATTCTTATTTATCTAAACATTTTGAGAAAGACAGTATGCTTTACTAATATTTAAGATAATGATGGAGGCTCTGTCCTTTCTTGGACCATATATCAGATAGTCACAGGACACATAAGTAAAAGAAGATAAATATCCTGAAAGTGAATGCCGATAGAATTCAAGGGATTACCACTTCCAGTTGCCCCAGATTATGGTGAAAGGCAGTTTCATCTAGACCCATAAGGGATTTACAAATTTTATCACCAGTTTTGCCTAATAAGTCTATGCAATTTGGACCAGTCCTTTAAAAGGATTTCTGCAAGGAAACCAAGCATTGAACATAAAGATATAAAAATAACCAAACACCAACTTCTCTGCTTCTAAAACTAGAACTAGTTCTTTAAGAGACAATTTAGGAAATAAAAACCATAATCCAATCTGATGACAAGTCACAAGACTGTGACTAAAAATGAGAGCAGCAGGGCAACCTGGTGTTTTATGGAGTATCAACTGCTAGAGCTTGAGAGAAAAAGATAAAAGACCATGGGCTGTGTGACACAGAGATGGACAGCAGAGACAAAGAAGACCAGAGCATGGCACAGATGCTTAGCATCAACCTCACAGGAGAGATTTTGTCTTGTTTTTAAAGAAAGGGGGAGGATGATATTGTTTTGAGAGGAGCAATGGAAGAGATTTAAACTTGAATAGTTATTTTCACACTATTGTAGGCAAAAGAGAACTTTGATTTAACTTATCCATATAATTTACAACTAATCAAATTACTATGGATATTTAATAAAGGGAAAATATAATCTGAGAATTTTAAAAACTAAAAACATTAATTCAAATCAAATTATTTGTTCCTTCCATTTTAAACCACACCCCTCCTCCAGCACACATCGCCACCATGCCCTCTCACCTCCTGTCCAGTTACACTTATGAAAATAATTGTCCACAGTTAACCCATTCTCTTAACTCCCCTTCAGTTTTAGAATCACTGAGATTTGGCTTCTGACCCCTTAGGCTTCTGAAACTCTCAGTAGTCTGTGTCTAAAGCCAGTGCACCCTCTTCTCTTCTTACCTTCCTGACCTCCCCACAGCTTTTGTTGCTGTTTACCACACTCAATTTTTAAAATGTTTTTTCTTAGTGTCTGTGACATGCCATTCTCCTGGTTCTATGCTCTCAATTGCTTTTCAGTTTGCTTAGCAGGCTCTTGTTAACTTCTGTAACCCTGGAATTTCAATATTCTTCAACATCCTGACTTAGTCACCTTTTGTTTCCTAGTTTTCAAAAAGTTTTTCCCAGATATCCTGAGACATTCCCTTGGAATTATCTTCTTTACTCTGATAAAGTCCAAATCTCTATCTTCAGCCCATACTTTGTTCTTGAGCTCCAGATTGTATATCCAACTGTTTATTTAATTTCACCACTTGAGTGTTAGAAGTCAACATGCTTCAAACTAGATTCGTTATAGGGCTCCCCATCTTTACCTTGCCTTCCGTGTTCCCTATCTTAAGAAAGTGGGAAATTCAGTTGTTTACATCTGAATCCTGGGTGTCATCTTTGACTCCTCTCGACACCCTACATTCAATCAGTCACTAAATTTTGCCAGTTGGATCTTCTAAACATCTCACAAAACCCCACTATATTATCCTAGCCATCCACTATACTCACTGATTCTGCACTCATGTCCTAACTGTTGTCCCTCTAATCTTTTCTTCATACCGCTGCCCAACTAGTATTCTAAAACCAAATTCTTATGACATCCCCTTGCATAAGACCTTTTGATGGCTCTGCACTGCTCTTACACTGATGTCCAACTGTCTTAACATTCCTGCATGAACTGACTGGTGATTGGCTTGCAGCCTCCTACATTTCCCCTGTCATAACACTAATTGTATGATAATATGAAATCTCAATCCTTGTGCTTTTCTTTTCCCAGCATCCTTGTGCTTGCATGACTTTTCTTTTTGTCAGAGGCATCTACTTTGCCTGGAGAAGTAAGATTGTTAAAGCAGGAATTTAAAAAGCAGGAAGCAATGAGTGTTCAGTATTTCTTTTTTTAAAAAACCTCTAAACAGGCTTTTGAATATCTGAATAGAAGTCCTGTGGGAATTAGAGAACAGAGTTTAGATTGTAAAAATAGAAATAGAATAAAAGAAAAATGGAGCATTGCTTCCTCACCACTACATCTAAATAGAGAGTCCTTTGGTTTGAGGGGCAGGAGTGTGAGGGGTAGAGACTGGGCATGGCCTTAGAGGAGATGGAGGCTAGAAATGAGAAGTCTGACCCTACAGGGGAAATAAATATAGAGAAGCAGGGTCAGCATCAGGAAATGCTAGCCACAGTGAACAGTATCCGGAATGTGTGCTGAAACTGAACTAAAGCCTACCGACCATTGGCACACACACACTGGTCTAATGGGCAAGTCATGTCAGCCGTTCATTTTGTCCTTAACAGCTTTGATTCTACTATTTCAATTGTTTGTTGCTTCCCGTCTAAAATATATGGGTAGTCGCTGCTCCCATCCCTTTATTAAGAGCTTATTATACTCATAAATTCTTTTCGCAAAGGAGGGTTATGGGGCCCTCACACTTAGAGATGAGATGGTGGTATGGAAGAGATGGTCCCAGCCCTAAAATTTGGTTATAAATGGACAAGTGAAAAACAGTACTATTACACACTTACTATAAGTTATTGCAATAAATATCTCACTTTTCCTATCCTTCGTTAGACCATAAGCTTATGAAGACAAAGACCATGTCAATCTTTGTCAACATAAGGCTCCAGTGCCCAAAGTAGTACTTGATATGTTGTAGGAACTTCGTAGGCATTGGTTGGTTAAATAAAAAAAATGAGTGATTTTAAATTAATTGATTTTAGTGGTTTCTTTAAATATTGATTGATATTTTTAAATATCAAGGTAGTAATGCTTTTTTAGCCTAAGTATGCGAGGCTTATCACTTTAGGAGAGGAACTATTAATAATTTTAAAGTAATTTAAATTTTTTCTGTTCAGTTAAGACATTCTAACCTTAGAGGCCTGTTTACAGTCTCTTGTGTTCATCCTTTGGGGTCCCATAGATATTGGTATTTCAAATGGGAAAGTCATTGAAGCATAACACCTAGAGAGTTAGAACATGCATGACTGTCATCATGAGCAAACACCACTCCTTCTATTTGTAAAGAACAGTTTGACATACAGAAAATTAGTATATTATACTTTTTCTTTTGCACTTGTGGTAGAGTAAATAATGGCTCTCCAAAGATATCCATGTCCTAATCCTTGAAATCTGTTACCTTATTAAGTTCAGAATTTTAAAACAAAGAGATGACCCTGGATTCCCCAAGTGAGTTCAATACAATCACAGGAGTCTTTATAAGAGAGAGACAGGAGAGTCGAAATTAGAGGAGAGAAAATGATAAAAATAGAGAGAGATTTGAAGATGCTCTATTGCTGGTTTTCAAGCTAGAAGAAGAAGCCATGGACCAAGTAATGCAGGCAGCAGGTAAATGCTGAAAAAAAATTAAGAAAATGGATTCTCCCCTACAACTTCCAGAAGGAACACAGCCCTGCAGATGCTATTATTTTAAGACTTCTGACCTCCAGAATTGTAATCCACTAAGTTTTTGGTCAATAATTACACAACAATAGGAAATTAATTCAGTTCCATAAACTTTCTTAGTTGCATTAGGCATATTCAGAATGCTAGCTAAGAGAAGGTGTTTGAGGCAAAGTTTATGATATGATGCTCAACTAAGACAGAAAGAATTCTATAAACAGATTGGGTGATGCTAAGAAACTGGAATTATTCATTTATGTATAAATTGTCTTATGAATATTTATCAGCATCTGTCTGAATATTATAAACATATCCAGATACACACACACACACACTCACAAACATCATACACACATATATACCATCTTGAGAGAGGTGTAAACAGACGAGTGTGATATGAGTACCTAATCCATTTTTAAATTACACACAACTTACTCTGATTTTCCACCTATAATATTGTACTTCACTTGAAAAAATAAAATTGTGAGAGTTAGTTTTTATACATGATAAATAGAGTTCTTGAGAAGTAAGTAAATTTTATAATTAGTTAAATAAAATAATACAATGATTTATCAGTGTTGCATCGTGGAGTAGCTACTGACTTAATTTGGTTATCTCTAAGATTATGAAGAATCTTGATTTTTGAGCAAAGCCAAAAAACTATTCTGCTTTATGTATCACTAGGGTCAAGGTTAAGTATATAAATAGAGACCATGAGATGTGGTGCTAACTTCTAAACCTGAATTCTATTCCAATTACAATGTTTTGAAAGGACTAATGAGACCCTTCTAGCAGAAATAATACTCTCCACTTTCATCATAATGTCTGAAATTCAGTTACTAGCAGTTTGTCCAATTACATTACTAAGGCCTTTAATCTTAGTCTTCTCTTAAGATGCCAACATCCACAGGGTAAGGAAGTTCTCCAGGTGGTTACCACAGCTATCTTAGCAGAAATAATTAATGCAGTATTTTTAGGGGAGTAAGAGTTGGAAATAGAAAGGAACAGTAAAAAGAAGAGGAAAGTGGGCACCAGAATCTGCCTGGCTGGCCATAGCCACAGTCTAAGAACTCTGCACTCAAACTGTTACCAAACTTAGCTGCACGCAAAATTGCAAATAATAATTGCTAACTGCCTTCAATGCTATTTCCCTTATTTCTACAACCCTGTTTATTAGGTGGTAATATAATTCCAAATTTACAGATTCAGGAAGTGAGGGCTAGGGCTACACGTGAGAGTCAGGACGCAGTGCCAGGTCTGTAGGACTCATTACACTGCCTCTATTTCTCCCACCAATCTGTCTTTGACAGTGGCCTCTAGTTCCAATACTGCCCTGACTTTCTATCTCAGATGTTCTGTGCTCTGTTCTACACCTGTTGCTCAAGTTCTCTCACTTAAAGCTCCCATTCTGATGGGCTCTATTCTCCTCTCCTTCTGTTTCTCTCAGGAGCAGAGCTGAGATTTAACTCAAGATCGGTCATAAAGAGAACTGAGACCCCTGACACTAACATGGGCTTAGCAGGAAGTCCAAAGAGAGAAAGTTAGCACTGTCTCGATTCAGTGGTAAGCATCAGGCCATTATCCTATGCACATTTATTTTACAGCCAATGAAGGCCTACTCTCCTCAGAATACTGTGGTAGGTGCTAAACAGTTGCAATCAGACTTGGAGAAATTTGACAGCATGCCGTGGAGACAGAAGTGTATAGCTGGGAGTTTAGAAACAAGACTATGATATAGGCCTGTCCTGTGGTGGCGCAGTGGACAAATGCTGAGCCACTGAAGTCACTGGTAGGAGGCCCTGCAACTGCCCAGTCAAGGCACATGCAAGAAGCAACTATGAGTTGCTTCCTGCTCCTTACCCTGCCTTTGTCTCTAAAAAAAATAAAAAATAAAACAAAAAAAAGAACTATGATATAGAAGGAATAAAGTACAAAAAGAATATGCTGGGTCCCAAAACAGTGTTCCAATAATGAAATTGGAGTGTAAGAAACACAGCAAGAGCCTAATTACTAGAGTTAGGACTTGAGATGAAAAGTCAGCTGAGCAGCAAGTTTGCCCTGAACCACTCATCTGAGACTGTTTCTCCTGGCATACTAGGGCTCAGCCTGCAGCTGATGGTCATATAGGCTGGGCTACTGTTTTTCAAACTGCAGGTTATGACCCATAAGTGGTCATAAAATTAGTTTAGTGGGTGATAAAGAACAATCTTTAAAATAAATAAAATAGACTGGAATGGAATAAAAAAGAAAAGAAGATAATAAAGTGCATACCATATTGTAAGAGTTTCAGTTTTAGGTACTGGTATACGTGTCTTGTGTTGTAATGTAAAATATGTTTCTTAACATCACAGTTAAAAGAAGTTTGAAAACACCTGATTTGAAAACTGAAGGATATAGGGCAGGAAGCCAGGTTAGTTATGACATTTGAAATATTTTTGCTCTCCCCAAATGACTGTGAGCTAACATAATAAAGTAATCCAGATAGTGGTGTGGTTGAATATGAGTGAATTAAGAATTGTAACTTCCTTCGTGGAGACCTTTTAGGGTATAAAGATGGAGAGCTTTTAAGGCTAAATGCTCACAAAAATTAGAGGATCAAGGAACGTGCAGATACTTCAGTACTTGCAGCCTTTTATATAGTGCATTTTCTCAATGAAATAAAAATTGGTTTTGCATCTCATTTTCATAATCAAACAATTTTCTTTAACTTGTCATTTGCTTTTCTGACATTCTTGTTTAATAAAAAAAAATCAAATGCTTTTTTTTATCACTTCATATTCATTTTGAAATATTCCCTAATTTTTGTGAGCAGTATATTGTTTCCATACCTGTCAGTTACCTTAATATGTTAACAAAGCTGTCACATGGACTACTAAGTTATTCACTGGGCTGTTCTGCCTTTCTGAGTCTATGAACTAGAATCAGCTCTGAGGACCTACCTCGGCCACATGGTAGTGCCCTTATTTGGCTGAGTCATGGGGTTTCCACCTCTTTGTTAATTCAACAGCTAATGCCAATAACCCTAAAATCTGGGTCCTGAAACCTTCCTTTGTCTCCATATCTACATCTTTAATTGCTCAACAAATAGTTGTGCTTCAGATCTCTTACCCTCATCCAATCTTGTCAGTAGTCTTCCTTACCCTTCTAACCTCTCCCCACTGTGCAGCCCTAAGGCAGGTTGACCTGGCCAGCCTTACTGCCTCCTCACCAGGGACTGGGTGAGGCAGGATGACAGAGGTGGCCTCAGCCACACACACCCCCAGCAGCTGCTGACTTTGCACTTGGATATTCAATCCTCTCAAAATACCTGAAAGCAGAGGAGAAAAATACTTGATTTTGTTGCTGACACAATGTGGGAAAAGCTGAAGAAGTCAATCATCAGAATATATTTTTACCTAAAAGGTAGCTTGAGATAAATAAATGGCAAATCACAGTAAATTATTTATCGGATTAAAAAAACTTCATTTGATACTTTGTCTGTCTTTATTAATTGCACCAACACCATTCAATCACTCCTGGTTTAAAGTTTGGGTTCTGTGTAATTCTCGTCTTCATTTCCCATGTGCTTGTACATATATTCTCACAACAAAATACATATTTGTGGAGGTATGATCTTTTCTGTCCCAGGTTCTCCATTTCCAATTTCTGACTTATATCACTGCTCAAAAAAAAAAAATCTTCCCAAAAATAATCTCTCATCATGCTATTTCTCCTGCTGAACAAGTAACTCTCATTTCCTACTATGAGGCATTTCCTTGCATTGTTTTCTGGCTGTTTTTCACTCTCCACTTCAAACTCCTTTCCTCCACTTCTCCAAATATAGACTTATCACCACCAACTTATTTAACAAATAATTAAGTTGTAATTAATCATCCAAGAACTGTTCTACATGCTTTATAAATAAATAGTACATGTTTAACCCACATAAAAACTCTGTGAAGTAGATTATATTATTATCTTCTATTTTACAAATGAGAAAACTGAGGGACAGAAAAGTGTATTAATCCAAATAATACCCAAATGTATGTAGCTTGTCTCATTATTTCCCATTTTATGCTTATTCCACCTGTGATGTTTTCCTCACCTGGAAGCCACCCATCTATTTGCTACTTATAAGATCCTACTTATCCTTCAACAACCAATTTCTAGCATTCTTCCCTTTTCTTGACAACTTATCTTTCTTGAAACTTCAGTCTCTTTTTATCTCCTTGATTCCCACAATATGCATGGTCTTCCTCACACAGCTGGAACTTAATGATATAGATTACCTATATCTTCCTAATGTTTCATGTGCAATAGTCCTATCTTGAAGGCAAGGACCATAGCATGTAATTGTCTGCCTCCCTTTTCCTCATCTTTTTCCTTTTGTGCCATTTGTATTCCTCCTCCCCTCTCTTCATTCAAGCCTTGAAAATGATGAGTACATTAAAAATACCCAGAAATAATGAATTAAGATTAGAGCTCATGCCTGATCACGCAGTGGTACAGTGGATAGAGTGTCAGTCAGACTGGGACATGGAAGATCCAGGTTCAAAACTCCGAGGTCACCGGCTTGAGCGCAGGCAAATCCAGTTTGAGCATGGGCTCACCAGCTTGAGCGCAGGGTTGCTGGCTTGAGCATGGGATCATAGACATGACCCCATGGTCGCTGGCTTGAGCCCAAACATTGCTGGCTTGAAACCCAAGGTCGCTGGCTTGAGCCCAAACATTGCTGGCTTGAAACCCAAGGTCGCTGGCTTGAGCCCAAGGTTGCTGGCTTGAACAAGGGGTTACTCACTCTGCTGTAGCCCCCCGGTCAAGGCATATATGAGAAAGCAATAATAGAACAACTAAGGTGCTGCAATGAAGAATTGATGCTTCTCATCTCTCTCCCTTCCTGTCTGTATGTCCCTATTGGTCCCCCCTCCTCTCTCTCTGTCAAAAAAAAAAAAAGACTAGAGTTTATAATTTCATAAGTAGAGTTGGGAAGCCCAGTGTGTTCACTCAGGTCCTCTGAGAAATAAACAAGACAGCATGAGACATGCAAAAGACTTATTGGGCTAAATATTTGTGAGAGAAGAGCCAGCTGAGGTGGGACAGTCTTTAGAACATGATGAAGGGCTGACCCCTATGAAAGAGAAGGGAGAGGAAGAAGGGTTAGCTAGGGAGAATCTCAGACTTGGCTGGTCGCATCAGGACTCTGTTGAGCCAGGTCATTGCCTGGAGCAGCTCAAAGGAAGTGCGAACTGGGCATGAACATAGAGCCATTGTAATCATCAGGCAATTATGTTCCTGCATCAGGAAATCTGTGCAGCACATTTTTGTGGCCATCATTACTGGAATATTGGCTAGAACACTGGATTCAGAATCAGAAATTCTATCTTTGCATCCAGGATTTCCCTCACTGATTTTGTGCTTTCACTTAAACTCATCTTTGTCTCTTCATTTGAAAAATGGGAATGACTAATAGTTTAATGCATTACTGTGAAACCTACACGTTGGCAAGAATATATAACATTCTTGCCCGATGGGTAGTGGTGTACTGGATAGAGCAGGGGACGGGACACTTTTTTGGCTGAGAGAGCCATGAATACCACATATTTTAAAATGTAATTCCATGAAAGCCATACAATAACCCATGTATGTTACACATTATCCAATAAAAATTTTGTGTTGTCCCAGAGGACAGCTGTGATTGGCTTCAGCCACCTGCAACCATGAACATGAGTGGTAGGAAATTAATGGATTGAGATACATGAGAATGTCTTATATTTTTAACATTATTATTATTTTTATTAAAGATTTGTCTGTGAGCCATATGCAGCCATCAAAAGAGCCACATCTGGCTCATGAGCCATAGTTTCCCAACCCATGGGATAGAGCATAGACCTGGAATGTTGAGGTCTCAGGTTCAAAACCCCAAGGTCAGTGGCTTGAGAGTGGACTCATTCACCTCAAGCACAGGCTCACCAACTTGAGCACGGGGTCATCAGCTTGTTTGCAGGATCATCAATATGACCCCAAGGTCACTGGCTTGAACCCAATGTTGCTGGCTAGAGCAAGGAGTCACTGGCTTGGCTGGAACCTCCACCCCACTCCTTCCCATCAAAGCACATATGAGAAGCAATCAATGAACAACCAAAGTGATTTAACTACAAGTTGATGCTTCTCATCTCTCTCCCTTCCTTTCTCCCCTTCCTGAACCAATCTCTCTCTCAAAAAAGAAAAAAAGAAAGAAAGAATATCTAACAGGGGGGCAGCAAGATGGCGATGGAGAAGGTGGACATACCAACTTTCACCTCCCAGAAGCAAAGTAGATTACAACTTAATTTAAGAACAATTATCTGGAAAAACCAACTTTGGACTAAACTAGGAGGACTCTTTAATCAAGGATCACTGAAGAAGCCAAACTGAGACTGGTAGGAAAAGCAGATACATGGAGAAGGCTGCCTAGCTCCCAGGAGATAGCAGTAGCCCAGAGGGACTCGCGTGGTGCGAAGTGAGTTTAGCGGAAAGGGGAGGGCCCTGGGTCCCAGGAATGAAGCCCCAGCCTGCAGTCCCAGAGTCTAGAAGAGGTGTAGGACAGTATTTAGCTGCAAAACAAGCCAGGATACTGTTTGCTAGAAAGAGACAAATTTCTCAGACCCAGAATTCGTCTTAATGGGTCTGTACAAAAAACCTCTTTCACAACCACTCACCTGGGTTTCTGGGGGATGGGGATTGTTGATATGACCAGAGTAGCAGGAAGAGAGTGTAATCTAGGAGGCACAGGGAGAAACACTTTGAGGGACAGCTACCCAAACCCCTGGGATAAGTCACTCCTTAAATCTAAAAAGAATATTTTTCCTGGAACCAGCAATACCAGCAAAGGGAAGCAGGTCACCAGCCAAACAGAAGCTCCCCTGTGGTAGTCAGAGCAAAGAACTGGGAACCATCAGGGATACAGTATTGAGTGCTGATGTCTGAGCTGCATTGCTACCCCACACTGCTGAGTGCTCGCTGGAGGGCAGGCCACAGACGTGGGAGCACAGTCCTGTTGGTGGGGGCGGAAGCCAGGAGTTGGCTACAGCTGTGGCCCAGTGTGAGCACAGTCCTTCAGCAGGGGTGGAAGCCAGGGCCAGTTGTGACTGAGGCCTGGTGCAAGTGCAGTCCTGCCTGGCGGGGGCAGAGATTGAGTGCAGCAGCAGAGGTGGAAGGGCCGCACAAAACTAGTTGGACCTGTGGCTGCAGGCCAGGCAAGCAAGAGGAGTGCAGCCGGCCCATGGGTCAAAGGCTTGCAGCCCCAGCGAGTGAGTGCAGTCCCACCAGCAGGGATGGGGCAAAGGCCAGGGGCCAGCCAAGGCTTGCAGCCCAGGCACAACGATACAGTCCTGCCTGTGGAAGCGAGGCAGAAACAGCAATAACCGCTGCAGGGAGCTGGTGCCGGCAATGCCTGTGCCCGAACACCCAAGGCAGTAGCAGAAGGAATGGTGGGCCTGCAGACAGATCACACCTAGGGAACACAGAGGCCACACCTATCAATCTCCTGTGGCCACACACTTCTTATACACAGACAAAATGGGAAGGCAGAGAAATGCAACCCAAATGAATCAAAAGAAATCCCCAGAAAAAGATTTGAATGAGACGAAAATAACCAAATAACCAGATGCAGAGTTTAAAATAATGATTGTTACGATGCTCAAAGATCTTAAAACAACAATGGACATAATGAATACTTAAATAAAGAGATAGCAAGTATAAAAAAGAACATTGAAATAATAAAAAAGAATCAATCAGAAATGACAAATAAAATATCAGAAATGAAGACCGCAATGGGAGGAATGAGATGAGATCGGGCGCGTTCAGGGTGGTATGGCCATAGATGCCTTAAAAGCAGGATGGATGAAGCTGAGGATTGAATTAGCAATTTAGAGGACAAGATAAATGAAGGCATGGAAGCAGAGCAGCAAAAAGAAAAGAGACTCAAAAAGTCTGAGGAATCTCTAAGAGAGCTCTGTGACAACATAAAGAGAAATAACACCTGCATCATCAGAGTTCCTGAAGACGAGGAGGAAGAACAAGGGATAGAGAATCTCATTGAAGAAATCATAGCTGAAAGCTTGCCTAAATTGATGAAGGAAAAAGTCACACAAGTTCAAGAAGCACAGAGAGTTCCATTAAGGATGAACCCAAAAAGGCCAACACCAAGACACATCATAACTAAAATACAAAAATTAAGAGATAAAGAAAAAAATGGGGATTCAGGGATCATAACTCAACATGATAAAGGCCATCTATGACAAACCCAAAGCAAACATCATAATCAATGGGAAAAATAAAAAAAAATCTCCTTAAAATCAGGAACAAGGCAGGGGTGCCCCCTTTCACCACTCTTATTCAACATAGTTCTGGAAGTCCTAGCCACAGTAATCAGACAAGAAGAAGAAATAAAAGGCATCCAAATTGGAAAAGGAGAAGTAAAACTGTCATTATTTGCTGATGATATGATACTGTACATAGAAAACCCTAAAGTCTCAGTCAAAAAAGTACTGGACCTGATAACTGAATTCAGCAAGGTGGCAGGATATAAAATCAATATTCAGAAGTCATTGGCATTTTTATATACTAACAATGAACTGTATGAAAGACAAATTAAGAAAACAATCCCCTTCATTATTGCAACAAAGAAAATAAAGTACCTAGGAGTAAATTTAACCAAAGAGGTTAAAGACTTGTACTCAGAAAATTACAAAACATTGTTGAAGGAAATCAAGGAATATGCAAACAAGTGGAAGCGTATACCATGTTCATGGATAGGAAGACTAAACATCCTTAAAATGTCTATATTGCCCAAAGCAATCTATAAATTCAATGCAGTTCCTATTAAAATATCAATGACATACTTCAAAGATATAGAACAAATATTCCAAGAATTTATGTGGAAGCTGAAAAGAACATGAATAGCCTCAGAAATCCTGAAAAAGAAGAAAGTGGGTGGTATCACACTTTCTGATATCAAGTTATACTACAAGGTTATTGTACTCAAAACAGCTTGGTGCTGGCATAAGAACAGGCATATGGATTAATGGAACAGAACAGAGAATTGAGAAATAAACCCACACCTATATGGACAAGTGATATTTGACAAAGGAGGTAAGAGCATACAATGGAGTAAAGACAGTCTCTTCAATAAATGGTGTTGGGAAAATTGGACAGGTATTTGCAAAAAATGAAACTGGATCACCAACTTACACCATTTACAAAAGTAAACTCAAAATGGATAAAAGACTTAAATGTAGGTCATGAAACCATAAACATCTTTGAAGAAAACATAGGCAGTAAACTCTCCAACATCTCTTGTAGCAATATTTTTTACTGATTTATCTCCACAGGCAAGTGAAATAAAGGACAGGATGAACAAATGGGACTATATCAAACTAAAAAGCTTCTGCACAGCAAAATACACCATTAACAACAACAAAAAAAAGATGACCCAGACAATGGGAGAATATATTTGCCAATACATCTGAGAAGTTGTTAATAATCAAAATTTATAAAGAACTTGTAAAACTCAGCAAAAGGAAGATAAACAATTAAATCAAAAAAATGGGCAAAAGAAATAAATAGACACTTCTCCAAAGAGGACATACAGATGGCCAATAGGCATATGCAAAAATGTTCAACATCACCAATCATTAGAAAAATGCAAACTAAAACCACAATGAGATACTACCTTACACTTGTCAGAAAGGTGCTTATTAACAAAACAACACATAATAAGTGCTGGAGATTGTGTGGAGAAAAGGGAACCCTCCTGCACTGCTGGTGGGAATGCAGACCGGTACAGCCACTGTGGAAAACAGTATGGAGATTCCTTAAAAAATTAAAAATCGGAAAGATGGCAGTGGAGTAGGCGGACGCACAGACGCCCAGCTCTCAACACCAAACTGGAATACAAATCAATTTAGGAAAAATCAGCATGAAAAACCAACACTGAACTGCAAGAACAGCTCTCAAAAACCAAGGAGCAAAAAGGAAGCCACAATAATCCTGGTAAGAAGTGCCTGAATCTCCTCTGCTTACAGGAATGGAAGGGGAGGGGGTGAGGCTGAGAGCCCAGAGAGAATTTCACAGAGGAAAAAAAGCAGAAACTACTGCTCACAGCCACTTGCTCCCTGGCGACCAGGGAGCAAGGTGGGTTGAAAAGACCAGCTTATCTCCCAAGTGGAAAGGACAGGGAGAGGGACAGACTGTGAGGGGCTAAGGTATGCAAGAAACGAAATAAAAAAGCTGACTCATTCGTGCTGGAGGCGGCCATAGCTGGGGGAGGGATGAACCTTTCACAAAACAGAGCTGAAGTGCTTCCAGATCAGAGATCTCCGGACATCTATCCAGCTCCAATCAGCGCAACAAGACATAGCTGAAAACAAGAAGTGGGGAGGAGGGGCAGTAACTCAGGTCTCCATGGAGATCTGAGATACACCTCCCCCTACTAAAGCTGAGAAAAAACCCTGCCCCCAATGAGATTAGTTGGTGGAAGAGACCTTCACCGTCTCAGGTTACACCCACAGCATTCCTGGTTACAGTTTCAAGGAAGTCCCCTGCTGAGATCAGTTAACAAGACTATCACCTGTTAAGAAAACAAACAAATCAAGACTTCAAAGCTGCCCAAATCTGAAAGTGGATTACAAACAATAGCTGATACCAACCCAAGAAGACCTAGAAATAACACAACTGAAAACGGGAGGCAGACAACACCAAGCCTAAACTCAACCAACTCTACAAATAAAACACCATGATGAGAAGACAAAGGAGTGCAACCCAAATGAAACCACAAGAGACACCTTTGAGAGATGAGCTGAGTGATATGGAAATAATCAAACTTCCAGATGCGGAGTTCAAAATAATGATTGTAAGGATGCTTAGGGATCTTAGAACAACAATGGAGGGGCAGTTTGAAAACCTAAATAAAGAAATAGCAAGTATAGAAAAGAACCAGTCAGAGATGACAACTACAATATCAGAAATAAAGACCACAATGGAAGGAATTAAAAACAGGATAAATAGAGCAGAGGATCGAATCAGCAAATTAGAGGACAACTGGAATGAAGGCATGAAAGCAGAGAAGAAAAGAGAAAAGAGACTCAAAAAGTCAGAGGAAACTCTTAGAGAGCTCTGTGACAACATGAAGAGAAATAACATCTGCATCATAGGGGTTCCTGAAGAAGAAGAAAAGGAACAAGGAATAGAGATGTTGTTCAATCATATCATAGCTGAAAATTTCCCTAAATTCATGCAAGAGAAACTCTCACAAGTCCAAGAAGCACAGAGGACTCCATTAAAGAGAAACACAAAGAAACCTACACCAAGACACATCATAATTAAAATACCAAAGCTAAGCGATAAAGAGAAAATATTAAAAGATGCAAGAGAAAAAAAAGTTATCACCTACAAAGGAGCCCCCATAAGGATGACATCCGAATTCTCAACAGAAACACTTGAGGCCAGAAGACAATGGCAAGAAATATTCAAAGTAATGCAGAACAAGAACCTACAACCAAGACTACTTTATCCAGCAAGGCTATCGTTTAAAATCGAAGGAGAAATAAAAAGCTTCCCAGACAAAAAACAACTCAAGGAATTCATTACAACCAAACCAATGCTGCAGGAAATGTTAAGGGGCCTGTTGTAAACAGATCAAAGTGGGAAAAGAATATAGCCAAAAAAGGAATGCACCTTTAAAGAAGAAAATGGCAATAAACAACTACATATTAATAATAACCTTAAATGTAAATGGATTAAATGATCCAATCAAAAGACATAGGGTAGTGGCGTGGATAAGAAAACAGGACCCATACATATGTTGTCTACAAGAGACACACCTTAGAACAAAAGACACACATAGATTGAAAGTAAAAGGATGGGAAAAAACATTTCATGCAAATGGAAATGAAAAAAAAGCTGGGGTAGCAATACTTATATCAGACAAATTGGACTTTAAAACAAAGGATATAGTAAGAGAAAAAGAAGGCCACTACATAATGATAAAGGGAGTAATCCAACAGGAAGATATAACTATTATAAATATCTATGCACCTAATATAGGAGCACCCAAATATATAAAACAGACTTTGATGGATTTAAAGGGTGAGATCAACAGCAATACTATAATAGTAGTGGATTTCAATACCCCACTAACATCACTAGATAGATCCTCAAGAAAGAAAATTAACAAAGAAACAGCAGACTTATTGGAAACACTAGATCAACTCGATTTAATAGATATCTTCAGAACCTTTCACCCTAAAGCAGCAGGATATACATTCTTTTCAAGTGCTTATGGTACATTCTCTAGGATAGACCACATGTTAGGGCACAAAAGTGTTCTTAACAAATTTAAGAAGACTGAAATCATATCAAGCACTTTCTCCGATCACAATGGCATGAAACTAGAAATGAATCACAGCAGAAAAGCTCAAAAATTCTCAAACACATGGAAACTAAATAGCAGGGTGTTAAATAATGAATGGATTAAGAATGAGATCAATGAAGAAATAAAAAAATTTCTAGAAACAAATGACAATGAGCATACAACAACTCAAAATTTATGGGACACAGCGAAAGCAGTGCTGAGAGGGAAGTTCATAGCACTTCAGGCACACTTTCTGAAGCTAGAAAAAGCTCAAATAAACAACTTAACCCTGCATCTAAAAGAATTAGAAAAAGAACAGCAAGTAAAGCCCAAATGTAGTAGAAGGAAGGAAATAATAAAGATCAGAGCAGAAATAAATGACATAGAGGCTAAAGAAACAATACAGAGGATCAATGAAACTAGGAGCTGGTTCTTTGAAAAGGTAAACAAGATTGATGAACCTTTAAGTAGACTCACCAAGAAAAAGAGAGAGAGGACTCAAATAAATAAAATTAGAAATGAGAGAGGAGAAATAACAACTGACACAACAGAAATACAAAATATTGTAAGAAAATACTATGAAGAACTGTATGCCAAAAAACCAGACAACCTAGATGAAATGGACAAATTCCTTGAAACGTACAATCTTCCAAAAATCAATCTGGAAGAATCAGAAAACCTAAACAGACCGATTACAACAAATGAGATCGAAGCAGTTATCAAAAAACTTCCAAAAAAGAAAAGTCCGGGGCCCGATGGCTTCACAACAGAATTCTACCAAATATTCAAAGAAGAACTAACTCCTATCCTTCTCAAACTATTTCAAAAAATTCAAGAGGAAGGAAGACTGCCAAGCTCCTTTTATGAGGCGAGCATAATTCTGATTCCAAAACCAGGCAAAGACAACACAAAGAAAGAAAATTATAGGCCAATATCTCTGATGAATATAGATGCTAAAATCCTCAACAAAACATTAGCAAACCGGATTCAACAATATATGGAAAAAATCATACACCATGATCAAGTGGGATTTATTCTGGGGAGGGAAGGCTGGTACAATATTTGCAAATCAATCAATGTGATTCATCACATAAACAAAAAGAAGGAGAAAAACCATATGATAATTTCAATAGATGCAGAAAAAGCATTTGATAAAATCCAGCACCCATTCATGATCAAAACTCTCAGCAAAGTGGGAATACAGGGAACATACCTCAACATGATAAAAGCCATCTATGAGAAACCCACAGCCAACATCATACTCAATGGGCAAAAGTTAAAAGCAATCCCCTTAAGATCAGGAACAAGGCAGGGGTGCCCCCTTTCACCACTCTTATTCAACGTAGTCCTGGAAGTCCTAGCCACAGCAATCAGACAAGAAGAAGAAATAAAAGGCATTCAAGTTGGAAATGAAGAAGTAAAACTATCATTATTTGCAGATGATATGATATTGTATATAGAAACCCTAAAGTCTCAGTCAAAAAACTACTGGACCTGATAAATAAATTCAGCAAAGTGGCAGGATATAAAATCAATACTCAGAAATCACAAGCATTTTTATACACCAACAATGAACAGTGAGAAAGAGAAATTAAGGAAACAATCCCCTTCACTATTACAACCAAAAAAATAAAGTACCTAGGAGTAAACTTAACCAAGGAGACTAAAGACTTGTACTCAGAAAATTACAAAGCATTGATAAAAGAAATCAAGGAAGATACAAACAAGTGGAAGCATATACCGTGCTCATGGTTAGGAAGAATAAACATCATTAAAATGTCTATATTACCCAAAGCAATCTATAAATTCAATGCAATACCAATTAAAATACCAATGACATACCTTCAAAGATATAGAACACATATTCCAAAAATTTATATGGAAACAAAAGAGGACACGAATAGCCTCAGCAATCTTAAAAAAGAAGAATAAAGTGAGAGGTATCACACTTTCTGATATCAAGTTATACTACAAGGCCGTGGTACTCAAAACAGCCTGGTACTGGCATAAGAACGGGCATATAGATCAATGGAACAGAACAGAGAACCCAGAAATAAACCCACAGTTCTATGAACAACTGATATTTGACAAAGGAGGTAAGGAAATACAATGGAGTAAAGACAGCCTCTTTAACAAATGGTGTTGGGAAAATTGGACAGCTACCTGCAAAAAAATGAAACTAGATCTCCAGCTTACACCACTCACAAAAATAAACTGAAAATGGACAAAAGACTTAAATGTAGGCCGTGAAACCATAAGCATCTTAGAAGAAAACATAGGCAGTAAGCTCTCGGACATCTCTCGGAGCAATGTATTTGCTGATTTATCTCCACGGGGAAGTGAAATAAAAGACAGGATAAACAAATGGGACTATATCAAACTAAAAAGCTTTTGCACAGCTAAAGACAACAAGAACAGAATAAAAAGACAAACTACACAATGGGAGAACATATTTGACAATACGTCTGATAAGGGGTTAATAACCAAAATTTATAAAGAACTTGAAAACTCAACACCAGGAAGACAAACAACCCAATCCAAAAATGGGCAAAGGAGATGAATAGACACTTCTCCAAAGAGGACATACAGATGGCCAATAGGCATATGAAAAAATGTTCAACATCACTAATCATTAGAGAAATGCAAATTAAAACCACAATGAGATATCACCTCATACCAATCAGAATGGCGCTTATCAACAAAACAACACAGAATAAGTGCTGGCGAGGATGTGGAGAAAAGGGAACCCTCCTGCACTGCTGGTGGGAATGCAGACTGGTGCACCCACTGTGGAAAATAGTATGGAGATTCCTCAAAATACTGAAAATCGAACTGCCTTTTGACCCAGCTATCCCACTTTTAGGAATATACCCCAAGGACACCATAGAACGGCTCGAAAAGGAGAAATGCACCCGCATGTTTGTGGCAGCATTGTTCACAATAGCGAAGATCTGGAAACAGCCTAAGTGTCCGTCAGAGGACGAGTGGATTAAAAAGCTTTGGTACATATATACTATGGAATACTACTCAGCTATAAGAAATGATGACATCGGATCATTTACAATAACATGGATGGACCTTGACAACATTATACGGAGTGAAATAAGTAAATCAGAAAAAAAACTAAGATGAATCCACACATAGAAGGGACATAAAAATGAGACTCAGAGACATGAACAAGAATTTGATGGCAACAGGGTTGGGGGGTGGGGGGAGGGGGGATGGGGTGAAGAAGGAGAGAGTGGTTAGGGGAGGGGAGGGGCATAAAGAAAACCAGAAAGAGGGTGACAGAAGACAATTTAACTTTGGGGGAGGGGTATACAGCACAATCAAATGTCAAAATAATCTAGAGATATTTTCTCTCAACATATGTACCCTGATTTATCAATGCCACTGCATTAAATTTAATAAAAAAAAATAAAAAAATAAAAATAAATTAAAAATCGAGCCCTGGCCAGTTGGCTCAGTGGTAGAGCGTCGGCCTCGTGTGCAGAAGTCCCGGGTTCGATTCCCAGCCAGGGCACACAGGAGAAGCGCCCATCTGCTTCTCCAACCCTCCCCCTCTCCTTCCTCTCTGTCTCTCTCTTCCCCTCCCGCAGCCAAAGCTCCATTGGAGCAAAGATGGCCCGGGCGCTGGGGATGGCTTCCTGGCCTCTGCCCCAGGTGCTAGAGTGGCTCTGGTCATGGCAGAGCGACGCCCCGGAGGGGCAGAGCATCGCCCCCTGGTGGGCAGAGCGTCGCCCCCTGGTGGGCGTGCCAGGTGGATCCCAGTCAGGCACATGCAGGAGTCTGTCTGACTGTCTCTCCCCGTTTCTAGCTTCAGAAAAATTAAAAAAATAATAATAAATAAAAATTGAACTGCCCTTTGACCCAGTTATTCTTCTTTTAGTAATATATCCTATGAATACCAACTGGCTGATTTAAAAGAAGAAATGCACCCCCATGTTTATGGCAGCATTGTTCACAATAGCAAAGGTGTGGAAACAGCCCAAGTGTCCGTCAGTGGACGAGTGGATTAAAAAGCTGGAGTACATATACACAATGGAATAATACGTGGCCATGAGGAAGAAGGAAATCTTACCTTTTGCGACAACATGGATGGACTTGGAAACTATTATGTTAAGTGAAATAAGCCAGACAGAGAAAGAAAAATACCATATGACCTCACTCATATGAGGAATCCAATGAACAATGTGAACTGAGCAATGGAACAGAGGCAGAGGTGGGATCAAAGGGACCAGAGGGAAAGCGGTCAGAGGGAAAGTAGAAGAGAAGATGGGATCAGAGAAGGAAAGAGATTAATGAAATTATATATACATAACACAGTATTATAGAGAACAGGACAACAAGTCCTGGAGGGAAGGGGGGAAGGCATTGGGGGGAGGGGGCATGCAGAGGGGCAAGATATATTCAGTGGGACACTTGAATCTATGTAAACACAAATTAAAAGCATAAAAAAAAAAGAATATTTAGCATTCTGCTTATACGGCATGTGAATTCATCAGCTCTAATTGTAGTTAGCACCTGACATTTGTAAAACATCTCATAGCTCACAGGAAGCTTTGTTCCAGCTGATAATCCTGTGAGGAAAGCAAGACAAACATTCCTTTCCACATCTATTCCTTATTGGCTCTCTGAGACTTAGAATTACTATGGAAGGATCATTGGGTGTTGAATACAGGTGGGGACAGAGCTCAGAACCCATATGCCAAGTAGGACCTAAACCACAGCAGGCAAGTAATTAAATTCCTGAGGAAAACAGATGTGTAAAGGTCAGATGACTCAGATAGATGTGAGAACTTGACTAGAGCTTAGCTCCACCTGAAGACAGGCTGGTCAGATCCAGAGTGTAGCAGGTTACAGGCAAGAGTGCCACCTGCAAATCCAAGACATAGGAAGTGACTTCTGATCCTAGGACAGACACTGATTAGCTGATTGTCACACAGGTGTGTGTGACAGATCCAGGGAGGGAAGGAGGCTGTGGTATGACGTGCTTCCATCTGAGTAGGAGCCATTGTGGGCCCTTCAGCAAGAATTTGCTAAAAAATCCTCTCCTTCCCTCATGGGTTCTGGCCTCCAACATGAGTGCCAAGTAAATAGTCAGGGAAGTGTGGAAAAAGTCAAAGTCAGGGGCAAGGAAAACTTCTTACTCTTTCATAACTATGGTTTTCAATCTTGGTCTGTAGACTGGTGCCAATCTGCCAGCACAACATCAGGGTGGTTAACTCTTTCATGGACCAGCATGAAATTTCTGGCAGCAGTTGAAAACCACTGTTCTGTATAACACTGGATTCAAAGAATGCAAAAAGCATCCATATTCTCACTCCAGGAATACCAGCAATGGCAGCAAATTTGAGAAGAGCATGACCAGTGTGCTAAAATTTGCATGTACACAGATACTAGAATTTTAAGAGAAAATAAACAGAGGTTCTGTTATGAGTTTTTTTGTGGCCCCCCCAAAATGTATGTGGAAGTCCTAACCCCCAGTACTTCAGTATGTGACCTTATTTGGAAAGGTCTTTACAGAGGTAAGCAAGTTAAAATGAGGTCATTAGGGTAGGCCCCAATTCAATACAACTTCTGTCCTTATAAAAAGGAAAAATTTGGACATGGACTTATGCACAAGGGAGAACAATACCATATGAAAATTAAATCAAAGATTGGTGTATGATGCTTCTATGAGCCAAAGAATACCAAAGATTGGCAGCAAGCAACCAAAAACCAGGAGATAAGTATGGGACAGATTCTCCCACATAGCCCTCAGAAGAAACAAACTCTACTGACATCTCATGGACTTCCAGGCTTCCAAACTGTGAAACAATACAGTTCTGCACTTTAAGCCACCTCCTCTGTAGTACTTTGTTACACAGCTATAGCTAACTAACACAATGTTCTGATATTTGTGCAGGAGGAGAATGTAACTTGTCTTAATTTCACATCTTTATTTCTATAGGAGGTCAAGAGGGTACCTTCTCTTCCCCACCTCATTCTCCTCACTACTGTCTCCACCCAGTTAGCCCCCAAAGTTTATCCTAGAAGGATCTGAGGAATGTGGTAAGGTTACAGAATGGTAGAAGTAGGTGAGTTGGGGAAGAGGAGGGGGAAAGAGGAAAATGGTTAGTGCTACTTTTTCCTCCTTCATGTCCTGGCAGGAAGTTGAAACCAAATGAAATAAGACCAAATACCCTTGATCAAACTACCTCTGCATCAACATAGCTTCTGAGGCTAGACTGAGTCCACGCTCAGCTAGCTTGGTGTCTTTGAAGAACGACAAGACCTCTGAGTGCCCTCGCCTTCACTCACCCAGTGATTTCCATTGGCACAAACACAGGCTCCAAAAAAGAAAAGCAGGCCTGTGGAAGGCAAGGCAAGGAAATCGTGATCAGTTGCCTTAAGAACAAACCAGAGGCCACACCACCGAGAAAAACAAGGGGCCAGCACCCTGCCATGGGCCTTTGATGCACACATTTGTTGGGAGCTGGGATTTGCAGTGTTGACCCAACTTGTTCCAGTCCCCAGCTGCACCTGGGCCTTCGGTGGAATCACTGTCTGTGGTAAATTCTGACAAGAACTGGCAAGCTGAGCTCTTCTTTGAAGTGTGCTTGGGGCGTAGCGTTTGCTCTCACATGGGAGGCTGGGCTTCCAGGGCTTGACAGTTTGAGGAGGAAAAATTAACAAGTAGCGGAGATAGGAGTAAAAAATCTTCATACCAAAATTCACTGTGAAACTTCCAGATCTTGAGAGAAGAAACCATTTTGTCAGGTCCTGTTGCGCAGCCACGTCTCTCTTAAACAACAGCCTGAAAAGCTCCAGTTTTAAATGATGAAAAAGCTGTGAAACGCGATTTGAAATGATGTCATGCTCTTCTTCGCTTTCCCCCAAGGCAAATAAAAGTCTCCAAATAAAACTGTTTCGAGGAGAGAAAAGATAGCGCTGGAGTAGGCAGACGTACCAGCATCTACCTCCCAGAACCAAAGTGGATTGAAAACTAATTTTATGAACTATCATCTGGAAAAACCAACTTTGGACTAAACTAAGAGGACTCTTCAACCAAGGAACACAGAAGAAGCCACACAGAGACTGGTAGAAAAAGCGGAAACACGGAAACACGGAGAGGGCTGCCCAGCTCCTCGGAACGAACAGCAGCAGGGAGAGACTCGCGTGGCGGGAAGTGAGTTTAGCAAAGGGGAAAGGGTCGTGAGGCCCAGGAACAAAAGCCCCAGCCTGCAGCCCCAGAGCCCAGAAGAGGCGTAAGGACAGTATTTAGCTGGAAACAAGTCAGGATACTGTTTGTGAGAAAGAGTCTGATTTCTCAGACCCAGGATCCTTCTTAAAGGGACCGCACAGAACATCTCTCTCAAAAACAATCATCTGGGGCTCCTAGGGACGGGGGGAGAGAGGAGAGGACCACAGTAACAGGAAGAGAGTGTAATCTAGGAGGCATAGGGAGAAACATTTTGGGAGATAGCCACCATAACCCCTGGGACGAGTCACTCCCCAAAGCTGAAGTGAATATTTTCCCTGGAAACAGCAATACCAGCAAAGGGAAGCAGGAGAGCAACCAAACAAGCTCCCCTGCGGCATTCAGAGCAGAGTCGCATAGAAGGAGGGAGCTTTCGGGTCTACAGTAGTGAGTCTTAGGGTCTGAGCTGCAACGCCCCCACCCACGAGGCTGAGGGTGCACCAGAGAGCGGGCGGCAATGGGAGACAAAAACATGGTTCTGCTGGCAGGGGCGGAAGCCAGCTGGCCACCACTGGGCTCAGGTATGAGCTCAATCTAGCCCAGCTGGGGAGAAGGGGGCATGCAAAAGCGGTCAAGCTCAGCTGCCAGCAGCCTGTAATCCAGCCTCTGGGAGAAGGGCAGGAACCCCAGAAAGGGTGGAGACCAGCCCCGGAGCAAGGGCAGAGGAGCACAGCCCTGCCCTGCCCATGCAACCCAGGCTTGTGGTCTGACTTGGTAGCCAGCTCCTCCCGCGGGGGTGGAGCCAAAAGCCCAGAAGAGGCGGAGTTCTGCTACGGAGCTGAGCCTGGGCACGCAGCCCTGCCCGGCAGTAGAGCCAAGGCTAGCAGCTGTTCCTTGAGTGGGATCCTCCTTCAAGGACAGGGCGAAAGCTCGGAAACAGGCTGAGACCCGCAGCTGAGCAATGGTGCTCGCCAGTACCCTCAGGACCGAGCATAATGTCACACACAGGGGCGGGGCAAAGGCCAAGGCCACCAACCCTTGTGCACCCGAGCACGTGATCACAGCCACTCCCGTGAAGAGAAAATGCGGAGGCAGAGAAATACAACACAAATAAACCAAGAGAAATCCCCAGAAAAGGACCTAAGTGAATCAGATATAACCAAATTACCAGATGCAGAGTTTAAAATAACGATTCTTAGGATGCTCAAAGATATTAGAACAACCATAGATGGCCATTACGAAAACCTAAATAAAGAGATAACAAATATAAAAAAGGACATTGAAATAATAAAAAAGAATCAGTCAGAAATGACAAATACAATATCTGAAATGAAGAATACAATGGAAGGAATTAAAAGCAGGATGGATGAAGCAGAGAATCGAATCAGTGAGTTAGAGGACACAATAAATAAAGGCACGGAAGCAGAGCAGAAAAAAGAAAAGAGACTCAAAAAGTCTGAGGAAACTCTAAGAGAGCTCTGTGACAACATGAAGAGAAATAACATCCACATCATAGGGGTTCCTGAAGAAGAAGAGAAAGAACAAGCGATAGAGACTTTGTTCAAGCATATTATAGCGGAAAACTTCCCCCAATTAAGGCAGGAAAACATTTCACATGTTCAGGAAGCACAGAGTACTCTATTAAGGAGAAACCCAAAGAAACCAACACCAAGACACATCATAATTAAAATACCAAAGCTAAATGATAAAGAGAAAATATTAAAAGCTGCTTGAGAAAAAAAGACTATCACCTACAAAGGAGCCTCCATAAGGATGACTTCTGACTTCTCAACAGAAACACTAGAGGCCAGAAGAGAATGGCAAGAAATATTCAAAGTAATGCAGGACAAGAACCTACAACCAAGACTACTTTATCCAGCAAGGCTATCATTTAAAATTGAAGGAGAAATAAAAAGCTTTACAGACAAATAAAAGCTCAAGGATTTCACTGCAACCAAACCAAGGCTGCAAGAAATTCTAAGGGACCTGTTGTAAACAAATCAAAGGGAAAAAAGAATATAACAAAAGAGAAATACAGTTTTAAAGAAAAAAATGGCAATAAACATTTACATATCAGTAATAACCTTAAATGTTAATGGATTAAATGATCCGATCAAGAGACATAGGGTAGTTGTGTGGATAAGAAAACAGGACCCATACATATGCTGTCTACAAGAGACACACCTTAAATCAAAAGATGCACACAGACTGAAGATAAAAGGATGGAAAAAATATTTCACACAAATGGAAATGAAAAAAAAGCTGGGGTAGCAATACTTATATCAGACAAAATGAACTTTAAAACAAAGACCATAGTTAGAGATAAAGAAGGTCACTACATAATGATAAAGGGAGCAATCCAAAAGGAAGATATAACCATTATAAATATCTACACACCTAATATAGGAGCACCTAAATAACATAAAGTAGACTTTGATGGACTTAAAGGGTGAGATCAACAGCAATACTATAAGAGTAGGGGATTTCAATACCCCATTAACATCATTACATAGAACCTCAAGAAAGAAAATTAACAAAGAAACAGCAGACTTAAATGACATATTAGATCAACTCGATTTAATAGATATCTTCAGAACCTTTCACCCTAAAAGAGCAGAATATACATTCTTTTCAAGCGCTCATGGTACATTCTCTAGAATAGACCACATGTTAGGGCACAAAAGCGGGCTCAACAAATTTAAGAAGATTGAAATCATATCGAGCACTTTCTCTGATCACAATGGCATTAAACTAGAAATCAAACACAATAGAAAAATTGAAAAACATTCAAACACTTGGAAACTAAATAGCACGTTTTTAAACAATGAATGGGTTAACATTGAGATCAAAGAAGAAATTAAAAAATTCCTAGAAACAAACGATAATGAGCATACATCAACTCAAAATTTATGGGACACAGCAAAAGCAGTCCTGAGAGGGAAGTTTATAGCATTACAGGCATACCTCAAGAAGCTAGAAAAAGCTCAAATAAACAACTTAACCCTGCATCTAAAAGAGCTAGAAAAAGAACAGCAAGTAAAGCCCAGAGCTAGTAGAAGGAAGGAAATAATAAAGATCAGAGCAGAAATAAATGACATAGAGGCTAAAGAAACAATACAGAGGATCAATGAAACCAGAAGCTGGTTCTTTGAAAAGGTAAACAAGATCAATGAACCTTTAACAAGACTCACCAAGAAAAAAAGAGAGAGGACTCAAATAAATAAAATTAGAAACGAGAGTGGAGAAATAACAACTGACACAACAGAAATACAAAATATTGTAAGAAAATACTATGAAGAACTGTACGCCAAAAAACTAGACAACCTAGATGAAATGGACAAATTCCTTGAATCATATAATCTTCCAAAAATCAATCTGGAAGAATCAGAAAACCTAAACAGACCAATTACAACAAATGAGATTGAAACAGCTATAAAAAAACTCCCAAAAAAGAAAAATCCTGGGCCTGATGGCTTCACAAGTGAATTCTACCAAATATTCAAAGAACTAACTCCTATCCTTCTCTAGCTATTTCAAAAAATTCAAGAGGAAGGAAGATTTCCAAACTCCTTTTATGAGGTGAGCATAATTCTTATTCCAAAACCAGGCAAAGACAACACAAAAAAAGAAAATTATAGGCAAATATCCCTGATGAACTTAGATGCAAAAATCCTTAACAAAATATTAGCAAACCGGATACAGCAATATATGGAAAAAATCATACACCATGATCTGTAGGATTTCTTCTTGGGAGGCAAGGCTGGTACAATATTCACAAATCAATCAATGTGATTCATCACATAAACAAAAGAAAGGAGAAAAACCACATGATAATTTCAGTATATGCAGAAAAAGCATTTGATAAAGTCCAGCACCCATTCATGATCAAAACTCTCAGCAAAGTGGGAATACAGGGAACATACCTCAACATGATAAAGGCCATCTATGACAAACCCACAGCCAACATCATACTTAATGGGCAAAAATTAAAAGCAATCCCCTTAAGATCAGGAACAAGGCAGGGGTGCCCCCTTTCACCACTCTTATTCAATATAGTTCTGGAAGTCCTAGCCATAGCAATCCGACAACTAAAAGAAATAAAAGGCATTCAAGTTGGAAATGAAGAAGTAAAACTATCATTATTTGCAGATGACATGATATTGTATATAGAAAACCCTAAAGTCTCAGTCAAAAAACTACTAGACCTGATAAATGAATTCGGCAATGTGGCAGGATATAAAATCAATACTCAGAAATCAGAGGCATTTTTATATACTAATAATGAACTGTCAGAAAGAGAAATCAAGGAATCAATCCCCTTTACCATTGCAACCAAAAAAATAAAGTACCTAGGAATAAATCTAACCAAGCAGATTAAAGACTTGTACTCGGAAAATATAAAACATTGATAAAAGAAATCAGGGAAGATACGATTAAGTGGAGGCATATACCGTGCTCATGGTTAGGAAGAATAAACATCATTAAAATGTCTATATTATCCAAAGCAATTTATAAATTCAATGCAATACCGATTAAAATACCAATGACTTACTTCAAAGACATATGAAAAAATGTTCAACATCACTAATGATTAGAGAAATGCAAATTAAAACCACAATGAGATACCATCTCACACTAGTCAGAATGGCGCTCATCAATAAAACAACACATGATAAGTGCTGGCGAGGATATGGAGAAAAGGGAACCCTCCTGCACTGCTGGTGGGAATGCAGACTGGTGCACCCACTGTGGAAAACAGTATGGAGATTCCTCAAGAAATTAAAAATCGAACTACCTTTTGACCCAGCTATACCACTGTTAGGAATATACCCCAAGAACACCATAGCACTGTTTGAAAAGAAGAAATGTACCCGCATGTTTATGGCAGCATTGTTCACAATAGCAAAGATCTGGAAACAGCCCAAGTGTCCGTCAGAGGACGAGTGGATTAAAAAGCTTTGATATATATATATATACTATGGAATACTACTCCGCCATAAGAAATGATGACATAGGACCTTTTACAACAACATGGATGGGCCTTGATAACATTATACTGAGTGAAAGAAGTAAATCAGAAAAAAACTAAGAACTATATGATTCCATACATAAGTGGGACATAAAGATGAGACTCAGAGACATGAACAACAGTGTTGGGGTTACAGGGTGGGGGGAGGAGAGGGAGGGGGTTGGGGGAAGGGAGAGGCACAAAGATCATGGCTTTTCAGCATTTGCCATATTCCCCCCTTAATATTCCCCCCAATAAGACAGACAGCAAATATTTACATATGGTGTTCCCACTATAAAGACTGCTGTCTTAGGGACAAATGCTGATAAACTATTTTAGCAGTTCCTCCTTCTTCAAAGACCTATATGTCAACATAGAGCTTCATGTTTCATAGGACATACTCAAGCTCACTCCATGCTCCCTGGAGCTTTAGCACAAGGGAATGCCCCCCCCTTTTTTGTAGTATTTTTTCTTTTATTTATTTATTTTTTGTATTTTTCTGAGGATGGAGATGGAGAGGCAGTCAGACAGACTCCTGCATGCGCCTGACTGGGATCCACCTGGTATGCCTACCAGGGGGGAATGCTCTGCCCATCTGGGGTGTTGCTCTGTTACAACCGGAGCCATTCTAGTGACTGGGGCGGGGGCCATGGGGCCATCCTTAGTGCCTGGGGTGGCTTTGCTCTGGTGGAGCCTTGGCTGCGGGCGGGAGGAGAGAGATGAAGAGGAAGGAGAGGGGAAAGGGTGGAGAGGTAGATGGGCGCTTCTCCTGTATGCTCTGGCCAGGAATCGAACTCGGGAATCCTGCACACCAGGCCAATGACTCCGACGGGTCTACCATATCATGCTTTTTACTTAAAAAAAAATTTTACATTTCTTTTGAATGCTGATGAACAGGAGACACCAAATCTTTTTCTCCTGCAAACTACTACCTTCTTTATTAGATCTAGCTAATAACACTGTTTTGTCTTTTTCCAAATAGCTCCAGATATATGGAAAAGATTTATATAGGCAGATGGGGATCCTCAAATCCCTCAGCAAGATCTTCTGAGAATGGCTTTTAAGATACCTAGAGGCAGAAAAAGCCCAATAGAGATCAGGGGAACTACCAGCTTTTAGGATACACCCTTAAAAGCTCCAACGCCCCAGATGGCACCCATTGGATGCCATCTGGGTCCTGCTTCAATAGTGGAAAGGAAGGTCATTGAGCTAAAGCCTGCCAGGCTTACACACCTCTGCTGTGAGGAAACAGGGACACTGGAAGGTAGGCTTCCCCCTCGCTCCTCTAAGGGAGGGTTCAGTCTCTTCTAGCCCTGCTCCAGCCACCTATGACCTAACCTTGCCCAGAAAGCTGGGGTTTGCCACTGAAGGCTGAAGGTGCCCAGGGCCGTTGGCCCCATCTATGACACTGTGGATGACCCTAGGGTATTTCTTCTAAGAAGCAGGTAAACTGATCTCATTTGCACAAGGGCCACTTAACTATGTTTTGCCTGAATAGTCAGGTTTTTTGTTCTTCCCTCAAAGATCTCTGTTGTGGGTGTTGATAGTCCTATTTTCTGCTGCTTTGCTTAATATATAGTGTTTCCTTTATCCCTCCTACCTCAATTCCCCACTCATATTTCAGGCTGGGACCTACTCCTAATTTAGAGCTCTCTTTCCTCCTTTTGCCAACTTGTATTATGAATTTACCTTTGCCACCCAGCTTAGTGTATCCCAAGGTTCTCTTTACCAAGCCACAGTCACAGAGCTCCAGGGAAAAGCAACCTGGTCTCAACTCTCCAGGCAGAGCAGAACAGAAGCTCCATATCCACGCATGCTGCAAATGGCTTTTTCCAGTCTACCTGAATCATTACCAGCTAGAAGCAGCGGTCATTGGGACTTGGACATGAGCTGCAAAGTATAGAATGGTGACAACAATTCCAGTGCCAGGTGGACTTTTCCTGTGGGGAACTTTCCTGGACTCCTGCTCCCTGTGACAGCTCCTAACAGACTGAACTGTGGTTGGGTTGTATTTTTCAGGGGTTTGGCATAGTGATGGGGCCAGCCAACTTGGACTTGGTGAACATGTTAAGGACACTACTCTTTTATGGATTCTTGCTGTATTGGCCAAGAGTTTGCTTAAAGGCTTTTAATTACTGTAAAAAAAAAATAGAGGACTGGATGAAGAAGATGGGGCACATATACACCATGGTATACTATTCAGCTAGGAGAAATGATGACATCGGATCACTTACAGCGGAATGGTGGAGTCTTGGTAGCATTGTGCGGGGTGAAATAAGCGAATCAGAATAAAACAGGAACTGCGGGATTCCATACATTGGTGGGACATAAAAGGGATACTAAGAGGCAAGGACAGGAGTGTGGTGGTTAGGGGGGGTAGGGGGAGGGAAGGAGGGAGAGGGGGAGGGAGAGGGGTACAGAGAGAACTGGATGGAGGGTGGCGGAGGATGATCTCTCTTCGGGTGATGGGTATGCAACAGAACTAAATGACAAGATAACCTGGAAATGTTTTCTTTGAATGTATGAACCCTGATTTATTGATGTCACCCCATTAAAATAAAAATTTATTTATAAAAAAAATGTTTCTACTTATTTTCAAACCTCTGCAAGAGTTGCACCTTTAGTCATACATTCTCTCAAATATTATGAGCAGCTTTAATGGCCGTTATTAGTTTGAATGGACACTCTTTGTTAATGGCTAGGTCCTGGGTGAAGTCAGTTGTAAAGCCAAAACAGGCAGATGGAGAAAAGCAATTGATAGGATTTGCCTCCATTGAAAAGAAACTTAGATTGTGCAGTTATGTGTTGAGGGAAATAAAGATGGTGGTAGATTATCAGAAAAACTAGGCCGAATCCTGCCCAGGGGTAAATTCACAAATACTTTTCAAGTGGAAAACGCAAGTCTGCAACCTCGAGGAATTGCCCAAATGTATCACAAGACAAGATCTGGCCCAGTGCCTGGAAGCTGATGAGGTCACAAAACTCATTACTCAGAAAATGAGCCAGGGACGGGCCAGGCGCTAATTCTATTGCATTTCACTGTAGAATGGGGATCCCTTGGTCTTTTCTCCTATCATCAGAAGCAAAAAGTCATCCTTAGGTCTTTAACTTTTGTAAAGAAAGATGCTACACACACTCTTTCATCCCAGTCCTGATTTTCACTGAGGCTCTTCCTTCTGTGTCTGGAGTCATCTCAACAGTTAATGGGAATGGTTCAACGATCCTACTCCAGTTCCTGCTATTTTAAGATACTTAGCTTTTCTTAGACATGGATTTCTTCTGTTTAAATCTGCCTGGCTGAATTGGAAGCTATCCAGAATCATCTTCTTAGGAAATTACATTTGTGCATCTAGGGTATATTTGTCGTTCTGCCCACGCTCAAACCCCTTTCTGAGAAGTGCAGAGCAAGTCACGTGACAGTCATCAGTGTATTTGCACCCTTTCTTGTTTAAAAACATCATCTGCATTACAAATTGCACCAATTCCTGTATGTAGTAAGTCATCTTTCAATAAAAAGCACAAATGTATGCCTGTCACATTCAACATAATAAACTGCAAGTAAATACATCTTTTCTTAGTCCAGATCAATCAGTAAATGATGTCTTTATTTTCTCTGTTCTGAACTAAGTTTGCAATCAGCTTTATTCTTGATTCTCTCTGGCCAGGCATGCTCAGCTTCAGAGCAGTGAAAGAGAGTGTTTTGTTGGCAGCATTTAGACACCTGAGGACTGGGGCATGGCTGAAGCCATCCCTTTCTCCAATTCACTTTATTCTACCTCTTCACCATCATCCCAACATTATCATCATCTTCTTCATAAGCTCCATCTAAAGAGGACTTATTACACAGTGTCTGCATCTGTAGGTGACACTGTAATACAGAAAAGACAGTGCTCCCTGCCTGCTATTGAGGAAATTACAATTTACAAAGGAGAAGAAACACTTTGTACTTTAAAGTAAGTCAAAACTGGGTTAGAACCAGTCTTAACACATACAGTGTATATTTGGCTTGGGTACTATTACTTACCCTCTAAAAGCCTCAGTTTTTTCATCTGCAAAATGTAAATAGGTACTTTACAAGATAGATGTGATGAGTTCAAGTTACATGTGCATTGTACTAAATATAGAGTACCTGATCAATTTAGTGTTAACTAGCAACACAGACGTGTTGTTATGGAAAAAGGCAAGTTAGCCAGGCTACATAAACTGTGGACATTATTAATAGCAATAATTATAATAATGGCTACCATCATCTCCTTTTATACTATAACAAGCAGATGGCTCTGTCATTTCCTTTTTATAGATGAAGGAAGTGATAGTCAAATAATAAGCCAGATTTTCCTGCTTTAAATTTGGATTCATTTTTTCATGAAGATCATGGCTACGCCACTGTTCTCTCAAACAATTTAAGCTTATTTCTGCCTTAGAATCTTTGTCCTAACTGATTTCTTGGCCTGGGAATTTCTATCCTCAGATTATACATGACTGACTACTTCTCATTGTTTAGGTTTCAACTGAAATGCACCATGATCAGAGGGTTCTTCCTTGACCACTCCATTGACCACCTGACACAGGCCCCTTGGTCCCAGGCCTTAGACTCCCTGGCATTTTGTGTCCATACACTTAAACTCTGGTTTTTCCAACAGTGCAGGAAGCCATATGACAAAATGGTTAAGAATGTGGGCTTAGAATTAGATGGTCTGTTTTTAAATTTCAGTTTTACCACTTACCAATAGGGTAATCCGGGAAAGTTACTTAATCTTTTTGTGTCTCAGTTTCTTTACCTATAAAATGAGGATGATAAGAAATCACAGACAGCCTGAAAGTGCTGAGGGATTAAGTCAACACATGGAGAGCAGAAATCAACATTTTACACAGAGTAAACAATACATGTTGTTTAAGCCTGTATGGCCCACCTCACTCTCTGACATCATCTTGACAATTTGTGTTTGTTAATTGTTGTCCCCATGGCAATGAAGGCATAGAGCCTGCCTGTCTTGTTTATCACTCTATCCCCAGCATCTAGCATGGCACAGAGTAGGGACTCGAGAAATATGTATTGGTAATGAATGAAAGACTATGAGGAGTGCGTGCATTAGAGACTGATGGAGAAAAAAGGTATGCTGAGAAAGATGTGAGGACAGAGTTGCTATATACTTAGGTAAGCTAGCTTCTCAAACTTTCTGCTTCTCTGCACTGTGTGTTACTCATTTGTTCTTTCAGTGTCTTCTAAAACCCTCTGTTCCTCTCTGATTCTGTCTCTGCGCACTCAAGCAAAGATCTTATCTAACCAGCATCTCCACACATGTGCTCATGACCCATGGGCGTAATTCATAAACTGATTTGATTGAACCCTTTAGAAACAATAGCAAATTTTATGCCTACTCAACACAGGTGACCCATAGACCAACTCTATAACAAATCAACATCACTTTAAAAATAGAGCAGGCTCCAGAAAGTGAGCCAAAAGGAGGAGTTCTGACAAAAGCCTCTTCTGCCACACGGCCCCACCAAATACACATTTTCACACCACAGAACAGAATCTCTCACGTGCAACACATACAACTTTGATGGTACTGTGTCTTTTCATTAGTGATAAGAATCTGAACTGGTTCATAGAAGTTGTCCAATTCAATTACTCATTCAGTGCATGAAGCCCTACCAGGTGGTCATAGCATCTTTGCCTCCATCTTATTACTTGGCCAAACACCCATGGTGCCTGTCTCCAGTCCTCACCCATCACTATTTCAGTTTCCAGTGCCCTCCTGGCCGTTCTCCTCTGTACATTACAGTTTGATTATGCTCAGAGTGACGTATGTCCGTGTCTGTCCAGGACAGCTCCAGTTTACATATGTTATCCTCAAGTAATTATCCGATACATCCCTTTTCAAAGGTGTACCAGTTTGGACATTAAATCATATTGACCAATGTCACCTCATTAAGTTTAATTTCTAAATTAAAAAAAAAGGTTAAATGATCTGCTAACTCTGTTCAGCTTCAACTGTGAGACTTGGCAGTGGATGCAGACATCCCACTAGGAGTCATTTTAGGCTCCTCAAAAGAGTGCCTGAAAAACCACTGGGTCTTCTAAATCAACAGTAAAATTATAATCTTAGGCTGTTCCATTTCTAAAAAGAGGCCAAAGAGGGAGAAGAATGTTAAGATATCAAGGTTATGGGTCAAAGTTGCAATGCAGATAAACTATGATAGAATGTAATATACTTTAATAAAATAGAGAAATTGGAGAATTGGAGTCTTACTTCCTTCAGCTTCTTTAGGCTAAATATATAAGTAGGTGTGTTTTGCCATTTAGAATAAATGCAACCCTGAAAGGGTACCTGTAAAAAAAATTTCTGTTTCTGTTGGTTTATGTTTCTGTTGAATTTCTAATTTAAAATATGTTGTGCAGTGTTTATATATTCTTCTGGAACAAATGGAATTAAAAATCTAATAAACTTTCATGTAAGTGTGACTGGGATAAATATCTGTGCAGTTTGGAATACAACTAATATGCATCAATTCCTCTCCCAAAGTGTACATATTTGGCACAATACATGCGTATTTACACAGTCACTGCTCTAGTAGGAGGTCCAGAAGATCAAGCTAATGTCCTCCAAGGCCCTATCATTTCTCTTCTAGTATCTTGAATAAAATTCTAATTCTTTGAAGCAGGAAGCAAGCTTTGTAGTTTTTTTGCTTTTAACTCAACATATCTTTTTACATGAATAATACATGAATCCATTCTCAATGTAAAATATCAAATATTTCATGCTATTTGTGTACTTCAAAAGGTCTTTCACACATTAGGCATGAAATAGGTGTTTAGGAAAACATAAGTTTAATAAATAATATATAATTGTTTAGCATATTTGAAAATGTTCTGGGTAATGTTCAATTGAAAGGTTTTCTGTCACTGTGAAACAGATCAACATAAAAAAAAGTGTATAAAGCATATGTTCAGAGTGTAAACCATGTTAATAATATGTGTAGAGTTTAAAATATACTAATAATACAAATGCTCAAACACTTGTCATTCATACTAAGAGACAGAACATTTCTAGTACTTTACAACTTCTCTCTTGACAAGTTCCACCTAAAGCCATATTGAACTTTTACTGAAATTCTATTTACTCAATATCTACATACCATTTTATTATTACATAAAATATAGATACAGAAAACTACACAAGTATACAGCCCTAATGAATAACTATGAGGTAAAGAAACCGAACTCGGCCAGTCACCCTAATACCTCCTCCATGTCCTCTATTCCAAGCACTAATGCCCATTGCCTCAAAAGGAACCACAATCTTAAATTTTATAATAATCACAATCTTGAGGTTCTTTATACAGTAGTCCCTTCTTATCCTCAATTTCACTTTCAGTGGTTTCAGTTACCTGCAATCAACTGTGTTCCAAAAATATTAAAGAAAAATTTTCGGAGATAAATAATTCATAAGTTTTACACTGTGCACCAGTGAGGTCCTTATAAATCGTGTGCCATCCTCCTCCCTCCTTCCCAGGACGTGAATCATTCTTTTGTCCAGAGCCCCCACACTGTGGACACTACCCACCTGTTAGTCACTTAGTAGCCATCTCTGTTATCAGATCAACTGTTGAGATACTGCAGTACTTGTGTTCAAGTGATCTCTATTTTACTTAATAATGCCATATTTACATAACTTTTATTACAATATTTTGTTGTAATTATCTTATTTTATTAGTAGTTATTGTTGTTAATTTCCTACTGTGCCTGATTTATACATTAAAATTTATCTTAGGTATGTGTATATAAGAAAAAGTGTAGTACATATAGGGTTCTGTACTACCTGTGATTTCCAGCAACAACTAGGGTCTTTGAACAAGCCCTCATGGATAAGGGGAACTACTATAATCCAAATATAGTCTTGCCCATTTTTTAAAAATTTATATACTGTAAAATTAACATTTTGGGTATACAGTTTTTTGAATTTCAACGCATGCATAAGTTTATGTAAACACCACACTGTCAGGTTTCAGAATAGTTCCATTGCCTCCCAAATTCCCTCATGCTACCCCTTTGTAGTGGAACCTTTTCCCACCTTTAACCTTTGTCAATCACTAATCCAAGGGTCAGGAAATTTTTTGGCTGAGAGAGCCATGAACACCACATATTTTAAAATGTAATTTCATGAGAGCCATACAACGACCCGTGTACATTACACATTATCCAATAAAAATTTGTGTTGTCCCGGAGGACAGCTGTAATTGGCTCCAGCCACCTGCAACCATGAACATGAGTGGTAGGAAATGAATGGATTGTAATACATGAGAATGTTTTATGTTTTTAACATTATTATTTTTATTAAAGATTTGTCTGCGAGCCAGATGCAGCCATCAAAAGAGCCACATCTGGCTCGCGAGCCATAGGTTCTCGACCCTTGTACTAATCTCTTCTCCATCCCAATACTTTTACCTTTTCCAAAATGTAATATAAATGGAATAATATAACATGTAACCCTGAGAATGGCTTCTTTTACTCAGTATAATACACTTGAGATTAAATCATGTAGTTGGTATCTTTCTATGGCTGAGTAATATTTCAGCATATAGATTGCCACAGTTTTGTTAATACATTTACCCATATAAGGACGTTCAGTTCTTTTCCTGGTTTGAGTGATTATAAAGAATGTTTTCATAAACATTCATGTACAGGCTTTTGTGTGAACATACGTTTGCACTTACTTAGGTTAAATGCTTAGGAGTGGGATTGTTGGATCAGATTGTGAAGGTATGTTTTACTTTATAAGAAACTGTCGAACTCTGTCCTAGAATGACAGCACCATTTTGCGTTTCCACTAGCAATGTATGTTCCTTTGTCAACACTTATAATTGCAAGTTTTATATTTTTATTTTTTTCTTTAGCCATTCTCATAGACATGCAGTAATATTTTACTGGTGGTTTTAATTGGTATTTCCTTAATGAGTAATGGTGTTGAACATTTTTTCATGTACTTATTTGGCATCGTTATATCTTACTCAGAGACATGTCTAGTCAGAACCTATTTTTAAATTAGGTTATTTGTTGAGTTTTGAGAGTTCTTTACATGTTCTGGATACAAGTCTTTTGATGCTATGAAAGTTGTAAATATTTTATCTGAGTCTGTGGCCTGCTTTTCCTTTTCTTTCCTTCTTTCCTTCTTTCCTTCTTTCCTTCTTTCCTTCTTTCCTTCCTTCCTTCCTTCTTCCTTCCTTCCTTCCTTCCTTCCTTCCTTCCTTCCTTCCTTCCTTCCTTCCTTCCTCTCTCTCTCTCTCTCTCTCTCTCTCTCTCTCTCTCTTTCTTTCTTTCTTTCTTTCTTTCTTTCTTTCTTTCTTCTTTTTTAATTCAGTGAGAGGAGGGGTGGCAGAGACAGACTCCTGCATATGCTGCAACCAGGATACACCTGGGAAACCCCACTAGGTGTTGCTGTTCTGTCCATGTGGGCTGTTGCTCAGCAACCAAGCTCTTCTTAACACCTAGGTGGAGGCCATGGAGCCATCCTCAGTGCCCGGTGCCAACTTGCTCCAATCAAGCCATGGCTGTGGCAGGGGAAAAGAGAGAAAGAGAAAGAAGCGAGAGAGAGGGAGGGATGGAGAAGCAGATGGACGCTTCTCCTGTGTGCCCTGACTGGGAATTGAACCCGGGACTTCCACACGCTGAGCCTACTCTCTAACACTGAGCCAACTGATGAGGTCCATAGCCTGCTTTATCATGCTCCTTACTCTTGTCCTTCAGAGAGCAAAGTGTTTTAATTTTTAAATTTTGATGATGTCTATTTTATCATTTTTTATGAATTATGTTTTTGCTGCCATATCAAAGAACTCACCTAAATTAAGATAATAGCGATTTTTCTCTTGTTTATTTCTTTTTTATTTTTAAAGATTTCATTTATTGATATTTAGAGATGGAGGGGGGAGAAAGAGGGAGAGAGAGAAAAAAAATGGGGGTGGGTGGGAAGCATCAACTTGTAGTAGTTGTTTCTCGGATGTGCCTTGACTGGGCGAGCCCAAGGTCCTAAACCAGTAAACTCAGCATTCCAGGTTTAATGCTTTACCCACTGCACCACCACAGGTCAGACTCCCCTGTTTATTTCTAAAAGTTTTCTAATTTAAAAAATTTATATTTTAACCCGACCAGTGGTGGCACAGTGGGTAAAGAATCAACCTGGAATGTTGATACTGCCAGTTCAAAACCCTGGGCTTACCTGGTCAAGACACATCTGAGAAGCTACAATGAGTTGATACTTCCCACCTACCTACCCTGTTCTCTCTCTCTCTCTAAAATCAATAAAATTTTTTAAAAAGTATACTTTAATATAAAGTCTAAGTTAAATTTTGTATAATGTGTGAGGTATTTAGATGTACAAGTGTTCTAGAACAATTTGTTGAAATGATTATCTTTTCTCTGTTGAATTACTTTTGTCAAAAATATATTGTGTGGGGCTATTTCTGTATTACATTTTGTATTTCATTGAGCTATGTGGATAGCCTTATGCAAAAATCACACTACCTTGATAACTGTAAATAATAAAATCTGGTAATGAGAGCTCTCTGGCAGTTCTTTTACAAAATTATTTTGGCTTTTGTCTTTTCTTCTATGCTCCATGCAAATTTTAAAAATCAGTCCATCTATTTTTTATTACTAAGTATTTAAAATAGTTCTTATTATATGCTAACTGCTGTTAAATATGACGTTTGTTTACAGCTTCCCTTCTGGTCCATCCACTACTGAGCCATTTGAACTGTGGTATGTTTCCCATATATTCAATATTAACCATATTGATCCTTCTAGTATGTTTACAAGTCATGTCCATTTATGTGGGCCTTCTTCAACTTCTTTAGATGATATTTTATACTTTTTCACATATTAGAATATAAGTTCTGCATATCTTTTGTCATATTTACATATAAATATTTTATATTGGGAGCTATTATAAATGGTACTGTTTTATAAAATTACAGCTTTCAATTGTTCATTGGTAGTAGGTAGAAATAAAATGAACTTTTGTATGGTGACCTGGTATCTTGCAAACTTGCTAAATTCATCCTTTTAGTTGGAGAAGTTTGTTTTGTAAATTCCTTGGTATTTTCTATTGGATAATGATGTAATCTTTGAAAGAAGACAGTTTTATTTTTTCTTCTCCAATATGTATGTCTTTTATCTAGTTTCCTTGCTTAATTGTAGAAAACAAGTTTTCCAGTGTGAGGTGGAATGCAAGTGGTATAACTGGATACATTTATCTTCCTCCTGACCCCAAGACAGAAGCATATAGTCTGTCTATGCTATTTCACCACCGAGTCTGATGTTAGCTATAGGTTGTTCATATCCTTGATCAGGTTAATGAAGAGTTTGCTAAAGGTTTTGTTTTATAATGAAAATTAAGACTTTGTCAAATGTTTTTTCTACTTCTGTTGAGACAATCATGTGTTTTTTGTTTGTTTGTTTTGTTCTTTGTTTTGTTAATATAGTGGATTATATTAATTCTCAAATATTAACCCAGATTTGCATTCTGAGATAAAATTCATGTAGATGTGATACATGATTCTTTTTTTATATTGTTGGATTTGATTGATAATATTGCTAATATTTTGTTGAGAATTCTGGCATCTATTTTCAGGCAGGATAGTTATAGTTTTCTTTTGTTTGACTTTCATTATTGTCCCATTTTAAGATTACAGTAATGTTTGTGTCTGACAGTGAATTGGGAGAGTGCTTTCTCCTCTTCTATTTTCTGCTTCAGATTGGCCGCATGCCTGCTCAGCTTGGGGCGCCATGTAGAACTCTGTGGGATTCTTCTCTCAAGCTCTCTACCTTTATGATTTCTTCCATGCTTTCCAGATCCCAGGGATCCTTTTCCAGCTTTCCTGGATTTTGTCTTCCCCATTCTGTTACATACTTTCCATGACTGGGTCCACACCCAGAGTGAAGCAGTAAGAGAAAGATATAACAATGTCAGGATTCCCCCTCTATTTTCAGGGAACAGGACCCTTTTAGCCCATTTCTTTCCTCAGAGAAAAGATGTTTTCCATTGGGGTTTTAGGTGCCTGTGCATGTCTGCAGCAGCGTTGGCAGCAATAATCCATCTTCAGGGCTAGGTCTTGCCTTGTGCAATGGCCAGTAGAGAAAGAAATCAGGAATTTCCCCAGCTCTCTCCATCCTGAAGTGCCCCCCTCTTCCATCCTCCTCCTCTCTTAGGAGGATGGGGTTTCTCCTAGAGCTTTTTCTGCCCCCGTTTGTTGCACAATGTCAAAATTCAGACTACTCTGGGACTAATCCCAGAGAAGTAGGAGGAGATAAAAAAAGAAAGTTGATGCCATATTTGCTATTCCTCACATTTTTTATTGCCTCTCCCTAATGCACCTGCTATTATTTATTTACAGGGCCCTGTTCTTTCTACATTCTGTTGAAGGTTTTTAGTTGAAATTTGTAGAAGAGACAGAGTAGATTGCACTTACTCCATCAACTGGAACAGGAAATCTAGTCTTTCCCATTTAAATAAAATTTGATATGTATATTAGGTCTCTTTTAATCTACTGTTCCCCCACCTCTTTTTCTTTTCTTATGTTCATTTTTTAAAGAACAGGACCTATTTGAGCTATAGTATATTTCTCACACTCTAGATTTTGTGGTTTTAGGACTGATTACTTTTGCAAGACTATTGGTGATAGTGTGCTCTTTTAATGGAAAGCAAATAATGTTATGTTGTCTATTTTCTATAATCTTTACAACCATTATATTAAAACTTGAGATCCATTAATTCATTGGTAGTTGCAAGATGACAAAGTTAACTTCTGTAACTTTTTTATTTATTCATTGGAATAATTTTATAAAGAGATACACCTCTCCATCTATTATTTGATTACTCATGGTATAGTTCTTATTGGCAAGTCAGGATAAAGGCTTCTTTCCTTTGCAATTATTATCTTTATTAAAGCTCAAATTGTTCCATCTTTGACAGTGTCTACAAGTTTGCTACTGAATTCTTTTAATGTGATTCTAGTAGTCTTTGATAACTTACTTACTTTCTGATATGACAAGATATTACAGGAGCATTTTGTGCATTTTCTGTTAAAACCTAGAATCCACCATTTCTCCAAGAAGCCTTGATATCCTTCAGTGAGAAATCAAGGGGTGTTTCAATACCATCATCTAGATGCCATTGTCACCAGATTCATCACTGTTTTAAAGGCATTTTTAGTAAATAAAGCCAGAAAAATATATTTGAGATAAAATACCTAACAAGTTCACAATGATACTTTCTAATTAAATTCAAGACTACCAAGTTTTTACTTAAATTTTTCTGTATTACAGCTGTATCTTCTCTCTTCCACACTAAGAATTCTGGGGATGATAAAATTAAATATGTGCTATAATTATTTGTTTCAGACACATAACATATACAACAGTCTCAGAAAGGCCAGCTAATTTTATCACCATCCATTTTATTATTGAAAACACTTTTAAAAATCATCCCACACTCTCCTCATTTTAATAATTGTTCAATATCTACACTGTCAGAGTGTATACTCATTATATACAGTACTTGCTTCCTTCTGAACCTAATTTAGTCTTAGTTCTAAAAGTAACAATATGCTTCATGTTCACCAACTCTTTTTTATGTCAATGTCTCTCCAGTTATTTAGGTTTGCTGCATATTATTCTTTAGTAGATTCCTCAGGAGGAGCTCATATGAACAATATTCCCTGTGCTTTTCTTTGTTAATTACTTTGTTCCAGTTAAGCTTGAAAGTCAGTTTTTCTGAATATGAAGTCTTTGGGCCACATTTTTCTTTTAATTCATTATATTATATTATTAATTTTTATCTGCTGTTTTTGAAAATCTGGTGATAATCCAATTGTTTTCTTATATAAATTGCATGTTTTTTTGGCTAAATTCCCAATTAATTTTTTATTTAAGGTTCAGTAATTTTATTAGAATCAGTCTTGGTATAAGTTATTCCAGGTTGATATTCTCAGGTACACACACTATGACCTTTCAATATATAGTTTCAAATATTTTATTTCAAAAAAGTTATCTTCAATTTCAAGATTTAGGAGGGTTAATGAAATTGTGATGTAAGGTACTGAACACATTGCCTTACATATATTTGCACTCAATTAATATTAACTCTAATTTAAATATTAAGATTCAGAATGTCTTCCCCCCACACCCAGGAGAGATAAAGAAATATTATCAGCTTCAGATTGCTAAGAATCTGAATATACTGTTTGATGGAGAGGATGGTAGGTGAAGTGGTGATGTCCACCACAGGCTGTCAGGAGGTAATGTCCCCCATTCATGCAACAAGGTGGTCAATAAGACTCTGTTCAGATGTGCTGTGATATTTGAGCTTTGAAGCCAGAAATCCCATGTAAATTAGCATTAATCCCCAGAAATCTGAAACAAAATAGAGTCTCTATGGGTAAAATGCATTACCTCATTGCTCCACATAAGACTGGTCTTATTTAGATATAGTTGGAAATTGGCATCGATTAAATCTATGTGAGGTGCTGAACATTGTGTTGGCTCCATCATATCTCTCACTAGACTGACCCAACGTCAAATCTCCTCCATGATCTTGCCAAGATACACAGCTGGGGTCCGAAACTTTTTAACTCTGATGACAGAATTCTCTGTTCTACTTAGTAGCTTTTATATAGTTTTAGGCATGCATCAGAACTGCAGTATCCTGACAGGGCATGTTTTCCCAGCCTGTCTTAAAGAAAAGTCATACATTCATTCTGAGCACCTTGCCTTCAGCTCCCTGTTTCCAGCCTCTGTACTGGTTAGTTCTGGTGGTGACTAACTTTGCAGCATCATGTCCCCTATCAAATCAAACTATAGTAAACCTGTAGGAATCAATCTCACAGATGCCAGCAAGCTTTTGCCTGTGTTGCTTTTTTGCCTTTAGTCCTATCCTGCTGCTTTGCTCTAACACAGAGAATGCTCTTGAATGCTTTTCCTGCCAGGTTGGCTGGGTTGCAAAAGTTGCTACCCAGCATTACATAGTCAGGCAGTATTGCTTGGCATTCGGCTCCAGTGTTTTCTCAGAACAAGGGTGGAAACATTTTTGTGTAGAAAGTCAGTAACCATGGGAAAAAGTTTCTTAGAGGCTACAAAAGTAAAAAAGCAGATTAATATCAAATGTAAGGCTCAGCCACTTTGCATATTAAAAATTATTAACAGGAAAACAAATAAAAATTATTAAGTTGTATAGTATGGCTCTATTTAAAGGAGAGATTCAAAGACAAATGAAAGGAAGGAAGAAAATAGTGTTGAAAATCTAAAAAGAGATACTGATGGATGGAATAAAGAGAACTATTGAATACATACATACATGTATGTATTATAGCTATGTATACACATGCATACATAAATACGTATGTATTCAGTTGAACACTGTGATGGTTAATTTAATTATTTATTTATATGCTGTTTATAAAAAACACATTAAAAACATAAGGATCCAGAAAAGTTGAAATTGAAGGACAGAAAAAGATATTCTGTAAAAATATTTACTGTGCTAGTTTTCTATGTTATGTAACAAATCACCTGACTAAAAAGCTTAAAATTTTTTGACGTTTCTCTGGGTGAGGAGTCCAGGGACAGCTGAGCTGGTCTGCTGCAAGGCTGCAAGTTGTTGACTAGAGCTGAGCTCTCATGTGGAGGCTTGACCGGGAAACCTGCTTCCAAGCCAACCTTAGGATGTTGGCAGAAATGATCTCTTTGCAACTGTCGGATTCATGGGAGCTTGCTTTTTCAAAGTGAGAGAGGAAGACAGACAGACAGACAGATAGAACAAGAGAGACGAGTGCAAATCTGCTAAAAACAGAATTTTGGAAAATGTAACATAACCACAGGAGTGGTATCACATGGAATGGTTAATTTTAAGTGTAAACTTGACTAGATCACAGGGATGCCCAAGGAGCTGGTAAAGCACGTGTCTGTGACGGTGCTTGGGGAAGAAATGTGCAGTGCAATCAGTAGACTAAGGTCACCTCACCAGTGCAGGAGGACATGATCCAATCAGCTGAGGGCCTGACAGAACAAAGGTGGGGGAAGGGAGAATTTGTTATTTCAGCTGAGCTGAGACATTCATCTTCTCCTGCCCTTGGACATCAGTACTCTTAGTTTTGTGGTGTTCAGTCACACCAGGACTCACTGATTGGCCCCCTGATTCTCAGGCCTTTAGACTGGGGCTGAATTATAGAACCAACTTTCCTGGTTCTCCAGCTTGCAGATGGCAGACTGTGAGACTTTTGGTCCTCCCTAAGCACATGAGCTAACTCTCAAAAAATTCTCCTTTTATATCTTATCTATCTATCTATCTATCTATCTATCTATCTATCTATCTATCTATATTGTTTCTCTGGAGGACTCGGACTAATCCAAATATATATATTCAGTTGTATATATTCAATACACATATTCAAATATATATTCAATTGACTACAATATTCAATATGTATATACATAATCTACATTAACCTATATGCATGCAATATTCCTCACATAATATTGTTGATAGGTTCTGTGACTTTAAATGAAGTGATGTATGATGAAATCAATTTACCATAGGCTAATTGATATAAAAAAGAGTTAAGTGTCTATTGCATCTCATCGACATTATAATGAAAAGATGTTATTTGAGGACCAGCTGTATATATGTAAACAGAGAGAGAGAGAGAAGAAGAGAGCCAATCAAAGTAGATGCCCATTTCCATGGCCCCACTCTTTTCTATTTCTCTCCCTCTAGCTTCTCGGTTATTATCCAATGATGTCCCACGTGCCTCCTGTAGACCCAGTTGTGAAGGGGAAGATAAGACAGTCACACCTCTCTGTTACCATTTAGTGGATCCTAGAGTTGGATCTCAGGACCCAGACAGGGGCTTCAGCTGCCCAGCTTCATCTGCTTGGCATCCCTGTGGCTCAGCGTGCCTCTGTGACTCCTTGGAAACCTGGAAGCTTGGAGAAAGGGGGAGAAGACACAAGTCCTGGATCTCCATAGCACTCCTTCGCACCCAGTTATAGTTGGTGCCATTTTTTACTCTGGGTGGAGTGACTTTTCTCCTACAGGAATCAGACTACAAAGAGTTAAAGACGAGGCAAGAAATGAGGACTCAGAAACAGGCCTTAAATTAGAGTGAGAGAAATGTCCTCCTCTCTCTGAGACCTGGAGTAGCTGGGCCCAAGCTCTGAGATCTGGAGCAGTTTGACACTCTGTTGTTGAGGGCGGGCAAGGCATCTGGGGATGGCCCGCTACCTGTGCTGTGTGGGGTCAATGCTCTGTTACCTGAGCAACTGCTGTATTGCTCTATTTTGCTCCTACGTTGCTTGTTTTCAGAATCATTATCACAGCTCTTACACAGTCTTTGCTCCAAGTAAATAGCAGTTACTGAAAGAAATTAACATGCCACAAGGCTTTCTTCAACAACAAAGCACATATTAAGGTCCCATTTCACTACAAGTAACCCTCTAATTCAGATACATGATGTTTAAACAGCCTCTAAAGATGGACGTTGAAGAGCTTTTTTTTTTTTGACAAAAAAAACCCATAACACTAAAACAGAGTTCTTAAAATATATTTATAAAAATATATATATATTTATATAACATTCAATATATATCATTATTTCCTCATGTATAAACCCTTTCATTTTACATATATTTCTGAGTTATTTCAGTCACTTTGATTTCATGAGATTCTAGCAGAGAGTTATACCTCTTTACAACACATATTTGCAGTAAGTATAAAGCATCCTTATAAATACACAAAAATCCTGACAATTTTTTTACACATATTAAGCAGCTTTAAAATGATAAGGAAAACACTCCAAAATCCAAATTGCAGCCTCATTCTCTGCATGTGAAGGAGAGTATGATCTGGTCATTTGTCCTTGTGCAGTGGGTTTTCCAAGGTCTAATTTCACATAGTATTTGTGCAGCTATAATCTTTCAGATGACATGCTCTCTCATATTGTGATCTTACCACATTTAAGTGTAAAAAAACAATGAAATCAAACTAAAATTATCCAGGTCCCAATTATTAGAATGTTCATTAGTGCTTCATCTAGATGTTATGAAGAATGATAAAATATCTTCTTCTTTTAGGAGGTCCATGCTCAGCACAGGTGATATAGATATAGAAGAATACAAAAATAACCTCTATGCCACAGGAACTAACTTAAAAATAGTTTATTAAACTGATGTATAGAAATTTCCCACCAGAGGTCATATTCCCATGGAGTAAGTCTCCTTGGTTATGATTTTCATTAGTTGATTTCTTTATATTTGCTGTTTTGAAAAGAATTTTAAGCAGCTGCTTACTGCTGTTTGTCTGATATGATATCCCATGTATTATTGTTATTTGTGTATGTGTGTGACAGAGACAGATAGAAAGAGAGAGGGACAGATAGGGACAGAAGACAGGAAGGGAGAGAGATGAGAAGCATCAATTCTTTATTGCGGCACCTTAGTTGTTCATTGATTGCTTTCTCATGTGTGCCTTGACCGTGGGGTTACAGCAGACTGAGTGACCCCTTGCTCAAGCCAGCAACCTTAGGCTCAAGCTGGTGAGCCTTACTCAAACCAGATGAGCCCACACTTCGATGTATTATTTTTAAGTGCTTTTTTTTAGATTTTATTTATTCATTTTAGAGAGAGAGAAACAGAGAGAGAGAAGGGAAAGGAACAGGAAGCATCAACTCCCATATGTGCTTTGACTAGGCAAGCCCGAGGTTTTGAACTGGCGACCTCAGCATTCTAGGTTGACGCTTTTACCCACTGTGCCACCATAGGTCAGGCCACTTCCATGTATTATTCATAAAAACCCTTCCCATGCCCACTCTGATTGCCTGAGGTTGGGGATAAAGCAAGCATTTTGATATCTTCTTTGTACACCATTAAAATATAATCAGAGCCTCATTAACTTAACTGTCAGATCTAATACTTTAAGTCATGATATATGAATTTATGGATGCTACTGTTTTCATTTAAGTGGCTAGGAATTTTTCATGTTCACAAGTAATGCAAATAAAAATGATACAGCCTGATAAACCATCTGAAAATGGAAAAGTATTGATGGAGGCATTTTGTCCCTTGAGCAGATTCACCCTAGGGATGCATAAGGAAGCTTAGAAATAAGGAACATTTATTTACCCAGTCAAGACCAAGAAGTGGTAACTTATGTTGCATGGACTTTTGTGATAAGAGTAGCAGCTTTCATTGATTAAATACATATTCTATATCAGACATTGTAGTAGGCAGGGGCTTTATATACATCTGCCCTTCACAGTAATCTGAATAATGGAGGAGGAAATGGGGGTGAAGGAAGTTGTAGACCTTGCTCATAATGCTTTGGTAAGAACAGCTTTCAAATCCAGGTCAGCCTGGCTCCAGGTTCTCCCTTACCATGCTGAGTCTGCCTCCCATCTGACATTATGATAACACACACTTGGCATCATGAAGTCTGTTTGCTTTCAAGATGGCTGACAGAAGCTAGGTAACTTTCTCACACCATAGCTAATTTAAGTCTCTAGTTGAGGATAAGACTGAAGTAATTGCAACTCTCTGCACTTCCTTGAATTTCATTTGGATAATCAAATATTTCAAGCCTCTTAGAGAAAATGACTAGGTCATAGACATTGGCAAACACTTCTATTGTAATTGCTACTCAATAACAGATGTAGGGTTAAGACTGAGGAGACCAACACTTGGAATATTTGGTGGAGAATAGACTAAGAAGAGGTCCTAAACAACAGCAATAAGAGTTGCCTGCCACAGTCCATCTTTTTGACTAACCAGTATTTTATATTCCCATAGTGTGTATTCATCCATCCCCATGAAGATGACCCCAAAGTTTCATCAAACCATGGCAACAAGCTCAAAGCTCAGTTTCTGAAGTAAATCAAAACCTTCATTATGCTTGTCTCAATATAATAGAGATGTGGTAGGACAGCCATGAAATTCCCTTGGAAAGTGGAACTATAGGAAAAGAAGAGAGAAGTGTTTTAGTAAATTTAGTAAATTTTAGCAGATCAAACTGGAATAAGAGAGGGCAGAGAGGAAAACAGGCCCCTAAACCAGGCATGGCCAACAGTTTTTGCCCCTGGGCCAGATTAGAAAGAACTTTTTTCACGGGCCGGATGAAATATTAAAATTAAAAAATGGTTTTTTTTGTTTTTTTTTAATAAATTTTTATTAATGGTAATGGGATGACATTAATAAATCAGGGTACATATATTCAAAGAAAACATGTCTAGGTTATTTTGTCATTAAATTATGTTGCATACCCCTCGCGCAAAGTTAGATTGTCCTCCGCCACCCTCTATCTAGTTCTCTCTGCCCCTCCCCCTCCCCCTAACTCTCTCCCTCCCTCCCTCCCACGTCCTCCCTCCCCCCACCCCTGGTAACCACCACACTCTTGTCCATGTCTCTTAGTCTCGTTTTTATGTTCCACCAATGTATGGAATCATGTAGTTCTTGTTTTTTTCTGATTTACTTATTTCACTCCGTATAATGTTATCAAGTTCCCACCATTTTGCTGTAAATGATCTGATGTCATCATTTCTTATGGCTGAGTAGTATTCCATAGTGTATATGTGCCACATCTTCTTTATCCAGTCTTCTATTGAAGGGCTTTTTGGTTGTTTCCATGTCTTGGCCACTGTGAACAGTGCTGCAATGAACATGGGGCTACATGTGTCTTCACGTATCAATGTTTCTGAGGTTTTGGGGTATATACCCAGTAGAGGGATTGCTGGGTCATAAGGTAGTTCTATTTGCAGTTTTAAAAAATGTTAAATACAAAAATGATCCATTTAAGTAAGCAAAATTTTATTATGTAATTTGTTTATGAATAAATATAAGTGAGTGAAAAACATTTTAATATACAATATTATTTTAATAAAAATATTTTTAATAAAATTATAATTACATACCATATAAATATCCAAACTGTATCGCAATCAAAACAATATTTAATTAATAGAATAAGCTTGAAGAGGTTATATAGCCAATAAAACAATTATTTTGTTTTACAAACAGCCTGGACACGTTTTCAGTTATCAACTGCAGTTATTGTCTATGCTACAATGCCACTTGATTCAGCACACTTGACCACAAAAATAACAAATTGTTTGACCTTGGGTGCGCACTGGCAAACTCCGCCTTAAAGAATGTGGGTTTCACATTGCTGCTAAAAGTCAAACAGTTCATATCAAGTACAGATGAGTACAGAAGTTGTAAATCTTTATAATGGAATTTTTTTTTAAAATAAAGCCCATTCGACCAATTATTGGACTTAGATTAGTCACACACGGAATTTTTTTCCACATATCACTATCTTCTTAAATATCTTGATTTCCAATAATCAAAGACGCTTCTGCTTCTGAGTAGCTGAGATTTTAAAGTAGAAGAGAATATTAAAAATTTAATCGCAGGCCGCATAAACTCATTATGCGGGCCGGATGTTGGTCATGCCTGCCCTAAACAGAATATGCTAAGGACTGTTTAGCAGCCATGAACACTCACCAGAAGGAACTCTACATCAGTCAATCCATATACAAGCAAAATTTAAAAGTAAAAGGTATTGTTTCAGAAAATGTACTTTAATATATTAACTCAGAAATAGTAACTCCTTATTCTGTACTTTATGCTCTTGAACTCCTTCTTATGCAAGTAAGAATCTTTTTAAGATTAAAGGATAAATTGCTATGAAAGCATATTGTTGCAGACACAGCTGTTTGCCCATTGAATCTTCTCCCTTATCAGCAGACTGTTAGTTTTGGGGGGTGTCTATCCTCTTTTTTGTGACTTAGCCGTTGATTTTTACTAGCTGCAGACCATCATGGCAGCTCCATTCCATCCTGTCAATGATTGGTTTAAGGTGTGCATTTCACAAAGTTCTAGCTAAATGAGACATGGGGAGAAATCTGCTAGTGGGGAAGGGGCTTCTGGGGAAATATTTACTTAAATATGAAGAAACAGACACTCTTCTGATTCATTTTATAATATTATCTGAATATCAATATTTTGAACAGAAGCAACTACTGTTTGGTCATAAAGAGGCAAACCAAAGACCAGGTTGACCCTCTGAGGAAATCAGAGCACAAAGGCAGGAAGAGTCTGGGCCTTAATGGCATAATTTTACCACTGAGCTAACCGAACTCTAGGTCAGCTCTACCCAAGGGCTTCTTGCTATGTCACACATTTTCTTAATGTTTCAGGCATCGGAGTTGGTATTCAATTTTAATGGTACCTAGGATTTGTTTTAATCTGGTAAATTAAGACATAAAAGCATTGAAACTATTGCCATGAAGGAAGAAGTTTTTATTATAGTCACAATGCCCTGGAAGAAGTAGGCCCAGCACACAATACAGGGAAGCACTGAGGCAAGGGGAGTGGGCAGGTGGCGCTAGGGACAGGACCACAGGCAGAAGCCTTTATTGTATAGTTCTTGATGTCAAAGCATCAAGAACACAGACAACAAGAATAATAATTAATACAGATTCTAACTAATGCAGTTATTTCCAAAACTTTGTAATTAAAAAAAAAAAGAAAAGAAAAATAATTATTTATTGGGCTATTTCAGATATCTTCAAAGAAATAAAAATGAATATTTTGTTTTATCCAAAATTATTTGTTCATACATCCTCAAATCATTTCATATAGACAGTAATATATTCTGCCTATGCTTAAAGCTTTGGCAAACCAAAAGAAAAGAAGTCAAATTTATAGTGGCTTAACCTTATATCATTTTATGCTCTAATATATCAACTTTCTCAGAAGCAGAAGTCCAGGGCTTGAAGGGAGCTCCACAATAATATCTTTCCTCTCAATCATCCTTAAAACATGACTTCTAGCCTCATGCTTGTTGTGTCATGGTTACAAGATGCTGACTCATCTCCTGCCTAGTGTTTGTGTTCTCAGCCAAAATAAGGGAACAAGTATCTGCAATTTGAATCTTTCACATTTTTTAAGAGCTTTCCTGGAATACACCTAGAACTCCTACTTACAAGTCATTGGCCCCAACTGCTTCACATGGCTATCTCTCACTATGAGGGAGGCTGAGGAATGTATATTTTTAGCAGGGTATGCCATTTCAAAGAAAGTTGTATCCTGATATTAAGAGAAAAAGAGAGGATGAATATTGGGCAGGCCACCACTGCTCTATGGCACAGTACAATCTTTTGCCTAACCAATGTTTTTATATATTTATAGAAAACATTTATCCCATCTCTATGAAGGTTATCCTTAAGTCTCATTAAATCATAGCAACCCACTTAAAGTTAGTTTTTGCAATGAATTAGAACATTAGTTCCTGTCTTCCCAATGGTGACCTTAATCTTTCATATCCAAACTGAGCTGAGACTTTGTCTGATTAATACTGAGACATTGCCTTCTTTTAGACCAAACCTGTATTTCTGATGCATAAAGGAAAGGAATTTTTACCATGGATCCCTTTGCAAACTTTAAAATTTTTCTTACATTTAAATCATTTTTTCAATGTATTTCTTCTTCTAGGTAAAAAACAAAATAAAAAAGATAATTTCTAATGAAAAATTATTTCTGAAGGCAATTTAAAGGGAAATTCAGTCTCATGTTTTTTATAAATAATGTGGTTAAGAAATAATTAGTAGTTAGAATTTACCAGCAATTATAAATAGAAAGGGTTTTTTGAAACTCCAAAGAAGACTGCTCTGTGCAAATTAACTTTATAAATATTTATATCAATAGTATTTGTGTGTGTGTGTGTGTGTGTGAGAGAGAGAGAGAGAGAGAGAACACTAGAACACTAGCTACCATGTAGATAAGATAATTCTTAATATTATGGGCACAGACTGAATTTGTCCTTCAAAAATAGAATTTATAAGTGATTCTAATGGCTGGTAAAATATCACATGTATACTGAAATAATAGTTTCACCTCAGGGCCCAGTCCAACTCCTCATTTCCTAATATTGATCTGTTACTTTAGGATGCAGAGTCAATGAATAAAATAGTAACAATAATGATAGCAATGATAGAAGCGAACATTTATTGAACATGGGGTCAGTCAGGCAATGGTTCAAAGATCTTTACATGTATTAACTAATTTATTTCTTGAAGCAACCTCAAGAGGGATGGGCATAGCTCTACCTTTGGCCATGTAATACCCAGGTTTTGTTAAATGTAACCATGCTCAGAGTTCCCACTATCAAATATCAGTTTTTTGAGAAGATGATGAAACAAAATAAACTGTAGAGACTGAGAAAGTTTAAATATTGGTAGGAGTAGGCAGAATAATTATGACTGATGGGGAAAATCTACATATGTGCCTCCCTCTTTTCCTTCTTCCCTGAGGCCTCCAGTGTATTCTTTCTGACTTCATACTTGCTGGTAAATATCAATAACGTATTTGAAACCCAGGTTAGAAGTTACAAAAAATGAGCTTGAGAGTTGATAACTTGATTAAAGAAGAAGGTGAAAATGTACTGTGAGATAGGTAGAAGGTGACACAGCTCTGCTACCTCTTCCAGATAGTTTTTTTTTTTTTGAGAGATATAGATTTCAATTAAGAAATAGAAATGACTTAATAAAAAATATTTGGAAACTCTTAGGGATTACATTCACAACAAAAGATATTCTCTTCAGAAATATTAAGTATTCATGTTTCATCTAGTACCTAGGTACATTTTGGAGTAGGGTGCATAGAAACATTTACATTTGCATAATAATATGTAAAAGTTGTTTCTTCTGTAGTCTTTGTTTTGCAGAGGATAAGTAAATGCCTAGAAAGGAGAGAAAGTTAATGCAAGGACAATGGAAATAGTTCTACTGATCTAAAATGTTGATATACTAATCTGTGCATTCATTGTATGGCGCTGAGAGCAACATAATAAGAATGAAAAAGATACAGTATTTGTCTGCAAATAAATCATAATCTAAACATGGCTGTTAATAAAGGGGTGTCAAATCTGGGAGAAATATACAGATGGGGATTTCCAGGTCACACTTGATGGAGGAAGAAATGGGAAAAAAGAGTCTTAAAATGACAACAGATGCACAAAGTTCCATCAGCAATTCTATCCAAGTGCTACATATATATAATTGGCTATAATCAGTGATCCTCAGGTAAGGCAGCAGGAGAAAATTAGAAAGTAATTAACATTAAGTATAGCTGCTACAATCCTGGTTTCCGTAGCTAGTCACAAGGCCCAAGTTGATATTCAAAGCTTCCTTCCTCCACTTATTTTACATATCCTTAACCCTCTAGCAGCATACCAGCCAGTTAGAGTTCTTTACATGGTGAGATGACTCAAGCCTTTATTCCTGTAAATTGAGTCCTTGGTGGTCCTAGCTTTACTGGGTTGCTCCAGTTTTTCACTGAGCAGGACTACTACACAATGGAGTAGTCTACGGGGCACTCTGGAAAAGCTCCTACATTCTAGACAGTGTTTCTTGCCCACATTGTGTGTCAGCAACCCAGTTTTCCTTTAGGAATTAAAACTGATGATTCTATATAAAGCAGTGATTTATATAGAATCACTTTCATTTTTACATCAGTGTCATGTGGACCCTCAAATGATCAGGGAGCTGTTTCAAGCATTTAATTTAATGGAAATATTACTCTCTTCCATGATGAAAACATTCCTTTTTGGATTTTAAACTCTCCACATCCTCTGATCCTAAGGTGTAAGAATGGGAAGTCAAATGAATTCATCACCAGCACAACTATACTACAAGAAATACTAAATGAAATGCCTCGAGAAGAGGGGACATGGTGCCAGATATAAACAGGAATCTACACAGAGGGATGCAGAACACCAGCAATGTCTGAAAAACATAATTATCCAGTGAAAACATGATAGTGTTATGTAAAATGTATGACAGTAATGGTGCAAAGGCCAAGAGAAAGGAAATTGAAATAATTGCTCTAACGTTTGTTTGCTATACATGAAGTGGTATAACATTGTTTGAATATAGACCATAATAATTTAAAAATACAAAATATAAACTTTAAAGTAACCACTTAAACACAAACAAACACACACACAAAATTATAGCTCTTAACAAAAGAGATAAAGTAAAATAAAAAACATTCAGTAAATCTAAAAGAAAGTAGAAAATTAAGAATAAGAACTGAGGGTCTTTGGCCAGTTGGCTCAGTGGTAGAGCATTGGCCCGGTGTGTGGAAGTCCTGGGTTTGAGTACAGGTCAGGGGGCACAGGAGAAACACCCATCTGCTTCCCCATCCCTCCCCTTCTTGCTTCTCTCTCTCTCTCTCTCTCTCTCTCTCTCTCTTTCTCTCTTCTTTTCCCCTCCCACAGCCATGGCTCAATCAGAACAAGTTGGCCCCAGGCACTGAGGATGGCTTAATGACCTCTGCTTCTGGAACTAAAATGGCTCTGGTTGCAATGGAGTAAGGGCCCCAGATAGGCAGAGCATCACTTCTTGGTAGGTTTGTGGGGTGAATCCCGGTTGGGATGCATGTGGGAGTCTGTCTCTGTCTCCCCTCCTCTCATTAAAAAAAAAAAGAAAAAGAAAAAAGGAATAAGAACAGATAGGACAAAAAGAAAACATAGAAATATGATAGATCAAGATTCATCTTTATCAATAATCTGTCTTAGTCCATTTGGGCTGCTTTAACAAAATGTCACTAACTGGGTGGCTTGAAAACAACAAATTTATTTCTCACAATTCTGGAGGCTGGAATTCTAATATCAAGGTACTAGCATGGTCAAGTTCTGGTGAAAGCCTTTTTTCTGGTTCACAGACAGCACTTTCTTGCTGTGTCCTCACATAGTGGAAGGGGGCAAGAGAGGCCTTGTGGGCCTCTTTTATAAGGCATTAACTTCATTCATGAGCTGTAATCTTCCAAAGTCTTCATCTCATAATACCATCACATTGGGCATTAGTATTTCAACATATGAACTTTGGGGGAACACAAACATTCAAACCATAGCAATACTAATATTAAATATAAATGGTCTATATACTCCATTTACAAAGCAGAAATACTCAATCTGAATAAAAAATTAAGACCACTAATAAAAATAAAGCTGAAATGGCTATCTTAATATTACAAAAGAGTAAAATAGAATTCAGAGTAAAGAATATTACTAGGGATAGAGAGGGTATTTTCATAATGATAAAGAGATAACTTAATCAATAAGATGTAAAAATCTTAAACATTTATGCACATAACAACAGAATTTGAAAATGCATGAAGCAGAAACTGATAGAACTTTAAGGAGAACAGACAAATCCACAATTACAGCCAGAGATTTTTATCCACCCTCTCAATCATCGGTACAACAAAGAAACTGAAAGTCAGTAAGGACAGAAAAGACTTGAACAGCATTATCAACCATCTTGGCCTAACTAATATTTTAGAACACTTTATTCAATAACAGCATAATATATATTCTTTTAAAGTGTACATGGAATATTTACCAAGATAGACCATATTCTGGGTCCAAATTCATAATACATTTGAAGGGTTTTAAATTATCCAAAGTATTCTATAGCAATAAAGTTAAATTAAAAGTCAATAACAGAAAGATATCTTGCAAATTCCAAAATGTTTGGAAACAAAATTACACAATTAAATAACCCATGAGCCAAAGAAGAAATCAAAAGGGAAATTAGAATATATTTTGAAATCAAGAAGCACCATTAATAAAATGAACGTGACTTAGCAATATGTATAGATATTATAATCAATACATATTATAGTTATTATAATCAAATAACCCCAAACTAAAAAAGACCAGATGTGGCATATTTATATCATAGAGTATTATTCTGCAAAAAAGGGGATAAACAACTGGTGCATGCAATACATATAATACTCAGAAATATTATGTTGAATTAATCAAAACGGATTCAGAAGAGTCAAACTGAATATGCCCATTTTGTATGGAATTCAAAACAGGAAAAATTAATTTAAAATGAAATGCAGAAGAACTGTTTATTTGGTGGAAGGTAGACTGTTAACAGGAAAGGAGCATTCATGAGGAAACTCACTGAGGTGATGGACATGTTTCATATCCTGATCTGGGTAGTGGTTATGTTGGTTTATATATATGTAAAAATCCATAAGGCTGTATACTTATAATTAATGCACTGTGTTGCATATAAATTCTGCACACACACATACATATGGATTGATGTATGTACAAATGGATTGATCAAGCCCTCATAAGATCTTAGAAAAAAATGTTATGAATTTCAAAATCAAGTCTAAGATAAAGTGATAAGATTAAACCAAACTATCCTGACCTGTGGTGATGCAGTAGATAAAGTGTCAACCTGGAATGCTGAGGTCGCTGGTTTGAATCTTTGGGCTTGCCTGGTCAAGGCACATACAGGAACCAACTACTATGAGAGGATGCTTCCTGCTTCCCCCTCCTCTTTTTCTTTCTCTCTTTCTCCCTCTCTATCTCTCCCATCTCCAAAAATCAATAAATAAAATCTAAAATAAACAATAAAAATTAAACCAAACTAATAACGAATTCCCCAGGAATCATTATACAAGATCAATCAATATACACAAATTAATGGTATTTCTATACAATAACAATGAACAATTTGAAAAGAAAATAATTTCATTTACAATTGAATTAAAAAGAGTAAAATACTCTAATAATTTAACAAAAGAAATACAAGTTATATGTTGAAAACTACAAAGCATTGTTGAAAGAAATTAAAGACCTAAATTAAGGGAAATAAGTTTTATATTTGTTGATAAGACTTAGTATTAAGGTGACACTACTTTCCAAATGGGTCTATAAAGTCAACGTAATTCTTATTAATCTTTCTCATGTATTTATCAGTTGCTTACTTTGCATAATTTAACAAGCTAAAGTTCATACAGAAATGACTTTTCTTTCCCAATTTTATTTATTTTTTTTGTCTTTTTTTAAATAAATTTTTATTAATGTTAATGGGATGACATTAATAATTCAGGGTACATATATTCACAGAAAACATGTCTAGGTTATCTTGTCATTAAATTATGTTGCATACCCCTCACCCAGAGTCAGATTGTCCTCTGTCACCCTCTGTCTAGTTTTCTCTGTGCCCCTCCCCCTCCCTCTAACTCTCTCCCTCCCTCCTGCGTCCTCCCTCCCCCCACCCCTGGTAACCACCACACTCTTGTCCATGTCTCTTAGTCTCGTTTTTATGTTCCACCAATGTATGGAATCATGTAGTTCTTGTTTTTTTCTGATTTACTTATTTCACTCCATATAATGTTATCAAGATCCCACCATTTTGCTGTAAATGATCTGATGTCATCATTTCTTATGGCTGAGTAGTATTCCATAGTGTATATGTGCCACATCTTCTTTATCCAGTCTTCTATTGAAGGGTTTTTTGGTTGTTTCCGTGTCTTGGCCACTGTGAACAGTGCTGCAATGAACATGGGGCTACATGTGTCTTTATGTATCAATGTTTCTGAGGTTTTAGGGTATATACCCAGTAGAGGGATTGCTGGGTCATAGGTAGTTCTATTTGCAGTTTTTTGAGGAACCACCATACTTTCCTCCATAATGGTTGTACTACTTTACATTCCCACCAACAGTGTATGAGGGTTCCTTTTTCTCCACAGCCTCTCCAACATTTGCTATTACCCGTCTTGTTGATAATAGCTAATCTAACAGGGGTGAGGTGGTATCTCATTGTAGTTTTGATTTGCATTTCTCTAAACTAATGAAGCTGAGCATCTTTTCATATATCTGTTGGCCATTTGTATTTCTTCCTGGGAGAAGTGTCTGTTCATGTCCTCTTCCCATTTTTTTATTGGATTGTTTGTTTGTTTGTTGTTGAGTTTTATGAGTTCTTTGTAAATTTTGGATATTAGGCCCTTATCTGAGCTGTTGTTTGAAAATATCAGTTCCCATTTAGTTGGCTGTCTGTTTATTTTGATATCAGTTTCTCTTGCTGAGCAAAAACTTCTTAGTCTGATGTAGTCCCATTCATTTATCTTTGCCTTCACTTCTCTTGCCATTGGAGTCAAGTTCATAAAATGTTCTTTAAAACCCAGATCCATGAGTTTAGTACCTATGTCTTCTTCTATGTACTTTATTGTTTCAGATCTTATATTTAGGTCTTTGATCCATTTTGAATTAATTTTAGTACACGGGGACAGGCTGTAGTCGAGTTTCAATCTTTTGCATGTGGCTTTCCAGTTTTCCCAACACCATTTGTTGAAGAGGCTTTCTTTTCTCCAGTGTGTGTTGTTGGCCCCTTTATCAAAGATTATTTGACCATATATATGTGGTTTTATTTCTGGGCTTTCTATTCTGTTCCATTGGTCTGAGTGTCTATTTTTCTGCCAATACCATACAGTTTTGATTATTGTGGCCCTATAATATAGTTTGAAGTCAGGTATTGTAATGCCCCCAGCTTCATTCTTTTTCCTTAGGATTGCTTTGGCTATTCGGGGTTTTTTATAGTTCCATAGAAATCTTATGATTTTTTGTTCCATTTCTTTAAAAAATGTCATAGGAATTTTGATGGGAATTGCATTAAATTTATATATTACTTTGGGTAATATGGCCATTTTAATTATATTTATTCTTCCTATCCAAGAACAAGGAATATTTTTCCATCTCTTTGTGTCTTTCTCTATTTCTCTTAGCAATGCCTTGTAGTTTTCATTATATAGGTCCTTTACATTCTTTGTTATGTTTATTCCTAGGTATTTTATTTTTTTTGTTGCAATCGTGAAGGGGATTATTTTTTTGAGTTCGTTTTCTAATATTTCATTGTTGGCATATAGAAAGGCTATGGATTTTTGTATGTTAATTTTGTATCCTCGACCTTACTGTATTGGTTTATTGTTTCTAGTAATCTTTTTGTGGAGTCCTTTGGGTTTTCGATGTATAGGATCATATCATCAGCAAAAAGTGATACCTTTACTTCTTCTTTTCCAATATGGATGCCTTTTATTTCTTTGTCTTGTCTGATTGCTCTGGCCAGAACTTCTAGCACCACATTAAATAAGAGTGGAGAGAGTGGACAACCCTGTCATGTTCCTGATTTAAGGTGGAAAGTCCTCAGTTTTACGCCATTTAATATGATGTTGGCTGATGGTTTATCATATATGGCCTTTATCATGTTGAGATATTTTCCTTCTATACCCATTTTGTTGAGAGTCTTAAACATAAAATTGTGTTGTATTTTATTGAAAGCCTTTTCTGCATCTATTGATAAGATCATGTGGTTTTTGTTCTTTGTTTTGTTGATATGGTGTATTAGGTTAACCGTTTTACGTATGTTGAACCATCCTTGAGATTCTGGGATGAATCCCACTTGATCATGATGTATTATTTTTTTAATATATTGTTGTATTCGATTTGCCAGTATTTTGTTTAGTATTTTAGCATCTGTATTCATTAGAGATATTGGTCTGTAGTTTTCTTTCTTTGTGCCATCCTTGCCTGGTTTTGGTATGAGGGTTATGTTGGCCTCATAAAATGTGTTTGGAAGTATTGCTTCTTCTTCAATTTTTTGGAAGACTTTGAGTAGAATAGGAACCAAGTCTTCTTTGAATGTTTGATAGAATTCACTAGTATAACCGTCTGGGCCTGGACTTTTATTTTTGGCGAGGTTTTTAATAGTTTTTCTTTCCCAATTTTAAAACTTATTACAAAGCTACAGTAATCAAGAAGTTGATCTTGGCATAAGAATAGATACATAGATGAATATAATGGAAGTGAGAGTCCAGAAATAACCTTTTGCATTTATAATCACCTGATTTTAGACAAGAGTCCCAAGACCTTGCAATGGGTAAAGAACAGTCCTTCCAACAAATGATGCTATGACAATTATATATATATACATGTAAAAAAAATCAATGTGTGCCTTTTCTTACACTATACATAAAAATTAACTCAAAATGAGTCAGACCTCAGAGTAAGAGTTAACATTATAAAATAATTAGGAGAAAGTCTACAGGTGAGTCTTTGTGGTGTTGGTATAGGCAACACTTTCTTAGACATGAAACCAAAAGCACAAGCAACAAGAGGAAAATAAATTAATTGGATATTACTGAAATTAAAAAATTTTGTACTTTAAAAGATATCAAGAAAATGAGAAGTCACAGAATAGAAGAAAGTAACTGCAAGTCAGATAATTAATATGGGGCCTGTTTCTAGAGTATATAAAGAACACATATATACTTATGACAACTCAATAATAAAAAGACAAATAACCCAATCAAAAATTAAGCAGCAAAGAATTTGATTTAGACATTTCTCCAAAAAAGATGTACAAATGTGGAAAAAGCACATGAAAAAAATATTTAACATTATTAGAATTAGAGAAATAATAAAATAAACTTTAAACAGGTGAATTTTATGGTATGTTAATTTTAATCTCAATAAAGCTGTTTTTAAAAAAGTGAAAATAATACCTGAAATATTTATGAATAAAATAATACACTGTTAAGAATGTGTCACAAAATAATCCAGAAGCAGTGGGAAAAGGGTCAGAGTAAAAATGAGATAAGGTTAGACATAAATTAATAATTGTTCTCAAAGTTAGGAAATGGATACACTATTTTCTCAACTTTGGTATATGTTTGAAATTTTTCTTAATATAATGTTAAAATGATATACTTAGGAAATCCTAAGGTATACACAAGAACTTGTACATAAATGTTCATAGCAACATTATTCATAAAATATCCAAAAATGAAAACAATTCAAACATCTATTGCTAATGAATGGCTAAATAAATCATGGATATTCATATAATGTAATATATGGAGCAACAATAAAATGGAGTTCTAATAAATTCTACACCATGGTGAATCTTGAAAATATAATTCTAAGTTAAAGAAGTCAGGCACAAAAGCTACATATTATATTATTCCATTTATGTGAAAATTCCAGATGATTGAAGTCCATGGAGACTAAAAGTAGATTAATGGTTGCTGGGGCCTGGAGCAAGGAGGAATGGGGAGTGACTGAGAATAGTTATGCATTGCTTTTGTGATGATGAAAATGTTCTGGGATTAGATAGTGGTGATTGATGCACAATTTTGTGCAAATGCCAAAAACAACTGAATTGTATACTTTAGAAGGGTGAACTTAATGATATATGAATTACTATCAATAAAGCAGTCATTAACAAGAAAATACTGTCAGAAAAGTAAGTCTGACTAGGTCTCTAAGATAGAAAACTTCAAATAAATACTGAACCCAAGTTATAGAACAAATAATGTTTTTTAAAAATCCAGGAAAAAAAAAGAGCACAGAGAAGTGGTACATAACTATAGAGGGAGAGATTGTCCAATTTTGGAGCTGGCAAGATAATGCCTGTGAGAGGGATTTTGCGGGCTTCTACTTTAGGTTTACTAGAGAGGGTAATAGGTAATCTCTTCCCGTGCCAGTACAGTAATATCACTAACCCCATTTTTGAATTGCCAGTTGATTGTTAGAAACTTTGAAGTGGTTACCATTCATTCATTAAATATTTGAAAATTAAGACAATGGGTTCCTAAACAATACTCAGGAACTCTGTCTCCTCTGATCAAGCCTGATAGGCTCCCTGGAGGAACAGAGTTGGAGAGGACAAATAGTAGACTCCCTGCTGCAGCAATGAGTCCAGGTTTTCAGAAAAAGGTAGGGGCAGGGTGCTGATGATTTAGCAATCTTAGGAAGCCTTCCAGAGTTCTAGCATTTGTGAAAAGGAAGTCTAAAGATGCTTGAGATTGCAGGAACCAGAGATTGGTTTCAAAGGGAAGTTGATATCCGGTCAGGGTCAGGAGTTTACTGGCAGGGTTAACAGTCAAGTTCAGAGCATCCTAAGGAGCTGGCATAGGACATATTGAGGCAATTGTAATTGCTCCCTTTGACACAACATAGACTAATGTCATTTATGACACAAACATCACTGACAATCAATCCCTGGGTCTTTGATTAGCATTATACTTGTTCTAGCAGTATGCTAACTTGGTGAGGTGCTATTAGGCGAGCTTGTTGAGGGAGCATGCAGAGGATAGAGCTGCCAGTGACAAGAGGAAGGTGGACAATCATAATGAACACTTACTGAACACTTGCAATGTCCCAGGCTCTGTACTAAGGTTTGAATGTTTTGACTCTTTTAGTCCTCACACTGACCCTACAAGAGAAATATAATTACCTTTTCACGAATGAGTCAAGTAAAACATAGGAGATGAGTCACCTGACCAAAGGAGAGTGGAACCATAATCTTAAACCAATGTTAGACACCTGAAGTTTCATTCTTACTTCCAACACTTCATGACCTCAGGGCAATGTAAAGACTAGAGGTTATTATCTATAGAGATCAACTGTTCTAAAAATGTGGCATTTGTATGGGAAAGGAAAGTTGAAGTGAGGGTCAACAGGGAAAAATGAGTTATGAAAAAGTACAATTGAATATTAATATATTATGGGCTTACGTTCATTGTGACCTATATGAGAAAGAAAATTTCGAAGTAAATCTAACCTCACATTGCAAAACAAGCAGAAGCTATTAGATGAAATAAGGGCAAGGAGGGTCTACCACTAATCTCTGTAATTAGCCAAATAAACAGACTACATTCCATAAGAGGAAAGATGTTTCTAAATCATGGGTGGGTATCAGTAGGTAAAACTGTATGCTGCTGGACCAATCAGAAGTTAGAAAATATGCTCATCATTGTTTAAAAGCATATTTCATTTCAACTACTTTGAATGTTCATTGATCAAACTTCTAAAAAAGATTGATTGTAACTTTTATTGACCCGGGCTCAATTAGAGCAATAAAACATTTTGTAGCATGGAATACCAAAAAATCTTGGGTGGAAAAAGCAGATTTCTATTGGCCACAGAGTAACAATAATTATTAGGACCAGGATTAATCAAAGTGTGTGTTTCTTGGTGAGATCACTATTGACTTCCACACAAAAATTTACCAGGGCCCAGAGATGTTGAAGCTGTGTATATTTAGTTGATAGCGTATCCTAGGGAAAGCCCCCTCCTAATGACACACAGGCACCCCATTTATCCTGGAGACTGGCACAGACTGCTGCGTTTTCTTCTACCATTACCTTTCATGACCCTAATAATGTATTTCTCAGAGCTCAACATCTGGTGTTTTATATAAAGAAAGAAAATAAATTTATAAGATACAGTCCCCAGCCTTAGTAAGTTTCAGTATCCTTGCTGAAACAACTAATATTCACGAGAGAGAGAACAACTATAAAAAAAGTATCTAATTGAGCAATAAGTATGTTACAGGTTTGAGATAAAAGATAAATTAATGTGGACTACCACTAATGAGAATTTGACAGGAAAGCCTGCACCTACAGGGATTTAGATTAGTGTAGGCCAAAGTGTATCCATCAGTTCATATTATATATTTTAATGCTTTAGTTTTCACATTTGAAAAAAATGGAGGTAACACTTGTCCTGTCATAGCTTGTAATTAGTAAGATCCTTGGGATAAGGATGCCAGGATGCAGAGATATCTGAAGGAAGGGCATCATCCTATTAACCAAATAGAAATGGCAATAAATGGGAGAGAGGCATCAAAATCTAGACTATTGCATCTTTAATATAACCTGGACATGCCCAACAGTGTAATATTAAATGTTTCTTTATGGTGTTTTTCTAGCATTTTGCTGGCCAAACTTATGTGGATCCCCATTCCACATATTTTTATTATTTGGCAAACTTTTAAAATTTTCAACAAGAGCAAGTGGTTATATAGGGCCAGGGACTATTTCAAGAGCTTTAGACACACAACAAAACAGTTCATCTTCTTGCAACAACTCTATGTGGCAAGTGTTATTATTATCACCCGCTTTACTGATAAGGAAAGTGAAGCACAGAGAGAGACATAGCTGGCTCACAGTGTCACAGCTGGTGAATGGGAGCAGTAGATCTGAATCAAGACAGTCTAACTCAAACCACAGACCCAACCTCCAACCTTTACAGCAATATATCCTCCCAGCACACCACTGTGAGGCTTTGCTGCTGGCTGGTATTGCCAAGCAAAGAAAGAGCCAGAGAAGAGGATTCCTAGACAGAAGTGCTGCAAGAGATATCGTGCAGGTGGTGTTCACAGACTGCAGCATACTAGGGAAGGTAAGAGGCCACCTGTACCATCTAGACGCCCCAAATATAGTCTAGTGTGGAGGCCATGGCTGGAGGGTGTTGGGGACCAGAGAAGCCAATGATGATGGCGGGAGGCAGGATGTGGGAGTGAGACAACAGGAACGGATGTAAAGTGGGCTGATGGTCTGGAAAGGGTTGAAATCCAGGGCAATATCTTAGGTGTCCTGGGCTCTTTCTGTTTCACTGAAACAAAATTTCCTGGCAACAAATTGTCTCAGCATCTCAGATCTTCTGTCTAGGTCCAAATGTTTGTGCAATAGTCTGCAATGCGTGTGCTTTCAAAATTGGTGGGCCAGCAGCACACACTGGGAAATCTTGTGCTTATTTAACTTTTTCTGATAATGGAGTTTGACCAGGGTGAGTTGGGGATCCTTGACATGTTCATAAAGGCATGGCCTGGTGTTTTTCTTTTAGGTGCTGTTTATCCATTGGCAGATATTAATACCATAAACACTTTGGGATAGACATTCGGGTGGACGATGGGGAAATGGATGAAGAGGCACAGCCCTGCACTCCAGGATCCCACAGTCTAGTGAGCAGTCAGACCATTACGTGGTCCATGACAATGCAGCAAGCGTAACAAAGGAGGGTAGAAGGTGCCGAAAAGGCACAGAGGAGAAAAGGCTGACTATTCAAGAAAGTTTCAGGGACAGACTGTCATGGCCGACTATTGTAAGAACTGGGGTCTGCCAGATGGAAGAAGACGAGGAATGAGTGACATTCCTGGCAGAAAGGACAGCTGGGAAGAAGTAGGGAAGTCAGAGAGAGCGTGATGAACTCATGCACACATAAGATGCAGCTCCCCAGCTGAAATAGCATATTTATTATCTCAGTTTCTGGGGAGCACAAGTCTGCGCATGGTTTAATTAGGTTCTCTGCTTCAGGGTTTCTTCCAGGGCTACAGAGTGTTGGCTTGCTATGGGGTCGATTTCAAAGCTTGACTGGGGAGGATCCACTTCCAAACTCATGAGGCTATTGGAAGAATTCAGTTCCTTGCAGGCTGTCGGTCTGAGGGTCTCAGTTTCTTGCTGACCATTGGCCAGCAATGTCTTGCTAATGTTTGCATGTGAACCTTCCAACATAGCAGTTTGCTTCATCAAAAGCAGCAGAGGGGTCTGCTAGCAACTTGGAAATTACAATCTTATGTAGTTTAATCACAGAAGTGACACCCATCATCTTGCCATATTTCATTGATTAGAGTGGGTTACTAGCTCAGCCCACATTCAAAAAGAAACTACAGGCATTGGCCGGTTGGCTCAGCGGTAGAGCGTCGGCCTGGCGTGTGGGGGACCCGGGTTTCGATTCCTGGCCAGGGCGCATAGGAGAAGCACCCATTTGCTTCTCCACCCCCCCCTCCTTCCTCTCTCTCTCTTCCCCTCCCGCAGCCAAGGCTCCATTGGAGCAAAGATGGCCCGGGCGCTGGGGATGGCTCCTTGGCCTCTGCCCCAGGCGCTAGAGTGGCTCTGGTCGCGGCAGAGCGACACCCCTGAGGGGCAGAGCATCGCCCCCTGGTGGGCAGAGCGTTGTCCCTGGTGGGCGTGCCGGGTGGATCCGGTCGGGCGCATGTGGGAGTCTGTCTGACTGTCTCTCCCCGTTTCCAGCTTCAGAAAAAAAATACAAAAAAAAAAAAAAAAAAAAGAAAGAAACTACACAAAGCCATGTACACTAGAAGGTGAAAATGTGGGGGCAGGGCACCTTTGGGACTAGCTGCCACAGAAGACAGTCCCCCATAATGGTCTAAGATGGTAAGACCCTACTCATTACTATCAGGTTCTTTAATTCCCACTTAGAGATAGTTGACAACAGGTCAGCGGTAGGTGGGGAAAGGAGGAAACTAGAAGCCCTTTACCCATATGTTCTATATTGCACAATACCCTCCCAACTGAAAAGCATGCTGTAGATTCTGGCTGAATCTACAAGTCTCTCAGTTTGCTTCTTTTTTCAATCTTCTCAGTCATTGTAAGGAATACATGCACATCTACTGTACCCATGAAGCCATGCTCCTTCCTGGGGTGACAATGGCACTGGCTCCTGGTCTCCTGTTTCCTGTCAATGGCAAAATTCTCCCTAATATGATTACTACTATATTATTAAACCCCATTATTACATTACCCTTTTTAGCATGTAGATATAATTTTTAGTTTTCCTAAATGCTTAAAATAATTTTCACCCCTTTAAACACTTCTTCAATGAATGTTACTCATTACAGGTGAGATTTAGTCACCTCTGGCTGTTTTCAAAGGGCACAGCACTAAGGATATAACGGGTTTTGACAAGTTATTTTAAAAAGGGTTAAGTTCACAGACTTCATTGTAATTCCTGTCACAAAGTTTGTGGTAATATTTTATATTTATTTTGTTACATGGGCTTTATTTCATACTCTTTCTACCTGCCATCTGCACGCCGAGGACTCCACTACGGGAGTGTTTCTGTGACAATACATAGCTTGTGAGTTCCTAAAAGAGATCACAGAGTATCTTAGAAACAAAGAATTTGCCTCTCTGATCACGATAACTAGAAATGGAAAAGAACACAGAACCAAAAATAGTAGCGCCATTTTCTCTGACAGAATAGGAAACGAGCAGCTTCTACTGAAGAGTTTTAGGATCTCAGGCAAGCAACACCTCTGTGACTCCTTTTACTCATCTGTCAAGCAGCTAAGGTGGCAGAGAGGCAAATGTATTTTCCTAAACAGAGTCCAGAATTAGTACAATTTTGAGCCCAATTTTCACAGCTCTGAATTTTACCAAAAGAAAGGCTCCAAAATAGTCCAGTAGTCCACCAGCCAAATGGCAGGCAGACATTGCCATGGGTTTTAATAAAATTCTATTTATAGCCAGAATTCTGGAGCTACATTTACAATTGTCTGTTAAATTACAGAAATGCATGATTATTGTAAGCATCATTTAGAATACAGTTTAACAGAATATTCTATCACTGAAATGAACAATCTTGAAGAAGAATATTTAGGTGTTATGTGGGAAGGTAGAAAAAGCACACAGTTTGGAGTCCAAAAATATGGTTCCCAGTCTCTACTTATTTCTGTGTGACTCCCATACCCACGAAACCGTGTCAAAGTTTTTCACATAGGTACTGCTATCTGCAAAGGGAGCAAATAAGTCACCTGCCCAGGAATTTGAGGGAGAGCCTGAAAATACCTCCTATAAGCAGAACATCTCATTTAAAATATTCTGATTTATTCTGACCTGTGGTGAAGCAGTGGATAAAGCATCAACCTAGAATGCTGAAGTTGCCAGTTCCAAACCTGGGGCTTGCCTGGTCAAGGACATGTGAAAAGCAATTATTATGAGTGGATGGCTCCTACAGCTCTACCTCCACTCTCTCCCTCTCTCTTCTCTCTAAAATCAATAGATAAAATCTTTAACAATATATAAATTAAAATATTCTGATTTACTGTAAAAATCTATTTGGACTTGTGTTCAAATTTAATGAGTTCTTAGTTTTTAAGAAAATTTTAAAAATTAATTATTGCCCTGGTTGAGTAGCTCCATGGTAGAGCATAGGCTAGGCATGTGGATGTCTGGGGTTTCATTCCTGGTCAGGGCACACAGGAGAAGAACCCATCTGCTTCTCCACCCCTCCCCTTCTCGCTTCTCTCTCTCTTCTGTTCCCCCGCTGCAGCCAAGGCTCAATTAGAGTGAGTTGGGGTGCTGAGAATGGCTCCATGGCTTCCACCTCTGGTGCTAAAATGGCTCTGGTTGCAACGGAGCAAAGGCTCCAGATGGGAAAAGCATTGCCTCCTAGTGGGCTTGCTGGGATCCCAGTTGGGTGCATGCGGAGTCTGTCTCTGTCTCCCCTTCACTCACTAAAAAAGGAACATTATTATTATTATTGTCATGCAAAATTTACCTTCCAGAAGCAGTGCCGTGCTTATCCTGTCGCCTTGAGGAGCCACTAGGCACTACTATATATCTCAAGGCAGGAATGAGGGTATACATATACCCTAGTTTTAGAAGTTCTGGCCAAAGTGAATATACAAGTGAGAGAATTGATATCACTATAAGCTCATGGTCCCTGGCCTCAAGTGGATACCCAAACTGGCCCAACTCTACAATGACAAATTCATAATGTCCTCATTCTCAAAGCTCTGACTCACCCTCCCTGACCACCCTTCTAAACAATGATCTTTCTCACCCAAAAAGAGAAAGGTAAGACCATCAGGTAAGAACTTTCTCATATTCTTTCTACACTGCCCACCCCCTTCCTGCATCTGTATCCATCCTCTCCTTCCTCCTTGTCACACACAGTGTCCTCAAGTCAAAGGTGCCGTCCATGGTCCTTACTTCCTCTTGCCCTCTCAGGGACCTTACTTTAGCTTACCTCCCTAATCTTCTGCACCCTTGACCTCCCCTTCCTGATTCTTTCCATTGATACCAAATATGTTTCCCATAAAAAAAAGTTAAAACAAACCCCCCTTATCCCATCTCCTGTTTCAGCTAACTATCCTCTCCACATTTCTATTCAGAACAAAAGTTGTTCTGCACTGTCCCTCATATAGTCTCCATTTCCCCGCCTCTCCTTCACTTTTAAAATTAATTTTTACATTTGTATTAAAATAAGACATATAGGTAGTTTTTAAATTCAAATATTACTACAAAATATATGGAAAATGTAGCTTTCCCCTACTCTCTGTGACCAAGTCTGCTGACAAAAAGCAAATACTTTCAATTCTTTAAGCTTTTTCTTTGGGTAGTCATAGCCATGTTTCTAAATAATATTCTTGAACTTGACATAACTGAACACAATACATAATCTTGTGCACATCAAATTTTGTGCTCTGTGTTATGTGTGTGAGAGGTACCCTTCTCAATCATTTTCATTATATGTTATGTTGTATAACATTCTTTCAATAAATATACCACATTTATATATCTATTCATTTAATATTGGTCATCTGAACTTTTTCCAGTTTTTCTTATTATAAACAATGTTGCTGTAAAAATATATACATATACATAATCTCTGGGCACAGGGGTAAAATTCTTCTCTACTTTTAAAATGTGGACCAGGAGGATTATGAGTATTCAATTTCTTTTACCTTGATGAAACAGAAGTTCTTACTCTTAAATTAATATTCATAGTCAAGTTTATCAACCTTAGCTTTTACAATTTATCCTTTTTTTAGATTGTTTTTTAGTATTGTTTAGAATAAGTTGCTTCTTATTCTAAAATCATGAAAATATTCTTCCACACTTTCTTCTAAAAGTTGTAGTTTCTCCTTTCTCATTTAAGTCATGTATGATTTATTTTTGAGTATTGTGTAACCATTTCCTCTTGAAGCTTTCTAATCTGGCTTCCTTTTCCATCACTTAACTGAATGTGCGCTAGGGAAGGTACCAATGGGTTTTCTATTGTTTAATCCAATTCTCCTTTTCAGGCCGTATTTTGTTTAACCATTCAGCAACACTTGATACAATAAATTACTCCCTCCTTCTTGGAAGATCTTTTCCTGGCTTCCATGATATCATTTCCATGATAGTTTTTCTTAAACATATCTTCTAGATTTCCAAGTGGCTCCTTCTTCCACTTTTGCATGTATCCATTTCCTGTTTGACTTCAAAACATTGGCATCCGCCTGGGGTCAGTTCTTGGCTCTCTTCTTTTTCTACACTATTTTCATAGGCAATCTCATCTACTCATGCTGATGATCCCTAAAATTGAATCTCTCTAGCCTACACCTTCCCTGAGCTCCAACTATACATCCCCATTTAGATGTCTCCCTGACATTTCAAATTATCATGTCTAAAACTGAATGCTTGATATTCTGTTCCTCTTCTTGCCTTCCCCATTTCAGTAAATGTCATCCACCCACCCTGTCATATGCCCAATATCTGGAAAGCCATCTTTGATCCCTGCTTTTCCCTTAATCTTAACATCCAAGACAACAGCAGGTCTTACCTAGTCTCACTCAAAATATATCTGGAATCTATTTACTTCTCTCCATTTTTACTACTAAGCATTCATCATTTATTACCTAATGACTATAACACCCTCCCAATAATTCTTTCTGCTTTAACTCTTGTTCCCTTTCAATATTTTTCTCCAAATACAAGACAGACCTAATAAAAACATCATTGATGTCAATCCCCTGGACAAAACCCTTTACCACTATTCTTGCACTTAGGATGAAATGCCAAACCCTTGACATTACCTAGAAGGTACTTTGCATTAAATGGCACCGATCTCTCTTTCTACAACCCAGTATGCCTGAGGGTCAGCCTGGAATACTCTTCTCCAAATTTTTTGCTTGCCTCTTCCTTTAAGACTCTGGTTAAGGGTCAGTTTCTGAATTCACCCTGGCCCCAATATATGATCTCACACTAAATTAGACTTTCCTTTATATCACCTAAGGCAGTTTGTGATTACATGTTTGATTGACCATTACTCACTATCTGTACCTCAACTTCCTGGGGGCAGGGATCATGCCTTTATAACTATTATTGTTATTACTATTATTCCCTCTAGAACACCCCAAGACTGGCAGAGTGCCCTTTACATATTAGAAACTCAATAAGCCTATGTTAAATACTGAGGGCACAAGTTGGAGGTAATGCCCCTTTTCTTGTTGAGAAGTCCATATAGTCTTGTGGGATTCCTAGTAGACAGGACTCAAGATCTCTGGGCTGCAATCATGTGTCTAGGAGAAGGATTTTGGGGAAATTCACTCTTCAGGTCTCTGACCTTATTTTCCTTATCTGAGTGGTTCCCTGCTTCTGTCTATGCCCATCCCCACTCCATAATTCCTATCAGAATCTCTTTAAATTGATTTTCTTCTAAGGGGGAAGGTAGCATAGGGGAATAAAAGCTCTCCCTGCAAAGCCCTCCCAATTGTAGGGGCTGCAGAGGCTGATTATTATTGTTACTTTAAAGCAGAAATGTAATTAGTGCATTACTACTTAATTGTAACATAGACCATGTGTAGCACAAAATTTATTCACCTAAGATTATTCTTGTAGATGATTCCGAGGCAATAAAGGAGGCCAGTTTATTACTATTCCAGCATCACTGTGGTATTATTGCCCCCTGGTGGTGATGATGATTTCTTAGCCTTGTACATTTGAAGATGCTGTTTGAGCAGGGAGTCCACAGATTTTTCCCTGGAGATAGTGGTATTTATTCACTTATCTCCAAGTGAAACTAGAGACAAAGGCATGAGAGCGTTTTCTTGATGAAAACCTCTGTGTTGGTCCCACCTGCATCATTTCCTTAAGGGTTACTATTTTATTCCTTTTGCTTCCCTTACTCCAGAAAACTTATTTGTCTCCTCTTAGGCACTGTCCAGGGAAGCAATCACCAGAGTGATGAAAACATTTGGTCTCAGAAAACAACTGTTTGGGGACTCCCATTTTATAGAATATTTGTGCCAATAGCCAGTGTGATAGGAGCTAACTTTTCCATGCGACTTAAAACATTCAGGCAGCAAAAACTTTTCAAATGTATACAATAATAGAAACATTGCCAACAATCAGACATGTAAAGTTATGTATAATAATTGCATAACATAATTTAATTTTAAGAAAGTGTCACCTGAAAACAGGTTTTCATGTTTCCAAGTGCATTTTAATTCTCCAAATGCGAAAATTACCAATGAGACACAAATCAACTACTCACAATTGTAATACCTTGTTCTAGCATTTGAGCTGAAGTAGGAGAATGATGGTGTGGGGAACAATGTTTCTAATCGATAGAAAATGCTTTAGGAGGATGATGTCAGAGTAATGGCGGGGTAGGAAGCGATACCGATAAATCTCCCCCAAAACTCAACAAGATCTTCAACCAGAAACAGAAAAACCTATACTTGGAGCTTCCAGATGCTTCGCAATACACCCAAAGGTATGATCGAGCGAAAAATTGGCTAAATATATAACCAAACCCCAAAGAAAATAGGGAGTAAGAAATGCTCCACCTTCCTCACTAACCTAAACAGGGCGGCTTTCACTGGAAATGGAGAATATAGAAACTAAGGCAAAGGGGGTGAATAGATCCAGGCCAAGGCACAAAAGGCCGAACCAGGCTGTGGCACGGAGATCCAAGCCAAGGAAAAACTGTTCCTGTGACAACCGGGGCAATACAGCTAACACTCACGCCAAACCCAGACAAAGAAAGACAAGCGGGGCAGCCATTTTACCCAATCTCCTGGTCGGCGTGCGCAGATAGTGGGCGAGAGATTCCTTCCAAAGCCCCGGGAGGGTGCACCTGTGTTACCCCACAGAGAGGCAGAGTCAGAGGCCTTTGTGTGGGCTGAAGGGCTGAAAGCCTCCGGGCCACCCCAGCGCCCTGGGAGAGCCGCGCACGGGAAGGGAGCAAGAGCTAATTCCAACGCTGGAACTTTTCCGTACAGGTGGGGTTTTCACTCAGAGGGTGAGGCCGCTGGTCTGATATCCTGGTCTGTGCATGCAGATAGTGAGCGAGAGATTCCTCCGAGTGCCTCGGCAGTGCCTGCCCGTGTTATCCCACAGAAGGGCAGAGTCAGGGGTCTTTGTGTGGGCCAAAAAGCAGAATCTCGGGCCGCCCCAGCGCCCTGAGGGAGCCGCGCACGGGAAAAGAGCAAGAGCTAATTCCAACGTTGGAACTTTTCAATGTGGGCGGGGGGTTTCACTCAGAGGGCAAGACTTCCGGCCTGACATCCTGGTCTGCGTGCATGCAGAGTGGGCAGGAGACTTCTCCCAGCACCTCAGGAGTGGGAGCCCTTGTTATCCCATGGAGGGGCAGAGTCGGGGCCCTTGTGTGGGCCGAGGGCAGAGTCTCAGGCCGCCCCAGCGCCTTGAAAAAGCCGCACATGGGGACGGAGCGAGAGCCAATTCCAACGCTGGAACTTTACAGTGCGGGCAGGGGGTTTCACTCAGAGGGCGAGTCTTCCGGCCTGACATCCTGGTCTGCACGTGCAGATAGTGAGCGAGAGTTTCCTCCAAGCACCCTGGAAGTGGGTGCCCGAACGTGTTACCGGACAGAGTGGCAGAGCCAGAGGCCTTTGAGTGGGTGGAAGCCCCGCCTGATTATGCTAGTGGTTCTAACTGACTGAGCCTTACCCAGAGCCCTGCGCTGAGTGGGAATAGAGTGGGGAGTTGCCAGCTCTTTGAGCCTCTTACTATCCAGGCAGAGGCAGCAGCAACCCCATAGCTGGATTATCAGGCTACTAATTGAGGAAGGAAAGACTAGGAGAGAGGCTCCAGGAACACAGACCCTCTCACTGTCGGAGCCTATAAATGCTAATGAGCCTCGACTGCCAACAAGACTGAAGCACAATACATGACATCACCATAGAGACTTATCAACTGCAAACCTCTACCTGAGCATGCCAAAGGGGCAGAACCCAGGGTACAGAGTCACCGACCAGGAAGAGGGAGAGAAAAGAAAAAGCAAGAAGATAACCTCTCAAAATCAAGAATAATCTGCAGACTTTATAACCTATCCAATTTTATTATATTTGTTTGTTTCTCTTATCTTCATCCTTGATTTTTTTTTCCTCCTCCAATTTGGCTGTTTAACTCTCTACCGGTCTTACTCTCTCCTCTCCTTGAACTACACTACCCATAAGTGTTACATCTCCCATTATCTTTTCTTTCCTCTTCCTTTCTCTCTATGAGGGTTGCTCTCCAAAACCCTTAACTCTCTCTTTCTCTCTCTATCCTCTTTTTTCTTTTTTCTTCTTTTAGTGGTTCCCTCTTTTTTTCTCTCTCTTTCTTTTCTCCCTCTATATTAGTTTCTTCCTTTCTTCTTTACGTCTCCTCTCATTCAAACCTCAATAACGAACAAATTATCTTATCTGGGATTCAAACTTATGTTTGTGGCATTTTGGGGGGGTTTTACTTCACCTTTTTAAATCACTATCAGTGCTCCCATCCCTGGCTCTCCATTTTATCAAGCTCTTGTTCCACTAAATACAATAGTAATTTTTTAATTTGTCCCCCATTTTCCTGTTTCCCTCTTATTCCTCTCATCATAACTCTTAGTCAACCAACACCTAAACGCAAATAATTTTATTCTTGATCCAAATTTTTTCATTATTTGTTTTTGTGGGTCCATAACCCCCCTTTTTTATTTTTTACTTTATTTTTTTTATCATTTTTTTCTTGCCCCTTTATTACTTTTCCCGAATTCAGGCCCTCCATTACAGGCATTGTTTGTTCTATTAAATACAATATAATTCACAGTTCACCACAAGATTTTCTCAAGAAAGAGGGGAGAGGAGAGGAGAGGAAAAAAGGAGGGGGGGGAATAATTTCCTTTTTTTATTTTAATTTTATTTTATTTTTCTTTATTTTATTATTAATTTTAAAAAAACACAACTTTTTTGATTTTTTATATTTTTCACTTTTTATTCTTTATTAAATCTCATTATTACTATCAACAAAACCATCCTCAGATGCCATTAAGGAAGAGAAAATCTAATATCATGGATATAAAAGAAAGAGAGGTAACACAGATAGATGAGGAAAAATCTATGGAGAAAAAATTTAATATATTGGAAACCTTGGAGCTAAATGACAGAGAATTCAAGATAGAAATCCTAAAAATACTCAGAAATATACAAGAAAACACAGAAAGACAATTTAGGGAGCTCAGAAAACAACTCAATGAACACAAAGAATATATGTCCAAGGAAATTGAAACTATAAAAACAAATCAAATAGAGATGAAAAACTCAATTTACGGGCTGAAAAACGAGGTAACAAGCTTAGCTAATACAACAGGCCAGATAGAAGAGAAGATTAGTGAAATAGAAGACAAGCAACTTGAAGCACAACAGAGAGAAGAAGAAAGAGACTCAAAAATTAAAAAAAATGAGATAGCCCTACAAGAATTATCTGACTCCATCAAAAAGAATAACATAAGAACAATAGGTATATCAGAGGGAGAAGAGAGAGAAAATGGAATGGAGAACATACTCAAACAAATAATAGATGAGAACTTCCCAAGCCTGTGGAAAGAACTAAGGCCTCAAATTCATGAAGCAAACAGAACTCCAAGTTTTCTTAACCCCAACAAACCTACTCCAAGGCATATCATAATGAAATTGGCACAAACCAATGGCAAAGAAAAAATTCTCAAGGCAGCCAGGGAAAAGAAGAATACAACATATAAAGGAAGGCCCATTAGATTATCATCAGATTTCTCAGCAGAAACTCTACAAGCTAGAAGAGAGTGGACCCCAATATTTAAAGTCCTGAAAGAGAGGAACTTTCAGCCACGAATACTATACCCATCAAAGCTATCCTTTAAATATGAAGGAGAAATAAAAACATTCACAGATACAGAAAAGATGAGGGAATTTATCATCAGAAAAGCCCCACTCCAGGAATTACTAAAGGGGATTCTCCAATCAGATACAAAGAACAAAAAAAAAATAAACCCACAAGTAAAAGCTCCAAGAAGAACACAATAAAACCAAATTTAAACTGTGACAACAACAAAAAGAAAGGGGGGAGAGGATGGAGATTAACAGTAGCAAAGGACGATGGAGTGCAAAAGTACTCACAAAATAGTGCGCTACAATGAACAGGGTAGGAACCCTTTTCATTACTTAAAGGTAACCACCATTGAAAAAACCACCACAGAAGCACATGTGATAAAAAAGATAGCAACAGAGGACAGATGTATGGAATACAACCAAATAAAAACAAAAGATAGAAAAACAAAAGAGAAGGATCAAACAAGACACAAAACTAACAGAAAGCAATCTATAAAATGGCAATAGGGAATTCACAAGTGTCAATAATTACACTAAATGTAAATGGATTAAACTCAACAATAAAAAGGCACAGAGTAGCAGAATGGATTAAAAAAGAAAATCCAACTGTATGCTGCCTACAGGAAACTCATCTAAGTAACAAGGATAAAAACAAAATCAAAGTGAAGGCTGGAAAACGATAATCCAAGCAAATAACATCCAAAAAAAAGCAGGCATAGCAATACTCATATCTGATAATGCTGACTACAAGACAGAAAAAGTACTCAGAGACAAAAATGGCCATTTCATAATGATTAAGGGGACACTGAATCAAGAAGACATAACAATTCTTAATATATATGCACCAAACCAAGAAGCACCAAAATATATAAGACAGCTACTTATTGACCTTAAAACAAAAACTGACAAAAATACAGTCATACTTGGAGACCTCAATACACCGCTGACAGCTCTAGATCAGTCATCCAAACAGAGAATCAACAAAGACATAGTGGCCTTAAACAAAACATTAGAGCACCTGGATATGATAGACATCTACAGGACATTTCATCCCAAAGCGACTGAGTATACATTTTTCTCCAGTGTACATGGATCATTCTCAAGAATTGACCATATGTTGGGCCACAAAAACAATATCAGCAAATTCAGAAAAATCGAAGTTGTACCAAGCATATTTTCTGATCATAAAGCCTTGAAACTAGAATTCAACTGCAAAAAGGAGAAAAAAAATCCCACAAAAATGTGGAAACTAAACAACATACTTTTAAAAAATGAATAGGTCAAAGAAGAAATAAGTGCAGAGATCAAAAGATATATACAGACTAATGAAAATGACAATACGACATATCAGAATCTATGGGATGCAGCAAAAGCAGTGATAAGAGGGAAGTCCATATCACTTCAGGCATATATGAACAAACAAGAGAGAGCCCAATTGAACCACTTAACTTCACACCTTAAGGAACTAGAAAAAGAAGAACAAAGACAACCCAAAACCAGTTGAAGAAGGGAGATAATAAAAATCAGAGCAGAAATAAATAAAATAGAGAACAGTAAAACTATAGAAAAAATTAATAGAACAAAGAGCTGGTTCTTTAAAAAGATCAACAAAATTGACAAACCCTTGGCAAGACTTACCAAAGAAAAAAGAGAAAGAACTCATATAAACAAAATCCAAAATGAAAGAGGAGAAATCACCACGGACACCGTAGATATACAAAGAATTATTGTAGAATACTATGAAACACTTTATGCCACTAAATTCAACAATCTAGAAGAAATGGATAAATTCCTAGAACAATACAACCTTCCTAGACTGAGTCAAGAAGAAGCAGAAATCCTAAACAGACCTATTAGTAGAGAAGAAATAGAAAAAAACATTAAAAACCTCCCCAAAAATAAAAGTCCAGGCCCTGACAGCTATACCAGCGAATTTTATCAAACATTCAAAGAAGACGTGGTTCCTATTCTACTGAAAGTCTTCCAAAAAATTGAAGAAGAAGCAATACTTCCAAACACATTTTATGAAGCCAATATAACCCTCATACCAAAACCAGGCAAGGATGGCACAAAAAAAGAAAACTACAGATCAATATCTCTAATGAATACAGATGCTAAAATACTAAACAAAATACTAGTAAATCAAATACAACAACATATTAAAAAAATAATACATCATGATCAAGTGGGATTCATCCCAGAATCTCAAGGATGGTTCAACATACGTAAAACAGTTAACGTAATACACCATATCAACAAAACAAAGAACAAAAACCACATGATCTTATCAATAGATGCAGAAAATACAACACAATTTTATGTTTAAGACTCAACAAAATGGGTATAGAAGGAAAATATCTCAACATGATAAAGGCCATATATGATAAACCATCAGCTTACATCATATTAAATGGCACTAAACTGAAGGCTTTCCCCCTTAAATCAGGAACACGACAAGGTTGCCCACTCTCTCCACTCTTATTTAATGTGGTACTAGAGGTTCTAGCCAGAGCAATCAGACAAGACAAAGAAATAAAAGGCATCCATATCGGAAAAGAAGAAGTAAAGGTATCACTTTTTGCAGATGATATGATCCTATACATCGAAAACCCCAAAGAATCCACAAAAAGACTACTAGAAACAATAAGCCAATACAGTAAGGTCGCAGGATACAAAATTAACATATAGAAGTCAATAGCCTTTCTATATGCCAACAATGAAACAACTGAGAACAAACTCAAAAGAATAATCCCCTTCACGATTGCAACAAAAAAAATAAAAAACTTAGGAAAAAACATAACAAAGAATGTAAAGGACTTATATAATGAAAACTATAAACCCTTGTTAAGAGAAATCGAGAAAGATATAATGAGATGGAAGAATATTCCTTGTTCTTGGTTAGGAAGAATAAATATAATCAAGATGGCTATATTACCCAAAGCAATATACAAATTTAATGCAATTCCCATCAAAATTCCAATGACATTTTTTAAAGAAATAGAGCAAAAAATCATCAGATTTATATGGAACTATAAAAAACCCCGAATAGCCAAAGCAATCCTAAAGAAAAAGAATGAAGCTGGGGGCATTACAATACCTGACTTCAAACTATATTATAGGGCCATGACAATCAAAACAGCATGGTATTGGCAGAAAAATAGACACTCAGACCAATGGAACAGAATAGAAAGCCCAGAAATAAAACCACATATATACAGTCAAATAATTTTTGATGAAGGGACCAAGAACACACAATGGAGAAAGAAAGCCTCTTCAATAAATGGTGCTGGGAAAACTGAAAAGCCACATGCAAAAGAATGAAACTGGACTACAGTTTGTCCCCCTGTACTAAAATTAACTCAAAATGGATCAAAGATCTAAACATAAGACCTGAAACAATAAAGTACATAGAAGAAGACATAGGTACTAAACTCATGGACCTGGGTTTTAAAGAGCATTTTATGAATTTGACTCCACAGGTAAGAGAATTGAAGGCAAAAATTAATGAATGGGACTACATCAGACTAAGAAGTTTTTGCTCAGCAAGAGAAAATGATAACAAAATAAACAGAAAGCCAACTAAATGGGAACTGATATTTTCAAACAACAGCTCAGATAAGGACCTAATATCCAAAATATACAAAGAACTCATAAAACTCAACAACAAACAAACAAACAATCCAATAAAAAAAATAGGAAGAGGACATGAACAGACACTTCTCCCAGGAGGAAGTACAAATGGCCAACAGATATATGAAAAGATGCTCAGCTTCTTTAGTTATTAGAGAAATGCAAATCAAAACTGCAATGAGATACCACCTCACACCTGTTAGATTAGCTATTATTAACAAGACAGGTAATAGCAAATGTTGGAGAGGCTGTGGAGAAAAAGGAACCCTCATACACTGTTGGTGGGAACGTAAAGTAGTACAACCATTATGGAAGAAAGTATGGTGGTTCCTCAAAAAACTGAAAATAGAACTACCTTATGACCCAGCAATTCCTCTACTGGGTATATACCCCAAAAACTCAGAAACATTGATACGTAAAGACACATGCAGCCCCATGTTCATTGCAGCATTGTTCACAGTGGCCAGGACATGGAAACAACCAAAAAGCCCGTCAATAGAAGACTGGATAAAGAAGATGTGGCACATATACACTATGGAATACTACTCAGCCATAAGAAATGATGACATCAGATCATTACAGCAAAATGGTGGGATCTTGATAACATTATACGAAGTGAAATAAGTAAATCAGAAAAAAACAGGAACTGCATTATTCCATACGTAGGTGGGACATAAAAGTGAAACTAAGAGACATTGATAAGAGTGGGGTGGTTATGGGGGGAGGGGGGAAAGGGAGAGTGAATGGGGGAGAGAGAGGGGCACAAAGAAAACTAGATAGAAGGTGACAGAGGACAATCTGACTTTGGGTGATGGGTATGCAACATAATTGAAAGACAAGATAACCTGGACTTGTTGATCTTTGAATATATGTATCCTGATTTATTGATGTCACTCCATTAAAAAAATAAAATTATAATAAAAAAATTAAAAAAAATGCTTTAGCAGAAATGAAATAAATAAATATATATGTATATATGTTATATATGCACATATATTAGTCTTTGCTGTATGTTCTTTCCAACTGAGAGAGTGTTTTCCAAAAGCTGGTTGCATTTATCCTTAGTGAAAATCTAGTCAATAAAAAATGACTAAACTAGCTTTCACAAAGTACAACTAGCAGTGGAAACATTTCCCTGCTATCTGCATTCCCATTTTTTCCTCTATATCCCTGGATTTAGAATCAAACAGCTCTAAGTCTAAATCCTGGCTTCTTTTTTTACTAGCTGTGTTACTTTAGGCCAGTTACTTATGATTTCTAAGATGCAAGATCTTCTCTTCATCTTCAAGATGGGTATATGGGAAATCAAGTGTAATATTATCTGTAAAATACTGTGCAAAATGCCAGACACATACTGAGCATTCAAGGAACAGTAGCTGTTATCATTGCCATAATTGTTACTAAGGCTATTCAAAATTTTATAAATGGTCTTGAGAAAGAAAATAACATTAAGCCGATAAAAGCTAATTGTTTGCATCTAGGAATAATATTTAGTCACCTAGAAGAGATTATGAATATAAATAATTGACAAATAATATCCTTTACTTATGTTCATTTTTTTCTGTCTACCTGGGCAGATGGAATTCTAAGATAAGCCCCTAAATCCCAGGACCCTGGTGTATACTCCCAGTATAGTCCCTTCTTCTTGAATTTGAGTAGTCCCTGTGGTTATGATGAGGTGTCACAGTCATGATTATGTTATAAATACGGCAAAGGTCAAGGCGTTTGCAGGTATAATGTAGGTTTCACACTAGTTGATTTTGAGTTAATCAGAAGTGGTATTATCCTGGTGGGCCGGACCAAATCAGGTGAGTCCTTTAAAAAAGGATCTAGAGGTCAAAGATAAAAGCAACGGCAGTCTCTTCTGTTAACCTTGAAGAAGCAAGCCACACAAGTTTCACAGCCAAAAGGCAATGAATTCTGCCAATAACCACATGAGCTTGGAAGAGGATCTTGTATCCCAGATGAGACCTGGGCCAACACTGTGAAATCCTGAACAAAAGACCCAGCTAAGCTATACCTGGACCCTCACCCAAGGAAGCTGTGAGATAATGTGTGTTTTAAGCCACTAAATTTGTGGAGATTTGTTACACAGCTATACAAAACAAATATACTCCCCAATCACTATTATTAATTACTCCCTCAAAATACTACCATGATACTCAGTAGTATCTTAATTTCCCATAGAACTGGAAAAAGAAACCAGAAGTCAAGACTCTTTCAGTTATGTGATCACTTCTGACTCACAGGTTATTTAAAAGAATGTTGCTTGGTTTCCAAATATTTGGAGTTTTATCCAGAGATGATGTTATTGGCTTTTTCATTATACTTCCAGTATATATCCATTTGTGCTGTTGTTGCTGCCACACATCACACATCCATATATGTCATAAATCACATATTGCATTGTTATTATTTGTGCTTAATAATCATCCCTTAGAGTTTTAAAGAATAAGAAAATTCTTATTTGCTTATTTATGCATGTAATTACCATTTCCAATGCTCTTTATTTCTTTATGTAGATCTGTATTTCCATCTGGTATCATTTTCCTTCTGCCTACAGGACTACCTTTAACATTTCTATATATGTGTCTGCTGGTGATGAATTCTTTCAACCTTCTATAATTTTTCCATTTCACTTTACACTAAATATAATTTTATATTAGTTTCAGATCTATAGCATAGTGGTTTACCAAGTGTTTCCCACCGTATCTCCAGTACCCGCCTAACATCATACAATTATTACAATTTTATCGACCTATTCCTTATGCTGTACTTTACACCCCCAGGACTTTTTGTAACTACCAATTTGTACTTCTTAATTCCTTCATTTTTTTCACCCAGTCTTCCAAACCATCCCCTACCAGCAACTATCGTCTTTTCTCTGTATCTGAGTTTTTTTCTATGTTGTTTATTTGTTTCTTTTGTTCTTTAGATTCCACATATAAATGAAATCATATAGTATCTGTTTTTATCTGACTGATTTATTTCACTTAGCATAATACTCTCCAGGTCCATCCACTGTATATATAAAGCATATCTTCTTAATCCAATCATCTATTAATTAGCACTTGAGTTGCTATTGTTAAGTAATGCTTCAATGAACACAGGGGTGCATATATTCTTTTCAAGTAGTGTTTTGGGTTTCCTTGGATATACCTATATATCTAGGAGTGGGATCACTGTGTCATAAGGTTCTTAATTTTTGAGGAATCTCCATATTGTTTTCCACAGTGGCTGCACCAGTCTGCATTTCCACCAATAGTGCAGAAGGGTTCTCTTTTCTCTACATCTTCACCATACTCATTGTTCATGGATTTATTGATGATAGATATTATAACAGGTGTGAGGTGATATTTCATTGTGGTTTTAATTTGTATTTTTGTATTTCTCTGATGATTAGTGACATTGAGTATTTTTTCATATGTCTATTAACCATCTGTATGTCCTTTTTAAAGAAGTATCTATTCAGGTCCATTGTCCATTTTTTAATTGGATTGTTTGGTTGTTTCTTTTCTTTCCTTTTTTTTAGAGGGGAGAAGGGTAGAAGCAGGAAGCATCAAGTTGTAATAATTGCTTCCCAGATGTGCCTTGACCGGGCAAGCCCAGGGTTTTGAACCAGCGACCTCAGCATTCCAGGTTGACACTTTATCCACTGTGCCACTACAGGTTTTTGTTTGTTTCTTTGTTTGTTTGTTTTGTTTTGCTTTGTTTTTGGTGTTGAGTTGTTTAAGTTATTTCTAAATTTTGGATATTAATCCCTTATTAGATGCATCATTGATGAATATGTTTTCTCATTCAGTGGGTTATCCTTTTATTTCATTGATGGTTTTCTTTGCTGTGCACAAACTATTTAGTTTGATGTAGTCTCATTTGTTTATTTTTTCTCTTGTTTCCCTGTCTGAGAGATATAACAGAAAAAATTATAGTAAGAGAAATGTTAGATTTTACTGCCTTTATTTTTTTCTAGGAGTTTTATGGTTTGGGAACTTACAAGTAAGTTTTAATCTGTTTTTAGTTTATTCTTCTATATGATGTAGAAGGTGGTCTAGTTCTATTTTTATTTTTTTGCATGTATTTGTTCAATCTTTCCAACACCACTTATGGAATAAATAAGCTGTATTTACCCCATTGTATGTTCTTGCCTCTTCTGTCAAATATTAATTGACTGTATAAGCATGGATTTATTTCTGTGCTCTCTATTCTGTTCCATAGATTTATATGGTGTGTGTGTGTGTGTGTGTGTGTGTGTGTGTGCCAGCTATCATAATGTTTTGATTACTGTAGCCTTGTAATATACCACTGCTTGGCCTTTTGGCTAAGATCAAATGTAGCTTTATAATATAGTTTGATATCAGATAACATGATACCTCCAACTTTGTTGGGTTTTTTTTCTCAAGATTGCTGTGGCTATTTGGAGTCTTGTGGTTCTATATAAATTTCTGGATTATTTGTTCTAGCTCTATGAAATTCACCATTGCTTTTTAAAATATATATATATAGAAATTACATTGAATCTATAGATTGATATGGGTCAAATTTTGTATATCTGAATTTTGCCTTTGTTTTTAAAAGGTATTTTCACAGAATATAAAATTATAGGTTGCCATACTTTTCTTTCAGTATTTTCTTTCTCTCTCTCTTTTTATTAAGTGGAAGGAGGGGAGGCAGACAGACTCCCTCTAGTGCCCCAAGCAGGATCCACACCCGGCAAGCCCTCTACAGCAGTGGTCCCCAACTATTTTGGGCCACGGACCGGTTTAATGTCAGAAAAATTTTCACGGACCGGCCTTTAGGGTGGGATGGATAAATGTATCATGTGACTGAGACAAGCATCAAGAGTGAGTCTTAGACGTATGTAACAGAGGGGATCTGATCATTTTAAAAAAATAAAACATCATTCAGACTTAAATATAAATAAAATGGAAATAATATAAGTTATTTATTCTTTCTCTGCAGACTGGTACCAAATGGCCCACGGACCGCTACTGGTCCGCAGCCCAGGGTTGGGACCACTGCTCTACAGAGCATGTTCTGCCCATCGGGGGCTCGCTTTGTTGCTCAGAACCTGAGATGAGGCCATGGAACCATCCTCAGTGCCTGGGCCAACATGCATAAACCATTGGAGCCATGGCTGCAGGAAGGGAAGAGAGAGAGAAAGAAAGGGAGGAGGAAAGGTGAAGAAGCAGATGGTCACTTCTCCTGTGTACACTGACTGGGAATCAAACCTAAGACTTCCACACACCAGGGTGATGCTCTACCACTGAGCAAACTGGCCAGGGATTCAGTATTTTCAGATGCTCAGTACTTTAAAGTTTCTTTACACATAGCAAGTATTCTTTCTCTGTCTGCTTTTAAGTATTCTTTTTATCACTGACTTTGAGCAATTGCTTATCACATACTTTGGTGTAGTTTTCTTTGTTTCTTGTGCCACTGGTTCCTTGAGCATCTTAGATCTGTGGGTTTATAGTTTTCATCAAATTCGGAATTTTTTCAGTCATTATTTTTTCAGATATTTTTCCTTTCTTCTCCCCAACCTTTTTCTGTTCTCTCTTATGGGAACTCCAATTACAAGTATTTTAGGCTATGGGAAGTTGTCTTTCAATTCACTGATAACACCCTTCATTTTGGTTTTAGTCTTTTTTCATGTCATGTTTCATTTGGGATCATTTTTATTGCTCTATCTTCCAGTTCACTAGTTTTTTCTTCTGTAATGTCTAATTGGTTATTGCAGTGAACTGGGTGTCTTGTGTTCCCCCCAAATCCATATGTTGAAATCCTACTCCCTTAATGGATGGTATTAGGAGGTGGAAACTTGGGAGGTGTTAAGGTTATGAGCATGGAGCTTTCATAAATGGAATTTGTGTCCTCCTTATAAAAGGAACCTCAGAGAACTCTCTCATCTTCTTTTCATGATGTCAGAATACAGCAATAAATCTGCAACCTAAAAGAGGGGGTCCTACCAGTTTCCAATTATGCTGTCCCCCTGATCTTGGACCTCTAGAACTGTGAGATATAAATTTACTATGTATTATATAAGCCAACCAGTCTATGGTACTCTGTTATAGCAGCCTGACTGAACTAAGACCATCATCAATCTCATAATCTCATTCAGTATATATTTTTAAATCTCAGACATCATATCCCCAAAAGTTCAGTTTGAGTCTTTCTCATATCTTTCATGGGTCTACTTAACATGCTCAATCTTTCCTCTAGCTCTTTGAATACATAAAATACAGTAATAAGTTTTAATGCCTTTGTCTGGTAATTCTAACATCCATGTTAATTTGGGGTCAGTTTTTTTTTTTTTTCTGAAGCTGGAAACGGGGAGGCAGACAGACTCCTGCATGCACCCAACCGGGATCCACCTGGCAAGCCCACCAGAGGGCAATACTCTGCCCATCTGGTGGGGCGTTGCTCTGTCGCGACCAGAGCCACTCTAGCACCTGGGGCAGAGGCCAAGGAGCCATGCCCAGCGCCTGGGCCATCTTTTGCTCCAATGGAGCCTTGGCTGTGGGAGGGGAAGAGAGAGACAGAGAGGAAGGAGAGGGGGAGGGGTGGGGAAGCAGATGGCGCCTCTCCTGTGTGCCCTGGCCGGGAATCGAACCTGGGACTTCCGCACGCCAGGCCGACGCTCTACCACTGAGCCAAGCAGCCAGGGCCAGGGTCAGTTTTTATCTACTTATTTTTCTTCTAATTTTCCTGTTTTGTGTCTTTTTTTTTTTTTTTTTTTTTGCGTGCCTGGTATGTTTTTTATTAAATGTCTGACATTATCAATTTTACCTTGATGGGTTCTGGAGAGTTTTGTTACCATAAATAATATATTCCTGAACTTTGTTTTGGAATGCAGTTCCATTACTTGGACACAGTTTCAGATGTTGTTTTTATGAACTGTTAGTAAGACCACAGCACTGCTTAGAGAAGTGATAATATTTTCCCAATGCTGATGACAAGTATTTAGTACCTTCTGACTACTCTAACCTGTGCCTCTTGAGGTTTTCTACACTGGTTGGTGAGAACAGACACTGTCAAAGTTCTAAGTACCATTCCCTTTAATCCTTTTGGGTAGTTCCTTTCCCAGCCTGGATAGCTTTCTCATATGCCTGTGCTGATCAGTCCTCTGCTGAATACAAAAAGGGCCTCAGAGATCTCCAGTCTTTTCTCTGTCTCCTTCAGATACTTTGCACTGCAAAGTATAGTCACCTTTTTCCTTCCTAGATTCTCAGCATCTTCTCCTGGGCTCTTCTGAGATTCTCCATCCCTGTAGTATCATCTGGAAACTTGCTCAAGGCAATTAGATGGAGGAAATCAGGCTCGTTATATTTGCTTTCCACTTCTTAGAGATCACTACCTTTCATTGTTTTATGTCCAGTGTCCTGACAACCATGGTTTCATATATTTTGTTTTTAATTGTTTTCAGTGGGAGGGTAAATCTGGTTGTATTTTTTCATCTTGACTAGAAGCAGAAGTCTATCCAGACCATGTAACATCAGGGGAAAGGGAAGAAGGTTAGAGGCATCATTCCTTTGGATTTCTTAAAATTGTTTAAATATATGATAATCATACAATTCACATTGTTTTCTGTTACACTCTCTGTTTCTTTTTATATAACACATTGAGGAAAGAGGACAGGTGATATGTCTCATTATTACTCTTGTGGCAACTTTGAAGCATACTTTATTTTTTTTCTAACAAATGGGAAATAAAAGAGTTTTAAAATTGTTGCTAAATTTAATTCAACCCAAACTAAATGTAGAAGAGGATAACAAGCTGAATATTTCCCTCCAGCAGTTCTAAGTGATATCACATCTTCTCTGAACATTTGAAAGCACAATTTTACTATAGTGTGTAATGTTCTTTGAAAGTTATACTCTCCTTGCTAGGTGAATATCACTGCTAATATTGCAAATATCTATCACTGTTTCTCTTTTAGTACTGAGCTGGTGAATAGTATAATTAATAGTCAGTTGGGATTAACTCTAGAGGGAAACAAGAATAAACTCAGCAGATGATGTGTTATAGAACTGTACACTTGAAACCTATATGGTTTATTAACCAATGATACCTCAATTAATTCAATTAAAAATAAAAAGAATAAACTCAGCAGGAAAGTTTTAGGCCAGCCCACTATGGACAGTTCTTCAATTATTCCTTTTAAGTGTTCAAATACTGTGCAGAAAGGGGTTGGTGGTGCTGTCAGCTACAAAACCTGTTGGGAGAAGAATGATCCTGCCACCATGCATGCTGGAGCACATCATGGCCTGAGCAAGAGCCACATTCCCCATTGCTACTAATAGCACCTGTTTGTAAAGTAAAAAGATATTTAGGGGGCAAATGGAGGAATTTTGTTTTGAAATACAGTATTATTCTCTGCTGCATCTAGAAAAACTCTACTATGAAAGTAGGAACTAGCAGGACCTATGTGGGCAAGGTGGACTTAAGACCATTAGGGCAACCACACCCTAGGTCCATAGCTTGATACATTATGCTTTATCTGATCCTCAGGCAACTCCTATTATGAGTGTAAGAAAACATGACCTCATCAAGAACAAGAACTAGATGCTACTACTTCTCTTAGGGTCCCACCTAGTCCCCAGAGCAATGATACTGACATTAGCTACTTCTCTGACATAATCACTGTATTCTCCTAACTCCTGTGTAGTCACACTGGCCTCTAGACCCTCCTGTGCATTTCTCAAGCATGCTTCTGCACAGTACATTTTTGCTTACTGTTCCCTCTGTTTTGAACACACCCCCACTTACATCCATTAGGGTCATTTCCTCCCTACCTCTCCTGACTCCCCAATATTAAATGGCATCACCTCTCTAATCACTTTATTTTCCTTTCCAAGTTTTATGTTTCTGCATAGCATCTTCACCTCCTCCCATGGTAGATGTCTGTTCTGTTACTCTTCCATAACCTTCATGAAATCAGGGGCTTTGTTTCGGTCTCTCCTGTACCCCCAGCACCTGGGACAGTGCCTCGTGCACAGTAGGAACAGAATAAATATTTGCTGAGTTAACAAATAAGCTTGTGGAACAAATGGCAGGCAGAATAAATGTGTGGGGATCATAAGACAGTTGACTTGGTTAGATGGAAGTAACACATGATGTCTGGCCATAAACTAAAATTTAATACAGCAAGTAACTGGAGATTCTAGAGGCGTCTGTAGGCATAGGGTCACCTGGGATGCCTGAGTAGCAATCTGGGAAGTGATGAAGAAGGACTGAAGAGAAAAATGAGACAGTTAGCCTGAGGCACTCCCCCAAGGAAGAATTAGTAAGAAGAGCCCCTGGAAGGACAGGGATTTGACCACAGGTCCTTCAAACCATCCCACTCAAGCTGATGTACATGCCACAAAAAGTGGAATAACACGGGCTTTTTCTGCCCCAGAGTTCCTTAATACTAGCTGAATCACAGACAAAACAAACAAAAAAACACTAACCAGCAACACCTATCAGGACCATTTACAAAACTGAATTGGTGTTTTGTAGCAATAAATTCTCCTCCTGAGCTGGCATCTCTGACACAGGCTTATTTCTTTTTTGAAGAATGAGAGACATTTTCTCATTTTAAATCCACAATGTCTGCCTGACTCCTTTATTCTTTTAGTGGCTATCACTATGAGAGTTCCGATGAGTCTGAAGCAGCATTAGGGGGCCAATTCTGGGCCTATTCGAGCATCTGACATTTAGTAGGTGCTAAATGTCAGGTGTCCATGTTTGGGGAATTAAAGAGAATTGGGCCATTTCTGCAAGTAACGACACCAGTGCCCTTGGTGGGTGGATACACAGAGAAAGGGGAGAACCCAGTTCCTCTTTTCCAGTGGAGACTGGTCCAGAGCAGACACCCCTGATCTATTTGGGCAAGTTTCCCAACCCTTCCCCTTTGTGAACAATCTCAATCTCTCTCCCTCTCTCTCCTCCCCTACCTCCCTCATTTCCAACCCTCAACAACAGTACTTACAGCTGAATTTCACAGTCTTCACACAGAGACATAAGTAGTAGCCTCACTGTGCTTATTCTCCCGGCAAGACTCAGAGACTCTCTAGGAGAGGAGAGCTATAATTTCCCTCCAAGCAATCCTGACGGGCCCTCGCTGCAGCTTTTTCTGAAAGACAACAGGCAGCTAGCTCACTGGCGCTGCTGTAAATGAAAAAGAAAGGGATGAAGGGCGAAGCCGGGACCTGTGGGGCCCTGGACCTCATCCATTGACAGAAGGGGAATCTCGAGAAGGAAGAACAGCATACCCTGTGAAAGGGTGATGCTCAAGTCTGGTTGGTGGGACACAACACTTGAGACTTGGACTTTTTAAAAAAAAATTTCCTAGAGATTTTGAGTCTGATAGATCATCCTGGAGGGAAGGTAACCGATGTGGTTATAAAAATGAGATGTAATCAAGCTCGTGGTTAAAAAAACCCACAAAACTTTTTCAACCCTAAATCTTGTTCAAAAGCCAGATTATTCAACAAAACTTGTTTTCTTCCGTTGTAGTGTTATTAATTTGACATAGGTGTAAACCATAAGTAAGATTTTTAGAATTTTACCTACAATAAAAAGTAGGTTGCCTTTAGATGTCAAAATCATCTTAGCAGCCATGTCTTATATAATTACAGTGAGTGAAGCACTATCTTTACCTTTTTAAAAGAAATTTACTTTCTTTCTTTTTTTTTTTTTTTTGTATTTTTCTGAAGCTGGAAACGGGGAGAGACAGTCAGACAGACTCCTGCATGCACCCGACCGGGATCCACCCGGCATGACCACCAGGGGGCAACGCTCTGCCCACCAGGGGGCGATGCTCTGCCCCTCCGGGATGTCGCTCTGTTGCGACCAGAGCCACTCCAGCGCCTGGGGCAGAGACCAAGGAGCCATCCCCAGCGCCCGGGCCATCCTTGCTCCAATGGAGCCTTGGCTGCGGGAGGGGGAGAGAGAGACAGAGAGGAGGGAGAGGCGGAGGGGTGGAGAAGCAGATGGGCACTTCTCCTGTGTGCCCTGGCCGGGAATCGAACCTGGGACTCCTGCATGCCAGGCCAACGCTCTACCACTGAGCCAACCGGCCAGGGCCAGAAATTTAACTCTCCCAATAACCCTTGGTACTATAAATAAGTAGGTACTATTGCTATGTCTTATTTATATTGTTTTATTTTTTAATTAAAAGTATATTTAATTTTTACAGTCAACATTATTTTGTATTAGTTTCAAGTGTAGCTATGTCCTATTTTAAGGATAAGGAAACAGACTTATGAAGGTGAGGTAATATCCCAAAGTCAAAGGTGAGCTGAGGTCAGTCTCCCTCTGAAGCCCAGGTCTCTCTGCTCTCTGCAATGTGGCAAGCATTCCTGTGCATATGAATAACTTGAGACAGTTCTTGAAAACACAGATGCTGGGACACCAGTCTCAGAGACTGTGATCCAATAAGTTTGTTCACGTTGCTGGGAACCTGCATTTATGACAAGGAGCAGAGATTATTCTGAAACAGATGCTATAGCACCTCACTTTAATAATCAGTGCTCCAGAGCCTACTACATACTCAGCATCTCTCAGTTCAGCCTCTTCATTAGAAGAGAGAGGTGCTGGCCTCCTGAGGTAAATAACTTCCTGGAGGCTTGTTCCCTGGCTCAGAGCAGGGCTGGAGTCAGAATTGAGCCAGCTGGCCCAGCCTTCTTTCCACCACATTCCAGTAGAGAAAAAATTCAAGTCTCTTAGAGAGCTTTGTTCTTCCCCTCCTCTTCCAGCTCTGCAAGCAGCCAAACTCCCCTGGAGCGTCAAACAATATGTTCAAGGCCAGCATGGAAAAATCAGACCGCTAATTTGAAAAGTCTCAGAGCTTTGTGCCCACATACTGCCAAAATTGGAAGCAGTGAAAATTGCTTAAATATTACTTTTCTTTAATTGTGAGAATATCAGTGTGTGCAAATTGCCATTTGCAACCTTAAGAGTTGTTACAGCTTTCTAAAAGCAAGCTTGCCTTTACAACTGCCATTCAGCAAGTATTGTTTCCCCTTTTACACATTCCCATTAAGCTCTTAGCACAGAATTAGACCCATATAATATCTAAACATGGCTCAGAACAAGTTCTTAAGGGTAGATGTAAATGAAAGTCTTATAATTCTATGAGATTATTATGGCTAAATTTGCTGTTAAGTTGCCAGTCTCTGAGCTATTACCCAGGGTCAGTGTTTTCTCCCCGTAGTTACCCAGTTTGTGTTGAATGAGCAAACATCTAGATTGTTGGCTTGACGCCAAGGTTTGGCAAACAATTGTTCCTGTTTGTAGGCTCATTTATTTATTTCTGGTTGTTCTCTGCAAGAAGCTGTCATAGCAAGTCCCTTAAAGGGATGCCTAAAATGTACCGGCACTCCACATTTTGAGGCAACTCCATTAATTCCTTGCTGGTGTTATGGCAAACGTCCACACATGAATTGCAAAACTCTCGGTTATGCAAATGTATCATTGTATGTGTGTTTTTCATAACAATATTCCAATACAATGTTCCTTTACTGAAAGATTTATAATACAACTGCGTAAAGATAGATGCGTGGGTTTCCTCAGTGTGCGTGGTGCTGGTACTGTGGCAGCCTGCCTGGTGGGTTATGCGATAGAAACTTCAGGGACACCGCACCTCTGAGCCCCTTTGTGAGGTGTGTGGAGAGCAGAGGATGCTTTCCGGTAACACAAGGTTTGAGTTGAAGTGTCTGACAAAGGGACAAAGAACCAGAACAATATAGGGTTTTAAAATTAGGTCTTTGAATTCCAGATGACTCTAAAAATGCCACCCCGATTCTTACAATCTGGCATTCTCTTTTATTTTCCCCCCAAAACTGCAGGGCTCCCTGCACAGCGAGTCTGGACGCAGACGCAGAACTGCAGAGCAATGCAGGGACGTTTTGTTTCCCACTCTGCAGCACTCCTGTTGACAGGGTGCTCCCAGCAGAGTGCCGGAGGGTTTTAGCAACTGAACTAAGCCACTTAAAATGTTTTCCAGGCCTGGACTTCAGTTAGTTAACAAGATAAATTCCCCTGTTTGGCAGCTAGGCCCAGGGGGTTTTCTCACCCCTCTGGAAGCCTTACAAGCTCTTTCAGCCCATTAGGATTCCTCATGATTATTTACTGCCCTTGTGGGTTTTACTTTACCATTTTAAATCTGAGATCAGCAAACATTTTTTGTAAAAGGCTAGATAATAAATATTTTTGTCTCTGCGGGCCATATGGCCTCTGTCACAGCAACTCAGCTCTGCTCTTGTAGCACAAAGGCAGCCGTAGATAATGTGTAAACCAGTGTCTGTGTTCAAATAAAACTTTATTTATGGCGGCTGAAATTTAAATTTCCTGTCATTTTCATGAATCACTAAATAAGGTTTTTCTTTTTCTTTTTTTCCAACAATTTAAAAAGTATAAAATCTATTCTTAGGTCATGTGTCACAAAGACAGGCAGTGGGCTGAGTTTGGCAGGGGGACAGGCAGCATAGGTTTCCAATCCCTGCTTAAGCCAATAATTGGCTGTTAAAATGAATAGCCATCAGCTACTTTCATTTGCCTGAACATTAGCAAGCATCAAAAATGTCAGCTGCTGCTGTAACAATTAGTTGAATATGTTTGTGACTACAGGTCAGCATATACTATTTCTATTCATAGGAAGAATGCTCAGTGAATTTGGTGTTAAGTTCAGAACTGATTTCTTTGTGTGACCCCCCATTTCCTAAAAAAAGCTTAGGGTCTGAAGTGAAACTGGAAAGGTTTCAATGTGCAGTTTGAAACTCTTGGGTCCTGTGGTATCGCCCTGCCTGGATATGCTAATGCCTGCTGGGAGGCCACTCTGCTCTCAGGTTCATCAGCCACCCTGGGAGGGGGAACTCTCGGAACAGACTGAGGAGGAGGAAGGTGACTCCAGAGCTTGGGTGATGGCAAGGGTTTTCTTTTCTTCTTTACTCTGACTCACTAACTCACAAAGATCCCTTCTCCACCAGGGTAGAAGGACAGGAAACTGATGTGACACTCAGGTTTATTACACTTCTAGAGGTAATCTGAGGCATCATGGTGCTCCCTCGACTGAGAACACCTCGATAAAATGAAGTCAGTGTCTCTTTCCTTCTATACTTCATTGACTAATAGACTTTAATTTTCTCTAATCATTTTCTTCCTCAATTCTTTCTTCTTCCCATATTTCCTTTTAACTTTCTGCCTTTTTTTTTTTTTTTTTTTTTTCATTTTTCTGAAGCTGGAAACAGGGAGAGACAGTCAGACACACTCCCGCATGCGCCCGACGGGGATCCACCCTGCACGCCCACCATGGGGCGACGCTCTGCCCACCAGGGGGCGATGCTCTGCCCATCCTGGGCGTCGCCATGTTGCGACCAGAGCCACTCTAGCGCCCGGGGCAGAGGCCACAGAGCCATCCCCAGCGCCCGGGCCATGTTTGCTCCAATGGAGCCTTGGCTGCGGGAGGGGAAGAGAGAGACAGAGAGGAAAGTGCGGCGGAGGGGTGGAGAAGCAAATGGGCGCTTCTCCTGTGTGCCCTGGCCGGGAATCGAACCCGGGTCCTCCACACGCTAGGCCGACGCTCTACCGCTGAGCCAACCGGCCAGGGCCTAACTTTCTGCCTTTTGAAGTAATAATTTAATGTTCACACATGTTCTATACTTTTCCTGCTCCAAGTGTGATTCTGTACCAACCCCGATGATATCACTGGGAGCTTCTTATATTTGTGATTCCCCGGGTGTGCACATTAAAGTTTGAGAGGTACTTTTCTTTATAATATTCTCATCACTCCAAAAGAAAAAATGTTTAAGACAAACTTCAGGCTTAAATAAATACACTGGAGGGAAGCAGAGAATGAACCTTCCCAAGATTATTTGGAATTGCCCAGAAAAATTGAGGATAGTAGACAAACTTTAAAATGAGCCAGTGATGGACCTGCTTTGAGGAGAATTCAAGAACTTTCATCTCTAGAATCTTCAAAGTGAAAACAGGTTATTCAGGATCAGAGCATGCCAGTTAAGGACCCAGAGCACAGAGACTTGGTATAGTGTCCCAGCTCCAGCATGGACTGAGATGTGGAAATGACACACACTCATCCTGCGTTGAGGGTTGGGGTGACTGAGGCCACTTCAATGCAGAGAGAGGTCTGCAGAGGAGCAGGTGAACAGAAGCAGAGTCACTCCTTGGCATTCTGGAATATAAAGGAAAAGAAGGTGTGAGCAGGTAGATGTTTAATAACTAGCTTAGGGACAGGGACTGGTAGAAAAGCCCTGATTTTTAGCATTTATTGATTGTCACAGTGTACATATTGCCATTCTGGATGATTTCAAACTGTCAATGTGATGAACCTAGGAGGAGAAACACATTACATGACAGTTCTACTTTATAGATACAACAGATGTAAATAAACTAAAAAAACATGATAATAGTAAACTGTAACAAAATACTTAGAAACTTATGAGTTATATTTGTTACCTTTTTTTAATAGAACTAATTTCATTGTAAATTTATATAATCTAAATTTTAATAGTGGTTGTGTTTAATGACCAGGTCCAATATTCATGATGATCAGTTTTCATGAGAGAGTATGGGCAAGCTTTAGGCCATCCCTGGAAGAAAAAATTTTCTCAACTTCAGGCTGTAGTCATAGGATGCTGCAAAACATATCTGTACAATACATTTGAGCACCATCCCATTTAGTCACATAGATGTTTCGGCGAACCTCCGTTCACAGCTATCCTTAAAGGTGTGTGGGAGGGGGGAGGGGGACACAAGGTTGTCTGCAAGGTTGTAGACAACCTTGAAGTACACAAGGTTGTACTTCACTCCAAGTATTTCACTCAGATAGCTCACCCTACAAACTTTCGTTAAACGTTCTCAAGAACACTTTACATGTGTCCTCTGTTGAATTATTCTAGTTGAAAATTTTTCAGTTTCTAGTGGGAACATTTCATGTGACTTATTATATATACCATGAGTTAGTTTTTTCAGAGATGGTTCTCCAAACACCACTTAGCCTTGTTTCGACTCGCGTTCACACATTTTTAATGCTTGTGGTTCAATAATTATTTATAATGCTTTGACTTGAGTTTCATCTTTCCTCTTTTCAATTTTAGTAAAAAAAAAACAACAACTGACAGACAACATCATCCAAGCAGTAAGGAAAGTAAAATGAGTTTAAATGCTGTAAAGTAAATAATCAGCTTCTTATAACAAAGCTGACCACTAATTTCCTTGGAAGGAGCCAACAATTTTACATTTCAAAAAAATCCTTACTTGTATTTTTTTGTGTGGACACCTGGAAGGACTGAGTCAGGCCACCTGGTTCCTCCCCCTAGATCCCTCATTAACTAGTCCTCTTTCCTCACCCCCGTCTAAGTTTGCAGCCTGTAGAAATACGAGCTTGTTCCATGAGCTGTAAAATCTTTTAGCTTCTTTTTGTTTTAATTTTCAAAAATAAGAATTAATTGAAAATAGAATAAAAAGAAAAAATCCAAGAAAGAAAAACTTTTAGCTCATTTAAGCCGTCTGCCTGGTCTGCCCTTTTTGATGGATTACACACTTTTAACTTAATTCTCTCAGAGAAATAGGCATATCCATGCCCTTTCATAAGATACATCTTCCATAAAAATGACCTGCACGACCCATTTCTCGGCTGCCGGGCTGTTTTATGATCCTAAAAATCTGGATCTTTGTATACCCACCTTCGCCTATGTTTCCCCTGTGGTATGGCTGTCTGGTGCGGTCCAAGCCGCCTTCACTGCGTGCTCACCGTCCCCAAGAGCTGTTTCCGCCGCTTGGACTTCTATCTACATCGCCTTTCTCATAGTCGCCGGCACATTCCCCTCAGAGTCTGAAGCCCCCAAATCAACAACTCGAGTGCGTGGCCCAGGTACCAGAGGCAGGGGGCGGGTGTGACACGGTGCCTTAGAAAGGCAAAAAAGAAGACCACGCAGGACGCTTGAGACTACAGTACTTCAAACACTAACTCGGCCAGCAGCGGGCACTGCCTTCACTTATCTTTTGAAAGGGTTGTAATTTGCATCCCAGTTGTGGTTTAGCCGCCTCCGATCTTCTTCTCAAAAGTGCCATCGCTTCCCAGTTCCCCGGTTCGGGTGTTTCGGTTTATTGTGGCACAGTTCCTGGCAACTGCCCAGGCGTCGAGCGCCTCCTGCCGATCCTTTAAGTGCTGGAGGTGGCCTCCGGAGCGCGAGGCCCCGGGGCGCAGGGACGCGGCGGGGAGCGCGGGGCGCATAGCTAAGCCCTCCCGGCCCGCGGAGCGCGCGATGCGCAGCATGGGCTGTGGACCTTCCCAGTCTACAGAAGAACAGAGATTCGTCCCCGCGCCCAGGAAGGGCTGGGAAGAGGGATTTAAGGTAAAGCAGACAGAACAGGCATAAAGCCCAGCCATGCTTGCGGCCGGCTGGACTGCGCCGGAGCAGGGTCTGTTGGGGTTCAGAGTGGTGGGCGGATTGGGACCAACTTCTTTCCGCTGATGTTTAACGGCTGTCTTAACCGGGATTCTTGGTTCTATGGGACTAGTTTTAAGAGTCTTTTTTTAGGAGCTAGCGAAGGTGACCACACCCCAGGGCAGAGGCAGAGGCAGAGGCAGGAGTAACAGAGGCAGGAGTAACAGAGGCAGGAGTAACAGAGGCAGGAGTAACAGAGGCAGAGGCAGAGGCAGAGGCAGAGGCAGAGGCAGAGGCAGAGGCAGGAGTAACAAGATGAGTGGTGCCTGCGTTCTGAACAGAGCTAGGGTTGGAGGTGATTCTCAGAGGCAGGTGGGAAAGCCTGGGAGCTGCCATATATTACTGGCTTCAAAAAGGGGGCCTTAGGGGAATTACTTAGAGCTGGAAAAACTCTCTCTTGCCTCTTCAGGGCCCTGAGGCCCAGAGCAGTGGATAACTTGCCCAAGCCTGCACAGCTTGTTGGGGGGGGGGGGGGGGGGGGGCAGAACTGGAGATAGATGCTAATATTTAAAATCGTCATTCCAGTACTCTTTCCACTCTCCCTCAAGGGTGCATCCCCCTTAATTCTTCTGGAGACATGAGGGGGGATTTTTTCCAGGGTGGGGAATGGAAAGATGGGTTGGTCTAGGCAGAAATGAGGTCCATGATTTCTTCCCATCGTCACACCATCAAAATTCCACAAACAGAACTAGGAACCCACCAGGGCCCCTTCCAGAGGGCTTACCCAAAGATAATGCTACCATATAACTTATCATCAAAAGTAGGATACTTCGCCCTGGCCGGTTGGCTCAGCGGTAGAGCGTCGGCCTGGCGTGCGGGGAACCCGGGTTTGATTCCTGGCCAGGGCACATAGGAGAAGCGCCCATTTGCTTCTCCACCCCCCCCCCTTCCTCTCTGTCTCTCTCTTCCCCTCCCGCAGCCCAGGCTCCATTGGAGCAAAGATGGCCTGGGCGCTGGGGATGGCTCGGGCGCTGGGGATGGCTCCTTGGCATCTGCCCCAGGCGCTAGAATGGCTCTGGTCGCGGCAGAGCATCGCCCCCTGGTGGGCAGAGCGTCCCCCTGGTGGGTGTGCCGGGTGGATCCCGGTGGGGCGCATGCGGGAATCCGTCTGACTGTCTCTCCCCGTTTCCAGCTTCAGAAAAATACACACACACAAAAAAAAGGCAGGATACTTCTAAGTATGAAAGAGAACACCATTAATAAATAAGCTCAGACAGTCTGGTTTAAGCTGGTGCTGTCACCTTCCCTAAACGCCATTTTTGGAACTACAGTTTAAAGAGCACACACTTTCCATCCACAGGAACTGTGCAAGACACTATTCAGTTCCAGTGACAGCACCTTGTCTGTGTGAGGCACGTTTTCGGGGCTCTTAGTGTCAAAGAAACAAACCAGGGTCTAGTAAAGGCTGGGACTTGCCCTGGGGGAAGATCCGATCTCCACCCAACACACTGATTGCATTTAGGGCCCTATTACCTGTTCCTGGGTCTTCCTCTCTGGTCACTGCTCTAACCATTCTACCTCCCCAAGGCCACCTATCTTTCTAGGAAGAAATTTTCTGGAATGTATTATACTCTTGACATTTAGTCCCACCAATCTCTCTAATGTCATCCTTTGCTCTCCAGTCCCTCTCGCTCTCGGATTGTCCTGGCCATCAACCCTGCAACTGACAGCGCTCCTTCTCCCAGGCCTCGCATCCCTGTGTGTCTTCCCCCAAGCCAGTCCTTCTTCCTGGAAAACTCTTCCCTGGTCCCATTCCAGGTTTGCCTGATGAACTCTCCTTACCCTTCTGTACTGGGCCCAAAGAGATGTTGGCTCAAAGCATCTTCTCCCTCTTAGATTCATAGGCTTCTTGGGAATAATTTGGTCATCATTATTATTACTCAGTATCACTTTGGACTATATTCTCACAAAAGGGAATATTTTTTATCCTTTTCCACAAAATATACTAATGCAATGTAAAGTATTAACCCATTGTGTTTTCCCTTTTCTTTTTTATACAAAAATCTCTATTTAAATTTATTTTTATTTTACTGGCATGATTACATATAAAATTTCAGTAGGTTTTCAATATTTATGTTTCTTTTTTGGCCATTGTCATTTATTATGTTACATGGTTTTTAATTGAAAATAATTTTTTTGTACAGAGCAGATGGCACGCTAAAAGGCAAGCTCTCTGATTATCAGATATCCCAGTCCCTCTGGGCTGAGCCTCCTCAAGGCCTATAGGGTTTCCAAGTTTCTTTGTGAATTTTTTGGGTGAGATTGTCATCGTCTCTTACTTGGATTTTTGAACAATATCCAAATGGATCTCTCTAGATTCTTCCTCCACTACTCACCTGGCCTCCATCTTCGGTCTTCCACATGACCTATAGAGTGTTTGTTCTAAAATAAAATTGGATCATGCCGTCCTGTGCTGAAAAAAGTTACCAGCCCATTAGGTAAGCACACAAACCAGTGTTCAAGATCGTGACTGCCTAGGTTGGATTTCTGGATTCACTACTTGTTGTGTGGCTTTGGTCAAGTATTTAACCTAACTGTGTCTCAGTTTCTTTATCTGTAAAATGAGAATAATTAATAAAAGTGATTTTATAGATTTGTTGGGAAGATTAAATGAATTTGATTCATCTAAAGGGCTTATATGTATGCCTGGCACAGAAAAAGTGCTTAATATTAGTTATTATCATTATAATTATAATAATAATTATTATTATTATTACCACAGTTATTTATGTAAGATCACATCCAAAATTGTTAGCATGCCTTTCTTGCCATCTTCAAGCTGACTCTTGTCAAAATCTCCATGCTCATATTCCAATCATAGCTTGTGACTTATCACTTCCCAAAGGCATTCTGTCTGCAGGCCTTCATACTCACTGTTTTCTCTCTTTTCAAACTGTTTCTTCTTCCTTTGCATGGGCCACATGACAATATGTACCTGTATTTCAAGTCACCTGGAGAATATTCTTCTCCATTTTCCCTGCCACCATGCTGGCAGAGTTGACCTTACACCTTCTCTTATCACATTTCAAAACATTTTGTTGTATTTATTTGTTTCCATGTTTGCCTCTCATCCTGAGCTATAACCTGCTGGAGTCCAGAAATTGTGTTTTATCTTTGTATCCCAGTGCTTATCACAGTGCCTGGTGCAAAGCAGTCACTAATGAATATTTCTTGAGTGACTGCATGTCCTTCCCAGTTCCTCCCATTCCTTAGTGTCTGCCTGTCTCCTAGAAGCATAACTGGACTAAAGACAGCCTGCAAGGAGGAAATCCAATAATAAAATAGGCTGAAAATAGGCTCAGAGTCAACTTACGCATATACTTCTCTTTCCCCACCCCAAGCACTTGGCTTTGGAAATCAGATCTGGGAAAGATATGATTATTAATTTAGCACTAGCTAGGACAACAGCACTTCTTCCACTACCTCTTTGCATCCATAGGTCTGAAAGCTCAACAGTGTCCTTAAAATTAGACAAGCATGTTTGCTTGCATAAAATATTTATGTTTCTTGGTGGCACAACTTTAAAATATTCTGAGTCAAACTTTTTGAGACTTGCCTATAGACTTCTCGTCACGTACCCTTAAAATGGCTAGAAGTTGCTGCGATAAAATAATGCATTAGAAAAAACAATGTGAAACTTTTCTTCATTGGGGAAATTTCCTTCTATATGATTAGCTCAAAGTTTCTTACTTGTTGTAAAAGGAGACAGACTATATTGAAATAGATGGTTTGCAAGGACCTCTCATGGTTTTCCCCTAATCGTTGATGAGAAAATTCTTGTTTATTGTCAAAGGGTCTAAATGTTTCTTAAAGTCAAATTTTTAGAAGAGCATATTTCTGACATTTTTCTTTGGAGAGTTTGCTATTTGTATGTACTTTATTAGAAGTAAACTAGAAAAAAATAAATTGTAAAGAACAAACTCTCCTTATATGCTTGTGGATAGTTATATTTATAAAATGTATCTGTCAATTATTTGATTTAAGAAAGTTTAAGCTCCAGGGAGCCTTGACGAAACACTCCCTTCAAATTGTTTGGAAAATTTGTTTCCCAAAAGTTTTAGAACACATGTAATTCTTGCAGACCAAACAAAGCAAAATAAAATCCTATCTACAGTTAAAGTCAATACTTTTTTTGGAATGTTGATGGAAGCCGTTAGCTTGGAATTCTCTTTTCAATTTTGTCTAAAATTGATCAAATTTTATTACCAAGACAATAAACTATAAAATAAAATTGATACAAGATGCAGAAACACTCTGAGTCTGTGCTTCTACTACAACTTCATCTCAAGGAAAAAATTGAAACCTTTCATCCACCTCCCTGGTCCCTCCCCCAAGACTGTCATAGAACAAGAAAAGTGTTTGACAAATGCCCCGAGAGGCACAGATCTAATTTTTTTTTTATTTTTTTTTTATAATTTTATTTTTTTAATGGGGTGACATCAATAAATCAGGATACATATATTCAAAGATAACAAGTCCAGGTTATCTTGTCGTTCAATTATATTGCATACCCACCACCCAAAGTCAGATTGTCCTCTGTCACCTTCTATCTTGTTTTCTTTGTGCCCCTACCCACCCCCTATCCCTCTCCCATTCCCCCCTCCCCCCCCGTAACCACCACACTCTTATCAATGTCTCTTAGTTTCACTATTATGTCCCACCTACGTATGGAATAATACAGTTCCTGTTTTTTTCTGATTTACTTATTTCGCTTCGTATCATGTTATCAAGATCCCACCATTTTGCTGTAAATGTTCCGATGTCATCATTTCTTATGGCTGAGTAGTATTCCATAGTGTATATGTGCCACATCTTCTTTATCCAGTCATCTATTGATGGGCTTTTTGGTTGTTTCCATGTCCTGGCCACTGTGAACAATGCTGCAATAAACATGGGGCTGCATGTGTCTTTACGTATCAATATTTCTGAGTTTTGGGGATATATACCCAGTAGAAGGATTGCTGGGTCATAAGGTAGTTCTATTTGCAGTTTTTTGAGGAACCACTATACTTTCTTCCATAATGGTTGTACTACTTTACATTCCCACCAACAGTGTATGAGGGTTCCTTTTTCTCCACAGCCTCTCCAACATTTGCTATTACCTGACTTGCTAATAACAGCTAATCGAACAGGTGTGAGGTGGTATCTCATTGCCGTTTTGATTTGCATTTCTCTAATAGCTAAAGAAGATGAGCATCTTTTCATATATCTGTTGGCCATTTGTATTTCTTCCTGGGAGAAGTGTCTATTCATATCCTCTTCCCATTTTTTTATTGGATTGTTTGTTTGTTTGTTATTGAGTTTTATGAGTTCTTTGTATATTTTGGATATTAGGCCCTTATCTGAGCTGTTGTTTGAAAATATCATTTCCCATTTAGTTGGCTTTCTGTTTATTTTGTTATCAGTTTCTCTTGCTGAGCAAAAACTTCTTAGTCTGATGTAGTCCCATTCATTAATTTTTGCCTTCACTTCTCTTGCCATTGGAGTCAAATTCATAAAATGCTCTATAAAACCCAGGTCCATGAGTTGAGTACCTATGTCTTCTTCTATGTACTTAATTGTTTCAGGTCTTATGTTTAGATCTTTGATCCATTTTGAGTTAATTTTTGTACAGGGAGAGAGACTGTAGTCCAGTTTCATTCTTTTACATGTGGCTTTCCAGTTTTCCCAGCACCATTTATTGAAGAGGCTTTCTTTTCTCCATTGTGTGTTGTTGGCCCCTTTATCAAAAATTATTTGACTATATATATGTGGTTTTATTTCTGGACTTTCTATTCTGTTCCATTGGTCTGAGTGTCTATTTTTCTGCCAATACCAGGCTGTTTTGATTGTCGTGGCCCTATAATAGAGTTTGAAGTCAGGTATTGTTATGCCCCCAGCTTCATTCTTTTTCTTTAGGATTGCTTTGGCTATTCGGGGTTTTTTATAGTTCCATATAAATCTGATGATTTTTTGCTCTATTTCTTTAAAAAACGTCATTGGAAGTTTGATGGGAATTGCATTAAATTTGTATATTGCTTTGGGTAATATAGCCATCTTGATTATATTTATTCTTCCTAGCCAAGAACAAGGTATATTCTTCCATCTCATTATATCTTTTTCGATTTCCCTTAACAATGGTTTATAGTTTTCATTATATAAGTCCTTTACATTCTTTGTTATGTTTATTCCTAAGTATTTTATTTTTTTTGTTGCAATCGTGAAGGGGATTATTCTTTTGAGTTCCTTCTCAGTTGTTTCATTGTTGGCATATAGAAAGGCTATTGACTTCTGTATGTTAATTTTGTATCCTGCGACCTTACTGTATTGGCTTATTGTTTCTAGTAGTCTTTTTGTGGATTCTTTGGGGTTTTCGATGTATAGGATCATATCATCTGCAAAAAGTGATACCTTTACTTCTTCTTTTCCGATATGGATGCCTTTTATTTCTTTGTCTTGTCTGATTGCTGTGGCGAGAACCTCTAGTACCACATTAAATAAGAGTGGAGAGAGTGGACAACCCTGTCTTGTTCCTGATTTAAGGGGGAAAGCCTTCAGTTTAGTGCCATTTAATATGATGTTAGCTGATGGTTTATCATATATGGCCTTTATCATGTTGAGATATTTTCCTTCTATACCCATTTTGTTGAGAGTCTTAAACATAAAATTGTGTTGTATTTTATCGAAAGCCTTTTCTGCGTCTATTGATAAGATCATGTGGTTTTTGTTCTTTGTTTTGTTGATATGGTGTATTACATTAACCGTTTTACGTATGTTGAACCATCCTTGAGATTCTGGGATGAATCCCACTTGATCATGATGTATTATTTTTTTAATATGTTGTTGTATTCGATTTGCTAGTATTTTGTTTAGTATTTTAGCATCTGTATTCATTAGAGATATTGGTCTGTAGTTTTCTTTTTTTGTGCCATCCTTGCCTGGTTTTGGGATGAGGGTTATGTTGGCCTCATAAAATGTGTTTGGAAGTATTGCTTCTTCTTCAATTTTTTGGAAGACTTTGAGTAGAATAGGAACCAAGTCTTCTTTGAATGTTTGATAAAATTCGCTGGTATAGCCGTCAGGGCCTGGACTTTTATTTTTGGGGAGGTTTTTAATGGTTTTTTCTATTTCTTCTCTACTGATAGGTCTGTTTAGGCTTTCTGCTTCTTCTTGACTCAGTCTAGGAAGGTTGTATTGTTCTAGGAATTTATCCATTTCTTCTAGGTTGTTGAATTTAGTGGCATAAAGTTTTTCATAGTATTCTACAATAATTCTTTGTATATCTACAGTGTCCGTGGTGATTTCTCCTCTTTCATTTTGGATTTTGTTTATATGAGTTCTTTCTCTTTTTTCCTTGGTAAGTCTTGCCAAGGGTTTGTCAATTTTGTTGATCTTTTCAAAGAACCAGCTCCTTGTTCTATTAATTTTTTCTATAGTTTTTCTGTTCTCTAATTCATTTATTTCTGCTCTGATTTTTATTATTTCCTTACTTCGGCTGGTTTTGGGTTGTCTTTGTTCTTCTTTTTCTAGTTCCTTAAGGTGGGAAGTTAAGTGGTTCACTTGGGCTCTCTCTTGTTTGTTCATATATGCCTGGAGCGATATGAACTTCCCTCTTATCACTGCTTTTGCTGCATCCCATAGATTCTGATATGTCGTATTGTCATTTTCATTAGTCTGTATATATCTTTTGATCTCTGCACTTATTTCTTCTTTGACCCATTCATTTTTTAAAAGTATGTTGTTTAGTTTCCACATTTTTGTGGGATTTTTTTCCTCTTTTTTGCAGTTGAATTCTAGTTTCAAGGCTTTATGATCAGAAAATATGCTTGGTACAACTTCAATTTTTCTGAATTTGCTGATGTTGTTTTTGTGGCCCAACATATGGTCAATTCTTGAGAATGATCCATGTACACTGGAGAAAAATGTATACTCAGTCACTTTGGGATGAAATGTCCTGTAGATGTCTATCATATCCAGGTGCTCTAGTGTTTTGTTTAAGGCCACTATGTCTTTGTTGATTCTCTGTTTGGATGACCGATCTAGAGCCGTCAGCGGTGTATTGAGGTCTCCAAGTATGATTGTATTTTTGTCAGTTTTTGTTTTAAGATCAATAAGTAGCTGTCTTATATATTTTGGTGCTCCTTGGTTTGGTGCATATACATTAAGAATTGTTATGTCTTCTTGATTCAGTGTCCCCTTAGCCATTATGAAATGGCCATTTTTGTCTCTGAGTACTTTTCCTGTCTTGTAGTCAGCATTATCCGATATGAGTATTGCTACACCTGCTTTTTTTTGGATGTTATTTGCTTGGAGTATTGTTTTCTAGCCTTTCACTTTGAATTTGTTTTTATCCTTGTTACTTAGATGAGTTTCCTGTAGGCAGCATACAGTTGGATTTTCTTTTTTAATCCATTCTGCTACTCTGTGCCTTTTTATTAGTGAATTTTATATCTTGCTTTCTGTTAGTTTTGTGTCTTGTTTGATCCTTCTCTTTCGTTTTTCTATCTTTTGTTTTTATTTGGTTGTATTCCATACATCTTTCCTCTGTTGCTATCTTTTTTATCTCATGTGCTTCTGTGGTGGTTTTTTCAATGGTGGTTACCTTTGAGTAATGAAAAGGGTCCCTACCCTGTTCATTGTAGCGAACTATTTTGTGAGTACTTTTGCACTTCATCGTCCTTTGCTACTGTTAATCTCCATCTTCTCCCCCTCTTTCTTTTTGTTGTTGTCACAGTTTAAATTTCGTTTTATTGTGTTCTTCTTGGAGCTTTTACTTGTGGCTCTGTTTTTTTTTTTTGTTCTTTGTATCTGATTGGAGAACCCCCTTTAGTAATTCCTGGGGCGGGGCTTTTCTGATGATAAATTCCCTCATCTTTTCTGTATCTGTGAATGTTTTTATTTCTCCTTCGTATTTGAAGGATAGCTTTGATGGGTATAGTATTCGTGGCTGAAAGTTCCTCTCTTTCAGGACTTTAAATATTGGGGTCCACTCTCTTCTAGCTTGTAGAGTTTCTGCTGAGAAATCTGATGATAATCTAATGGGCCTTCCTTTATATGTTGTATTCTTCTTTTCCCTGGCTGCCTTGAGAATTTTTTCTTTGCTGTTGGTTTGTGTCAATTTCATTATGATATGCCTTGGAGTAGGTTTGTTGGGGTTAAGAAAACTTGGAGTTCTGTTTGCTTCTTGAACTTGAGGCTTTAGTTCTTTCCACAGGCTTGGGAAGTTCTCATCTATTATTTGTTTGAGTATGTTCTCCATTCCATTTTCTCTCTCTTCTCCCTCTGATATACCTATTATTCTTATGTTATTCTTTTTGATGGAGTCAGATAATTCTTGTAGGGCTATCTCATTTTTTTTAATTTTTGAGTCTCTTTCTTCTTCTCTCTGTTGTGCCTCAAGTTGCTTGTCTTCTATTTCACTAATCCTCTCTTCTATCTGACCTGTTCTATTAGCTAAGCTTGTTACTTCGTTTTTCAGCTCGTGAATTGAGTTTTTCATCTCTGTTTGATTTGTTTTTATAGTTTCAATTTCCTTGGACATATATTCTTTGTGTTCACTGAGTTGTTTTCTGAGCTCCCTATATTGCCTTTCTGTGTTTTCTTGTATATCTCGGAGGATTTTTAGGATTTCTATCTTGAATTCTCTGTCATTTAGCTCCAAGGTTTCCAATATATTAAATTTTTTCTCCATAGATTTTTCCTCATCTAGCTGTGTTACCTCTCTTTCTTTTGTATCCATGATATTCGATTTTCTCTTCCTTAATGGCATCTGAGGGTGGTTTTGTTGATAGTATTAATGAGATTTAATAAAGAATAAAAAGTTAAAAAAATAAAAAAAAATAAAAAATCGAAAAGAGTTGTTTTTTTTTAAAAAAAATTAATAATGGAATAAAGAAAAATAAAATAAAAAATTTTTAAAAAAGGAAATTATTCCCCCCCTCCTTTTTTCCTCTCCTCTCCTCTCCTCTCCCCTCTTTCTTGAGAAAATCTTGTGGTGGACTGTGAGTTATAACAAACAATGCCTGTGATGGAGGGCCTGAATTGGGGAAAAGTAATAAAGGGGCAAAAAAGAAAAAAAAAAAAAGAAAAAAGAAAAAAGAAAAAAAAAAGAGCGTATGGACCCACAAAAAGCAAATAAGGAAAAAATTTGGGTCAAGAATAAAATGATTTGCTTTTAGGTGTTGGTTGTCTAAGAGTTATGATGAGAGGAATAAGAGGAAAACGGAAAAATGGGGGGACAAATTAAAAACTTACTATTGTATTTAGTGGAACAAGAACTAGATAATATGGAGAGCCAGGGATGGGAGCACTGCTAGTGAGTTAAAAAGGTGAAGTAAAAACCCCCCAAAATGCCACAAACATAGGTTTGAGTCCCAGATAAGATAATTTGTTTGTTATTGAGGTTTGAATGAGAGGAGATGTAAAGGAGAAAGGAAGAAACTAATATAGAGGGAGAAAAGAAAGAGAGAGAGAGAAAAAAAAGAGGGAACCACTAAAAGAAGAAAAAAGAAAGGACAGAGAGAGAGAGTTAAGGGTTTTGGAGTGCAACCCTCATAGAGAGAAAGGAAGAGAAGAGAAAAGATAATGGGAGATGTAACACTTATGGGTAGTGTAGTTCAAGGAGAGGAGAGAGTAAGACCAGTAGAGAGTTAATCGGCCAAATTGGAGGAAGAAAAAAAAGTATCAAGAATGAAGATAAGAGAAACAAACGAACAAATATAATAAAATGTGATAGGTTATAAAGTCTGCAGATTATTCTTGATTTTGAGAGGTTATCTTCTTGCTTTTTCTTTTCTCTCCCTCTTCCTGGTCGGTGACTCTGTACCCTGGGTTCTGCCCCTTTGGCACGCTCAGGTAGAGGCTTGCAGTTGATAAGTCTCTATGGCAATGTCATGTATTGTGTTTTAGTCTCGTGGGAGTCGAGGCTCATTAGCATTTATAGGCTCCGACAGTGAGAGAGTCTGTGTTCCTGGAGCCTTTCTCCTAGTCTTTCCTTCCTCAATTAGTAGCCTGATAATCCAGCTATGGGGTTGCTGCTGCCTCTGCCTGGATAGTAAGAGGCTCAAAGAGCTGGCAACTCCCCACTCTATTTCCACTCAGAACAGGGCTCTGGGTAAGGCTCAGTCAGTCAGAGCTGCTAGCATAATCAGGCGGGCTTTCCGCCCACTCAAAGACCACTGGCTCTGCCACTCTGTCCGGTAACACAAGCGGGCGCCCACTTCTGGGGGGCGCTTGGAGGAAACTCTCACTCACTGTCTGCGACCAGGATATCCAGCCAGCAGTCTCACGCTCTGAGTGAAACCCCCAACCGCAGGGAAAAGTTGCAGCGTTGGAATTGAGTCTCGCTCCGTCCCCGTGTGCACCTTTTGCAATGCGCTGGGGCGGCTCGAGATTCCGCTTTGGCCCACACAAAGGCCCCTGACTCTGCCCCTCTCTGCGATAACACGGGCGCGCACTGCGGAGGCACTCGGAGGAATCGCTCACTCCTTATCTGCGCGCGCACACCAGGATATGAGGCCGGCCGCGGTTCCCTCTGAGTGAAACCCTCACCAGCACGGAAAATCTCCACCGTTGGAAGTAGTTCTCACTCCCTCCCGTGCGTGGCTTTCCCAGGGCGCTGGGGCTGCCCAGAGACTCTGTCCTCGGCCCACAGAAAGGCCTCTGACCCTGCCTCTCCGTGGGGCCACACGGGCACCCACTCTCGGGGCCTAGGAAGAAATTCTCGCCCACTAACTGCGCACCGACCAGGAGACCGGGTAAAATGGCCGCTCCGCTTGTCTTTCTTTCTTTGGGTTTGGCGCGAGTGTTAGCTTGTATTGCCCGGGTTGCCACAGGATCAGATTTTCCTCGGCTTGGATCTGTGTGCCACAGCCTGGTTCGGCCGTTTGTGCCGCGGCGGCCTGGATCTATTCACCCCCTTTGCCCGCCTCAGTTTCTATATTCACAGTTACCAGAGAAAGCCGCCCTGTTTAGGTTAGTGAGGAAGGCGGAGCATTTCTTACTCCCTTTTTCCTTCGGGGTTTGGTTATATATTTAGCCAATTTTTCACTCAATCATACCTTTGGGTGTATTGCGAAGCATCTGGAAGCTCCAAGTATAGGTTTTTCTGTTTCTGGTTGAAGATCTTGTTGAGTTTTGGGGGAGATTTATCGGTATCGCTTCCTACCCCGCCATTACTCTGACGTCATCTCCACACAGATCTAATTAATTTGTAAATATCTCTGGTCTTTGAACTATGTCTATTCCCAAATCTTGATTATAAAATTGGGTTAAAATTTCCAGAGTGTGTTGCACATAGATAAGATATTTGAAAGACATTCTTATTTTCAAGAGAGAGAAAATATCTTAAATTTCTGCTCTGGAAACTGGAGGCTGGTATATGTTACATTATGCTGAAAGATTGTGTTTCATCTGCTATAATTTAAGTTCTGGCCACTAACAGAGTTTGAAGGCAGATTGTATCGAAATACTCAGACAAGGGTGAAGCTCCTTCCTAAGGCCTGGATTAGGCACTTTGATGAAACAATTGGAAGCCCATTCAGGGTTGTTGTATTTACATCTATTTCAATTTGTAGTTAACAAAATATGTTTATGAAAAGGCACTATTTAGCCCCGGCTAATGGCACAGTGGATAGAGCAATGCCCTAGAGAGCCAAGGGTTGCAGATTCGAGCACTGCTCAGGGCATGTATGAGAAGCAATCAGTAGATGCATGACTAAGTGGAACAATGAGCTGATGCTTCTCTCTCTCTTTCTGTCTTCTTTTTCTTTCTCTCTCTCAAAAAAAAAAAAAAACAACAGAAAATATACAGAGTGGCTCTCAGCTCTAATTTGGGCAACATGGGCATTTTGTTTATTGTTGTTATTAAATCAGTTAAATTTTTCAGGATCTCCACTGGGAAATGTGAAATGGCAAAATCAATCCCTGTGTGTTGTTTAGTACTTCACTAGGTTCTATAAAAGATAGATTTGTACAACAGAGTGGACTGGTGAAAATATCTGTCTTAGGATCACTGCAGATACTGGCTTTTGATAGTTTATCTGGGAAGAGGGGAAAGAGTGCCCAACATCAGGGGTCCCCAAACTACGTACGGCCCCACGGGCCACATGCGGCCCCCTGAGGCCATTTATCCGGCCCCCACCACATTTCCGGAAAGGACACCTCTTTCATTGGTGGTCAGTGAGAGGAGCATAGTTCCCATTGAAATACTGGTCAGTTTGCTGATTTAAATTTACTTGTTCTTTATTTTAAATATTGTATTCGTTCCCATTTTGTTTTTTTACTTTAAAATAAGATATGTGCAGGCCCTGGCCCGTTGGCTCAGCAGTAGAGCGTCGGCCTGGCGTGCGGGGGACCCGGGTTCGATTCCCGGCCAGGGCACATGGGAGAAGCGCCCATTTGCTTCTCCACCCCCACCCCCCTCCTTCCTCTCTGTCTCTCTCTTCCCCTCCCGCAGCCAAGGCTCCATTGGAGCAAGGATGGCCCGGGCGCTGGGGATGGCTCCTTGGCCTCTGCCCCAGGCGCTAGAGTGGCTCTGGTCGTGGCGGAGCGACGCCCCGGAGGGGCAGAGCGTCGCCCCCTGGTGGGCAGAGCGTCGCCCCTGGTGGGCGTGCCAGGTGGATCCCGGTCGGGCACATGCGGGAGTCTGTCTGACTGTCTCTCCCCGTTTCCAGCTTCAGAAAAATACAAAAAAAAAAAAAAAAGAAAAGAAAAAGAAAAAGAATACATAAAATAAGATATGTGCAGTGTGCATAGTGATTTGTTCATAGTTTTTTTTTTAGTCCAGCCCTCCAATGGTCTGAGGGACAGTGAACTGGCCCTCTGTGTAAAAAGTTTGGGGACCCCTGCCCAACATGGTCTTTAACTTCAATAGGAACTGTGATCCCTGAAAGATAAGCATCAAGTAAGTTCTCCTTTTCCTCTGGGATGTGTAACAACAACAACAAAACAAAACAAATGAGACCCTGTCTGATATCAGAATTATTATTATATAATAATATAATACATTATTTGTAAAGACTTTTCCTGGGTGGACTCACTCCATAGGTCTATGTGGCAGTAACTGTGGAAGGACAGATGGAGAGAGAAAGAGAAAAGCCCAGTGGCTGTCGGGCTTTCTCCTTGTGCAGATTCATATTTCAGATCCATTGAGTTTTTGTTTGCTTATTTTGTTTGTTCAGTTGGTTGATTTTTCCTACCTTCCCATGTAGTCTGGAGCCACAGAATTAATTAATTCTCAACACAACAAACTGATGTTGGTTTAGCTGAGTAATCGTGTTATGTAAACGCAATGGCAGGAACTATGTGAGGCCACCTTGAACAGGAGAGGCTCTCTGTTTGAACTCAGAACATGAGCACTCTGGGGCCATTGTAAGGTAGCTATTGTGATTTCTACTAGCCTCTGAAGGGCTTCAAATGTTGGAACACTCCTAGAAAGTGGTCAAATGTCCTTTATTGTAAAAATATCAAGGGTTCATACAGTGTCCTACTTTTTATTCTATTTTCTTATTTCATAAAGGAATGTTTTCTGTTTAGTTCCTGGAAACCTAATTTAGAGCCAAAAGGGACCTCCCTCCTTCAAACTGCAGCTCTTTGAGGTCTGTTGCCTACTTTTTTAATATTTCTAGGCCCACCTATTTAACCATTTTTACTAATGCTGTCCTAGCCAGTGTTTAATCAAACTTCACCTGGGCAATAATCATTTTAACTGGCTGCCTTGTTTTGTTCCTTCCTTCCTTCAGTTCTTGCCACTGAACTAGCTCAAGAGTGATCTTTCTAAAAAACACAATTGATCAGATATTTTACTTCCATATATGACACTCCTACAAAGGATAACTGTTGCATTCACAATTAAACCAAACTCTTTCACTTGTCACAATAGACTTCCCTCCCCCCACCTCAGCATCTACCACTTCTATTACAATGGAATAATTCAAGTTCATGGACACACACTTGTAAGGCCAGTAGCCACGGCCACCATTACAGCTGCCTGGCCCATGCAGGTTCACATTTGATTCGGACAGATGGTAATGAAACAATGGAACCAAGAACTGGTGGGCCATTAGCTTTTGTAATGCCAGTAGCCACAACCACCATCACAGCCGCCTGGCCCATGCAGGTTCACATTTGATTCAGACAGATGATAATGAAACAACGGAACCAAGAACTGGAGGGCCATTACCTTTAATCTTAGCTTGCACTCAGCAGGCAAGTAAAAACACACACTGCACTCCAAAACCCACTCATTCAGTGCTCACAAAGCTACTGATTTATCCGAGTTTCCCAGAATCAAAGGTTTCTAGCTCACTAGCCTTATTCACCTCTGTTTTCCATCTCCTTCTCTCTACACAAACTCTGCACAAACTGGCTTCTCCCTCAGCACTCCGCCATCTTGGCTGCTTCTCCTCTCCTCCATGTGGCCTTTCTCTGCTCTCCTTTCTCTGCTCTCTCCTCTAATGCTAATCTCAGGAACCAAGAGAGAGCAAGCTCCTGGTCTGCCCCACTTTATAGTATAGAAATCAAAACCTTTAATCCAATATACAAACAAGGAAGTCTCTGATACAAAGTCACTTATCTGAGGCATAACAAGATTCCTCATGAGAGAGCACCACCCCACATCAAAAAGGGTGGGAAAGGCTTAGTCTTAAAACTAAGCCTTAAGCTGTAAGAATCCTGCCTGCTTACAGCCTGTCCCCCCACATCCAATGCAAACTATAAGTGAGCAAACATATATATCATTATTTACAAATTTATTTGACCAACAGCTTTAATCCTAGTTTGCACCTGGTGGGCAAGAAATACACACAAGTGGGAAAACACTTTCGTTTCTATTCAGGGCTCCCAAAGCCATTGACTTATTCAGGTTTCCTAGAATCAAAGGTTTCTAGCTCACCAGCCTTATTCACCTCTATTTCCCATTTCCTCCTCTCTGCACAAACTGGCTTCTCCTTTAGCACTCCACCATCTTGGCTGTTTTTACTCTCCTCTACATGGCCTTTCTCTGCTCTCCCCCAGCATGGGCTCCTCTGCCCCATTTTATAATGTAGAAATTAAAACCTTTAATCCACTATACAAACAAGGAAGTCTTTGATACAAAGTCACTTAGGGTGGTAAAGGTTTAGTTTTAAAACTAAGTCCTTAGGCTATAACAACCCTGCCTGCTTACAGCCTGTCCCCCACACCCAATGCAAATTATAAGTGAGCAAACATATACCACATATTTACAAACTTATTTGACCAACAACACTATTGTTTCATACTTCTTGTGTGTGCTTTTTCTTGTGTCTAGAATGACCTTTCCTCTTTGCTCACTAGAAATTCACTTATTAAGACCCAATTCAAACCTTCTCCTTTTAGACACCTTTTGCTACACCCAGAAAGATACAAACTTGTATCAGTGTAACAGGGCTGTGCTACAAAGGGCAGGAATTGGAGGGTGAACTACACCCAGAACCTTTTGCTACACCCAGAAAGATACAAACTTGTATCAGTGTAACAGGGCTGTGCTACAAAGGGCAGGAATTGGAGGGTGAACTACTGAAGAAAAAAAGTACCCCACATCCCAGGGTCATAAAAAGTAAAATCACAGACAGAAAGAAGAGCCAGAAGACAGTATTCTGTAGAACATTCTTAGCTTCTTATCTCTTCTGAGGATACTGAAGAGACTTCCTCTGGTATGCATCTTAGAGAAGAGGGGTTGGCTGATAACATCTAGAAGCTTCTATTGAATGAGAAGTGGGAAAATTGCAAACCAAGCAGTGAAAGAGAAACCATCACTGGGAAAGAGATGTTGGAGGAGATACCAGAAAAGTTTTCCTGAACATATTTAGTATTTAAATAAACTTCTTCTAAAAAGAAGTGCCAGTCCTTTAAATTGAATTAATTAAGCACTTTTTTTTTCTTCTTTCTCTGTATAACTGTAAAACATTTAGCACCAGCCAGCATTTTGGAGTCAGTGGTTTACTAAATCACATATAGCCCCTTTCACACTGTGCTTTGACCTATTTACAAGCAGTGAAACTGTGTGTGGTAGGAGGAAATAGACATCCTAAAAAGGAGAAGGTGAGACTGTAAATTGGTGCAGGATTTATGGAGGGCCCTCTGGAAAGAGGTATTGATATAAAATGTGCATATCCTTTGATCTGGCATGTCCACATCTAAGAACTTATCCTCTTGGGATGACTGGGTGAATTAAGGCTGATGCATATGCACAGATATTATGCCAACACTGTTGATTATAATGATAACTTAGAAACAACCTCGATGTCCTTCAGTAGGATTTGATTCAATAAATTGTGATACAGTTACATAATGTGTTACAACGCAATAAGAGAAATAACTATTCCCCAACATTAAACATGATTAATTACTTTTACAACTCTTATTTTTTTAACCAGCAAAAACAATGAAGCTAGTTCTGTTTTTAAAATATTTTTTTACATGGCATTATCTTTACTTTTCAATTCGATGTTTATGAACTTGTTAATTTTTGTATCTTTCAGAACGCTGAGTATAACAGCTTATATTTGATAGATTCATAGTAGATATCACAGTTTACTTTTGAATAACACGGGGGTTAGGGAGCCAGTACCCCCCACAGTAAAAAAATCTGTGTATAATTTTTAACTTTCCCAAAACTTGATTACAGTCATCCCTTGGTATCTATGAGGGATTAGTTCCAGGACAACCACCCTCCTCCGCCCCGCAGATACTAAAATCTGAATATACTCTAGTCTCATATAAAATGGTGCAGAATAATGCATAGACCCAGCCCTCTGAATCTGTGCATTTCCAACTGTGAATTGAAAATACTGTTTTTCATCCATGGTTGGTTGAATTCATCATTGCGAAACCCACATATACAGAGAGAGCTGACTGTATTGAAAAAAATTCTGTGTATAAGTGGATCATACCTGTGTTGTTTAAGGTTCAACTGCATATTACTTTCCATTGCCATTATAACAAATTAACATAAATTTAGTGGATTAAAGCAACATAATTTTATTCTCACGGTATAGGAGGTCAGAAGTACAAAATCAATTCCAGTGGGCTAAAGTCAAGAGATTAGTTAGCAGGCCTGGTTTCTTTCAGAGACACTGTGAAGTGAACTTGTTCTTGCCTTTTGCAGCTTCTAGGGCTGCCTTCCTCACATTCCTTGGCTAGTGACCCTTCCCACCTTCATTGCCAGGACTGTAGCATCTTATAATGTGCTCTCTGCTTCCATTGTCACATTCCCTTCTCCTCTGTGGTCAAGTCTCCCTCTGCCTTCCTCTTATTAGGACCCTTGTGATTACATTTCAGGTCCACCTGGACAATCCAGGACAATCTCGCCATCTCAAGATCTTTAATTTAATCACACCTGCAAAGTCCCTCCTGCCCTGTAAGGGAGCGTCTGCAGGTCACAGGGAATACTGAGCCTAGATGCTAGTAAGCTAAACATTCACTGAGCAAATCTTGTGGCATTGTTTTCATTTTCCAAGGAACCATTGTATAAGAAACCTTGACTCACAAAACATTTCCGTTTTCACAGGCTGAAGTAGATGTGACTCATTTTGGGGAGAACTGCAGACCTCCGATTGAGGCTGCATCACACAAGGACACTGTAGACAGCCCCAAAGGCCTGGAAGAACAGGTCCAGTTGGAAAGCTTACCTGGAACTATTCCAGAAAGTTCTCTGCCTCCTAATGGAAGAAACAAAAGAACAAATTTAGGTAAAAACCCCTATTCATGTTAATCTCCATAAAATGCTATTTCTCTAAACATATTTCATAATATGTGTTTGGTGGCCCCTTTATCACAGCTTTGTGGGCCAGGGAGTGCTCCAAATGTCGAGGAGCATTTAGAATTTAGCCTATCTCTGAGATATTAGAATTTAGCCTTAAGCTTTCAGTATGTGAGTAAATAATGCTAACTATTAATCTTCTGGTCATGAAATAATTAAACCATCATATTTTTCCCCTTTAAGAACCTTATTGGTGGTTAGTAATAGGCCTTAGGAATAGAAGTTGCATGGATTTGGTTAGATTCCTTTAAACTTCCCCTATGTTAGCATTTTTCCAAGGGAAAATTCTACGTTTGAAAAAATAAATAAAACCTGCATCAAACTGTTTTTCTTGTCTCTCCTCATCCAAAGTATCAACAACCATACAATGAAAGAACCTTTCGAAAACAGAATTATGACCTAGTGTGCCCTTTGAAACTATTTCCAAATATTTTTCCTATATTGTGTTTTTGCTTTATTCAGCTACCTCCTGATGTTACTGTAAGAGCTCTTATTTATATTTTATCAGCCTTTGAAACAAATTGAACTTAACAGAGTGCAAGGAAAAGTACTCTCTTTTATTTGGGGCAAAAGCTTTCATTTCATTCTTCATCACTATAGATTTTCCCCTCAGTACAAGTTAGAAATAAAAAACAGGTTATAAAAATGAGATTTTTTTTCTTGGACTTACATGCACACTGAGGTAGTCATAAATTTCTTATTCATCCTCAATTTGTGCTTCTGATTGGTGCAGATGGAACCTCTGAGAATGAGGTATGAGACAGGATGCAGCACAGTGGCAGCACCCTCCTCTCTGTGTGTGTTGGACCAGCACACAGATTTTATTTTCTCTCTGAAAATTCTGTTGGTGGAAATCCCTCCTACACTGCAGTATGAATGCTCAATATCTGTAGGGCAGTGGTCCCCAACCTTTTTTGGGCCACGGACCGGTTTAACGTCAGAAAATATTTTCACAGACCGGCCTTTAGGGTGGGACGGATAAATGTATCATGTAACTGAGACAAGCATCAAGAGTGAGTCTTAGACGGATGTAACAGAGGAAATCTGGTCATTTTTTAAAAAATATCGTTCAGACTTAAATATAAATAAAATGGAAATAATGTAAGTTATTTATTCTTTCTCTGCGGACCAGTACCAAATGGCCCACGGACCGGTACTGGTCCGCGGCCTGGGGGTTGGGGACCACTGCTGTAGGGTAAACAGACTAGAGATTGCTGGGTGGACAGGGACCGGTGTGCCCTGGGACACTCAGCCCTGCCAGCCTGCACTGTTGATAGCAGGAAGGGAAGACCACAGGTGAACAAGGCAGTGCTCTCACAGACCAACTTGGGGAGGCAGTGAGCTACCAAAGCAGATGCTTCCCAAATGCTCTGAAAATTAGTTTTCAAGACAACTTTTACCACAGAAGGAATAAGAGCGAATGCCTTGAGCTTTATATTTTTTTCTCCACTAAATTTCCCCTCCATCTGCTATCTGCGTCTCTGCTCTTCACATCTACATAGTGTATTTGTTAAACATTTCAAGCTTCACATGAACATTTCCCAAGTATTTCCTTGTGAGAAAAAAAAGCTTCTTATTTTGAATAACTTCAGATGGAAGAAAAGTTGCAAAAAGCAAAGAATGCCTATATTCTTTCATCCATTTCCCCAAATGTGAACACTGAACCCCATATTCATTTGCATAGTCTTCTCTCCCCCTCTCATATACAAGTTACAGACATAATGATACTTAATTCCTAAATATACCAGCACATATTTGCTATAAACAAAGACATTCTGTACACAATCCCAGCAGCACAAGGCTCTGAATCAGGAAGTGACCATTGATGCATTGCTATAATGTCATGTACAAATCGTATTCAGGTTTTGTCACAGATGTCCATTAAAAATACATTTCTGGGCCCTGGCCGGTTGGCTCAGCAGTAGAGCGTCGGCCTGGCATGCGGGGAACCTGGGTTTGATTCCCAGCCAGGGCACATAGGAGAAGAGCCCATTTGCTTCTCCATCCCCCCCCTCCTTCCTCTCTGTCTCTCTCTTCCCCTCCCACAGCCGAGGCTCCATTGGAGCAAAGATGGCCCAGGCGCTGGGGATGGCTCCTTGGCCTCTGCCCCAGGCGCTAGAGTGGCTCTGGTCGCGGCAGAGCGATGCCCTGGAGGGGCAGAGCATCACCCCCTGGTGGGCAGAGCTTCACCCCTGGTGGGCGTGCCGGGTGGATCCCGGTCGGGCGCATGCGGGAGTCTGTCTGACTGTCTCCCCCCGTTTCCAGCTTCAGGAAAAAAATAAATAAATAAATAAAAAATACATTTCTGGTTCAAGAGCTAATTCAGGATCATGTCTTTAATATAGTTATCAGTGGTATTAGTCTCCTTTAATCTTGGAACTATACCTCTTCTTTTCTTTGTCTTTTATAACCTTGATGTATTTGGAGAGATAGACCATTTATTTTGTAGAATGTTCTCAGTTTGGGTTTGTCTTAAATTTCCTCATGATTAGGTCCAGGTTATGCTTTTTTAGCAAGAATACCAAAAATTCTATTGTATTCTGCTTAGTACATCAAATCAGGAGGTATGTGATATCTAAATTGGACTTTTATTGTATGTTTTTTGGGGGGGATTGCAAAATATGTTTAATATAATAAAATTTATCAGTCTTTTATTAAATCTAGATTTTGAGTCACTTAGAAAGCTTTTTCCTACACTAAGGTTAAAGACAAATTTACCCACATTTTCTTGTCTGATTCACTTTTTTATTCTTATGCTTATGAAGAATTTCTAATGGCAGGAGAATATGTTAATGTATATGTTTCATTGCATAAGAAACAAACTTATATGTTCAGTGTGATGGCACATTTCTAAAAATAAAATTTAATTTTATATACTAACAATGGTAATCTCTGAATGGTAAGAGAATGGACATTTTTATTATTTTTTTATTTTTTTCTATATTCCCAAGTTTATGATGTATTACTTTTCTAATCAGAAAGAAGTACAATGTTATTTTTAAAAATTTCTCCAATATTCTTCAATGTCCCAAGGAATTATGAAAATTAGTCAAAATTGTTGACATAGTCCAAGGATTTCTGTGTAGGTTAGCTACTATAAATGTCAAACCAGATGCTTTAATGGAATCGGAAAGAGTGGATCGAAATGGTCAAAATCATTTTATTGTGTTAGTGACAGGTATCCACGATGACATTCTTTTTAAAACATCCTGATGGAGAAGTGAACTGTGACCCATGGGAGCCATGTGCCTGGCACGTTTGGGAAGAGTACAGTGAAGTGGTGAAGAACATGGCTGTTGAAGTCAAACAGACTTAGGTTTAAATCCTAGTTAACTTATTACCCTTGTCACCTGGAGAAAGTTAATTAGCCTATCTCAAATCAGTTTGTTTATTTATTTAAAAGGGATTATAATGCCTATCTTACAGAGTTAATGCTTGCTTTAAATGTTATAAAACATATAAAGTAATTAATGTAGTGCCAGGTTAGAAATTTTCATGGAAAGACTCCATCCACTAGCTGGAGTAGTCTGGTTACTATCCAGACTTCCTGATGATTACAGAATAGAAGATAGCTCATTTCTGAAGACTCCCCTTTGCATTTTTATTTTACAATGTGGAGTTGTATAAAAAAAGGGATTCTTGCTTGTTTTTTTATATAATTGAGTGATTTATGGGGGGGGGTCTCAGTGCAGTTTATAAAGGCTTCCCTATAGACTGTTTCAGTGCTGTTTTTAGAATCACTAATAAAAATTAGCTGATGCCACTTGACTTCAATTTCAGTTTGGTTCAAAGACTCTTCAAAAAGGCATATTTTTACTTATGTAGATTTAGCAGATGGTGCAATTGCAAGTGCAAGGTTGCAGAACTAGAAGTCTCTTGGCAACACCACTTTGTTTGTCCTTTGTATACAAAGCATAGAAACCAACTGCAACTCAGAAGATCACCAAAAGAATATCTCAGTCTGAGCTGTGGTTTTAGCTTCATAATTAGTGTGGAGTGCCCATGTAGTTGTACCCAAGTGTACAAGTGTTGTTACAACAAAAAAATAGTACACATCAGCATATAAAAGACTTTTTGTTATGTTAATATGGGGTCTGCTCAGTAAACAGTATATCATGTTGATGTGTATCCTCTGTTAGAACATTAAGAATTTGAACTTCAAAGGATTCAAACATTTATAAAAGAAACAGATATTGAGGTAAGACTGTGGAGTATAAGATTTAATGAAGTAGCATGATTTATACGGCACCTATCCAACATGTGATTGTCAGTATCTCAAAGCTTAAATTTCGCTTTCTTTTTTCTTTTATCTCGGAAGACTTGGCAGCCAATAGATTAATCTATAAACACCAGCCTCTAGAAATTGGAGAGTGACAAAAGTCATCAGACATCCTAGAGGAATTAATTGTTCAAGGAATAATACAGAGCCACAGCAAAGTATCTAGAAATGGAGAATCGTACAATGTCATGGCAAGTAATTTTGTAATTAGCATTAATTTACAGTTTAAAATGATTGATCATGAGTTATTTCCAGTATATTCATCTTGGAGTCACAATACAGACTGTATTTATTTAAGCCAGTTTTGTCTCCCATTAATGTCTTTACCTCTTTGCACACCATCCTTCTCTGTGGATTCACAGTTGCCCTAATCATTAATGATTAATGAATCCAATAAAACATATCTTTGGTTTTACTCAATTTGAGATGCAAATAAACCCCATTAAATAACATGCCTAATTTTTCAGCAGTTTTTATTAAGTGTTGCCTATGTACTAGGAACCGTGAATATAAAACTGAACTCTGACTTATGCAATAAGAAAACAGGCCTAAATATCACACATTTAAATACACCCTCTAAGGTCAAATATGAGGAAATAAATATAGCTGTAGAAATTACTTTACTCTTACTTTTCTTTGTTGATTCATCCCGACTAATCCATTACTGCTTTTCCTTCGTGTGAGTAATATTTTTTACTCTGATTTTAACTAAATGTGGCCAAAATCTTGAGGTCTTAATTTGTTAATAAGTTCTGTGTAAACTTGTGAAGAAGATGATAGGTTTTGTTATTGTTTTTGTTATTTTGTTTTGTTTTCTTGTTTATTTTTTAAGCCAGTATACCAAGGCAGCACTAGTAGTCCTAAAGCATAGGCAGAAAAAAGAAGAAATTAAAAAAAAACAAAAAACAAAAAAACAAGAAGAAGAAGCCTGACCAGGTGGTGATGCAGTGGATAGAGCATTGGACTGGGATGCGGAGGACCCAGGGTCAAACCCTGAGGTTGCCAACTTGAGTGCAGGCTCATTCGGCTTGAGCACAGGATCGCTGGCTAGAGTGTGGAATCATAGACATGACCCCATGGTCGCTGGTTTGAGCCCAAAGGTCGCTGGCTTGAAGCCTATGGTTGCTGGCTTGAGCCAGGGGTTACTCGCTCTACTGTAGCCCCCTGTCAAAGCACATATGAGAAAACAATCAGTGAACAACTAAGGAGACTAAGGAGCCACAATAAAGAATTGATACTTCTCATCTCTCTCCTTCCTGTCTGTCTCTATTTGTCCCTCTCTTTGTCTCTCTTTTTTTTTTTTTTTTTTTTTTTGTATTTTTTTTTTGTAATTTTTTCTGAAGCTGGAAACGGGGAGAGACAGTCAGACTCCCGCATGCGCCCGACCGGGATCCACCCGGCACGCCCACCAGGGGGCGATGCTCTGCCCCTCCGGGGCGTCGCTCTGTCGCGAACAGAGCCACTCTAGCGCCTGGGGCAGAGGCCAAGGAGCCATCCCCAGCACTCGGGCCATCTTTGCTCCAATGGAGCCTCAGCTGCGGGAGGGGAAGAGAGAGACAGAGAGGAAGGAAGGGGGGGGGTGGAGAAGCAAATGGGCGCTTCTCCTATGTGCCCTGGCCGGGAATCAAACCCGGGTCCCCCGCACGCCAGGCCGACACTCTACCGCTGAGCCAACCGGCCAGGGCTGTCTCTCTTTCTATCTCTGTCACACACAACACACACACACACAAACACACACACACACGAAGCCCGAGGGGAAAATGGACAGGAAAGGAAATAAGAGACAAAAATGGTGGAAGTAGAGACTAGAAATTCTATTAATGGCTCTTGTGTTGTAGGGAAAAAAGTCAGGTGGGAGTAAACAGTTGCATTATTTAAACCAAATTTGTCACCTACACCAAGTTACTTGGAGTTTGAATAAAGGTAATTTCTTCTTCTGTGTTGGAAATGCTGAGAACTCATGAATAAATTCTAAAGTGGCATTTTCTTTGGAAGAAGAAAAATAAAGTCCTGCAGAAAGTATTTGAGGGAGGGAAGAGTGCTAAACCTTATGAATGATATTACCAGGCTGCCAGTAATATGAGGAGTGGGGGAAAGGGAAGGTAAAAATGGACCATATAATGGAAAAGACAATGCCAACAAAATGACAATTTACTTTTGAACAGTGGGATGATACAAGGCATTTTGGAGTACTTTGTTAAAAGTACTAAAAAACAATGTATCTTTAATAAGGGAGAGATTTTTTTCTAGGCGTGAGTCTCTGGGTGAGGGGTGGTCAGAAAAAGAAAAAGTGTGTCAAAAGAAAAAAACAAGAGAACAATCTGGAAGAAGATAGATTTTGGAAACATTAAGTAGCTAAGCAATGCCTTATTAAGGGAAATGCTGTGGAACCTTGATGCTAATGCCAGGGGGAATAGCAATAAAACATTTTCCAGTGAGTCAAATGCCAGAGATGAATGAGTTCGGACTCAGACCTTGCAAGGGCACTAACAAGGTTAATTAATATAAGCTACATCATGAAAGAAATGTCTCTTTAAATAAATGAAAACTATGAGTTAGACTTTCAATAACATCATTAAGTGAGCCAAAGATGAACGCTGTTTTCATATTCTACAGAGATGAAGTAGTTGTCAGGAGCATAGCTGGAGTGTTCTCAAAAAGATTTAAATGCGACAGGGCTGCAGAGGTAGGCAGGAATAACACAGCTCTTTTGTGTTTTATGAGGGTTTTTTGTTTTATTTTGTTTTTGCTCTGGCGTAGGGCCAAGATGCCTTGACATAAGCTAGATTTGCAACAGGCTGGCAGTAATACACAGCAGTGCCTTTGTTGCCAATGCAGTGGTCCTTAACCTGGATGCACATTTGAATCACCTAGGAAGCTTTCAAAACACTCAGTGCCCATGCTCTACCTGGGACCAGTGGCTGGGGCTGGGCCCCCATAGTAGTACATTTGAAAGCTCCCCAATGATTTCCATGGGCAGCCCAGACTGACAGCCACTGCCCTGAATATCAACAAGCATGTACACAAAGCCTTCAAATCAAGGGTGGGATTCAAAAAATTTAACAACCGGTTCTCTACCCTAATGACCATTTTAAGTATAAAAAACGATATACTGAAAGGTAGTCTATTATTTTATGCATTTAATACTTAAACAAGAGCAATAAAAGAGATACACAAAACTAAATTGTTATAAGAAAAAGTTTAAAAATATGAATGAAAAAATATTAAATAATACATGACAAAAAACAATAAAACTGTTATTTAAGATAGTTTGATATTTCTTCTTGATTGGTGTCCTTACTTGCAATTTTTTTTTTACCTATGAACAGAATGAATGTTACTATGGGTGCTTAGAATACAGTGTTGTGCAGATGAGCATTAAAAAAAGTAAAGAATATAAATTTGTGATTTTTACATTGGGTGGCTGCCCAGGCGCTCACCTTAGAAAGAACCCTGATTACAAGTGCCATTTTAACAACAGGTTCACCGAACTCAACAAAAAACTAGGTTTCAGTTCTGCCGAACTGGTGCAAACCAGCTGAATCCCATCACCGCTTCAAATTCATCATGAGTTAAAGCTTTTGAAATTGAAATCTCCCATTTGTTGTGAAAAACAATTCTAAAGTATTCCTGAAAATACAACATTGTCAGATATAATACTATGATTATAGCCAGGAAGCACATCGAAATGAAGGAAAGCTATAAATGCTCATTGTCACATGTAAAATCTTTTTCAATTCAGGTGTATTTGAGAACATAAGTGTGTCAGACACCAGGTGTCTTGCATACTTTAAGAAAAGTGGCCACTGTGGAAAGATGAGAATTAAAATTGAAGGACTAAAAGGGGAACCATAAGAAATTTATTAGACAGTTAATACTTTTAATTATCTAAAAAAAAGAGTAAAGGGAAACAAAAAGAGGATGGTCAAAAGGGATGTTGCCTTGGCCAAGTGTTTCAGTTGGTTGGAGCATTGTCTGATTCGCTAAGGTTGCAGGTTCAATTCCTGGTGAGGGCACATACAAGAGTCAGCCAAATAATGCATCAGTAAGTGGAACAACAAATCGATGTTTCTCTCTCTCTAAAAATTTCAATAAATAAAAAATTATTTAAAAGGATGTTAATGTCTTCATTAATACAATGTTACTAAAATGTGATAAATCCAATTACATATATAAACACTATTTCTTCATTGCTTAAAAAAAGCCTTTAATATATATATATTATGGGTAAAAAAAGGAATTGATATGAGAATGCTTTAAGAAAACTCCTTATATAGACCAAAGTATACTTAAATACAAGGGCATTTTAGACAGAGCTCCGCCCCTTTCCTAGCCACGCCATTGTCTTTAATTCAGTTGCCCTTTAAAGTGACATATAATAAAGGATGCTGAAAAGTAAGAGTCCTTCATTACTCTTCTGAATTGGGATCCTCTGTGAGCCAGTCTATCCCTGAAAGTTCAAGGCAGTATCTGGGCCACCATAGGGCCCCCTTTCATTGTTTTTTCTTAACTTTTATCATTTGCTTGTTGGCTAGTACTACAGCAATTCCATACAGCTCTCTGGGTCCCTGCTTTCAGGCACATTCATATTAACAGATGTCATGTTCGCAGAGAGAATATAATGATATGTAAGAAAAATAGCATTAAGAAGCTAAATATCAGATTAACTGACTCAGTATATTTTAAAACATTCTAATGGGACTTAAGTGGCTGTATTATAAATGTGAATTGGCTTTATGCACACATGTAAATTTGTGTATGGATTGGGACGGATCTCTTTAAAGAGATGTGCCTGGCTCTCATTTTTTCCACGTGGTTATTAACCACTGCAGGTGTCTTTTATCCTGAACTTATCTCTCCCTGTCTCTCAGAGCATCCTGAGTCTCCCTACATAAGACCCTGAATTCTCTACTGACTCCTCCTGGCTCTGGTCAAAATGTATTTCCTTCTCCAGCAACTTCTGTACTTGGTGACCTCTTAGTGCAGTTTGGGAGGGGAGTTTGTTCACATTGCATTAGCATCTCTCACATTATTTGTTGAAGCTCATGGGGAGTTCGTTAAGGAGGAGGAGGTTACTGAGTAAAGACCAATACAATGAACTCTCAGACTGACCTTTCCCAAAAGGTCTCATAGTGACAGAGCAGGATGACAGATCTCTTTGAAGATGCTTTGGCCTATTCTAGGCACAAGCCCCCAGCAAGGGGCCACAGCCAAGGTAGGTTCATCAGTAGGTCAGTAGTTAATTAAGGAGGCTCTGAAGAACCACAGTAGATGCAAGAAGTAATAAATACAGTTAGGTTGGCGGAGATGGGGGACCCAAATCTTATCACAGAATCTTAGGGCATGGCAGGCTTCCACTGGTGTTCTTAAAACAATGGAACTAGTGACTTCTATAGGTTTTAAAGTTGATTTTTTTTAGTGTTTTTTATGAGTAGTACCTGTCTAGGTATAATGTCATCCTTATTCTCATTTTTAAGTGCCAACAGTTGATAAATCCTGACCTCATAAAATCCAGCGGGAAAGAACACATATCATTGCTCAGGTCTTACAATACTTTTACTTAAAATGTCAAACTCAGGAAAGGATGTGGGCGGCACAGGTAAGATTAACTTCCAAAATGGGAAGGAAGTACAAAATTTTATAGACAGCATTTTGAGATTACGCCACAGGAAAAGTACCTCAAACAGGAAATCCCAAATTCTCTCAGAACTACCAATCTAATTATTTTAGTCAAGGTTCAGATCCTATGTAAAACCTAACTGAACCCTACTTTAAAGGATCTGGGATTACCACTTTATTTTCTTTTTGCCCTCTGTGAGTGAATGGCCCTAAAAAGCTGTTTTCATGCTGACTTCACAGTATCTCTCGTTGAGCCTCCATAGCAAATATGTCCCTTTTTCAGCAGATGGCTCTGCCAGTAGGAAGTATACCAGCCTATTGTCCCACAGTTTTCTGTAGTGAACAACTCACCACCGAAAACCACCTCAAGGCTGTACCTGAGCCAAAACTTCGAAAAATATTTTTTCTTTAAAAAGCTTTCCAATCGAACCACAGAGCATAAGGCTAGAAGGAAGCTCAGTCATCATCAGTCCCCTCACTATTTCTGCGTTTAAGAGAACCAAGTGCAAAAGGTGCTTTGTCTCAGGTCACACCATGAGTATTAGGAGTAGGTCAGAGGTTAAAGCCTAGACCCCTACCTGTTGGCCCCTCTGAATCCATCTCCCATTCCTCCCTTTTGTGACAAATCCTGTATCTTTGTTGTGATTATTTGTGTTTTCATTGAAAAAAATCAATGCTTTCACCAAATGAGAAGTAATAACCATTTGCTGAGTGGCTACAATCTATTTATCTCCCCTTAAAAATAAATCCCCTGGGTCTTGGCAGGGTAGCTCAGTTGGTTAGAGCTTCAACTTGATATGTCAAGGTTGAGGGTTCAATTCCCGGTCAGGATACATACAAGAATCAACCAGTGAATGCATGAATAAGTGGAACAACAGATTGATTTCTTTCTCTCCCTTCCTTCTTCTCTAAAACAAATCAATAAATATAGCTTTATTGAAAAACTCTTCTGAAAAAATATTATTAAACCTATTTTACAAATGAGGAAGGCAAGTGATACAGAATTTAATGCAAAGCCACACTGTGGTTGTGTCAGGATTCAAACCCACATCTTTCTGAGTGCAGGTCTGGTGCCTTTTTCTGCTATGCTAAATTGTCTCTCTTTGATTTATTTTCTTGGTACTTACAATATTGCCATCTGATGAGATCGTCTTTTAGATATTACAATGGACATAAATTTCTCTTTTGTCTTTAAATGTCTTTAGAGAAATTATCTAGAACAGTATTCAGTCTATTTTATAATGAAACTTTGGAGCTCATTAGGACCTTCCCCAGCCATTATAAATCCATGTACAGTGAGCTTGAAAGATGTCCATATTAAATTAAGTGAAGAATGCAAATTGCAGAGCAGTGTCTGTGGTATAATCCCGTTTATGTTTGATTAAACATTACAGATGAACTTTAAAGTGGATCATGATTGGGGGCCTGGTAGCCAAACAGAGTATTAGATTATTTATGTATCATTTTAATTTATCAGAATGAACACATATTATTTTAAAGACCTAACTTTTAAAAGAAAAAATATGGGAAAACTTTATAAACCCCTTACAACAATTTTTTTTTTGCAACTAGAAATTATAACCAGTCATTGTTACTGCTTTGAACTGTTTCAAGATTTGTCAATCATATGAAATAGAACTTTTTTTTTCTGCTGTCAATATAAACATTTGTAAAGTACTCACAGTAAAGCCCAGCATAGAGTTGCTGCTAGGTAATTGTTAATTCTCCCCTGCACAAGACCAGAAAAACTGTAAACTAATCTTGATCCCAAATGAAAGTCATTTGTAACTTGTGGTATATCATAACATCATCAAATTTAACATTTTACCTTGAATCACAAATTAATCACTAATATGCCACCTTTTTCTATCGTGTGTTTGTTCCTGAGTGTTTGTACTTGAGTGTTTTTCCTTCTCTTGGGTCTTTGCCTGGATATCTTTGCATCCTTTAATGTTTTTTGGTAATAGCCTGTTGTTCCTCCTCTAAACATCTAATAAATTTTATTTCTTTTAGAATTAATTCTGTTGTTACCAGGAATTAGATCTTTAGGACTCAGTTCTGTTACCAGTTTTCATTTTGTGTTTTAAATCTCACACTGTAAAGTTTGGATTTTTTAGGATTTACATTTTAAACTGTGTTTATTTTACCTCCTGCCTTTCTTTGCCAATAAATATATTTGCTTCTCTATTTTAAAAAGTGTCTTCCACCAGGTGAACATGACCGAGAAGGCCCTGAGAAAGCCACCAGCCAGACTGAAAAAACTTCAGCTCAAAAAGGAAGTAAAAGATTTCATCATGAAGGACATAGAGGAGAAGATGCAGGCAGTGTCCGAGTGCAGAAAGGTATCCAAGTGGAGGTGGGGCGGGGACTGCCCACTGAGACGCACTGTTCCTATCAGCAGCTTCTAGACAAATTGGATAAATCTGTATTAGTCATTTTCATGATCTATATGCTTCTTATGCTGTATGTTTATTTATTTAAAAATGTGTGCAGTGAAGAAATAAGACAACATCTTAAAATTGGTTGAATTAGTTTTATCTACTGCTCATAAAAATTAAGGGATATTTCAAAATGATATGGAGTGATAAAAAAAGAAGCATTTTAATTTTTTAATTAAACAAAAACATCAGGAAAGCAAATGACAAGTCAAAGAAAGTTGTTTGATTATGCAAATGAGATGCAAACCAACTTTTATTCCATTGGTGAAAATGCACTATCCAAAAGGTTAAAAGTACTGGATTATCTACATATTCCCTGATCTTGAAAGTGCATTTTGAAATATCCCCTAATTTTTGTGAGCAGTATATATAGCCTAAGGAGGCAATATTCAGTTCTCAGAACTAAGTCAAGTACGAAATTTTCTTCATTTGAGGAAAATTTAGTTGGGGCCCGGGGTGTAGAAATGTGGCAGGAGTGGAGGATGGGGGCTGAGAAGGTGGCAGAGCAGATGTCAGACAGGTGCTACAGCACCTGCACACGGGGTCCCTATGGCCCTCTGACAGCTTGCATTACCACCTCTCTCCTGGGCCTTTCCGACCAGATGAGGAGCCTCATCTCACGAGGGTAGAGAGTAAGTCTGTCTTCTTCAACAATAATTCCTCAATTTAGGTTTATTAAGTGACTGAATAATGAAATCAAGAAGCCATAAACATTAACTTCAAGCAATATTAATGAAAACTTGGAAAACATGATTTGGACTCTTTTTTATTCTTCAATACTGCTTTTCAGATGGAAGAAGAAGAAATAAGAAAAAGGCTACGAAGTGACCAACTTTTGCCTCCAACCAGTAACTCAGATTCAGCAGAACTGGGTGAGCCTGAGGTTCCACTTGCCAAAGGACTTAACCCTGTGACTTCTGCCGTGTTTGAGCCATCAGATCTTCAGGGAGGAAAGCCGTTGAAAAGGAAGAAGAGCAAAAGTGACACAACCACAAATGGTGGAAACTACAGCTATGAAGGTATTGTCGTCGTGGAGTCGGATATGTCCTACAACCAAGAGGAAGACATATTCTAATATGCCACTTTATGTAAATTCTGTGAAAAAGCATCCATTTCCCCCAGTGGTGACATTCTTAGCATTTCTCATATTTTTCTTTGACTGCCTGACCAGATGGACTGGAGGTTAGTTGAGTGAATTAAATATATAATGGCTATGCTAGCTAAAAAAAAAAGATTTGACTATCTTTGATATTACAAGTTAGCATTCTCCTTCATTGTGACTTCAAACACTGTAAAGACATCTTTAATTTATAAGTACCTCCCAGATTACATTACTGTGTTTATGCCAAACAGAACTCTTTTTTTTCTCTCCTGCCCCTTGGCTATGTCCACACTCTGAGGGTCCTTTAAGACAAATTGCATGGATTGTGTCAACTGATGATCATTGGTGCCAATCCAATGCCAGCAGGAATCCCCAATCTGTGGTGCAGTGAAGAAGAAACATTTTTTTTTCTTAGCAAAAGAGGGAGACAGACTGACAGACAGAAAGGGAAAGAGATGAGAAGCATCAACTTATAGTTGTGGCATTTTTTTTTTTTGTTTTAGTTGTTCATTGATTGCTTCTCATACAGGCCTTGTTGGGGGGGGGGGGTGCAGCAGTGCTCCAGCCAAGCCAGTGACCCCTTACTCAAGCCAAGTGACCTTGGGCTTCAAGCCAGCGACCACAAATCATGTCAATGATCTCACGCTCAATCCAGCAACCCTGCACTCAAGTTGGTGAGCTTGTGTTCAGGCCAGTGACCTCGGGGTTTCCAACCTGGGACCTCAGCATCCCAGGTCAACATTCTATCCATTTCACCACCACTGGTTGGACAAAGAAGGAAATTTTATTCAGCACAAAACAGCTAAATTGTGCTATAGCACTGCTGTGAAAACAGCATGGCTGTGAGGTGACACATTGCATATATCTGTTGGCCATTTGTATGTCTTGGCAGAAGTGTCTGTTCAGGCCCTCTCCCCATTTTTTACTTGCGTTGTTTGTTTGGAGTTGAGCTGTATGAATGCTTTATATATTTTGGATATTAACCCTTTATCAGAACTGTTCTCTGCAAATATCATCTCCCGTTCAGTTAGTTGCCTTTTTGTTTAGTTGGCAGTTGCTTTTGCTAGGCAGAAGCTTTTTAGTTTGCTCTAGTCCCATTGCAGAATGCTATTGGCAGAAAAACAGACACATAGGTCAATGGAACAGAATTGAGAGCCCAGAGTTTACTTTTAGCTGTGTGACCTGGAAAGACCTATAAACTCTCTGTGTCTCCATTACCTTATATGTTAATTTGGGAGATAGCCACCTTCATGGAGTTGTACCAAATCAAATAATATGTTTAAAAGTTCTATGCAAACTAAAATATGCCATAATATTTATAAAATATTATTTATATAAAATCTTATGTGAGCAACATGATGTTTTTCATCTGTCCCAGGGTTTTTCTATAAAGATTAACTTGTAGTAGTAAGTGCCAATCTCATAAAATATTAGAGTAGCTAAAATGATTGCACTAGGATACTCAGGAAAAGATTTGGTTATTATTCAGATCACTGAAAATAAGCAATTTTAAGTGACAAAATACATTAAATTCAAATTTATAATAATTGTTTTAAATTAAGTCACCAAATTTGATAAATATCCAAATAATATTTTCTCTTGAAATCTTATGCTCTTGCCTATTTATTTATCGTGGCTTGGATGACATGTTTGTTGAGTTCAATATAGATGTAAACATTATTGATAACCTTGTACACATATAGAATTAAACATGCTAAGGAGTAACACACCCTAAATGACAACTATATTTTCATAGTGAGACCATCCACTTTAACAGGATGGGAGGTGAGACAATGAAAATGTAGAACACATGGATTCTGGAAACTGTTATAAAGCTCTAACTATAATACTGCAAAACCATCTGAAGGCCAGGGACAGAGAAACCAAGGCTCAGAGACTCTAAGCCACCTTCACAGAGTGCTGGCATCAGCTGAGGATGAAGCTTGTGTGAACCTGCTCTGCCTCCAATGGACTATCACACAATCTTGCAACATTAAAAAACAACAATAAAAACAAAGCCTTCAAATATAAATGTTACTGCTTTTCACGATCATCTTTCTTTTTTTTCTTTTTTTTAAAGGATGATTTATATTAATTGTAATGGAAAAGATTGAGATTTTTTTAAACAGAGCCTCTAGGACAGCGGTTCTCAACCTGTGGGTCGCAACCCACAGGTTGAGAACCGCTGCTCTAGGATCATGTTAATTTTGTGTTAAAATAACATAATGAGTTTTCTCATTCTTAAAACGTAAAGTTTTGAACAACCACCAAGGTTATTTTGGTGATTTTCAACCGAAATCAAACCACAACCTTTAGGAAGTTGTGAGTCAGGAAAGCAAGTCTGCTAAATGTCTGTATAATCATTTTAATTGAGGGCAACTGAAAAATGCTTGTAATTTCCTCATGAAAGATTTTCTTGCTGTGTAGAATAGAAGATAATTTGATACCTAGAAAATCCTCCAGTTTTTTTGGGGGGGGCATGGGGAGAAGGTAAGGGACAACCTTATCAATAATTCACAATAATTTTTAAAATATATATTGAAAATATTTCACATATATTAAAAATAATATATATTGTAAAATTCTTACCTTAGCTAAAGTAATTTTGCAATCAGAGACGAAAATAGAATTTATCATAAAGTGTTGCTATAGTGACTAGCAGTAATTTATGACTGTGCTTACTTCTGTGTTCATTATTCTGTTATCAGTAAACAGCTAGTATTTGAAGGAGTAATTACACAACAAAGGCCACAATCTAAAGATGTATAATGCTAGGGTGTCAGTGGATAGATCACGTTAGCACCCACATAATCAGCATGTGCCCTGCCTTATATTAGGGTGGTGGAGTTTATGTCTCAGGCAGGTCACTAAGGGCATTTATTGTGAGAGATAACAGTTACGGTCTTTCTGTGTCAATTGTATTTGCTTTTTAAAAATGATAGCTGCCTTTTTGTAAGTACATAATTAATTGGAGTATTAAAAAATATAAGCAAAAAAACACTAGGAATCCAACATTTTCCCCTTCCACCCAATATATCTGCTGGGAACATTTTGCTATGTGTACTTCAACACTTTTCCTCACAAAAAACAGAATCATACCGCATGTGCTGTTTTATAGCTAGCGTTTTTATTCAACAGCGTATCTTCCCATGTACATAAGTTAACTTGCTCAGTATAATGATGTAGCATTGTTTAGTTTCTCTGTTGTGTTTTGAGGGAGTTCCTACAGTTAGAGACAGTAAAAACAGTTTCCATTTCTGTTTTTAAAACCCTGATAGACTGCTTAGTGCAAATAAACACTGATAGAGGCAACTGTTTTGCAAATCCACCTCCAGACACCCTTCCTGCTCAGGAAGTAGAATTCATTTCATCAAACCTGAGATCTCATTACAGTGACATCTCAAGTGTGCTTCAAAAGCCCATGTGATAAAAAGAAATTAACAGTGATAGTTATATCTTATGTTCAAGGAGTTTCTTACTGATCAGAAATAAATAAAGGCTAACTAAATTTGGCAAGTGTAGTTGACAGAAAAGAGTTTGCAGTTGAGGGTCTGAAACCTTTACTTTTGTCATTTAAAAACATTATTTAAAAAAGAAACAAGAGCCTGACCTGTGGTGGCGCAGTGGATAAAGCATCGACCTGGAAATGCTGAGGTCACCGGTTCAAAACCCTGGGCTTGCCTGGTCAAGGCACATATGGGAGTTGATGCTTCCAGCTCCTCCTCCCCTTCTTTCTCTCTGTCTCTTCTCTCTCTCTGTCTCTGTCTCTCCCTCTCCTCTCTAAAATGACTAAATAAATAAAAAAAATTAAAAAAGAAACAAGTAATTATAAGCAAAACAATAAAGTGATCAGCTATTTTAAGCACAAAATACCATCATTCTAAAACAGCAGGGTTGTGGAAGCAGCAATTTTATTCCTAGTAATTAATACATAAATTTCCTTTCTATGTAATACAATTCCATCCTTAAGCCAAACACAATATACCACTTAAAATGCATATGAAAATTTATGCTTTTCCTGCTTAACTTAAAATAAACAGCATTGCTTATTTGCTAAATAGGAGAGAGACTGTGCAGAGAGGGTTATCATGTAACCAAACTTTATTTACTAATTTGTGGGATTGGTCTATGCTGCTGGTTTTCAGAATGTGGCCATCCACAAGCAACATCAGCATCAGGTGGGAACTCGTAATCAATGCATGTTCTCAAGCTTCACGCCAGACCCTCTGTATGAGGTTGAGGGGCTCACCGACCTGGGTTTTACCAGTCCTTCCAGGTGGTTCTGAGGCACGCTTAGTTCTGTCTCATGCTCTGCCTTTATTCTGCAGGCATGCCCAAATAAGCTGCCAGTTTTTAGAGAGCCACCTTCCCCCAGGCCCAAGTTCCTCTGCCCCCAGGGATCCAGTTGAATATTTACTAGAAGTCAGTTATGTTTATTCCAAAAACCATTAATGCCATTTACACTAGCTATTGTATTTAATTTTGAATTATTTTTAAATGATCTGTAAAGGAATAAACAAGATTATTTTTTAAAGTTCTAAAGTTTCTACACATAAAAATCTACAAATTTCACCCTCCAATTTAAGAAAACTAAAACTTCTACAGCTGATAATGCATCGTGGACACAGTTTAGGTAAGAATTTTGATCATGCCTTGGTATTACATCAAAGTATTTCCAAATGAAAGAATATGTAAATGTTTTAAGTTAAAATAAAATATTTAGGGTACAGATGCATTGCTTAAAAATCCCTATCTATTTGACTTTATTTTCCATTGATTGAAAGAGAGAGGAAGTGAAGAAGGAAGAGGGAGAGAAGAATCAACTCACTGTTCTATTTAGTTGTTCCACTTAGCTGTGCACTCACTGATTGCTTCTCCTAATGTGCCCTGTCCAGGGGTTGAAACCACAACCCTGGTGTGCAGGGACAATGCTTTATCCACTGAACAACCTGGCCAGGGCCTCTGCTTAACTATTTTTAATTAACTAATGATCTCCCAAACCTGATTGCATCTATTGTAATTAAAGAAATTTTATAACAAATTCTTTACTATATTGATCAAATATTTCAAAATATTTTTTATTTTAGTCAGAGCTTTCCACATGCATTTCAAAATTGCTGAAAATACTTTAAAACCACTAAGAAGATTTGTAATTCTAAAAAAGTTGAAAGATGCTATTATTTATTTAACCAACCCTTGTTGTTGGAAGTTTTGATTATTTTCTATTTATCAATATAAGTTATTATAAATAATTCTACAATCAATATACAAATGCTAGTTTAATAAATTAGTCCTAAATTTCATCTCATAAGTTTCATAAAACAGAAAATATCATTTTTTATCTTGTGTCTACCATTGTGAGAATTTGACAATGCAGGAAATTGTTATTTTCACAGAAGTATTGTGACAATGAGTGACTGCTTGATGACTTGGAACCCTTTGTTTACTTCTCTAAGGAGGGACCACTTGTTCTAAACTTGTTGAAATCTGTATAGCTCAAATGCTAGAAATTCACAACAGGAAGACAAACAAGTGCTCACCAGCTGCAGCAGCTGAGGTAGACAAATCCATCTGGACAGTAGTCCTCAGCTCAAGCTAAGCCACTGCTGGCCTGCCGATCAACTGTTAGAAAGACTAACATCTCTCGCATTAACATACAGAACAGCAAAGGAAGAAAGTGCTGTCTGTGGCAGAAGGCCTTGAGTATTAGCTTGACTAAACTATTACATTCCACTCTCTGTAATATAAAACTTGTAGGTTAAATATGGTCCAATTATTGGCAATTTTATGTACCTTACCCTGATGAAAGCTTGCTATTTCATATGATCGAGGAGCATCTTAGGACAACACTCTGTCCACTGCAACACCAGCCAGGGTGCTTCTCTTTCCTTTTCGAATTCAGGAATTTTATTGGGATTTTCTGAAACGTGTATCTTTTCTTATTCACGCAGTCTGAAAATCAGTATACCCTTTCTATTTGCAGGCCACCATTATCAATTTAACTCATAGGAATTTTCTGTGTGTGTGTGTGTGTATGTGTAATATTGTCTCTTTTTAGAACTTCATTATAGAATTAAGTGTTTAGGCCTATTCTCCAAATCTCTTATCTTCTTTTCTGATATACTTTTTTTTCTCTTGGTCATTGAGATATTTCTTGGACTTGTTTTCCCAAGCCTAGTAATGTGGGTCTTAACAGTAAAAATTCCCTCTATTTATCTTTGGAACTGCCTACGCGGTAAATTCTGTCTTTTAGCTTAATGAATTCTTTTCTGCATTGCCAATGACTCTCTTTATTCAATCTTATTTTTTCCCCCACCAAAATATTGTCTGTCTCTTCCAGCCGCTTCATTTCCTTGGACATATCTCCCATTTGCTACAACTTGTCATTCTGTCTTTAACTGATGGCCTTCTTTAGGTGGGAGTTCTTGTTACTGTTGTTGCTGCTGCACATCTGGAACACAGAGGTAAGATTGTTTAAATGCCCTAAAAGGCAGCAGTCACAGGAAGAAGGAAGCAAATCAGTTCTACTACAAGGGGTTTCAGCCTCACGCTTCCTTCAGTGCGTGGGGAGAGGCTCCCTGACCCTGGTCTCTAAGTACCTCACCAATCCCAGGGGCAGGGAGGGCTGGGCCAAACTGCTCTACTTCTTAAGGCAGTGGTTCTCAAAGTGTGCACCAGGGTGCACTGGTGCACCCTATGGTATTCCAGAGAAATATGTGCCTGTTGGGGACCAAAAACCATTAGGGTTTTTGGTGTTTAGATTTTTGGGGGACAGAGGTGTGGAGAATTGGCTGTAAGCTGACAGTCTGCTCAACCCCCTACCTCACTTGCCTGATTATGTTGCAAAAGGCTGTTAAGCTGTGGTGCTGGATTGTTTACACTACCCCCCATGTTCCCCAGAGAGACTGGAGGCAAGTTTCTTCTATCCTTTGTTTAATGTAAAGTTAAGATGATATGTGTGGTGGGGGTTTTCTGCACTCAACACAATTAAGAGTGAAAAGAAAGGAATTCTTCAATGTATTGACGAGGAAATGAGAGTTTTCCTTTCAAATATATGCTCAAACATTAAAGAAATTGCTAGGACACATCAAGCTCATGTTTCTCATAAACACAAGAAAAAACTTAACACATTCGTGCCGGGACCTACCGAATTTACTAAATCTTACTAAGAATGTATCTCTATATATAAAAAGATAACTTTTTTGTCGTTTCTTTATTTTTAATCCCTCTTTTTTACAAAATCTAAACAAGTGTAACTCAAAAAATGTAACATAAAAATGTTTTTAATGTCAGAATAAATTTAATTTTGTCGTATTTATTTCATTTAATTAAAAAAGCATGCTTGGACTTTATATTTTTTCTTCAATATTTGACTTAATTATTATAACACATTTCTCAGAAATGTGTATATAGTGCGCCTACAATTATTTGTAGGATTTTAAATGCACCCGACTTCACAAAGTTTGAGAACTGCTCCCTTAAGGTCTTGGAGCCCAGTAACCAGGCACATTTTATCTGGTGAATGGTGATTTTTGCTAAGGGCTCCATTTATCTCTGAAAGCTTTTATATTCCTAGATTCACCATTGTCAATCCTGAGGTCCCTGAAACTGTTCTCCAGGCAATCATCCTTCCCCTGGGAAAGAAAACCTTACGCTGGTTCTCGCTGCTGGAGTCCCGCTGGAGACCTTGCTTTCCTCCAGCTTCCTGTAGACCCAGCCCTTGTTTGGCTCAAGAGGTCCATGTATTGGAGTTGGGAGTAAAGAGAAAGACATGGCAACAATCAGATGGCTACATTTCCAAATGCTTCTGTATCCTCTCAGAGCACTTATAAGTATTTTTCTATTCATTGTTTAATAAGTGGAAAATTTCTTATTCGCAAATGTATTTTGAATTTTCCCAAATGTTTCTTTTTTTTCAGTCCCGCTGTTTCTCTTCTCTGCCCTATTGATGGAATGACCTGTATCAGCATCTTTGCCAATATAAAACAACTCTTTTATTTCCAGGACTAAATCCCCAACAGAGTCATTTTATCAATTAGAATGCTTTTACCTAAAAATAGTAAAAAGCCTAACTCACACCAATTTAAGCAATAAAGAAATACATTGACGTATATAATATTAATGTAAGAAATGTTCAAGCCTGTAGAGAATTTTTGTAGTAGTTGATTTGAGCCAAACTGACAACATATGCTGAGAAGTAAGATCTGAAACGCTCTGGAGAATAACAGGTCTGCAGTTTCTCTCATGCTTCTGAAGTTAAAGTGGGAATGTAAAGTCGATGACAAGAAGGTGGGAGGAAGCAAGGCGGGATGGGATGACAGGCTGGTTGAGATTATATGTTCTTATGCTTTAGAACAGGGGTCCCCAAACTACGGCCCACGGGCCACATGCGGCCCCTTGAGGCCATTTATCTGGCCCCTGCCGCACTTCTGGAAGGGGCACCTCTTTCATTGGTGATCAGTGAGAGGAGCACATTGACCATCTCATTAGCCAAAAGCAGGCCCATAGTTCCTAATTTACTTGTTCTTTATTTTAAATATTGTATTTGTTCCCGTTTTGTTTTTTTACTTTAAAATAAGATATATGCAGTGTGCATAGGGATTTGTTCAGGTTTTTTTTTTTATAGTCTGGCCCTCCAACGGTCTGAGGGACAGTGAACTGGCTTTTAATTGTACAGTTCAGTTATTTTAAATATACTCACATTGTTGTATAACTACCTTTACTTTTTATTGCTTCTTGCTCATTCTCCAGCCTGTGGTAAACATTAAACATCTATTCTTGCCTGGCCTTGTGCTAGATACAGGGAAGGTGGGCATGTTACAGCGGGGTTTAAGATGGGATGCCTGATTACAGAAAACTTTAACTCACTGGGGGAGGGGAAACATGACAAAGTAACAAAATAGTATAGTCTCCAAAAGACAAATTCAGGGGAGAACAATTTTTTTTTCCATTTTCTGTTGTATGAGGTTTTAGAACTGTTTCTAGATATTTCTGCATCACTGATTCCAAATATGAAATTCATTTTTTGTTACATGCTCTAGTTTTTATGCACTTTTAATTTCCATTTGTTACAGTTCATGGCATGCATTGGTTTTTAAATTGGTATTAACGGGCAACGACTCTTGGATTGAACATAACCACAAGGCAATTAATGTTTTACAAACATAACTTTTACATGATTATAGTTGTTTTAAATGTAAAAAGTTATTATCTGATAAAAAACACTCTCTTATTTTGTTTTAAGATTGAATCATGGCTTCTTCGAGTAGGCGTAAATGTAAGAATAGTCCTGACACCTTCTGTTATATATGTAGCCTTTACACACTTCAACGTCAAAGGTGCAATATTTCATCATTTGTGACATGTGCATATATTGCCTATTTTCAAGTTTCCCTGGCGATCAAGACAAGAATTGGTCTCCTTATATTGTGTCTCATAATTGTGAGGAAATGTTTTGTTACTGGACAAAAGGAAAACGCAAAGGAATGTGTTTTGGTATTCCCATGGTTTGGTGTGAACCTAAGGACCACAGCAGTGACTGTTATTTCTGTCTGATCCATACAAAGGGCATCAGCAAGAAAAAACGGCATATGATCGCATGTCCTAATATTCCTTCAGCAATACAACCTATCCCACACTCTGAGACACTCCCGGTTCCAGTTTTCAAATTTCTTCTAAGGACAAAGAAAGTGAACATGGTGATCAAGTGTATTTTGATAAGATGCATGAGGAAATGGTTATAGAATCTGAAGGGTCTTCTTCTGATGCCAAGCAGTCATTAACCTCTCAGCAGTTTAGCCAACCCAAATTGAATGACATAGTAAGAATGACATAAAAATTGTCCTCGACTTTCTGAAGTATGAGGAGCAAAACTGGATCATTTGTGTGGATTTTAAAATGGAAAATTTCCTGCTAGGACAACAGAGAGGTTTCATGAAGTATCCTTGCTTTCTGTATTTGTGGGACAGCCGAGCTCAGGAGAAACAGGAGGAGTGGACACAGGAGGAGTGGCCGAAACATGAAGCTCTGGAAGTAGGGATGCAAAATATTGTGAATGAACCTGTAGTTAATCAAGACAGGATCATTTTTCCCCCACTTCAAATCAAACTTGGCTTAATGAAGCAGTTTGCTCAGGCTTTGAATAGAGAAAGTGAATGCTTTCAACATATTATTTCTGCTTTTCTTGCCTTGTCTTTCCAGAAGATAAAAGGTGTATTCAATAGAACTCAAATTTGAACCCTCATACGTGATGAAGAATTTGCCAGGAAGATGAATAAGGAGGAGAAAGCAACATGGCAATCTTTTGTGGCAGTTACAAAGAACTTCCTTGGCAACAAAAAAGCGGAAAACTATGAACTCTGGTTCAAAAGATGCTGTTGGCTTTCCATGACATTGGATGTAACATGAGTGTTAAGATTCACTTCCTGAACAGTCACCTTGATAAGTTTCCTGAAAATCTTAGAGCTGTTAGTGATGAGCAGACTACTGCTGGAGCATCAAACGAGACTGTCCTCAACAAGTACACAAACGCCAAGAACTACAAGCACAAATTTTTGCCTGAATAGAATTGAAATAAGTTTTGTGCAAATTTTATGATTAAAATAAGTGTTTTAATATGTTCTGTTTCAAAATGGTAGACAAATTCTGATGCAATCATATCTTTTAGTGTATTAGTGTATTTACTGCATTATATGAATTATTATATTTTCACAAAGATAATGCCCAAGAAGACATTCTACTTCATTATGTTAAACTAAATGTTGAAAATTTTACAATAAGATGTAAACCTAAAATCTTGAATTGCAAAAAAAAAAAAAACGGTAGCTTACAGAGAAAAACTAATGTCAGATTTGAGGTCAGCACACTCGAATTAGGTAAGAACAAGTGTTTTTGTGGATACAACAATTTTGTTCCCTAGTGATATAGAATAGACAATTATTGTCTCAGTCCTGCTTTCTTTTCTCTTTTCCCTTTGTGTGACTATTTTTAGTCTTCTCCAAACTCTGCCTCTGTTTTATACATCTTCCTTTTTTCTTCTATTTCTTTCCTAGATATTTCAGAAGCCAAGATATGTAAAATTTATTACCTCTGGTGAAATTCTAAAGCAATTATCTAATTAATCACGGAACACTAAACATTTTTCTATTTTTTTCCACCCTTCATGAAATTTATGAAAATCACAAGGACTTGCCTTGGAGATTTCATCCTTCTAGTCATTTGATTTGGTCTATGTCCAGCAGGTGGCGCTAACGGATAGCTAATAGAAGTTAATATGCGGCGCAATGGTAGAAAAAATTTTGTCTACTTAATTGCATAAGCAAAGCTTTGGATGGTTTATCCATTAAATTTTTTAGCTCCTGGGTCAGTATTGCACTCTTTGACACTCTTCTTGTCTAAATTCTTGGTGATCTCAATATCCCACATCCTTACTTCTCTGTTCCTTGACTTCCTTATAACCCTGATCTGTCCCCACAACAGAGCCCAGAATGTTTTTCTTCTTTCTTCTCTTTTCTATTTAGATTCTCATTATCCAGTCTGATTGTTTCAAATGCCATCCATTTGCGGATAACTACCAAATCTATATATCCAACAACACAGACATCTTCCCCAGCTCTAGGCTCCCCTGGGATGTCTCATCCGCATCTCAGGAGAACCGGTCCACACAGAGCACCCTCCTCTCTCAACACCTCTCCCATTCAGTGAAGGGCACCTCCCATGGGGCAGGTCCCAAACCTGATGTCATCCTTGATGTCTCTCTTTCACATTATATTTACCCAGTCCTTTAGCAGATACTGTCAGATCTTTTCCACAATACATACAGAGTCCAGCCACTTCTCACCACTTGCACACTAAGATTTTTGTCCAAGTCACAACCATCTCTCACCTGGATTATTGTCAGAGTCTTCTAATTCATATCCCTGCTTCTGCCCCCTCTCTTTTCAGGCAGCTTGGAAGACAGCAACCAAATAGATTAACCTTGTTAAAACGTAAAAAAAAAAAAAAAAAAAAAAAGGCCCTGGCTGGTTGGCTCAGTAGTAGAGCGTTAGCTACCTGTGTGTGGATGTCCAGGTTTGATTCCTGGTCACGGCACACAGGAGAAGTGACCATCTGCTTCTCCACCCCTGTCGCCCTCCCACCCCCACCCTTTTGCCTTCCATATCTCTGGCTAGATTCCAGCACATTGGCACTGGACACTGAGGATGGCTCCATGGAGCCTCGCCTCAAGTGCTAAAAATAATTCTATTGCTAGCATGAAGGGGGATGGGCAGAGCCTCCACCCCAGACAGGGATAGGAGAGTGGGGGTTGGGGGTGGGGTGAGTGATGGGGGTGGCGGGTGGATCGCAGTAGGGGCACATGTGAGAGTTTGTCTCTCTGTCTCCCCTCCTCTCACTTGGAAAGGAAGGAAATAAATAAATAAATAAATAACATCTTGTTACTTTTCTAATTAACATGACAAAAAATTTCTCACCTCACACCAAGTAAAAGCCAAATAATTACAATGGCCTACCAGGTCTATAGGACTAGTCGCTCTCCCGCACCTCATTGTCTAGGACCTAATCTCCTGAAATATGCCCTCACCTACTCTGCCCCAGGCACACATGTTCCACCCTGTGCCTCAGACGGGTCAGATGTGTTCCCACCGCAAAGCCCTTGTGCTTTGTTTCCTCTGCCTGGGACACCCTTCCCCCACACAGCCTCACCTCACTCTTCCACCTCCTCCAGGCCAATGAGCTCTTCTCTGACCACCTGATTTAGGTATAGTCTCATCATTCCCATACTTCTTCAACCTGATTCTAGTTTTATTCTTCTCCATAGTGATTTACACACATACACACAAACATATTTGATTTATTGCCTATTTCTCCCCAAGTAGCAGATCCACATGGGCAGAGAATTGTGTCTGCTTTTGTTCACTGCTGCATTCCCAAGGCCAACAAGAATGCCCAGCACAGATTTGGCCCTCAATACAACTGTTGAATGGTGAATAAATGGATGATTACTTTGCATTGCATTAGTGGTTGAATCCCAGAACATTTCCTGGCATATAAATACCACCAAACACTCATGATGTACAGTACTTTGCCCTTCTGAACTACAAGCATAGGCAGATCTACAAGTCCTTGGCCAAGGTGTTATTAAAAGGAAAGATGAATACTCAGAACAAAGCAACTCACATGCTTTTGTGCTCTGCCAATAATCCCCTTTTCCTCGACCCAACTACAGTAGTATACTCAATGTACAACTCCTAATGGCATACATTCTACAAGGCTGAACACAGTGGCATACTTTATAAAAATACTAGTCAGTGACAGAAAAACATCCTCACTCATAGAATCATCTATAAAATTTAGGTTTTCAAGCCTAGCCAATATTTTAGAAACCTGAGATTGAATTATTGTAATTTAGTTTTTGAACCACACTAAATTTCTCCTGTGGCCACTTAAGTGTCTGTAAGCCCTAAGATACTGGCATTATTTTCAATTAAAAAAAAAAGAGGACTTTAGGTCTTTATCTTCCAAATTACAGTGTGTCCTAAATCTCAAATGTGAAAGGTATTATTAAGTCATTTTTCTGGCTTTTTTTCAGATAAAAGATTTACAGTTTATCTGTAAATCTGAGTGTAAAACTTATCTGAGTGTGGTCTCAGAAAAGTGAGACCACACTCAAAATCTCTTTTGTGCCAATCAGATCTAAAATACTGAAGCTTTTTTGCGAGGGTAGAATAAGAAATGGGGAATGAGGTACTAATTCCCGTGTAGAGAATATGGTGCTCTAAGGAAATTCTTTTTGGAACTTTGCATATTTTCTATAGTTTAAGGAAAAGAGTTTTCAGGTCCAGCTAATGGATATGACCAATCCCTATCTAAAGAGTGACTCTGTCTTTTCACCTTAAGGAATTTTATGTTTTAAGGATATTTTGCCTATATAGTTTGCCCTGGATTATCTAGTGTTTCATGCACCATGTGTTAATTTAACATATATTTTGTACTGGACACCATGCTAGGTCTCAGGGACACAGAGAATAAAATTTAGCTTTATTTATAGTGGCTCATGAGGCATTAGAGAGATATGCAAACAGATCATCGAAATGCAGTGCAAAGCAGCCCAAATTAGAGCACAGAGGGAAAGGAGAAAGAACCCGTTTCTGAAGGACTCTGTGATGGTTTCATTGAGAAAGTGACACTTGAGCAGAATCTGAACTGATGAGTGGGTGTCCACCCCAATATAGAAGGAGGAGGAAAAGACAGGGTGAGGAGTGTGAATGCAGAGACTGGAAGTGTGAAGAGCACGGTGCGATGGTGGAACAGGGAAATGTTTGGTGCATCTGAGCTGGAGACACAAAGTGGAAGAGGCGTGGCTAGAAAAGCGGAAGTGCTGGGTACCCTGCTCAGCAGCGGGCTTCGTCCTCTCAGCATGAAAGGGTGTCAGCCAATGGACCAGTGCACCATCTGTCTGAGGATGATTACTCCATCATTATATTTAGTCATTATGTTTAGTAATGAGGAAAATGCTGTGGAACTTCAGGCACAGATGGCCAAACAAATCCAACTATTAGAGTCTCTCCCCAGTGACAGGGCTTCTTGAAGGTGGCTCCAGACTAGCAACAGCCGCTACATCTGGAAATCTGGAAATTCAAATTATAGCCACAACCAGATTTCAGAATCAGAAATTCTGGCTGTGGAGCTTGGGGTTCCGTGTTCCACCAAGGCAGCCAGTGGGTTCTGAGGCACCTCAAGTGTGAGAATCTCTGTTCTAGTAACAGCATAGAAAGCAAAGTGGGTAAAGGCAGCTTGAAGCTTTGTAGATTGTTCCAAATAGCTCAACCCCAAGGAGAAAAAGAAAGAGAAAAAGCCAGGGGCAAGGGTCTGGGCAGGACAGGCTGCATTGGGGAGAACTTGCTAGCACCTCATGTTTGGCAGTAGACAAGCAAAGAATATTTGGAGTACCACAATTATCTGGTTGGTTTTAAAAAAACGATAACATTGGTGCCCCATTCCTTACCAACAAAACAGAATCAGGATCCTGTTCTTATGCCTTCATTGTATTATGTGGTTTTTGTTCATGGAATCTTCTCTCTTGCTGAGGTTCTTCAATGGCTGGCACTTTTGAGGGATTTCTGGTAAGTCCTATCTGACTTCTTTAATTGGAAGACAGCCTTACCACACCTGAGCTGGGAGGGGCTGCCACTGTCCAGAGTCCTTCAGTTCTCAATTCAGGTCATTCATTAAATCTGCTACAGGGGAAGTGTTTGTTTTTAATACTGATGCTCAGGCTCAACCTCAAGTAAATAATAATTAATAATAATAATAATAATGAATTCCGGAGAGTGAAGTACTTCTAAAATGTTGATAGGTGATTTGAATATACAACCGGCACTAAGAACTGCAAGGTAGTCCATTACCTTCATTGTAGTGCAGGGGTCCCCAAACTTTTTACACAGGGGGCCAGTTCACTGTCCCTCAGACCGTTGGAGGGCCGGACTATAAAAAAACTATGAACAAATCCCTATGCACACTACACATATCTTATTTTAAAGTAAAAAAACAAAATGGGAATAAATACAATATTTAAAATAGAGAACAAGTAAATTTAAATCAACAAACTGACCAGTATTTCAATGGGAACTATGCTCCTCTCACTGATCACCAATGAAAGAGGTGCCCCTTCTGGGTGTGCGGCGGGGGCCGGATAAATGGCCTCAGGGGGCCGCATGCAGCCTGCAGGCCGTAGTTTGGGGACCCCTGTTTTAGTGAGAAGTGGTCAGGAAAAGAAAGACCCTTGGGCCAATTAGAGCATAGTTGACTGTGTTAAAATGCTTAAGAGGTGGAGGGGGTGAGTACTGAGAAAAGATCATTATGTTTAGTAATGAGGACAATACTGTGGGACTTCAGGCACAGATGGCCAAACAAATCCAACTATTAGAATCTCTCCCCAATGATTAGAGAGACTAACAAGGAATTGAAAACAAACATAAAAGCCAAAAGGAAGCAGTAAGAAGTTACCAGGCATAATTAAAATAGAAAAAAGGAACAAATTCATGTCATATACATTGAAAAAGAGGCAACAAGGAAAAGAACACGTAACTCTGGAGCGGTACTGTCGGATGTTACTCCTGAATGCTCTCTGCTCCCCATAGGCACTACTGAGGGAAGATGAGTGAGTCAAGGAATCTGGAGTCTTCTCTTTAGTGCAGTGGTTCTCAAAGTGTGTGCCAGGGTGCACTGGTGCGCCCTAGAAGATTTCCAGAGGCGCCCTATGGTATTCCAGAGAAATATGTGCCTGTTGGGACCAAAAAAACAACAGGGCTTTTGGAGTTTAGATTTTTTGGGGACAGAGGTGTGTGGAATTGGCTGTAAGCTGACAGTCTGCCCAACCCCCTACCTCACTTGCCTCATTAAGTTGCAAAAGGCTATTAAGCTGTGGTGCTGGATTGTTTACACTACCCCTCATGTTCCCCAGAAAGACTGGAGGCAAGTTTCTTCTCTCCTTTGTTTGGTGTAAAGTTAAGATGATATGTATGGTGGGAGTTTTCTGCACTCAACACAATTAAGAGTAAAAAGAGAGAAATTCTTCAATGTATTGATGAGGAAATGAGAGTTTGCCTTTCTATTATATTCCCAAACATTGAAGAAATCACTAGGACACATCAGGCTCCTGTTTCTCATAAACACAAGAATGAAAAAACTTAACACATTCACACCGGGACCTGCTGAATTTACTAAATCTTACTAAGAATGTATCTATATATATAAAAAGATAACTTTTTTGTCAATTTTTTATTTTTAATCCCTCTTTTTTTATAAATTCTAAAAAGCATAACAAAAAATGTAACATAAAAATGTTTTTTAATGTCAGAATAAATTTAATTTTGTTGTATTTATTTTGTTTAATTACCATAAATGCATGCTCAGACTTCATATTTTTTTCTTTAATACTTGACTTAATTATTATAACATATTTCTCAGAAATGTGTATATAGTGCGCCTACAATCATTTGTAGGATTTTAAATGCGCCCAAACTTCAAAAAGTTTGAGAACCACTGCTTTAGTGCCTGTTGATTGGCAGAGAAGTAAACCAAGGGTATGGCTTAGAATCCAGGGGGAAAACTGTAGAAAAATCTTCCAAATTAGACTTCATTTAAAAATATATATATATATTTTTATTTTATTTTATTTTTTACAGAGATAGAGTCAGAGAGAGGGATAGATAGGGACAGACAGACAGGAACGGAGAGAGATGAGAAGCATCAATCATCAGTTTTTCGTTGCGACACCTTAGTTGTTCATCAATTACTTTCTCATATGTGCCTTGACCGCGGGCCTTCAGCAGACTGAGTAACCCCTTGCTCGAGCCAGTGACCTTGGGTCCAAGCTGGTGAGTTTTGCTCAAACCAGATGAGCCCACGCTCAAGCTGGCGACCTTGGGGTCTTGAACCTAGGTCCTCCACATCCCAGTCCAATGTCCTATTCACTGTGCCACCGCCTGGTCAGGCTATATATTTAATTTTTATTCAAGAAAATTCTAATACTGTTTAAGGAAATAGTTTTAAAGTTGTGGTGAGGTAGAAACCAGATTCCAAAGAGTAAGGGACTGAGCGCAGGTAGGTAGGCTTTATTATGATAATTGGGTAAAAAAGAAAAAAACAGAAGTGTGAGGGTTTAGCTGAAGAAAAAGAAAATCATTATTATTTTTGTTATTTTTTTCTTATTATGAGTTGGAATCACTGAACATATTTGTGTGCTTAGTAACAAAATATTAAAAATGTAGAGACTTAGTGTTAAAAGAGAAGGAGATCCTGACACACGCTGCAACATGGATGAGCCTGGAGGACATTATGCTGAGTGGAACAAGCCAGTTACAGAAACATGAACACTGTGTGGTTCCACTTATATGAGGTCCCTAGAACAGTCAGACTCAGAATCTGAAAGCAGAATGGTGGCTGCCAGGGGCTTGGGTGGGGGAGGGGGGAGTTGTTTATGGGTGCAGAGCTTCAGTTTTGCAAAATGAAAGAGTTCTAGAGATCTGTTGTACAACAATGTTAATATATTTACACTACAGTACACTTAGGATGGTAAATTTTATGTTGTAGTTCTTACCACAATTATTAATTAAGTAATAATAAATAATTTCAAGGTCCAAACTGCCACCTTTTATCATCTGGCTCTGAAGGTTTCTGCTCATTTGATTAGAATCTTTCCATCCTCTCTAATGGAAAAGAACCCTGATTCAGCAAAGAGGAGAGAAAAACTAAAAGACAGAGAAAGATGAATTTAGCATCATCATCCTCTGGTCAAGTTATACCAGAAACAATCAATCTTTGGAAATTTCAGTTAGGAAAGACAACAAAACTCCTTTTTTTTCCTTAAAAAAATAAATAAAAGGAATCCTATCAGATCCTGCCTAACTTTAATTATACCTTTCAGACCACAATATAAGAAATAACTTGGATGCCTGACCAGGTGGTGGCGCAGTGGATCGAGTGTCGGACTGGAATGCGGAAGAACCCAGGTTCGAGACCCCAAGGTCGGCAGCTTGAGCTCGGGCTCATCTGGTTTGAGCAAAGAGCTCACCAGCTTAGACCCAAGGTCGCTGGCTCCAGCAGGGGGTTACTCGGTCTGCTGAAGGCCCGCGGTCAAGGCACATGTGAGAAAGCAATCAATGAACAACTAAGAAGTCGCAATGCGCAACGAGAAACTGATAATTGATGCTTCTCATCTCTCTCCGTTCCTGTCTGTCTATCTCTGCCTCTGTAAAAAAAAAAAAAAAAAAAGAAATAACTTGGACTAAATAATTTTTTTAATAATAGGTTAATAACTTTTTTATAATAAGTTAATAATAGCTTATGAGTACTCTACCACAACTCAATCTTCATTGACTTCAGAGAGTGTTAATTAATTGGTTGTAGTTTGGCTGTGGCATGTTTTCTGTACAATCTAAGAGCTCTGGCTGGGTTCATTAGCAGAAAATGAACTGTGGCCTCTGTGTTAAGCAACAGCTTTGCTTTCTCATGCAAAATTGTTTCAAGTCAACTCTAAAGCTCCAATATCCATATAAGTTCTGGAATTCTCACAGATGGATTTGCAAGATAATTCTTATTCATTTTTTAGCAATTCTCCTTCCAAGCATGCAGTTTCCTATTTGGTTATTTTTATCATTACTCAAACTGGATATTCTGACCTGCCTGTAATGAAACAAGCCCCCATATTGTTTTGTAAGGTAGTCAGCCAAGGGTCTTTCATTTTCAAGCCTCCAGAAATTTCCATTTGAGGGGGAAGGGACCCCAGAAACAGATCACAGAAAAGATAAATGGAAAGGGTTTCTTATTTCTCCTCTGTGCAATACAAAGAGGAGATTTTCACTGGATTTAATTGCCTCCTCTTTCATTGATCTCGGGCTCTTGTAAGGAGAAGCAAGATAGGTTGTTAAAACCTAAAAGTATGCCTGTAGTCATAACACCCTCTGATGAAAATGACCAAGAGCTATTTCAAAAGACAGACAATCAAAAAGCTAAAAAGAAAATCAAGCCATCATGGGCCAATACAGAGAGAGAATACACGTCTGGTTTGTCAGACTGACAGTTCCTCAGGAGAGGAATATTTTGGAACTGAAGCTGTTCAGGTGCCTTTTTTAAAAATCCAATTAAAAATATAGTTTATTGCCTGACCTGTGGTGGCGCAGTGGATAAAGCATCGACCTCAAATGCTGAGGTCACCGGTTTGAAACCCTGGGCTTGACTGTCAAGGCACATATGGGAGTTGATGCTTCTTGCTCTTCCCCCTTTCTCTCTCTCTCTCTCTCTCTCTCTCTCTCTCTCCTCCTTTCTAAAATGAATAAATAAAATCTTAAAAAGAAAAGAAAATATAGTTTAAAAACACCATTATAGCATATTTTATTTAGCATTAGAGCATAAATATTTTTGGGTGCAGCCTTTTCACTTCTATCCATTTTTATAATGGCTGCACAATATTCCACATGGTCCATAGCTTATATATCTTTTTGAACCTTTCTTGTGTTATTAGTGCTTTGTCTGTTTCTGCTTTGTTGGATATAACCATGATGAGCATCTTTGTTGGTGTACATTTTCCAAAATTGTGAATTATTTCCTTAAAGTAGATTCTCAGAAAAGAAGTTATAGGGTCAAAGGGTGAGAACATGTTTATTGTCCTAGATTCATGTTGCCCAACTGAGATTCAAAATAACTTTAGTCAACTGAAGACCAGTCTCACTTTCTCCCTGTTAACACTGAGTATCATTAAAATAATTCTTATTGTTATTAAGAGGAAGGAAATGTTCATTCTTACTCATATGATTATTACTGAAATTAAACATTTTTCATATGTTCTTTATTCGTTTACCTCCCTTTTTGTGAATTGGGTATGTGATAGTTTGTAAAGCAATGGCAGAGGTGAGGTGTATTCCTGGAACTTTCTAATGCTCTCAAACTCTTTCCTTCACTCATCTCAGCTACCTGTGATGGCAGGCCAGAAAAATTCCCACAATGCTCTACTCTTACACTAGGCAAATCTTGATAGAAACACCTACATTGCCATGTGGTTCCAGGCAAATCCTCAGGGGCCTCTGTGTTACCTTCTTCCTGCTGCTTTCTGCCTCCTACAAGAAGTGATATTGCTATTTCTGCACTTGGAGAATTTATTCCTAAAATCCATGGTTCATTCCCAACATTGGCTGCATATTAGAAGCATCCGTGGAACTTAAAAAATTCCAGCACCAAGCACATTCTACACACCAGTTAAAGCCCCTCTGAGGACTCTAAAGTTCAATCAAGGTTGAGAACTCAGCTTTAGGTCCACAGTCATAGGAGCACCATGCCAGGCACCTATGGGACAGACATAGGCTTGCAGTGGCCTGCACCCACAGGGAGCTCCCAGCTAGGCCAGTTTCAGTAGCAAAGTACACTCTAATGTTATGTGTGTACACGTACATGCACACATGCCACTTTATTAACCATTACCTAAAACTTGATCGACCAGTGGTATCAACTTAATGGAACTTTTCCGCACCCATCATTTATATATAGTTTATGCCCTTAAGAGAAAAATTTTATAAAAACAAAGAGACTTGTTAAGAGTTAAGAACACATGTAACAAAGGCTGAGATAGTCGGCAACGATCTCTAAACTTTGTTACTACTAACCTACAATCCTGATTCTCTCCAAAAGTTACTGATCATTCAACAAGCACTATCAGAGTCTGATTTGCCTGAAAAAATGGTTGGTCATGGTCAATATGCTATATTAACTAAGGCAAAATATGTGTTAGGATACATATTAGAAAAATCATTTGAAAACTAGAGACAAAAAAGAGTTTTTACTTTATTTCATCTAACAAAAAATTTAAATTCATATATATCCCTCCCTCAGGTTTCTGTAAACAGTACTTATCTTTTCAGTAGGAGGTGCTCTGGACAAATTCATAAGCTGCTGGATTTGCCACAGTGAATGTCTCCTTGAGAAACAAGTTTCATTCTGTGGCAGAAATGGCTATTCATTCACAGTTTAGATCTGAAGTAATCAGTAATGGTTGTCTTATCTTCTGCTAGTTGAGAAATAAAGTTAGGCCCACTTAAACAGTGTTTACAATAATCAATTCAAATATTGTTTTTAGAATTTTAAAGATCTACCTTTTTATTTTATTGAATTCTGCTGCATTTCCCCCCAATTATCAAGGCAATTATAGACTTTGAAATGGCTTCACAGGCTTTGTCTTACATTTAGTGCCTGCTTTTTCTATTGAAGTCAATAATGAAATACAGCTTTCATCATCTATATATAAAGACCCAAACACACATTAGACCTCAAATAATTGGATTTATTTTTATAGCTAAATCATCTGAATGTTATCTGAGACAGGATTAAATGGAAAGCATTCCTGACTCTTCCCAGCAGAAACAGGATTGCCCTTGGCCATGGGCCCAGTGGTTGAATCCATGGTTAGGATAAAATACTGTTTAGAAAATAACAGGCCAGGCTCAGAAGTGTCACTCAGGGTAGAGTGGCTGCCCATAGCAGTTGTGCAAATTCTCAGGAAGCTAGATCAGAATTTCCAGAGGCAGCTGGTCACTGCCATTCCTTCAGCTACCCTGGAAAGGGCAAGATTCTTTACCATCCAGGAGGACCAAACACCATGTCGTATCCAGTGTTCATTCTCCTCTAACCCAGGTCCCACCTAATGGATTCTTTCTGGCATCTATATTGATATAGATAGACCATTGAAATAAGTTTGGGTTCTTCTCTTATAAAACTGATCTTGACAGTAAGAGCCAGAGAAAGCCAAAGACATGTCTGCTTTCTTCTTGCACTAGGAAGTGCAAGAAGTGTTGCCTCAGGAAAACTGGATATTAATGGGCAGGGAAGATGACAGTAATATTTCATCCTTCTCTTGGCATGCCTAGAGTTTGGCTGGTCTCTGATCCTGTCTCAGAAAATATGATGCACTTGACATTCACAGCAATTTCTTGGATGAGGATATTGTTGCTGAGTATTTATGTGGAGCTATTTCTAATTGCCAGTTGATCCTCTTTCCTGCCACCTTTGAGGGACCAAGCCAGCCATGGGTAGGATTGGCCAGTCCCCTCACTTTGCAGGGCAGTGCCCCTCAATCTGTACTGGTGCTTTTACATGAGTACTGCTTCTTCCTGGTAAGCAATGTTCTCCAGAGAACATGAGGTACACTGGATGAATACACAGCAAATGTGGGAAGTGAGAGAAAGAACAGGAGTACCTACCAAGTCATCAGTTTTAAAAGAGAACAGTATGCTTCTCAAGACCGGCACTCAGCCAATGGGGAATCAGGGCAAGTTGCCCCTCCCTATCAGATGAGTGCTTTCCCCATGTGAGTTCAGCCACCCTGAAATGACCAGATGTGCATATAATAACAACAGAGAGGAAGGGAAGCTGTGGGTACATGATGCCACTAGAAGTAAGGCTGGCATGGTTGTGGTGTGTCTCTTCCTAAACACCCATCTACCCTCCTGTGTGAGGGAGAGTGGTGGGCACCCAAAAGAAAGACTTGGATGACCCATAAATGAAAATAAGGTCAGAGTACATTTGGGACCAAATAAGAATCTTGCCAACTAATCATGCACCAAGCACTCACTTTACATGTAGAACCTCCTTTGTATTCAAAACAACCCTGTGTGATATCATTTTAATATTATAAATGAGCCCTGTCCGGTTGGCTCAGTGGTAGAGCGTCAGCCCAGCGTGTGGAAGTCCCAGTTCGATTCCTGGTCAGGGCACACAGGAGAAGTGACCATCTGCTTCTCCACTCCCCCCCTCCTTTCTCTCTATCTCTCTCTTCCCCTCCTGATGCCGAGGCTCCATTGGAGCGAAGTTGGTCCAGGCACTGAGGACCACTCTATGGCCTTTGCCTCAGGCACTAGAATGGCTCTGATTGCAGTAACCAGATGGGCAGAGCATCGCCCCCTGGTGGGCATGCCAGGTGGATCCCGGTTGGGCGCATGTTGGCGTCTGTCTGACTGCCTCCCCGCTTCTAACTTCGGAAAAATACCCCATACGAAGTTCCAAAGTACTCACACAGACCTCCTTTCTCCTGGTCTTCCCTACCACACCTCACCTCTGCCCTCTACTTTCCCACCCCAATATCAGAGACCATGTTTCCTAAATGTGGCTTGTGTCAGGTGAAAAATCAAAGAAAATCAATTTGATTGAGTCAGTTCTCATCACAATAGACAATATCACAATGTGCCCAGAATATTTCCATTTTTAGAGATGATACTTAAAAACAATCTTTAATTGGTAGAATTTCTTATATTGGGAGGTAATATTTGAGGATTAGACACAGTTTTTTTACTGAAGAAGAAAAGCTCATGCCTGGGGTTCTCCAGGTTCAGAATTTGGGTGCTTTTAGAGGGACCTTAGAGCAGCAACTAAGTCCTTCCTCTCCCTGCCTAATTGATTCCTATCAGCCAAGATAATATAAAAAATGCTTCCTTAATCTTGGCTTTATGTATTCTACCACCACCTTCTTAGCCCTGCACCCCAATCCCATAAAGACATGAGAGGTAAAACAGACCTTAGGGATCTCCTTCAAAGTCTTCATTTTACTGATCAAACCCAAATCTGTGCTGATGTCACCTCACAGCTTCCTAGTGGTGGGACTAAGAGAAGAGCCAAGGTCTCTTCTATTCTAATACAGGCACTGACTTCTGTTGAGTGCTTACTATGCACCAGGCATGGTGCTTAGTGCTTTGGATAGATTGGAGCATTTAATTCCCTCTGAAATATGCAGTTAAAGTTACAATGCATGTACAGGACCAGTTCATTTGAAAAATAAAATAAAAAACAAACAGGAAAATGATGGCAAGAAGATGGTGTAAAATATTTTCATTTCCATTTGAGAACCTTTTGGCTCACTGGTTCAGAGGCATCTGGGTGGTCCTTCTCCTTCTTGTCTACCTCTGGTCTCCTTCACTCAGGATCCCTTTGGCCTCTCCCACACTGTACTTCCCCACAGGGTGGTTCCTTCAGGGGTGGGGGCTGGGGATCCTCAGCGTTCTGAATGTCAGTCCTGTTTATCCTGAGAAGGACTTGTAAGACCTTCAGTGGTTCCAAAGAGGAGCACCCTCATTGTAGGACATCTATAAAATAAACCCTCTTTTTGCCAACATGACCCTGTTCACAGCAAAACGTCAGGACTGTGCAGTTACCCACACAAAGCCTTGGTTTTCTTTTTTTTTTTTTTTTTTACAGAGGCAGAGATAGGGACAGACAGACAGGAATGGAGAGAGATGAGAAGCATCAATCATCAGTTTCTCTTTGCGCGTTGCGACTTCTTAGTTGTTCATTGATTGCTTTCTCACATGTGCCTTGACCGTGGGCCTTCAGCAGACCAAGTAACCCCCTGCTGGAGCCAGGGGCCTTGGGTCCAAGCTGGTGAGCTCTTTGCTCATGCCAGATGAGCCCGCACTCAAGCTGGCGACCTCGGGGTCTCGAACCTGGGTCCTTCCGCATCCCAGTCCGATGCTCTATCCACTGCGCCACCACCTGGTCAGGCCAAAGCCTTGGTTTTCTTCCTTCTTTACTCCCACCCATTCAGCGCCCAGTTGAGGATGATCAAGAGCAGGGAGGACAAAAGAAAGCTTCATCTTGCCACAGACAAGAGGAGAAGTCTGAAGTTGCGCAAAGTGAGTAACTTGGCCAAGAAATAGGAAGTCAAGGGACCAGCTTCAAACCCAGATCTGTTTTTATCTGCTCTGCCTCATTTGTTCTCTGTGGAATTAAATTGTAATTCTCCAGAGAACTTGGTTCTTGGTCTCTGGTCCCTTAGCTCTCTCCGCTGACTGCAGAAGCCACCTCAGCCTCTGACACGTTCTTGTCAGGACTCACTTAAGGATAAGGGTTACTCTTGGAAGGGCGGTGAGCGCTGGGATCTAGACAGTCACCACTGCTTAGACCCCACATGGTATAAGCGTGGTCCACGCCCTTGTTGGCAATGCTCGGTCTTTCCCATGTATAACCCAGATGTGCAACTGTGTAGCTTACACTTCCCAGTTCACATTGGCTTGGAGGGAAAATGAGGCCTGTGTTTGTTTGGGGTGGCAAATGGTGCTCAGAGGCTGAGTTTGTTTTGCCAGTATTTCATTTAACACAGGTTCACTGCAGGAAGTATAATAATTTCACAAGACAATAGAATACAGGCTGCTGGTCTCTTAATAAGCTAATAAAGAAATAACACACTCTAAACCAATGACAGAATAATTACACTATTGTTCCAGGCAAGGAGAGATAAAAGGAACACAGTCTAAATTTAATTTGAAAGGTACCTTTCTTCTTATTTTATTTTAATTAGTTTATATTCAGTATTATTTTGTATTAGTTTCAGGTTTACAGCATAGTGGTTTGACAAACATATACTTTACAAAGTGTTCCCCAATGTTTCAGGTACCCACCTGGCAACACACACAGTTATTTCAACATTGTTGACTATATATTCCCTATGCAGTACTTTACAACCCCATGACTGTTTTGTAACAATGTGTACTTCTTAATACCATCACCTCTTTCAGTTAGTCCTCCAAGACCCGTCCCCTCTGGCAACCACCAATTTGTTCTCTTATGATTCTGTTTCAATTTTATTCATTTATTTTGTCCTTTAATTCCACATTTAAGTGAAACCATATGGTATATGTCTCTCAGTCTGACTTATTTCACTTAGCATAATACCCTCAAGGTCTACCTATGGTAAGATTTCATTCTTTTTTATTAATATTTTATTCTCTTTTATTAATATTTTATTTTATATATGTACCACAACTTTATTATCTACTTATCTATTGATGGGTATTTGAGTTGCTTCCATATCTTAGCTATTATAAATAATGTAGCAAAGAACACAGGGATGCATATATTCTTTTTCTTTTTTTTAAGATTTTACTTACTGATTTTATAGAAAGAGGAGAGGTAGGGCATGAGAAGTACTTGCTTCACTCTAGTTGTTCACTGGTTACTTGTGACATGTGCCCTGACCAGGCAAGCCCATGGTTTCAAACCAGTGACTTCAGTGCTCCAGATTGGCGCTTTATCCACTGTACCACCACAGGCCAGGGGGGAGTGCATATATTCTTGTGAATTAGTGTTTTGAGTTTCTCCAGATATATATAACAAGAAGTGGAATTGCTGGATCATAGGGCAGTTTCACTTTTAATCTTTTTTGAGTCTTTATACTGCTTTACATCATGGCTGCACCAATCTGCATTCTCACCAACAGTTTTCCACATCCTCATCAACATTTTTGTTTGTTGGTTCATTGACAGCCATTCCAGCAGGTGTGAGGTGATACCTTATTGTGATTTTATTTTACATTTCTCTGATGGTTAATGATGTTGAGTATCTTTTCATATGTCTATTGGCCATCTGTATGCCCTCTTTGGAGAAGTGTTTATTCAGGTCCTCTGCCCATTTTTTAAATTGGATTGTTTGTTTTTTGGTGATAAGTTGAATGAGTTCTCTATAAATTTTCGATATTAACCCCTTATCTGATGTACATCTATTCAGTGGGTTGTCTTTTCATTTTGTGGATGGTTTCCTTTGCTGTGCAAAAACTTTTTAATTTGATGTAGTCTCATGTGTTTATTTATCCTTGCCAGAGGAGATATGGCAGTAAAAAACATTGCTAAGAAAAATGTCAGAGATGTTACTATGTTTTCTTCTAAGTTTTATGGTTTCAAGTCTTACATTTAAGGCTTTAATCCATTTTAAGTTTATTCTTGTATATGGTGTAAAAGGTGGTCTATTCTTGTATATGGTGTAAGGAGTGGTCTAGTTTTTCTTTCTCTTTCTTTCTTTCTTTCTTTCTTTCTTTCTTTCTTTCTTTCTTTCTTTCTTTCTTTCTTTCTTTCTTTCTCTTTTTCTCTTTCTTTCTTGCACATATCTGGCCAATTTTCCAAGGGCCATTTATTGAATAGACTATCTTTACCAAATTATATGTTCTTACCTTTTTTGTCAAATATTAATTGACCATATATGCCTGGGTTTATTTCCTTTTTTTAGTTGATTTTAATTTATTGTGCTTACATAGGCATGGGTTTATTTCTGATCTCACTATAGCATTCCATTGATTTATATATCTGTTTTTATGCTGTTTTGATTATAACAGCTGTAATATAGTTTAATATCAGGTAGTGTGATACATCCAACTTTGTTCTTGCTCAAGTTGATGACACTATTCAGGGTCTTTTGTTGTTTCACCTAAGTTTTTGGATAAATTGTTCTAGTTCTGTGAAATATGCCATTGGTAACTTGATAGGAATTGCATTGAATCTATAGATTGCTTAGGGTAGTATGGCCATTTTAATGATATTAATTCTTCCTCTCCATGGACATGGTATATGCTTTCATTTATTGTATCTTCTTCAATTTCTTTCTTCAGTGTCTTATATTTATCAAATACAGGTCTTTTTCCTTCTTGGTTAAGTTTACTCTTAGATTTTTTTATTTTATTTTGAGGCAATTGTAAATGAAATTGTTGTCTTAGTTTCCCTTTCTTTTTTTTTTTTTTTATAATTTTATTTTTTTAATGGGGTGACATCAATAAATCAGGATACATATATTCAAAGATAACAAGTCCAGGTTATCTTGTCGTTCAATTATGTTGCATACCCACCACCCAAAGTCAGATTGTCCTCTGTCACCTTCTATCTTGTTTTCTTTGTGCCCCTCCCACCCCCTATCCCTCTCCCATTCCCCCCTCCCCCCCGTAACCACCACACTCTTATCAATGTCTCTTAGTTTCACTATTATGTCCCACCTACGTATGGAATAATACAGTTCCTGTTTTTTTCTGATTTATTTATTTCGCTTCGTATCATGTTATCAAGATCCCACCATTTTGCTGTAAATGTTCCGATGTCATCATTTCTTATGGCTGAGTAGTATTCCATAGTGTATATGTGCCACATCTTCTTTATCCAGTCATCTATTGATGGGCTTTTTGGTTGTTTCCATGTCCTGGCCACTGTGAACAATGCTGCAATAAACATGGGGCTGCATGTGTCTTTACGTATCAATGTTTCTGAGTTTTGGGGATATATACCCAGTAGAGGGATTGCTGGGTCATAAGGTAGTTCTATTTTCAGTTTTTTGAGGAACCACCATACTTTCTTCCATAATGGTTGTACTACTTTACATTCCCACCAACAGTGTATGAGGGTTCCTTTTTCTCCACAGCCTCTCCAACATTTGCTATTACCTGACTTGCTAATAACAGCTAATCGAACAGGTGTGAGGTGGTATCTCATTGCCGTTTTGATTTGCATTTCTCTAATAGCTAAAGAAGATGAGCATCTTTTCATATATCTGTTGGCCATTTGTATTTCTTCCTGGGAGAAGTGTCTATTCATATCCTCTTCCCATTTTTTTATTGGATTGTTTGTTTGTTTGTTTGTTGTTGAGTTTTATGAGTTCTTTGTATATTTTGGATATTAGGCCCTTATCTGAGCTGTTGTTTGAAAATATCATTTCCCATTTAGTTGGCTTTCTGTTTATTTTGTTATCAGTTTCCCTTGCTGAGCAAAAACTTCTTAGTCTGATGTAGTCCCATTCATTAATTTTTGCCTTCACTTCTCTTGCCATTGGAGTCAAATTCATAAAATGCTCTTTAAAACCCAGGTCCATGAGTTGAGTACCTATGTCTTCTTCTATGTACTTAATTGTTTCAGGTCTTATGTTTAGATCTTTGATCCATTTTGAGTTAATTTTTGTACAGGGGGAGAGACTGTAGTCCAGTTTCATTCTTTTGCATGTGGCTTTCCAGTTTTCCCAGCACCATTTATTGAAGAGGCTTTCTTTTCTCCATTGTGTGTTGTTGGCCCCTTTATCAAAAATTATTTGACTATATATATGTGGTTTTATTTCTGGACTTTCTATTCTGTTCCATTGGTCTGAGTGTCTATTTTTCTGCCAATACCATGCTGTTTTGATTGTCGTGGCCCTATAATAGAGTTTGAAGTCAGGTATTGTAATGCCCCCAGCTTCATTCTTTTTCTTTAGGATTGCTTTGGCTATTCGGGGTTTTTTATAGTTCCATATAAATCTGATGATTTTTTGCTCTATTTCTTTAAAAAATGTCATTGGAATTTTGATGGGAATTGCATTAAATTTGTATATTGCTTTGGGTAATATAGCCATCTTGATTATATTTATTCTTCCTAGCCAAGAACAAGGTATATTCTTCCATCTCATTATATCTTTTTCGATTTCCCTTAACAATGGTTTATAGTTTTCATTATATAAGTCCTTTACATTCTTTGTTATGTTTATTCCTAAGTACTTTATTTTTTTTGTTGCAATCGTGAAGGGGATTATTCTTTTGAGTTCCTTCTCAGTTGTTTCATTGTTGGCATATAGAAAGGCTATTGACTTCTGTATGTTAATTTTGTATCCTGCGACCTTACTGTATTGGCTTATTGTTTCTAGTAGTCTTTTTGTGGATTCTTTGGGGTTTTCGATGTATAGGATCATATCATCTGCAAAAAGTGATACCTTTACTTCTTCTTTTCCGATATGGATGCCTTTTATTTCTTTGTCTTGTCTGATTGCTGTGGCGAGAACCTCTAGTACCACATTAAATAAGAGTGGAGAGAGTGGACAACCCTGTCTTGTTCCTGATTTAAGGGGGAAAGCCTTCAGTTTAGTGCCATTTAATATGATGTTAGCTGATGGTTTATCATATATGGCCTTTATCATGTTGAGATATTTTCCTTCTATACCCATTTTGTTGAGAGTCTTAAACATAAAATTGTGTTGTATTTTATCGAAAGCCTTTTCTGCATCTATTGATAAGATCATGTGGTTTTTGTTCTTTGTTTTGTTGATATGGTGTATTACATTAACCGTTTTACGTATGTTGAACCATCCTTGAGATTCTGGGATGAATCCTACTTGATCATGATGTATTATTTTTTTAATATGTTGTTGTATTCGATTTGCTAGTATTTTGTTTAGTATTTTAGCATCTGTATTCATTAGAGATATTGGTCTGTAGTTTTCTTTTTTTGTGCCATCCTTGCCTGGTTTTGGTATGAGGGTTATGTTGGCCTCATAAAATGTGTTTGGAAGTATTGCTTCTTCTTCAATTTTTTGGAAGACTTTGAGTAGAATAGGAACCAAGTCTTCTTTGAATGTTTGATAAAATTCGCTGGTATAGCCGTCAGGGCCTGGACTTTTATTTTTGGGGAGGTTTTTAATGGTTTTTTCTATTTCTTCTCTACTGATAGGTCTGTTTAGGCTTTCTGCTTCTTCTTGACTCAGTCTAGGAAGGTTGTATTGTTCTAGGAATTTATCCATTTCTTCTAGGTTGTTGAATTTAGTGGCATAAAGTTTTTCATAGTATTCTACAATAATTCTTTGTATATCTACGGTGTCCGTGGTGATTTCTCCTCTTTCATTTTGTATTTTGTTTATATGAGTTCTTTCTCTTTTTTCCTTGGTAAGTCTTGCCAAGGGTTTGTCAATTTTGTTGATCTTTTCAAAGAACCAGCTCCTTGTTCTATTAATTTTTTCTATAGTTTTTCTGTTCTCTAATTCATTTATTTCTGCTCTGATTTTTATTATCTCCTTTCTTCGGCTGGTTTTGGGTTGTCTTTGTTCTTCTTTTTCTAGTTCCTTAAGGTGGGAAGTTAAGTGGTTCACTTGGGCTCTCTCTTGTTTGTTCATATATGCCTGAAGCGATATGAACTTCCCTCTTATCACTGCTTTTGCTGCATCCCATAGATTCTGATATGTCGTATTGTCATTTTCATTAGTCTGTATATATCTTTTGATCTCTGCACTTATTTCTTCTTTGACCCATTCATTTTTTAAAAGTATGTTGTTTAGTTTCCACATTTTTGTGGGATTTTTTTCCTCTTTTTTGCAGTTGAATTCTAGTTTCAAGGCTTTATGATCAGAAAATATGCTTGGTACAACTTCAATTTTTCTGAATTTGCTGATATTGTTTTTGTGGCCCAACATATGGTCAATTCTTGAGAATGATCCATGTACACTGGAGAAAAATGTATACTCAGTCACTTTGGGATGAAATGTCCTGTAGATGTCTATCATATCCAGGTGCTCTAGTGTTTTGTTTAAGGCCACTATGTCTTTGTTGATTCTCTGTTTGGATGACCGATCCAGAGCCGTCAGCGGTGTATTGAGGTCTCCAAGTATGATTGTATTTTTGTCAGTTTTTGTTTTAAGATCAATAAGTAGCTGTCTTATATATTTTGGTGCTCCTTGGTTTGGTGCATATATATTAAGAATTGTTATGTCTTCTTGATTCAGTGTCCCCTTAGCCATTATGAAATGGCCATTTTTGTCTCTAAGTACTTTTCCTGTCTTGTAGTCAGCATTATCCGATATGAGTATTGCTACACCTGCTTTTTTTTGGATGTTATTTGCTTGGAGTATTGTTTTCCAGCCTTTCACTTTGAATTTGTTTTTATCCTTATTACTTAGATGAGTTTCCTGTAGGCAGCATACAGTTGGATTTTCTTTTTTAATCCATTCTGCTACTCTGTGCCTTTTTATTGGTGAGTTTAATCCATTTACATTTAGTGTAATTATTGATACTTGTGAGTTCCCTATTGCCATTTTATATCTTGCTTTCTGTTAGTTTTGTGTCTTGTTTGATCCTTCTCTTTCGTTTTTCTATCTTTTGTTTTTATTTGGTTGTATTCCATACATCTTTCCTCTGTTGCTATCTTTTTTATCTCATGTGCTTCTGTGGTGGTTTTTTCAATGGTGGTTACCTTTGAGTAATGGAAAGGGTCCCTACCCTGTTCATTGTAGCGAATTATTTTGTGAGTACTTTTGCACTCCATCGTCCTTTGCTACTGTTAATCTCCGTCTTCTCCCCCTCTTTCTTTTTGTTGTTGTCACAGTTTAAATTTGGTTTTATTGTGTTCTTCTTGGAGCTTTTACTTGTGGCTCTGTTTTTTTTTTGTTCTTTGTATCTGATTGGAGAACCCCCTTTAGTAATTCCTGGAGTGGGGGTTTTCTGATGATAAATTCCCTCATCTTTTCTGTATCTGTGAATGTTTTTATTTCTCCTTCGTATTTGAAGGATAGCTTTGATGGGTATAGTATTCGTGGCTGAAAGTTCCTCTCTTTCAGGACTTTAAATATTGGGGTCCACTCTCTTCTAGCTTGTAGAGTTTCTGCTGAGAAATCTGATGATAATCTAATGGGCCTTCCTTTATATGTTGTATTCTTCTTTTCCCTGGCTGCCTTGAGAATTTTTTCTTTGCTGTTGGTTTGTGTCAATTTCATTATGATATGCCTTGGAGTAGGTTTGTCGAGGTTAAGAAAACTTGGAGTTCTGTTTGCTTCTTGAATTTGAGGCTTTAGTTCTTTCCACAGGCTTGGGAAGTTCTCATCAATTATTTGTTTAAGTATGTTCTCCATTCCATTTTCTCTCTATTCTCCCTCTGATATACCTATTATTCTTATGTTATTCTTTTTGATGGAGTCAGATAATTCTTGTAGGGCTATCTCATTTTTTTTAATTTTTGAGTCTCTTTCTTCTTCTCTCTGTTGTGCCTCAAGTTGCTTGTCTTCTATTTCACTAATCCTCTCTTCTATCTGACCTGTTCTATTAGCTAAGCTTGTTACTTCGTTTTTCAGCTCGTGAATTGAGTTTTTCATCTCTGTTTGATTTGTTTTTATAGTTTCAATTTCCTTGGACATATATTCTTTGTGTTCATGGAGTTGTTTTCTGAGCTCCCTATATTGCCTTTCTGTGTTTTCTTGTATATCTCGGAGGATTTTTAGGATTTCTATCTTGAATTCTCTGTCATTTAGCTCCAAGGTTTCCAATATATTAAATTTTTTCTCCATAGATATTTCCTCATCTAGCTGTGTTACCTCTCTTTCTTTTGTATCCATGATATTCGATTTTCTCTTCCTTAATGGCATCTGAGGGTGGTTTTGTTGATAGTATTAATGAGATTTAATAAAGAATAAAAAGTTAAAAAAAATAAAAAAATAACAAATCGAAAAGAGTTGTTTTTTTTAAAAAAAATTAATAATGAAATAAAGAAAAATAAAATAAAATAAAAATTTTTAAAAAAGGAAATTATTCCCCCCCTCTTTTTTTCCTCTCCTCTCCTCTCCCCTCTTTCTTGAGAAAATCTTGTGGTGGACTGTGAGTTATAACAAACAATGCCTGTGATGGAGGGCCTGAATTGGGGAAAAATAATAAAGGGGCAAAAAAGAGAGAGAGAGAAAAAAAAAAAGGAAAAAAAATAAAAGAAAAAAGAAAAAAAAAGAGCGTATGGACCCACAAAAAGGAAATAAGGAAAAAATTTGGGTCAAGAATAAAATGATTTGCTTTTAGGTGTTGGTTTTCTAAGAGTTATGATGAGAGGAATAAGAGGAAAATGGAAAAATGGGGGGACAAATTAAAAACTTACTATTGTATTTAGTGGAACAAGAACTAGATAATATGGAGAGCCAGGGATGGGAGCACTGCTAGTGAGTTATAAAGGTGAAGTAAAAACCCCCCAAAATGCCACAAACATAGGTTTGAGTCCCAGATAAGATAATTTGTTTCTTATTGAGGTTTGAATGAGAGGAGATGTAAAGGAGAAAGGAAGAAACTAATATAGAGGGAGAAAAGAAAGAGAGAGAGAGAAAAAAAGAGGGAACCACTAAAAGAAGAAAAAAGAAAGGAGAGAGAGAGAGAGAGTTAAGGGTTTTGGAGTGCAACCCTCATAGAGAGAAAGGAAGAGAAGAGAAATGATAATGGGAGATGTAACACTTATGGGTAGTGTAGTTCAAGGAGAGGAGAGAGTAAGACCGGTAGAGAGTTAATCGGCCAAATTGGAGGAGGAAAAAAAAGTCTCAAGAATGAAGATAAGAGAAACAAACGAACAAATATAATAAAATGGGATAGGTTATAAAGTCTGCAGATTATTCTTGATTTTGAGAGGTTATCTTCTTGCTTTTTCTTTTCTCTCCCTCTTCCTGGTCGGTGACTCTGTACCCCGGGTTCTGCCCCTTTGGCACGCTCAGGTAGAGGTTTGCAGTTGATAAGTCTCTATGGCAATGTCATGTATTGTGCTTTATTCTCGTTGGGAGTCGAGGCTCATTAGCATTTATAGGCTCCGACAGTGAGAGAGTCCGTGTTCCTGGAGCCTTTCTCCTAGTCTTTCCTTCCTCAATTAGTAGCCTGATAGTCCAGGTATGGGGTTGCTGCTGCCTCTGCCTGGATAGTAAGAGGCTCAAATTGCTGGCAACTACCCACTCTATTTCCACTCAGCACAGGGCTCTGGGTAAGGCTCAGTCAGTCAGAGCTGCTAGCATAATCAGGCGGGCTTTCCGCCCACTCGAAGACCTCTGGCTCTGCCACTCTATCCGGTAACACAAGCGGGCGCCCACTTCCGGGGCACTTGGAGGAAACTCTCACTCACTGTCTGCAACCAGGATATCCGGCCAGCAGTCTCACGCTCTGAGTGAAACCCCCAACCGCAGGGAAAGGTTGCAGCGTTGGAATTGAGTCTCGCTCCGTCCCCGTGTGCGGCTTTTGCAAGGCGCTGGGGCGGCCCGAGATTCCGCTTTGGCCCACACAAAGGCCCCTGACTCTGCCCCTCTCTGCGATAACACTGGCGTGCACTGCCGAGGCACTCGGAGGAATCGCTCACTCCTTATCTGCGCGCGCAAACCAGGATATGAGGCCGGCCGTGGTTCCCTCTGAGTGAAACAGCCTCCAGCATGGAAAATCTCCACCGTTGGGATTAGTTCTCACTCCCTCCCGTGCGTGGCTTTCCCAGGGCGCTGGGGCTGCCCAGAGACTCTGCCCTCAGCCCACAGAAAGGCCTCTGACCCTGCCTCTCCGTGGGGCAACACAGGCACCCACTTCCGCGGCTTAGGAAGAAATCTCTCTTCCACTAACTGCGCACCGACCAGGAGACCGGGTAAAATGGCCGCTCCGCTTGTCTTTCTTTGTTTGGGTTTGGCGCGAGTGTTAGCTTGTATTGCCCGGGTTGCCACAGGATCAGATTTTCCTCGGCTTGGATCTCTGAGCCACAGCCTGGTTCGGCCGTTTTTGCTGCGGGGGCCTGGATCTATTCACCCCCTTTGCCCGCCTCAGTTTCTATATTCACAGTTACCAGAGAAAGCCGCCCTGTTTAGGTTAGTGAGGAAGGTGGAGCATTTCTTACTCCCTATTTCCTTCGGGGTTTGGTTATATATTTAGCCAATTTTTCACTCAATCATACCTTTGGGTGTATTGCGAAGAATCTGGAAGCTCCAAGTATAGGTTTTTCTGTTTCTGGTTGAAGATCTTGTTGAGTTTTGGGGGAGATTTATCGGTATCGCTTCCTACTCCGCCATTACTCTGACGTCATCTCCAGTTTCCCTTTCTGATAATTCATTATTAGTATATAAAAATGTAACAATATCTGAATATTTATTTTGTATCCTAATAATTTACTGAATTCATCGATCAGTTCTAGTATTTTTTGGTGGAATATTTAGGGTTATCTATACATATTATCATGTTATCTGCAAATAATGACAGTTTTACTTCCTCTTTTGCAATTTGGCTGCCTTTTGTTTCTTCTTATATGGTTGCTGTGTCTAAGACTTCCAGTACTACATTGAATAAGAGTAGTGAAAGTGGACATCTTGTCTTGTCTCTGATCTAGGGAAACACTTTTAGGTTTTTCCTACTGAGTATGATGTTAGCTAAGGTTTGTCATATATGGCCTTTATGACATTAAGGTATGTTCTATTTCCACCTTGATGAGAGTTTTGTCATGAATGAGTGCTGAATTTTGTCTAAGGCTGTTTCTGAATCTACTGACGTGATCATATAATTTTTATTCTTTATTTTGTTAATGTGGTATATCATATTACTTGGCTTGTGGATATTGTACCAATGTTGCATCCCTGGAATAAATCTAATTTGATCATGGTGTATGATCGTTTTAATGTATTGTTGAATTCAATTTGCTAATATTTTGTTGATGATTTCTGCATCTATGTTCAAGTTATTGGTGTATACTTTTCTTTTTATGTAGTGCCTCTATCTCACTTTGGAACTTGGACAATGCTAAAGTCAGCGTGGGAGTCATCCTTTTTCTTCAAATTTTTTTTAATTTTTTTTAAATTTTTATCTTTTTTTTCAATTTTTTTGGAATAGTTTGAGAAGCATAGTTTTTAATTCTTCTCTGAAAGTTTGGTAAAATTCACTTGGTAAGCAATCCAGTCCATGACTTTTTTTTTTTTTTTTTTTTTTGTATTTTTCTGAAGCTGGAAACGGGGAGAGACAGTCAGACAGACTCCTGCATGCACCCGACCGGGATTCACCCCGCACGCCCACCAGAGGGTAATGCTCTGCTCCTCTGGGGCGTCGCTCCCTTGCAACCAGAGCCACTCCAGCGCCTGGGGCAGAGGCCAAGGAGCCATCCCCAGCGACCAGGCGATCTTTGCTCCAATGGAGCCTCGGCTGCAGGAGGGGAAGAGAGAGACAGAGAGGAAGGAGAGGGGGAGGGGTGGAGAAGCAGATGGGCGCCTCTCCTGTGTGCCCCGGCCGGGAATCGAACCTGACACTTCTGCACGCCAGGCCTACGCTCTACCACTGAGCCAACGGGCCAGGGCCCAGTCCATGACTTTTGTTTGCTGAAAGGTGTTTTTTTTTTATTATTGCTTTGATTACATTAGTTGTAATTGGTCTGTTCAGATTTTTTTTTCTTCTTGATTGAGTTTTGGAAGAGTGTGTGTTTCTAGAAATTTACCCACTTCTTCCAGATTTTTCAACTTGTTCTCATGTAGTTATTTGTAATATTTTAATATATTTTTTCTATTTCTGTGGTGTCATTATTACTTTTCTTTCACTTTTTATTTTATTTTTTTGACAACACTCTTTTTTTCCCCTCAATCTGATTAAAGATTTATCAGTCTTGTTTATCTTTTCAAAGAACAGGCTGTTTATTGTATTGATATTTTATATTGTTTTTTTTACTTTATTTTGTTCATGTCTGCTTATTATTTTCTTTCTTCTATTCACTTTGGGCTTTATTTGTTGTTGTTATTTTTTCTAGCTCCTGTAGGTATAAGGTAATATTCTTTCTTTTTTTTAAATGAGAGATAGAGGGAGACAGGCAGATAGACAGGAAGGGAAAGAGATAATGAGAAGCACCAACTTGTAGTTGTGTTGCTTTAGTTGTTCATTGATTGCTTCTCATACATGTCTTGACTGGGGACTCCAGCCAAGCCAGTGACCCCTTGCTCAAGCCAGTGACCTTGGGTTCAAACCAGCAACCTTGGGCTCAAGCCAGTGATGCTATGCTCAAGTCTGAGACCCCATGACCCACACGAAAAACAGCAGTCTTAGGGTTTCAAACCTGGGACCTCAGCGTCCCAGGTCTACATTTTATCTGCTGTGCCACCACTGGTCAGATTAAGGTAATATTCTTTGTTTAACATTTTTCTTATTTCTTGAGATAAGCTTCTATGAATATGAATTTCCCTCTTAGGACTGCTTTTGCTGTGTCACAGAGATTTTGGCTTGTTGTGTTTTTATTTTCATTTGTCTCAAGGTATCTTCTTTTTTTCTTTGATTTCATTGTTAACTCATTCATTGTTTAGTGGCATATTATTTAGCTTACATGCATTTGTGTGTTTTATAGTTTTTTTTTTAATTGATTTCTAGTTTCATACCATTGTGGTCAAAGAAGATGCTTAATATGATTTTAATTTTCTTAAATTTACTGAGACTTGTTTTGTTGTCTATACTGGAAATTGTTTTATGTGCACTTGAAAAGAATGTATATTCTTCTGTGTTGGGATAAATACTCTGAAAATATCAGTTACATTTATTTGGTCTATTATGTCATTTAAGGGCACTATTTCCTTATTGACTTTTTGCCTGAAATATCTATTCATTAGTGTCAATGGGGTGTTAAAGTGCCCTACTATGACTGTATTACTGTTGCTTTCTCCCTTTATGTCCATCAATCTGTGCTTTATATTGGGTGCACAAATATTTACTAGGTTTATATCTTCTTGTTGAATTGATCCTTTTAATGTCTTTCTTTATCTCTCATTAGGCTTTGTTTTAAAGTCTATTTTGTCAAATGTAAGTGTTGCTACCCCAGCTTTTAACATTTCTATTTAGGTAAAATTTTATTTCCACCCCTTTACTTTCAGTCTGTGTGTCTTTCAATCTCAGGTGGGTCTCTTATAGACAGCATGTATATGGGGCTTGTTTTCTTATTCATTTAGCTACCCTGTGACTTTTGATTGGAACATTTAATCCACTTAGATTTAAAGAGATAAATATGTATTTAATGGCACTTTATGATACTTATTTATCCTCTATTTTTTCTTTTTTTGTCTTAAAATAGTTTCTTTAACATTTTTCTTAATACTGGTTTGGTGGTGATAAACTCCTTTAGCTTTGTGTGTGGGGAGTGGGGAATAATTTTATTTCTCCTTTAATTTTCAAATGATAGCTTTTCTGGTTACACTAGTCTTAATTGTAGGTCCTTGCTTTTCATCACTTTGACTATTTTGTGCCAATCCCTTCTAGCCTGAAATGTTTCCATTGAGAAATCAGCCAACAATCTTATGAGAGCTTTGTTGTAGATCAGGGGTAGTCAATCTTTTTCTACCTACCGCCCACTTTTGTATCTCTGTTAGTAGTAAAATTTTCTAACCACCCACCAGTTCCACAGTAATGGTGATTTATAAAGTAGGGGAGTAGCTTTACTTTATAAAATTTATAAAGCAGAGTTACAGCAAGTTAAAACATATAATAATAATTACTTTCCAAGTACTTTATGTTGGATTTTTGCTAAGTTTGGCAGAATAAATCTTTATAAAACAACTTACTATAATTAAATCTATCTTTTAATTTATACTTTGGTTGCTCTGCTACCGCCCACCATGAAAGCTGGAATGCCCACTAGTGGGCAGTAGGGGCCAGGTTGATTACCACTGTTGTAGATAAATAACTTTTATTTTTTTCTTGCAGCTTTTAAGATTCTCTCTTTGTCTTTAACCTTTGCTGTTTTAATTATGATATTCATTGATGTGGATCTCTCTGGGTTCATATTGTTTAGAACTCTTTATGCTTCTTGGACTTGTGTGTTTTTTTTCTTCACTAAGTTAAGGAAGTTTTCAATCATTATTTCTTCAAATAAGTTTTAAATTCCTTGCTCTCTCTCTTTTTATTTTATTAGTCCTACAATGTGGATATTGTTATGCTTGGTGTTGTCTCAGAGATCTAATAAACTATCCTCATTTTTAAAATTCTTATTCCATTTTACTGCTTTGATTGGGGCTTTCTGCTACCTGTCTTCTAAATCACTGATTTGAGTTTCTGCTTCATCTAATCTGCTGTTGATTCCTTTTAGTGGATGCTTTATTTTAGATATTGTATTCTCAATTTCTGACTGGTTCTTTTCCATGGTTTTGATGCATTTTTTATGATGTTGAAGTTCCGACTAAGTTTCTTAAGCACTCTTATTACCATTATTTTGGATTCTGTATTTGTTAGGTAGCTTGCCTCTATTTTATTTAGGTCTTTTTCTGGAGATTTCTCATGTTCTTTCATTTGGGGAATGCTTCTTCCTTTTTTCATTTTGGTTGCCTCTCCATATTTCTTTCTGTGTATTAGGTAGACCAATCTTGGTTGGGTGGTCTTATATAGTATATAGTAGTAGGTGTCCTATGGGTCTCAGGGGCACAGTTTTTTGATCACTTGAGCCAGATGCTCCAGGAATTTTTTTTTGTGAGATATGTGATCCCTCCTGTTGTAGTTGAGTCTTTATTGCTGTTGGATTGTTTGTGGGCTAGCTGACTGTGAAGATTGGCCCTGATCACAGTGTACAAGAGCTGTGTGGATGTTGATCCCACAAAGCAGAATTTGCCTCAGCAGGGTCTGGTGTTTTCCAAGATCTCTTTTGGGTGTGTTGTTTGTAGCACTAATTGGTTGTACTCTGATGTAGGCTGAAGCTAGTCACTGGGTGTGTTGGTTCCAGGGCCTCTTGGTAGAGAATCATATGTAAGTCAATGTCATACACTGCCTGTGATTGGCCCTGAGCTACCTGTTAAGAGCTACAAAGCAATCCATGGTGGGTTGCTGCCTTTGCTAGGCCTGGCTGTGTGTGAGAAGGGCCAAACTGCATACGGAAGCCAGTTTCCACTAATACTGAGCCTAGGGCAGGTCAACAAAAGGCAGAAGGCACCCTGAAATCCAGACCTGCCTGCCAGTTGCCTGTTAGGTTTAGCTCCTGGAAGAGCCTCAAGTAGTACTTGAATTGTATGAAGCAGGTTCTAAATCACCAAGAAGGTGTGAATGGTGTCATCATTTTATTACATATTTAAGCTTAGTGCCAGTGCTGGGTCTATAGCCATACAGCACAAATTTCAGGTTACAACAAGGCCAACCAATACCCACCTGCATTCTGAGGACCTTTGTGGTAAGGTAGGGTCTCAGGAAGTCATTAGAGTGAAACAAGTAGAACTCATCAGGCTAAAATAGATTAAGATTTGGCTGTGTGGAGGAAGGGCTCTGCATAAGAATGGTGATGCCAGTTGGGGAATGTAGATAAATGGCCCTCGCTCCAGAACCACACAACTCAGTCACTCCCTGTGAGTCTCTAACACCCTCTGCATTTTTCCAGACCTCTTCAAGTGCTTTTCTAGAAAGAATGAAGTGGGAATAGGATGAATATATCTAGCTGAATCCTTGGTAGGATTTGAGCTCAACAGGGTAGGACCACAATGAGTTAGAAAGGTGGAGCTAATGTATCTCCCCAGGCTGATGGCTTATGGAAAAGAGTGCTTGACCCAGGAAAGATGGCATCTATGGGTGGTGTAGGAGAGGGATTCAGCACAGGGCAATGGCAGCTATCCCTCTAGCATTTCTCTGAAGCCATACAACACAATCTCTCCCAGTAGAACTCCATTTTTCCCTTCTCTGAGCCCCAGGTGAGTGCCCACAAACAAGATTTTGTGCACTGGCCTTTTAAGAGTACACCTAGGTCTCTATCAAACTCCCATTTTCCCCTGGCAGATGGAATTGCCACTGATTTTCATGGCCAATTGTTATGTGGGCTCTCCTTCCCAGCTCTGGTGCTCCAGGTTAGGGAGCTGGCATGGGGTTGATACCCTTTGCTCCTTGCGGGAGGAGCTTTGTTGCTGAGATATTCATCTAGATTCTCATTTGCTACATGTGGGTGTGGAGCCAGCCATTTTTACATTTCCACCTTTTCCACCAGTCTTTACACAACCTTTTTGTATGTCCTTAGTTGTAAGACTTCTGTTCAGTTGGTTATTCAGGTTGATTGTTCTATAATTTAGTTGTAATTCTGATTTTATCCCAGAAGGAGGTGAGTATAACTTCCATCTACTTTGTCACCATCTTAGAATCCCCCAAACAATATCTTTCTGTGAGTTGTTACTCTGGGCAGATTGTTTAGCCAACCAAGAACTGATGTCTAGCTGTTAGCACAAAAGTGAAAGTTCCCTGTTGCTAGTGCATGTTGCTAGGGAAGGACAGCACTGGTGTTGACAGGCAAGTTGATTTCTTTAAAGGGTCACTGAGCAGTTTTCACCACTCTAGGTAAAAGAGTTGCCATGGCAAGAGCAAATGCCCCAAATGTTTTCAAAGAGCTATTTAGACCAGCAAAGTGTACCCTTGCCCAGACAGAACACTCTTGGATAGTCCTTACAAATTTTCAGTATTTATAGTCTGTCTTCTCGCCATAGTTCCTTCTCCTGTGTTTTATTCAATAAGCCCCCAGCAGGGTCCCTGTTGATGAGCTACTGAGTGCTTCCTGTGACAGCAAAATGATGACATCTTGACACAGATTACATCTCCCTTATAACAAAGCCACTTTACTCTTAAAAATAACTTCATATTTGTCATAGCAAAAGTGAACTTGAAATCATATCAAACAGCTGGCTAACAATAACAACAAAAATTTCTTTGGTACTACAGTTCCCTTCTCCCAGGGCCTCCTGCTTCCCTCTCCCATCTCCACGTTAGGGTGTTTCACTGTGTTTATTTATACACTCTCACAGGTGCTCTTGCTTGCATGAGAAGTGAGGTGACTGCACCTCCTGCCGTGACTGCTTACCAGAGGTGCTGGCACCACCTCTGCCAGCCAGGTACTGCCTCTGGTGAACAACTTCCAAAACAATCATACTGTGGATGCCTCTGAATTAGGACAATCTCCTTCAATGCATTACATAGACTCCTTTATATAGATCAGTTATTCAGGGTTATTACCTGAAAACCTTAATTTCTTGGGGACTTGGATATAAGCCATATGTCTGTGCTACTTTTTCACCCTTTATTCTTTCCTGCTGATTTGAAAACAGACTTGGTGGCTCTGAAGCAACCAGTAAAGATTATAGCTGACTGAAAATGAAGTAACAGATTGCTCATTATTAAGCTAGTATGATCCTAAGTTTCTGATGCTGTAGGAAACTGTACCAGGTGAACTGTTTGCTTCCAGATGTTTATGTCAAAGAGAAATAAATTTCTATCTCCTTTGAACCATTGTTATGTTGATATTTATACCTCATAGGTAAACCAAATTCTACTAATATTCTTTAGCTTTGTACCTAATATTCTTTTAAGTGTGCTTAGTTGTAAGTGACAGAATATCACTAGAGGGCATTTGAGCAATAAAATATTTACTTGTCACCCATTATAAGAAGTCATAGGTAGAGAGTTTCATAGTTTGTTTTATTAAAGAGGAAACCACAGGCCCAAAATGGTATCATTCTGCTAAAAGCCCACAATACCAAACCTAGATTTAATACCTGATCTAATTTCAGTTTCAATCTCTCCTAGAAACATAATTTTAATCAAACAGTCTAGAATTTCTGGTTACGCACCAGGAAGGTAATCTGTGGGTTCTCTCCATCCCCATAGAAAGAAGAAGCAACCTACATGATAAAAAAAAGCAACTTTGTTTTCTTCCTCCAAAGAAAATCTGTCAAGAGATTCTAGTCTAAAAATAATATTTTCTTCTCCTTTGTCAATAGCTCCCTTCCCCCACCCTTCATTGTTGTACAACCTTTTGAAGCCCCTTCTAGTTGCTGAAAAAGATGCTGCCTGATTCATGAATAGCTTAATAAGCCATTGAGATCTTAGATTTACTCAGTTGAATTTTTTTTAACACTGGTATGGTTCAACACCAGGAATCGCTGGTGATCATTGCCTGCTACTCCCATTCAGTCCGGCTGTAGCAGCTCATCGAGAAAAGGAAAAATCTTTCTCCTTTACCAGGTAGAAAATCCTTCCCATTAATCCACAAGCAGATTTCCTTTTTCTTTTATATCTCACTGCTCACCCCTAGTTCAGTCACTACAGAGAAGGAAGTGAGACTGCCACAACGGGCAGAGCCTATGGCCACTTATTCCTGGGCTGGGCACTTACTTAGTCAAAGCATTGTGCCATTATCAAGGAAGCAGGAAAATGGCTATTCTGAGGGACACCCAAAACTCTATCCCCTACCAATTAACGAGCACACACTTTGGGATGAGGACATTCTGATTCTTGAATTGATTTCATTTTACAGTCGTGTTGTCATTGTACTAAAATGCCAACTTTAATTTCATTCACCTGAGACTTTTCCATTTAAAATAGACTACCTTATGATTTAAGGTTAAAGAAGACTGTATGTGAACAATACTTAAATAACCTTATAATTAGAAATGATTATGATATAATCATTTATGCTCTCAGCCCAAAGTAACCTCAGAGAGAAACAAGTGCTGTTTATTTTAAGAAATAGCAGCCACTCGGACTCCGGAGCCATCCGCTCTCATACTCTATTGCTGGTTTTCTTCCAAAATGCCATGTCTGCTCTTCCTCTTCAGAGCTCTCCAGCTCTCCTCATCTTTCTCCCTCATGCTCTTGCCTCTTCCTTCCTCCAGACTTGCCCTTCTATTTTCTTATTGTTCCTTTTCTCTATTTCTTTTGTCTTCCTTGCTACTCCCTGACTTTCAACTTCTCCTAATACTGAAGTATTCTTGGTAGGATCTGTTGTTTCCTTAGGTCTGTTTCCTGTTCATGAATCTTATTTTTAAAAGCAGGCGACTTAAGTGTTTGGGCATCACCCTTGCAGAAAAAGCTTTCACAAAATTAAGCTAAACTAAATGAATACAAAACAAAACAAAAACCTCCTCTTGTTTCTGTCACAGAACTGATTAATTATATTCGGTATTTGGTCTTGTGAAGAAAAGAACTAGCAAAAAGCAATATCCTTTAGGCTCTCTTCTTTGATTTGATCTAATTAATTCAGCCAAGCTCTGGCAGACAGTGCAAAGCCATATGGGTTGTTGTGAAGCCCAGCAAATATTTTTGTAGCTGGATCCTCTCAGGTACTTGGCTACCAATACAGGGATCTGGCTGGGTGGGATCCAGCACTGAGGAGGAGAGTCCTGCAGAGGCTTGGTAGGCTGAATTGTGTCTCCCACATCTCCTACGTTAAAGTCCTAATCCCCAAGGCAACCATATTTGGAGATAGGGCTTTTACAAAGCAATTAAGATTAAACAAAGTCATAAAGGTGGGAGCCCTAATTTAACAGAATTGAGGCTTTATAAGAAAACAGGCTCTCTCTTTCTTGTCTCTCTTTTTTTCTCTTTACCCCCACCTAACCATGTGAGGTCGTATCAAGAAGGTAGCTGTCTGCAAGTTGAATCAGTCAGTACTTTGATCTTGGTTGGTAGAGATTTCCAGACGCTATAATTGTAAAAAAATTAATTTCTGTTGTTTAAGCCACCCAGACCATGGTATTTTGTTATGGCAACCCAAGATGACTAAACAGGGGGCATAAAGTCAGAACCTAAGGATGAGAGAAGACTAAAACAACATGAAACCATTTTCCCATCCAGCTTGCTTCCAGCCTGGAGCTCAAGTCCCACCTCCCAGTAGGCTCTGCTTGTTCATCTATGAGTCAACAGAATAAACTCTGGCTTCTGGGGCAGGTCAGAAGGAAATGAAACTTTCCTGAAACAAATGATATATCTCTCACACCTGTGAATTCTCTATTATATTTAGGATGGTTTTCTTTCTTTTTTATTTATTTTTAAATTTTTTTCACTGATTTGGGGGGGGAGATAAGCATCAACTCATTTTTCCACTTAGTTTTCCAATTTATTGACAGCTGTGCATTTATTGGTTGTTTCTTGTATGTGCCCTGATGGGGGATCAAACTGATGACCTTGGCATGCCGTATGATGCTCAATTCATTGAGCCACTGGCCAGGGACAGGATGATTTCTTTCTTTTTAAATTCTACCCATAAAATTTTTAGTATATAATCTCTAAGAGATAAGAATTCTTAAAAATAACCATAATTATCACATACTTCAAAATTAACAACAACTCCTCAATATCATCAGCTATTTAGTATCTAGTTTTTATATTTCCAGCTGTTTCATAAGTGCATTAATGTGTACATTTTTTTTTATTTTTGGGGGAAATTTATTATGATTAATAACAATTAAAAATAATCAAGGCAAAATAAAAAGAATTTTGAACTTATGTAACCTAAAGAAGAATAAAGAAAGAAAAAACTCAACACAACAATATGCTACACAAAATTACCAGATGAAGAAACATCAGCCTGGGCTCTATAGTAGCAGATCTATACAACATCCCCAGACTGGGTTCTAGAGTAATAGCTAGTTAAAGCAACAGACTAAGAAAAAGAGAAGTATGAGTACCATATTTTTCACTCTATAAGTTGCACTCCCCCCCCCCAAAAGTGGAGGGGAAAATGCCTGTGTGTCTTATGAAATGAAAAATATGGCATTTTATTAAATATTTTAACACACCATTTGGGTCAGAGTAATTTTTTCTTATTTTTCTCCTTAAAACCCTAGGTGTGGGAGTGACGTCAGAGAAATGGCACTGTAAGGAGTGATACCAATAAATCTCCCCAAAATTTCAACAAGTTCTTCAACCAGAGACAAAAAAATCTATCCTTGGAGTGTCTAGAAGTCCCACACTGAACACGAAGGTATAATCGAGCGAAAAATTGACTGAATATATAATCAACCCCGAAGGAAATAGGACAGAGAAAGGAACACTCTGCCTACCTCACTAACCTAAACAAGGGCTGCTTTCACTTGGAACTGAGAGTATAGGAACTAAGGCGGGCAAAGGGTCAGTGAATAGAGCTAGACTGCGGCACAAACATCTGAGCTAGGCTGTGGCATGGACATCCAAGCCGAGGAAAAACTGTGCTTGTGGCAACCCAGTCAACACGAGCTAACACTCGCACCAAACCCAGACAAAGAAAGGCAAGTGCGGCAGCCATTAGCCCTGATATCCTGGTCCATGAGCGCATATAGAGAGAGGTTCCTCCTAGCACCCCAGGAGTGGGTGCCCATGTTCCCAGACAGAGGGGCAGAGTCAGAGGCCTTTGCATGGGATGTAATCAGTATCAGAGTTGCCCCTGCACCCTGAAGAACAGCGCGCAGGGAGTGCGCAAAAGCGAACTTCCCTACGCTTGAACTTCTCTGGACGGGCGGGGCGCCTCACCCCAGACGAGTGGTGGCCACTCCGATACCAAGGTCGGCGAGCGTCGATAGTGTGCTAGAGGTTCCTCCTAACACCTCAGGAGTGGGCTCCCGAGTTCCCGGACAGAGGGGTAGAGTCAGAGGCCTTTGCATGGGCTGTAATCAGAGTCTCAGTGCTGTCCCTGCGCCCTGAAGAGTGGCGTGCGGGGAGTGCGCCAAAGCAAAATTCCTTATGCTCGAACTTCTCTGGGCAGGTGGGACGCCTCACCCAGCCATACAAGCTAACAGATCTGGGAAGGATTAGCTAAACCCACAGTCTGCTCACCTCCCAACTGACCTATGCGACCCTAACTGAACAGATCTCTCTCAGTTCAGTGACCTAAGACAAGAGGCGTGATATTTTTTAGTGCCTCTTGCTATGCTATGCACGTAGGGGTGGGGACAACTTCTGATTGGCAGAGCTTTCATACTCAGGGCTATATGTTTAAAAGAGGGATTTGGCAGCTTGTAAGTCCTCCTGCTTTGCAAACAGCAACTAGGGCATCTTTTACCCAGCCAAAACAGGTTACAAAGTGCCAAAACCCTGGGGAAAGTGATCCCACAGAGCGCTGAGGCATTCTCAATACACCTAGAGGCACATAGAAAGGCACCTTGAAAACAATTGGCTCCCAGCTTTGCCTGATATGCTAGTGGCTCTAACTGATAGAGCCTTACCCAGAGCCCTGTGCTGAGTGGGGATAGAGTGGGGATTTCCCAGCTCTTTGAGCCTCTTACTCTCCTGGCAGAGGCAGCAGCAACCCCATAGCTGGATCATCAGGCTGCTAATTCAGGAAGGAAAGACTAGGACACAGGCTCCGGGAAAATGGACTCTCTCATTGTCGGAGCCTGCAAATGCTAATAAACCTCGACTGCCAACGAGACAAGCCCAATATATGACATCACCATAGAGATTTATCAACTGCAAACCTCTACCTAAGCGTGCCACAGGGGCAGAACCCGAGCTACAGAGTCACCGACCAGGAAGAGGGAGAGAAAAGAAAAAGCAAGAAGATAACCTCTCAAAATCAAGAAAAATCCACAGACTTTATAACCTTTTCCATTTTATTTTGTTCATTTGTTCTTTTCATCTTCTTGTCTTGATTGTTTTCTTCTTCTTCCACTTTGGTTGTTTAATTCTCAGCCAGAATTACTCTTTCCTCTTCTTGAACTACACTACCCATAAGTGTTACATCTCTCATTTTCTTTCTTTTCTTTTTCCTTTCTCTCTATGAGGGTTGCACTCCAAAACCCTAACTCTCTCTCTCTCTCTCTTTGTTCTTTTTTCTTCTTTATGTTTTTTCTCTTTCTTTTTTTCTCCCTCTATATTAGTTTCTTCTTTTCTCTTTACTTTTCCTCTCATTCAATCCTCAATCACGAACAAATTATTTTATTTGGGACTGAAATTTTTCTTTGTGGCACTTTGGGTGTTTTTTTTACTTTGCTTTCTTAACTCATTAGCAGTGCTCCCAACCTTGGCTCTCCATTTTATCTAGTTTTTGCTCCACTAAATACAATAGTAATTTTTTAATTTTTTCCCTTTTTTTTCTGTTTCCCTCTTATCCCTCTCATTATATCTCTTAGTCAAACATCACTTAAAAGCAAATCATTTTATTCTTGACCCAAATTTTTTCCTTTTTTGCATTTTATGGGTCCATATTCCCTTTTTTTGCTCCTTTATCACTTCTCCCCAACTCAAGCCCTTCATTATAGGTAGTTTTTGTTCTATTTAGCACAATATAATTCACTGTTCATCACATTTTTTTCTCAAGAAGGAGGGAAGAGGAGAGGAGAGAAAAAAAAAAGAAGAAAAGGGAAATAATAATTTTTTTTACTTTTTATTCTATATTAATTCTCATTAGTACTATAAACAAAACCACCCTCAGATGCTATTAAAGAAAAGGAAATCGAATATCATGGATACAAAAGACAGAGAGGTAGCACAGATAGATGAAGAAAAATCTATGGAAAAAAATTAATATATTGAAAATCTTGGAGCTAAATGACAGAGAATTCAAGATAGAAATCCTAAAAATACTCAGAGATATACAAGAAAACACAGAAAGGCAATTTAGGGAGCTCAGAAAACAACCCAACAAACACAAAGAATATATTAACCAAGGAAATTGAAACTATAAAAACATATCAAACAAAGATGAAAAACTCAATTCACAAACTGAAAAATGAGGTAACAAGCTTAGCTAATAGAACAGGCCAGAAAGAAGGTAGGATTAGTGAAATAGAAGACAAGCAACTTGAGGCACAACAGAAAGAAGAAGAGACTCAAATATTTTAAAAAATAAGAAAACTCTACAGGAATTGTCTGACTCCATCAAACAGACTAACATAAGAATAATAGGTATATCAGAGGGAGAAGAGAGAGAAAATGGAATGGAGAACATATTCAAACAAATAATAGATGAGAACTTCCCAAACCTGTGGAAAGAACTAAAGCCTCAAATTCAAGAAGCAAACAGAACACCAAGTTTTCTTAACCCCAACAAACCTACTCCAAGGCACATCATAATGAAATTGGCACAGACCAACAACAAAGAAAAAATTCTCAAGGCAGCCAGGGAAAAGAAGAATACAACATATAAAGGAAGGCCTATTAGATTATCATTGCATTTCTCAACAGAAACTCTACAAGCTAAAAGTCAGTGGACCCCAATATTTAAAGTCATGAAAGAGAGGAACTTTCAGCCACGAATACTATACCCATCAAAGCTATCCTTAAAATACAAAGGAGAGGCCCTGGCCAGTTGGCTCAGTGGTAGAGGGTCAGCCTGGCATGTAGGAGTCCTGGGTTTGATTCCTGGCCAGGGCACACAGGAGAAGCGCCCATCTGCTTCTCCACCCCTCCCCCTCTCCTTTCTCTCTGTCTCTGTCTTCCCCTTCCGCAGCCAAGGCTCCATTAGAGCAAAGTTGACCAAAGGTGTTGAGGATGGCTCTGTGGCCTCTGCCTCAGGCATTAGAATGGCTCTGGTTGCAGCAGAGCGATGCCCCAGATAGGCAGAGCATCGCCCCCCGGTGGGCATGCTGGGTGGATCCCAGTCGGGCACATGCAGGAGTCTGTCTGACTGCCTTCCTGTTTCCAACTTCAGAAAAATACAAAAAAAGAAAAAAAAAGAAAAAGAAAATACAAAGGAGAAATAAAAACATTTACAGATATGAAAAAGATGAGGGAATTTATCATCAGAAAAGCCCCACTCCAGGAATTACTAAAGGGGGTTTTCCAACCAGATACAAAGAACAAAACAAAACAAAATGACAAGTAAAAGCTCCACCAAGAACACAATAAAACCAAATTTAAACTGTGACAATAAAAACAAAAGAAAAAGATGGCGAGAGGACGGACAATAACAGTAGCAAAGGACGATGGAGTGCAGAAGTACTCACAAAATAGTGCACTACAATGAACAGGGTAGGAAAGCTTTTCATTACATAATGGTAAGCACCCTTGAAAAAACCATCACAGAAGCACATGACTTAAAAAAGATAGCAACAGAGGAAAGAAGTATGGAATACAACCAAACAAAAACAAAGGATAGAAAAACAAAAGAGAAGAATCAAACAGAATACAAAACTAACAGAAAACAATTTATAAAATGGCAATCAGGAACCCACAAGTGTCAATAATTACACTAAATGTAAATGGATTAAACTCACCAATAAAAAGACATAGAGTAGCAGAATGAATTAAAAAAGAAAATCTGGAGTGACGTCACGGAAATGGCGCCGTGAGAAGCGCGACCGACAGCTCTCCCCTAAATCACAACAAATTTATCAACTAGAAACAGAAAAATTTATCCTCGGAGCATTCTGGAGTTCCACACAAACTGAAAGCAAAAGGACTGTTATCACTTGAATCTGAGAGACGAGGGTGTGGAGGAAGCTACCGCAGCGACGCTCATTCAAGCCGCCAGGGAGTGCGCCTGCGTGCTATCAATAAGACCACCCTCAGATGCCGATAAGAAAGAGGAAATCGAATATTATGGATACAAAAGAAAGAGAGGTAACACAAATAGATGTGGAAAAATCTATGGAGAAAAGACTTAACATATTGGAAGCCTTGGAGCTAAATGACAGAGAATTTAAAATAGAAATCTTAAAAATACTCAGAGATATACAAGAAAACACAGAAAGGCAATATAGGGAGATCCGAAAACAGCTCAATGAACACAAAGAATATATTACCATGTGGGCGCATGCGGGAGTCTGTCTGTCTCTCCCCGTTTCCAGCTTCAGAAAAATACAAAAAAAATGACAATAGAAAAAAGAGAGGACTCAAATAAATAAAATTAGAAACAAGAGTGGAGAAATAATAACTGACACAACAGAAATACAAAATATTGTAAGAAAATACTATGAAGAACTGTACGCCAAAAAACTAGACAACCTAGATGAAATGGACAAATTCCTTGAATCATATAATCTTCCAAAAATCAATCTGAAAGAATCAGAAAACCTAAACAGACCAATTACAACAAATGAGATTGAAACAGCTATCAAAAAACTCCCAAAAAAGAAAAGTCCTGGGCCTGATGGCTTCACAAGTGAATTCTACCAAATATTCAAAGAAGAACTAACTCCTATCCTTCTCAAGCTATTTCAAAAAATTCAAGAGGAAGGAAGACCTCCAAACTCCTTTTATGAGGCGAGCATAATTCTGATTCCAAAACCAGGCAAAGACAACACAAGAAAAGAAAATTATAGGCCAATATCCCTGATGAACTTAGATGCAAAAATCCTCAACAAAATATTAGCAAACCGGATTTAGCAATATATGAAAAAAATCCTACACCATGATTAAGTGGGATTTATTTTTGGGAGGCAAGGCTGGTACAATATTCGCAAGTCAATCAATGTGATTCATCACATAAACAAAAGAAAGGAGAAAAACCACATGATAATTTCAATAGATGCAGAAAAAGCATTTGATAAAATCCAGCAACCATTCATGATCAAAACTCTCAGCAAAGTGGGAATACAGGGAACATACCTCAACATGATAACAGCCATCTATGAAAAACCACAGCCAACATCATACTCAATGGGCAAAAATTAAAAGCAATCCCCTTAAGATCAGGAACAAGGCAGGGGTGCCCCCTTTCACCACTCTTATTCAACATAGTTCTGGATGTCCTAGCCACAGCAATCAGACAAGAAGAAAAAATAAAAGGTATCCAAATTGGAAAAGAAGAAGTAAAACTATCATTTTCTGATGATATGATACTGTACCTAGCAAACCCTAAAGTCTCAGTCAAAAAACTACTAGACCTGATAAATGAATTCGGCAATGTGGCAGGATATAAAATCAATACTCAGAAATCAGAGGCATTTTTATACACTAATAATGAACTGTCAGAAATAGAAATCAAGGAATCAATCCCCTTTACCATTGCAACCAAAAAAATAAAGTACCTAGGAATAAATCTAACCAAGGAGATTAAAGACTTGTACTCAGAAAATTATAAAATATTGATAAAAGAAATCAGGGAAGATATGAATAAGTGGAGGCATATACCGTGCTCATGGTTAGGAACAATAAACATCATTAAAATGTCTATATTACCCAAAGCAATTTATAAATTCAATGCAATACCAATTAAAATACCAACGACTTACTTCAAAGATATAGAACACATATTCCAAAAATTTATATGGAACCAAAAAAGAACACGAATAGCCTCAGCAATCTTGAAAAGGAAGAATAAAGCAGGAGGGATTACACTTCCGGATATCAAGTTATATTATAAGGCCATTGTACTCAAAACAGCATGGTACTGGCATAAGAACAGGCACATAGATCAATGGAACAGAACAGAGAACTCAGAAATAAACCCACAGCTCTATGGACAACTGATATTTGACAAAGGAGGTAAGGAAATACAATGGAGTAAAGATAGCCTCTTCAACAAATGATGTTGGGAAAATTGGACAGCTACCTGCAAAAAAATGAAACTAGACTACCAACTTACACCACTCACAAAAATAAACTCAAAATGGATAAAAGACTTAAATGTAAGCTGTGAAACCATAAGCATCTTATAAGAAAACATAGGCAGTAAGCTCTCTGACATCTCTCGCAGCAATATATTTGCTGATTTATCTCCACGGGCATGTGAAATAAAAGACAGGATAAACAAATGGGACTTTATCAAACTAAAATGCTTCTGCACAGCTAAAGACAATAAGAACAGAATAAAAAGACAAACTACACAATGGGAGAACATATTTGACATTGCGTCTGATAAGGGGTTAATAACCAATATTTATAAAGAACTTGTAAAACTTAATACCAGGAAGACAAACAATCCAATCCAAAAATGGGCAAAAGAAATGAATAGACACTTCTCCAAAGAGGACACACAGATGGCCAATAGGCATATGAAAAAATGTTTAACATCACTAATGATTAGAGAAGTGCAAATTAAAACCACAATGAGATACCATCTCATACCAGTCAGAATGGCGCTCATCAATAAAACAACACATGATAAGTGCTGGCGAGGATGTGGAGAAAAGGGAACCCTCCTGCACTGCTGGTGGGAATGCAGACTGGTGCACCCACTGTGGAAAACAGTATGGAGATTTCTCAAGAAATTAAAAATTGAACTGCCTTTTGACCCAGCTATACCACTGTTAGGAATATACCCCAAGAACACCATAGCACTGTTTGAAAAGAAGAAATGCACCCCCATATTTATGGCAGCATTGTTCACAATAGCAAAGATCTGAAAACAGCCCAAGTGTCCATCAGAGGACGAGGGATTAAAAAGCTTTGTTATATATATACTATGGAATACTACTCAGCCATAAGAAATGATGACATAGGATATTTTACAACAACATGGATGGGCCTTGATAACATTATACTGAGCAAAAGAAGTAAATCAGAAAAACCTAAGAACTATATGATTCCATACATATGTGGGGCATAAAGATGAGACTCAAAGACATGGACAACAGAGTTCAGGTTACAGGGTTGGGGGAGGAGGGGGAGGGGGGTTGAGGGAGGGGAGGAGCACAAAGATCATGGCTTTTCAGCATTTGCCATATTCCCCCTTTAATCTATAGACAGACAGCAAATATTTACTTATGGTGTTTCCACTATAAAGACTGCTGTCTTAGGGACAAATGCTGATGAACTATTTCAGCAGTTCCTCCTTCTCCAAAGACTTATATGTCAACATAGAGCTCCATGTTTCATAGGACATACTCAAGCTCACTCCATGCTCCCTGGAGATTTAACACAAAGGAATGCCTTTTTTTTTTTTACTCTTTTCTTTTATTTTTTTGTTTGTTTTTGTTGTATTTTTTCTTTTATTTATTTGTTTTTTGTATTTTTCTGAAGATGGAAATGGGGTGGCAGTCAGACAGACTCCTGCATGCGCCTGACCGGGATCCACCTGGCATGCCTACTGGGGGGGAATGCTCTGCCCATCTGGGGTGTTGCTCTGTTGCAACCAGGGCCATTCTGGCAACTGAGGCGGAGGCCATGGGGCTATCCTTAGTGCCCAGGGTGGCTTTGCTCTAGTGGAGCCTTGGCTGTGGGAGGGGAGGAGAGAGGCGGAGAGAAGGGAGAGGGGGAGGGGTGGAGAGGTAGATGGGCACTTCTCCTGTGTGTTCTGGCCCAGGAAACCTGCACGCTGCTGAGCCAACCAGCCAGGGCCTAGGAATGCCCTTGTTGATCAAGCTAGCCAAAAGAAAAGTGTATGGAACAACCATGACAGACTGAGCAAGTCAGTCTCATACTATTCGTCACCAGAACACTGCAGCTTGGTGTAAACAGTTTCAACTTTCTCGGGAAGCAGCAGGGCAGATTGGGAAATCCTGTCCAAGGGGTTTTATACTGCCCCCTCATTTGGAGTTAACCCTCAAGGACCCCTACCAGGACAACTTTGGCAGATGGATGTTACTCATATACCTTCATTTGGCAAACAGTCGTATGTCCACATTACAGTGGATACATATTCCGGATCTATAGTAACCTGTGTCAGAACAGGAGAGGCTGCTAAGCATGCTATAGCTCATGGTCTGTATGCATTGCATTGTTCTATTATTGGATTTCCTAAACTGGCTTAACTGAAAATGCTCCTGCATATGGAGCAAAAGCATTTACTGTATTTTGTCATGCTTACAATCTTTAAAGTTAAGGTATTATTAAAGTGTACTCAGCAAACATTTCCAGGTAGTCATATCCTGGAACTCCTATGGGTCTACCATATCATGCTTTTTACTTAAAAAAAAAATTTGTTCTTACATTTCTTTTGAAGGCTGATGAACAGGAGACACCAAATCTTTTTCACCTGCAAACTACAACCTTTTTTATTAGATCCAGCTAATAACACTGTTTTGTCTTTTTCCAAATAGCTCCAGATATATGGAAAAGATTTATATAGGCGGATGGGGATCCTCAAGCCCCTCAGCGAGATCTTCTGAGCATGGCTTTTAAGATACCAAGAGGCAGAAAAAGCCCAATAGAGATCAGGGGAACTACCAGCTTTTAGGATATGCCCTTAAAGGCTCCAATGCCCCAAAGGGGTTTCCTAGGATGCCTTCTGGGTTCTGCTTCAATAGTGGAAAGGAAGGTCATTGAGCTAAAGCCTGCCAGGCTTACCTGCCTCTACTTTGAGGAAACAGGGACACTGGAAGGTAGGCTTCCCCCTCACTCCTCTAAGGGAGGGTTCAGTCTCTTCCAGCCCTGCTCCAGCCACCTATGACCTAACCTTGCCCAGAAAGCTGGGGTTTGCCACTGAAGGCTGAAGGTGCCCAGGGCCGTCGACCCCATCTATGACACTGTGGACGAGCCCAGGGTATTTGTTCCAAGAAGCAGGTAAACTGATCTCATTTTCACAAGGGCCACTTAACTATGTTTGGCCTGAATAGTCAGGTTTTTTATTCTTCCCTCGAAGATCTCTGTTGTGGGTGTTGATAGCCCTATGTTCTACTGCTTTTCTTAATATATAGTGTTTCCTTTATCCCTCCTATCTCAATGCTTCACTCATATTTCAGGCTGGGACCTACTCCTAATTTAGAGCTCTCTTTCCCCCTTTTGCCAACTTCTATTATGAATCTACCTTTGCCACCCAGCTTAGTGTATCCCAAGGTTCTCTTTACCATGCCACAGCCGCAGAGCTCCAGGGAAAAGCTACCTGGTCTCATCTCTCCAGGCAGAGGAGAACAGAAGCTCCATATCCACGCAGGCTGCAAATGGCTTCTCCAGTCTACCTGAATCATTACCAGCTAGAAGCAGCAGTCACTGGGACTTGGACATGAGCTGCAAAGTATAGAATAGTGACAACAATTCCAATGCCATGCAGACTTTTCCTGGATGTGGACTTTTCCTGGACTCCTGCTCCCTGTGACAGATCCTACAGACTGAACTGTGGTTGGGTTGCATTTTTCAGGGATTTGACATGGTGATAGGGCCAACTTGGACTTGGTGAACATGTTAAGGACACTACTCTTTTATGGATTCTTGCTGTACTGGCCAATAGTTTGCTTAAAGGCTTTTAATCACTGAAAAAAAAAATAGAAGGCTGGATAAAGAAGATGGGGCACATATACACCAGGGTATACTAGTCAGCTGGAAGAAATGATGACATCGGATCACTTACAGTGGAATGGTGGAGTCTTGGTAGCATTGTGCGGGGTGAAATAAGCGAATCAGAAAAAAACAGGAACTGCGGGATTCCATACATTGGTGGGACATAAAAGTGAGACTAAGAGACATGGACAGGAGTGTGGTGGTTACGGGGGGTGGGGGGAGGGAAAGAGGGAGGGGGGATGGGTACAAAGAAAACTGGATAGAGGGTGACGGAGGGCAATCTCTCTTTGGGTGATGGGTATGCAACAGAACTAAATGACAAAATAACCTGGAAATGTTTTCTTTGAATATATGCACCCTGATTTATTGATGTCACCCCATTTAAATAAAAATTTATTTATGAAAAAAAAAGAGAAACTCCCCCTCATCTTCTGTAGAGTAAGTAGTACAGTTAATATAGAAACATGAGGATAAATGCTTGAGTATGTCCTACTGTTTATTAGTGTCAAATGAATGTATTAGTTCAGCAGTGTTCTCCAAAGATGACCAACTAGAAATGAACCTGATTGCCTTTTTTTTTGTTTGTATGTTTGTTTGTGTGACATGAATGTAAATTTTAATATATTTTATTTGTCTTTAATATATTATAGTTATTATTTTTAATAACATTAAGTTGTTCAATTTTTAGGAAGAGAGTGTCTTCAGTTTGGTTTTTATGTCCTTTTGACATGCCTTTAGTAAATCATTTGTGGCATCCTCTTTTTCTTTGATTTCTAACCTTAAAATATTTCAATTCCTTCCTGTACATTACCTGACTCAGACCTAGAATCAGTCATTTCTCCAAGGAGCTCTTTCTTTTAGTGGGAAGTGGTATTGCAAGATCACAGTCTGTTGCTGGGGATAGTCATTCCTGTGAGGTTAATTATTACTTCTTAGCTATTTCTGTAAATGGAACTAGACAATTTTTATAAATAAAATAAATAAGTTTTAAGATAAAATATATCATGAAAGCATATTGATTCATTCAATTCAAATTCAGCGGTAGAAGGTTTATTTTACTTTTTCTATCTTAAATATGTTTTTCCCCCTCACCCATAAAATTGGTTTTCAATGACACCAGAAATTATAGAATCTCAGTATCACACCATTATTCATTTGCTTTATCCCACAATACATCCTCAATAGTCTTAGGGAAAAAAATGCCACCACTCTCCAATAATAAATACTGTCACAAATGTTAAGAATTCTTTCCCCTGTTGTTTGTCTTAGGATATATCTCACTAGGGATGTACAAATTATTGTGTTTAAAGTCTCCTTTGTGGGGCCATCTTTCAGAATATAGATCTGAGAAATACGAGATGACCAAGCCGGAGCAGAGGTAAAGAGCCAGCCGAGCAAGAACACTGTGCTTCCCAAGACAACCACATATTCTCAGATTCAGCTGAATTTTGTCTTGCTGTTTACTTCCATCAGTCCCCCTAACTCCAGGTTCCTCTATCACTCACTCCATGCTCAGTAAGCCCAGCACCACTTTCTAACATTCAAACATCAGGTATGGGTTATGGTATAGTTATCTTTACCTCATACATGGGGATATGAATCAAGATTTACCCCCCCTAAAAAACTCATCTCTTTAAAAACTTTTAAAAAAATAAGTTTTGTTTTTTAGAACACTTTGAGTTTCACAGTAACACTGAGCAGAAGATAGAATTTTCATGTGCCCCTGTTCCCATTTATACATTAACCTCCCCCATTATCAATGTGCCTCACCACATTGGTACATTTATTGCAATCAATTAACCTATATTGACATATCATTACCACCCAAAGCCCATACTGTAGTTTATATTAGGAGTTCATCCTCAGTGTTGCACCTTCTATAGATTTGGATAAATGTATAATGACATCTATCCACCATTATAGTATCAATAGACTAGTTTCACTGCCCTAAAAATCCTCTGTGTTCTGTCTAGGAAAACCTCTCTGCCCACTAACCCATGGCATCCACTGATTTTTCACTGGCTACATAGTTTTGCCTTTTTCAGAGTGTCAGAGTTGGAACTATACAGTGTTGTAGTCTTTTGCAGATGGCTTCTTTCACTCGGTATTTTGCATTCAAATTTATTCCATATCTTTTCATGGCTTGATAGCTTATTTATTTATTTTTTTTAGCCGTGAAAAATATTCCATTGGCTAAATATACCTTCACTTACTGAAGGACATCTTAATTGTTTTCAAGTTTTGGCAATCATGAATAAAGCTGCTATGAACATCTGTGTGCAGGCTTTTGTGTGAACATAATTTTTCAATTCCTTTGGGGAAATACCAAGGAATGTAATTGCTGGATTGTATGGTAAGAGTATGTTTGGTTTTGAAAGAAAGTGTCAAACTGTCTTCCAAAGTGACTACCATTTTGCTTTCCTACCAACAATGAATGAAATTTTTTATTGCTCTATATCCTTGCCGGTATTAGGTGTTGTCAGTGTTCTGGATTTAGGTCATTCTAATAGGTATCTAGTTGTATCCCATTTTTTAAATTTGCATTTTCTAGATGACATGATATGAAGCATCTTTTCATGTGCTTATTTTCCAGCTGTATATCTTTTTTGCTGAGGTGTCTGTTAAGATCTTTGGCTTATTGTTTCATCAAGTTTTTAGTTTAATTATTGAGTTTTAAATATTCTTTTGAATATTTTGGACGAGTTCTTTTTCAAATATGTCTTTTGCAAATATTTCTCCCAGTCTGTGGCTTGTCTTTTTATTCTCTTGACAGTGTCACTTGCAGATCACAAATTTAATGATATGAAGCTTATCAGTTCTTTCTTTCATGGATCATGCCTTTGGCATAATATCTAAAATGTTACTGCCAAGCTCAAGGTCATCTAGATTTTTCTCCTTCTAAAAGTTTTACAAGTTTGTGTTTTACATTTAGACCTATAATTAGTTTTGAGTTAATTTTTGAGAGGGATGTAAGGCTTATGTCTGGATTCAATTTTTTTCTTTGTATGTAAAATATTCAGTTGTTTCAGCTACATTTGCTGAAAAGACTATTTTTGCTCCATTGTATTATCTTTGCTTCTTTGTCAAGGACAAGTTTGTTATATTTATGGGGGGTTATTTTTTGGTTCTCTGTTATGTCCCATTGGTTTATTTGTCTATTCTTTCTCCAGTACTTCGCTATATTATTATTGGAGCTGTATGTAAATTTCCACGTGAGCATATCTCTTTGTTTCTGTATAGAAAGTCTTGAAGTCAGATAATGTTGGTCTTCCAACTTTGTTTTTCTCTTTCATTTCTGTGAAGAGTTTTTTGAATCTTCATATAAATTTTAGAATCAGTTTGTTGATATTCACAAAATAACCTGCTGGAACTTTAATTGAGGTTGCATTGAATCTATAGATCAAGTTGGGAATGACAGATATCTTGACAGTATTGAGTCTTCCTATCCATCAGCATAGAATATCTCTTCATATTATTTAGTTCTTATTTGATTTATGTACCTTTGATGCAATAATTTTACTTCTGAAGTAAATAACATAAAAAAGGAAAAAAACATATATACAGCATTGATTTTATATTTATTCATAGACTACAAGATATTTCTGAAATTTGAAAATGAGTAAAAAATTTCCTAGGGAACATGTTTATAATGTTGATTCTATTTGTGACTTTTAAGTACATTCCCTTGATCACTAGTTAGGTTGGGTACCTTCTCATATGTCTATTGGTTATTTTCCTTTTTGTGAAGTGCCTGCTTATGTGTAATTTTTCTCTATTTTTTCAGTGTTCTCAGTTCTTCCCTTACTGATTTTTAGAGATTTTTAATATTGTAAAGACAGTAGACATTTTTTGGCACTAATACATGTTGCAATAACTTTTTTTTATTCTGTGATTTACCTTTCTGCTCTCTTTATTATGTCTTTTGATTAACAGAATTATTTTATTAAAGTTAAATTTATCACCTTTTTATTTCATGATTAAGAAATTATTCACTATTTGGGGGTCATTGAAGTCTTCTTATCTTCTATAAGCTTTATAATTTTGCCTTTTACATTTAAGTATCTTATCTACCTGGAATTGATATTTGTATATTTGTGTATGATTTGAGGTAAGGGTCCACTTTTACTTTTTTCTCTTTTATTTCTTCCAGCAGTACCATTTAAAAAGTCTATTTTCTGCCACTGATATACAAAATCACCTTGGTCAATAACTTTCCATATAAGAGTATCTCTCTGTTTCTAGAGTCTTACTCTATTCCATCATCTGTTTAACATTACTGCATCAGTACTAAAGCTTTGTAGTATATGGGAAGATAAATTCACCTCTTAAATTTTTCTTCAAGTATGTTTTGACTCTTTTTATCATTTGCATTTTCATACACTTTAGAAATAGTAATTCAATTTCAATAAATAATCTGATTTAATCTTTATTAGGACTGAAAAAACTAAAGTTCATTTAGAGAGAGTTGGCATGTTCAACACTAAATTTTCTAATCCACGAACACAGTATAACTCTGTTGATTTAATTCTCTTTTAATGTTCAATAAAACTGGCAGCTGTATTGGGAATAAGATAGCAAGAATGAAAAGAAACAGCAAGCATGAAGACAGGGAGGCCAGTTGTGAAACTATTACAATAACTCAGATGTGAGGTGGAGGTGGTTCAGGGAAGGATAATAGCAGTGGAGGATAACCATGGTAAGCCATGGTTAGATTCTGGATATACTTGGAAGGTTCAGACTACAGGATTTTCTGATCTATTAGATGTGAGTTATGAGAAAGGGAGATAAATTAAATCTGGCTCCAAATATTTTTCACATATGTGGCTGGAAAAATGGTTAATGCATTTTTGGCGGATAAAAACTCATGCTCATTTCATTACACACTGAGTTTGATGTTTCTATTAGATAGCCAAATGATATTGTCAACTAGATAATTGATCTTGAAATTGGGAGAAATGTCCAGGCTAAAAATTTAAATTTGTGAGCATAAGCAGATAGATGGTATTGAAAGTAAATAGTCTAGATCAGGGGTAGTCAACCTTTTTATACCTACTGCCCACTTTTGTATCTCTGTTAGTAGTAAAATTTTCTAACTGCCCACTGGTTCTACAGTAATGGTGATTTATAAAGTAGGGAAGTAACTTTACTTTATAAAATTTATAAAGCAGAGTTACAGCAAGTTAAAGCATATAATACAATACTTTATGTTGGATTTTTGCTAAGTTTGGCAGAATAAATCTTTATAAAACAACTTACTATAGTTAAATCTATCTTTTTATTTATACTTTGGTTGCTCCACTACTGCCCACCATGAAAGCTAGAATGCCCACTAGTGGGCGGTAGGGACCAAGTTGACTACCACTGGTCTAGATAATATTACCAAGGAAGCAAGTGTACATAAAGATAAAAAGGGTCATCAAGTGTTTACTCTGGTGAACCTCAACATTAAGAATTTAGAGAGAAGGAAAAAAATCTACAACAGAGACAGGGAATGAATAGAGAGTAAGGTAGGTGAAGAACAGGGTAATGTGTTGTGTTGGGTGCCAAAGAAAAAGGTATTTTAAGAAGAAAAACGCTCTCTTACCCTGTCAAATGCTATAGATCAGGGGTCCCCAAACTTTTTACACAGGGGGCCAGTTCACTCTCCCTCAGACCGTTGGAGGGCTGGACTATAAAAAAACTATGAACAAATCCCTATGCACACTACACATATCTTATTTTAAAGTAAAAAAAAAAATGGGAATGAATACAATATTTAAAATAGAGAGCAAGTAAATTTAAATCAACAAACTGACCAGTATTTCAATGGGAACTATGCTCCTCTCACTGATCACCAATGAAAGAGGTGCCCCTTCCGGGTGTGCAACGGGGGCCGGATAAATGGCCTCAGGGGCCGCATGCGGCCCGCGGGCCATAGTTTGGGGACCCTTGCTATAGATAAAGGCAGAGGTTGGCCATTAGATTTAGCAAGGTTATTTGATGACCTCGATAAATGCTAGGTTTGGTGGAGTGGTAGAGGAGAAAACATAAGTTAATGAGAAGAGAATGAGAGAAGAAATGGTGAGCCTTTTGTTGTGAATAGAAGCAGAGGGATGGGTAAAAAGTATTTTTTTCCCCTCTAGGATGGAGAAATAAACAAATGTTTTTTATGCTGGTGGAAATAATCTGACAGGGAGTAAAAAAAATTGAATACATAACAAATAGAAGGCAGAACTGATAAAGCAATGTCCTTAAGTAGAGAGGAATGAGATCTAGTATGCACATGGAGGGACTGTGTGTGTACAGACAGGAAATGTGGGTGTAGATAAGGGGCTCATAGGGGAATACGTTGCATAGAGAAGGTCTGTGGAAATGCTCTTCTGATTATTTTTAGTTTCTCAGTGAAGTAAGACATGAGATCATCAGCTTAAGATCTGTAGTTACAATTTTTTTCAATTTTTTTTTATTTTCTTTCTTTTTTTTTCTTTTTTTTTTTTAGAAGCTGGAAACGGGGAGAGACAGTCAGTCAGACTCCCGCATGCGCCCGACCAGGATCCACCCCGCACGCCCACCAGGGGCAGGCGAGGCTCTGCCCACCAGGGGGCGATGCTCTGCCCCTCCGGGGCGTCGCTCTGCCGCGACCAGAGCCACTCTAGTGCCTGGGGCAGAGGCCAAGGAGCCATCCCCAGCGCCCGGGCCATCTTTGCTCCAATGGAGCCTGGGCTGCGGGAGGGGAAGAGAGAGACAGAGAGGAAGGAGGGGGAGGGGTGGAGAAGCAAATGGGCGCTTCTCCTATGTGCCCTGGCCGGGAATCGAACCTGGGTCCCCCGCACGCCAGGCTGACGCTCTACCGCTGAGCCAACTGGCCAGGGCCTTTTTCAGATTTTTTTCGAACAAACTTTCTCATAGTATCCTCTTCTTTATAAAATCACTACAGCATCAGTAGTAGAAACTCATTTTCATTTCTGTTATTGGTGCCTTCTTGGTTTCACTGGACATTTGTCATTATTTTTTCAAAGAACCATATTTTGCCAATATTGATTCTCTTCATTTAGTGTCTATTTACTTATTTCTGTACTTCATTTCTTTCTTTACTTTTTTAAAGGGCAGTTATTTTGCTGATTGTTTCATGAGATAGATGCTTAACTTATTAATTTTCAGCCACTCTTCTAATTTAATATATATTTAAGATTTAAAATATTTTTCTATATTTTTTCCATTGACTTGAGAGACAGATAGAGAAAGAGAGAGAGAAGGGAAGAGAAAGAGGGGAAAGAAGAAGGGGAGACAGAGAGAAGCATCAACTCACTGTTTCATTTAGTTGTGTACTCATTGGTTGCTTCTTGTATGTGCATCGATGGGAATTGAACCTGCAACCTCAGTGTGCCAGGAGAGCTCTTCATCCACTGAGCCATCTGGCCAAGACACAATTTAAGAAAATTTTTAAATAAAATGCATTAGCTGCATTCTACAAGCAGATAAAACATGTACTAGTTTTATAGTAAGTTAATTCAAAATATTATTTAATTTCTATTAAGGTTCCTTCACTGACCCGTGTTATGTTGAGGTGTATTTTTTTTAACTTCTAAATATATGAGCCTTTCTAATTATTTCAATCATTGATTTATAGCTCAATTCATTGCAACTGGAATCAAACTCTGTAAAATTTCAGTTCTTGGAAATTTATTAGGACATGCCTTATGACCTTGTATTTGTTTTTTGTTTTTTTTGCTATGTTTTATATGTGCTAAGAAAAATTGTGTGTCCTGCAGTTGATGGCTGTAGTTTTCTATATGTGTTCATTAGGTCAAGTTTGTTAATAATGCTATTAAAATCTTATAGAGCTTATCAAATTCTTATGTGCTAAATTTATCAATTACTGAGAGGTGTCTGTTAAAACCTGTTATGATTGTGGATGTGTCTCTTTTTTTCTTACACTTTTGTCAATATATGTTTTCTGTATTTTGAGATTAAGTTATACTACCAAAAATGTATTATATTTTAATTCAAGTACAGTATTGACTTCATTTATACTTAATGCACTAGTGATAAATTGTGGTTTATATCAGTCATATCATTTTGTGCTTTATATTTTTCTACCCATTCCATATTTCTGTTTTGAAAAATCCTTACATACCTGCTTAAAAAAACCTAAATAAAGTTAATCAGTATGCTTATCCTCCTTCTAGACAATCTGTGAACTGATAAATTTATAACACGTTTTTACACCATTTATCCCACTTCTAACTTTCCTGTCTCATTAGCACATATTAAATCTATCTTATTTTTTAACCCCATAAGATAATGTTTTATTGTTTCATGTGCTCTTGTCCTTCTTGCATGTAAAACTTCCCATCAGGAATGACTTTCCATCTCTCTGAAGTTCATTCTATAAAATTTTCTTTAATGAGCATCTGTTTATGACAAACAGTCTTAGTTTTACTCTTCTAAATGTACATTTATTTTGTCCTCATTCTTTTTATCTTATTTTTATTAATTTTAATGCAGTGACATTGATAAATCAGGGTACATACGTTCTGAGAAAACATCTCCAGATTATTTTGACATTTAATTATGCTGCATACCCCTCACCCAAAGTCAAATTGTTTTCCATCACCTTCTATCTGGTTTTCTTTGTGCCCCTCCCCTCCCCCCACTCCCTCTCTCTCCTTCCTCACCCCCACCCCACCCCCTTACTCCCCACCCCCGTTACCATCACATTCTTATCTATGTCTCTGAGTCTCATTTTTATGTCCCATCTATGTATGAGGTCATATAGCTATTAGTTTTCTCTGGTTTACTTATTTCACTCCGTATAATATTATCAAGGTCCATCCATGTTATTGTAAATGATCCGATGTCATCATTTCTTATGGCTGAGTACTATTCCATAGTATATATGTACCAAAGCTTTTTAATCCACTCGTCCTCTGACGAACACTTGGGCTGTTTCCAGATCTTTCTTATTGTGAACAATGCTGCCATAAACATGGGGGTGCATTTCTCCTTCTGGAAAAGTTCTATGGTGTTCTTGGGGTATATTCCTAAAAGTGGGATAACTGGGTCAAAAGGCAGTTCGATTTTTAATTTTTTGAGGAATCTCCATACTGTTTTCCACAGAGGCTGCACCAGGCTGCATTCCCACCAGCAGTGCAGGAGGGTTCCCTTTTCTCCAAATCCTCGCCAGCACTTATTCTGTGTTGTTTTGTTGATGAGCGCCATTCTGGCTGGTGTGAGGTGATATCTCATTGTGGTTTTAATTTGCATTTCTCTAATGATTAGTGATGTTGAGCATTTTTTCATATGCCTATTGACCATCTGTATGTCCTCTTTGAAGAAGTGTCTATTCATTTCTTTTTCCCATTTTTTGATTGGATTGTTTGTCTTTCTGGTGTTGAGATTTACAGGTTCTTTATAAATTTTGGTTATTAACCCCTTATTAGATGCAATGTCAAATATGTTCTTCCATTGTGTAGTTTGTCTTTTTATTCTGTTCTTCTTGTCTTTGGCTGTGCAGAAGCTTTTTAGTTTGATATAGTCCCATTTGTTTATCCTGTCTTTTATTTCACTTGCCCATGGAGATAAATCACCAACTATATCGCTGAGAGAGATGTCGGAGAGCTTACTGCCTATGTTTTCTTCTAAGATGCTTATGGTTTCACGGCTTACATTTAAGTCTTTTATCCATTTTGAGTTTATTTTTGTGAATGGTGTAAGTTGGTGGTCTAGTTTTATTTTTTTGGAGGTAGCTGTCCAATTTTCCCAACACCATTTGTTAAAGAGGCTGTCTTTACTCCATTGTATTTCCTTACCTCCTTTGTCAAATATCAGTTGTCCATAGAGCTGTGGGTTTATTTCTGGGTTCTCTGTTCTGTTCCATTGATCTATATGCCTGTTCTTATGCCAGTACCAGGCTGTTTTGAGTACAATGGCCTTGTAGTATAACTTGATATCAGGAAGTGTGATACCTCCCACTTTATTCTTCTTTTTTAAGATTGCTGAGGCTATTCGTGTTCTCTTTTGGTTCCATATAAATTTTTGGAATATGTGATCTATATCTTTAAAGTATGTCATTGGTATTTTAATTGGTATTGCCTTGAATTTATAGATTGCTTTGGGTAATATAGACATTTTAATAATATTTACGCTTCCTAGCTATGAGCCCGGTATATGCTTCCACTTGTTTGTATCTTCCTTGATTTCTTTTATCAATGTTTTATAATTTTTTGAGTACAAGTCTTTAGTCTCCTTGGTTAAGTTTACTCCTAGGTACTTTATCTTTTTGGTTGTAATAGTGAAGGGGATTGTTTCCTTAATTTCTCTTTCTGAATGTTCATTGTTGGTGTATAAAAATGCCTCTGATTTCTGAGTATTAATTTTATATTCTGCCATTTTGCTGAATTCATTTATCAGGTCCAGTAGTTTTTGACTGAGACTTTAGGATTTTCTATATACAATATCATATCATCTGCAAATAATGATAGCTTTACTTCTTCTTTTTCAACTTGAATGCCTTTTATTTCTTCTTCTTGTCTGGTTGCTGTGGCTAGGACTTCCAGGACTATGTTGAATAAGAGTGGTGAAAGGGGGCACCCCTGCCTTGTTCCTGATCTTAAGGGGATTGCTTTTAATTTTTGCCCATTGAGTATGATGTTGGCTGTGGGTTTATCATAGATGGCTTTTATCATGTTGAGGTATGTTCCCTGTATTCCCACTTTGCTGAGAGTTTTGATCATGAATCGTTGTTGGGTTTTATCAAATGCTTTTTCTGCATCTATTGAAATTATCATGTGGTTTTTCTCCTTCCTTTTGTTTATGTGATGAATCCCATTGATTGATTTGTGAATATTCTACCAGTCTTGTCTCCCCAGAATAAATCCCACTTGATCATGGTGTATGAATTTTTTCATATATTGTTGGATCCGATTTGCTAATATTTTGTTGAGATTTTTTTTTTTGAGATTTTTAACATCTATATTCATCAGGAATATTGGCCTATAATTTTCTTTTTTTGTGTTGTCTTTGCCTGGTTTTGGAATCAGAATTATGCTCACCTCATAAAAACAGCTTGGAAGTCTTCCTTCCTCTTGAATTTTTTGAAATAGCTTGAGAAGGATAGGAGTTAGTTCTTCTTTGAATATTTAGTAGAATTCACTTGTGAAGCCATCTGGCCCAGGACTTTTCTTTTTTGGGAGTTTTTTGATAACTGTTTCGATCTCATTTGGTATAATCGGTCTGTTTAGGTTTTCTGATTCTTCCAGATTGATTTTTGGAAGATTGTATGTTTCAAGGAATTTGTCCATTTCATCTAGGTTGTCTAGTTTTTTGGCATACAATTCTTCATAGTATTTTCTTACAATATTTTGTATTTCTGTTGTGTCAGTTGCTATTTCTCCACTCTCATTTCTAATTATATTTATTTAAGTCCTCTCTCTTTTTTCCTTGGTGAGTCTAGTTAAAGGTTCATCGATCTTGTTTACCTTTTCAAAGAACCAGCTCCTAGTTTCATTGATCCTCTGAATTGTTTCTTTAGCCTCTATGTCTATTTCTGCTCTGATCTTAATTATTTCCTTCCTTCTACTACATTTGGTCTTTACTTGCTGTTCTTTTTCTAGTTCTTTTAGATGCAGGGTTAAGTTGTTTATTTGAGCTTTATCTAGTTTATTTTTTTTATTTATGTTTTTGTATTTTTCTGAAGCTGGAAACGGGGAGGCAGTCAGACAGACTCCTGCATGCGCCCAACCGGGATCCACCTGGCATGCCCACCAGGGGGCGATGCTCTGCCCATCCAGGGCGTCACTCTGCTGTGACCAGAACCACTCTAGTGCCTGAGACAGAGGCCATGCAGCCATCCCCAGCACCCGGGCCATCTTTGTTCCAATGGAGCCTTGGCTGTGGGAGGGGAAGAGAGAGACAGAGAGGAAGGAGAGGGGGGAGGGGGGAGAAGCAGATGGGCGCTTCTCCTGTGTGCCCTGGATGGGAATCAAACCCGGGACTTCCACACACCAGGCTGACAGTTTACCACTGAGCCAACCGGCCAGGGCCTTTTTCTTAAAGTGTGACTGTAGTGCTATGAACTTCCCTCTCAGTACTGCTTTTGTTGTGTTCTATAAATTTTGAGTTGTTGTATGCTCATTATCATTCATTCTAGGAATTTTTTTATTTCTTCTTTGACCTCATTCTTAATCCATTTATTATTTAATAACCTGCTATTTAGTTTCCATGTATTTGAGAATTTTTGAGCTTTTCTGTTGTGGTTGATTTCTAGTTTTATGCCATTGTGATCAGAGAAAATGCTTGATATGATTTCAATCTTCTTAAATTTGTTGAGACCACTTTTGTGTCCTAACATGTGGTCTATTCTAGAGAATGTACCATGAGAACTTGAAAAGAATGTATACTCTGCTGCTTTAGGGTGAAAGGTTCTGAAGATGTCTATTAAATTGAGTTCATCTAGTGTGTCCTTTAAGTCTGCTGTTTCTTTGTTAATTTTCCATCTTGAGGATCTATCTAGTGATGTTAGTGGAGTATTAAAATCCTCTACTATTATAGTATTGCTGTTGATCTTGCCCTTTATATCCATCAAAGTCTCCTTTATATATTTAGGTGCTCCTCTATTAAGTGCATAGATATTTATAATAGTTATAACTTCCTGTTCGATTGTTCCCTTTATCATTATGTAGTGGCCTTCTTTATCTCTTACTATATTCTTTGTTTTAAAGTCCATTTTGTCTGATATAAGTATTGCTACCCCAGCTTTTCTTTTTCATTTCCATTTGCATGAAATGTTTTTTTCCATCCTTTTTTCAGTCTATATGTATCTTTTGTTTTAAGGTATGTCTCTTGTAGACAGCATATGTACAGGTCCTGTTTTCTTATCCATGCAGCTACCCTATGTCTTTTGATTGGATCATTTAATCCATTTACATTTAAGGTTATTATTGATATGTAGTTGTTTATTGCTATTTTATTTTTTAAAGCTGTATTCCTCTTTTCCTATATTCTTTTCCCACTTTGATCTGTTTACACCATGCCCCTTAACATTTCCTGCAGCATTGGTTTGGTTGTAATGAATTCCTTGAGTTTTTTTTTTTTTTGTCTGGGAAGTTTTTTATTTCTCCTTCAATTTTTAATGATAGCCTTGCTGGATAAAGTAGTCTTGGTTGTAGGTTCCTGTTCTGAATTACTTTGAATATTTCTTGCCATTCCCTTCTGGCCTCAGGTGTTTCTTTGAGAAGTCTGATGTCATCTTTATGGGGGCTCCTTTGTAGGTGATAGCCTTTTTTTCTTTTGCAGCTTTTAGTATTTTCTCTTTATCACTTAGTTTTAGTATTTTAATTATGATGTGTCTTGGTGTAGGTTTCTTTGGGTTTCTATTTAATGGAGTCCTCTGTGCTTCTTGTAATTGTGAGAGTTTCTCCTGCATTAATTTAGGGAAATTTTCAGCTATGATATGATTGAACAAAGTCTCTATCCCTTGTTCTTTCTCTTCTTCTTCAGGAACCCCTATAATGCAGATGTTATTTCTCTTTATGTTGTCACAGAGCTCTCTAAGAGTTTCCTCAGACTTTTTGAGTCTCTTTTTTTTTTCTTCTCTGCTTTTATGCCTTCATTCCAGTTGTCCTCCAACTCGCTGATTCGATCCTCAGCTCTATCTATCCTGTTTTTAATTCCTTCCATTGTGGTCTTCACTTCTGATATTGTATTTGTCATCTCTGACTAATTCTTTTTTAATATTTCAATATCCTTTTTTATACTTGTTATTTCTTTATTTAGGTGTTTGTAATCACCATCCATTGTTGTTCTAAGATCCTTAAGCATCCTTACAATCATTATTTTGAACTCCACATCTGGAAGTTTGGTTATTTCCATATCACTCAGTTCATTTCCTGAAGGTTTCTCTTGTGGTTTCATTTGGATTGCACTTCTCTGTCTTCTCATATCTATGTATTTGGGTGTTTTCTTTGTAGAGCTGGTTGAGTCTAGACTTGGTGTTGTCTGCCTCCAGTTTTCAATTCTGTTATTTCTAGGTCTTCTTGGGTTGGCTTCAGCTATTATTTGTAATCCACTTTCAGATTTGGGCTGCTTTGAAATCTTGATTTGTTTGTTTTCTTAACAGGTGACTGTCTTGTTTGCTGATCTCAGCAGGGGGCTCATTTGAAACTGTATCCAGGAATGCCATGGGTGTAACCTGAGCTCTGCCAGTTAATCTCTCTGGGGGCGGGTTGCTTTCTCAGCTTCAGTAAGGGGAGGTATATCTCAGTTCTCCATGTAGATCTGAGTTACTGCCCGTCCTCCTCCCTTCTTGTTTTCAGCTGTGTCTTGTTGTGTTGATTGGAGCTGGAGAGTTGTCTGGAGATCTGTGACCTGGAAGCAGTTTGTATTCTCTTTTGTGGAAGGATCAGCCCCTCCCCCAGCTATGGCCACCTCCAGCACTGAATGAGTTGCTTTTCAGGTCATCTCCTGCATTTCTCTGCCCCTCACCGTCTGTCTCTCTCTCTCCCCTTTCTTTTTGGAAGACAAGCTGGCCCTTTCAACACCCCTCTTTTTCTGGTCACCAGGCAAGTGGTTGTGAGCAGTATTTACTGCTCTTTTTCTTGGAGTGAGATCCCATCTGGGCTCTCAGCCTCACCCCACTCCTCTGTTCCTATAAACATGGGAGATTCAGGCGCTCTCTAGAAGGTTTATTGTGGCTTCTTCTTTGCTCCTTGGTTTTTGAGAGCTGTTCTTGTAGTCCAGATTTGGTTTTTCATGCTGATTGTTCATAAATTAGTTTATAATCCAGTTTGGTGATGTGAGCTGGGAGTCTGTGTGTCTGCCTACTCTGCTGCCATCTTCAGGTCTCTGTCTTCATTTTTGATAGATACTTTCATTTGGTATAAAATTCTAAATTATTTGTAGGTTTGTGTTATCTTATTTTGTATTGCTTGTTTGTTTTTGTAAACACACTGAAGAGATCATTCTACCACTCTTTGGCTTGCCCTGTTACTATTGAAAAAGCTGATATCAGTTATTCTGGTCCTTTAAAGATCGAGATGGATTGTTATACTAATGGCTCCCAAAAAAATCACAGGTCCTGGTATCCCTGCCAGATGGAGATAGTCCCCCCACTGTTTCAATTCGAGTAAAGCCCAGTTTCTAGCCAACACACTTGAATAGTCTAATAAGTAAGCCCAGGTGAGATGAGTACAAGAATCTTTTGGCAAATCTGGAGAACCATAAAAGCAACAACAAAATAATAATATTGTATATCATTGTTGTTTTAAGTCACTAAATTTTGGGATGTTTAGTTATACAGCAACCTATAACTTAAACAAAAACTGGGTCCTAGAAGTGGATTGTTGCCATCACAAAAACCCAAAATGTTTGTCATTGGCTTTGGAACTGGGCAGTGAGTGGAGGCTAAAAACCTGGCCAGGGAACTATCGATTAAGCTTGAAGGTGTGACAAACAATTTATTAGTGAAGGCTAGGCAGACAGAGAAAAATTTTTTATTGGAAGCTGTTAAGAGGTAATCATTGTTTTTTTTATCATGAAACACTGGCAAAATTGTTGCCTGCAGTAACTTGAAAAAGGAAAAGAAATGTATGTATCCAAATAAACTGGTAGCTTTGGCTAAGATGTTCACATGGAATGTTAAGTAACAATTGGCTTCCTTTAGCAGCATATGATAAAATATATGAAAAGAGAAATGAACTAGAAGGAACTGTTTAGTTTGCAAGTTGAATTAAAAGGAAATATAGAGTTTCCAGCACTTATTGGGTCATAAAATAAAATTGTTTCTCAGTCCCTGTAGCCAGCAAAATTTACAGAGTAAGAAATGACCTTAAGATAAAGATTAAAGCAAAGTGTAGCAGTGAACTTGTCTATTAAGACTTCAGAAAGATTAAGGCAGTACTTAATAGACTCTGCTAGGTAGACAAAAGCTTCTAAGAATATTAAGGGTGGCATCTCACAATAGCCTGATAAGCCCAAAGTAGAGAGCAGTCTGTTTTGGCCTCTCAAGACCTCATGGCTTTTGGAGCATGGAATAAATTGCATGCAGATTCACAAGAAACCTATATGTTTACTTAAGGAAATTATGCTGTCTTGGACTAAAAAGAATAGAATTATCTCAAAAAGGAAAGAAATCTCTAGGCCTCCAATTACCTATACAAAGAAGAAGGCTGAAATGCAAACATGGGCCATTTTCTATAAAAATAAGAGATGCCTGAAGGTAAAGCAAGAACACCCAGAGCTAAAGAGAACAATGCTCTAGGTCTTAATCAAGACGTATTCCCCACCTTAGGACAAAAGCAACATGACAATATTAAGGCAGCTGGATTTCAGAATTGCTATGAACCAATGGCTGATAAGTGCATTCTTTCCCTCCTTTTATTGTCGTCATTCTGATCTATCTTACCATTGTTATGTTTAGTATCCTTCTCTCAAAATTAATATGTTGAAAACTTAATGCCCAAGGTGATAGTATTAGGAAGTGGAGACTTTGGATGGTAATTGGCTTATGAGGAGGGCAGAACCCTCATGAATGGGATCAGTGTCCTTATAAGAAAGACACCAGACAGACCCCTTGGCCCTTTTGCTATGGCAAGAAGCAATCAGAAGTCTGAAGCCATAAGTGGGCCCTCACCTGACCATGCTTAGCACCTTAAGCTCCAGAACTGTGAGAAATAAATTTCTGTTATTTATAAGCCACCCAGTCTATAATATTTTGTTTTAGTAGCTAAAATGAACTAAGATGGTGTATAAGTTTTCTTTTTAGTTCACAGGTCTCTAAACCACAAGCAATTACTCCTGAATAGCTATGCTTAAGGAGCCTCTTTTGTATTCAGACTCAGTACAGATCACAAGATGACTGACTTAGAGTCTGATACTGTTATTGGATGATACTTTGAGTCTTGGGAAAATATGAGTGTATTTTCCACAGAGGAGGGAACTGAATCACAGAGACCAGAGGACAAACTGGTTAATTGCTACATTAATGGATCCAAATAAACCATACCTTCTGATATTTATCCCCTTGTATAATCCTCATCTATACTGACTATGAGCTTGGCCAGATAATTTAATTTGTACAGGGACATCAACAAATATGATGCAAGCAGAGGCCATATAAACATCTGTGTCTTGAGGTTTTTTCCCCTCTTAGTATGCTGTTATTGCCATGTGGAGAAGCCCAGCCTAGAGTGTTTGAAAGTAAAAAAGCTCATGGAGTGAGAGAGGTCAAACCTTCCCAGGCATCTGTTAAATCTTGCCCCTAATAAACCCACCAGGATTTCAGGGTGTAGCTATGTGAGTGAGCCCACACAAGACAAATACAATTGCCCTACCAAACCACAGGATTGTGAGAAATAATAAATCATTGTTATTTTAAGGGAATAAATTTTAAAGTTGCTTGTTACACAATGATTGGTAACTGATACAAGGGTAGTCTGCTCTTTTTTTCTAATTTTACTTTTAAAAATTTCCCTTACATTTGATTCTCTGCAATTTCATTATAATGTATCTAGCTAATGTACATTTTTGCTTATCTTGTTTGATGTTCATCAAATTTCTTGAATGAATAGATTTGTGCCTATAATAATTTCTAGAAAACCCTCAGTCATTATCTCTTCTCATATCACAGGTACTTCATCCTCCCTATGCTCTTCTTGCAGGATTCTGATTGGACATAAGGTAGACTTCACTCTATCCTCCATGTTTCTTCTCTCAACCTCTTTCATTTTTAACACCTCTTTGTTTCTATGCATTCTGGATAATTCTGAACTCTCATTCAGCAGTAATCTGCTATATTGAATTTGCTTTTTAATCTGTCCCATGAGTGCTTTATTTCAATTACTATTTGTTTTGTTTCTAGAATATTGAGTTTTAAAAAATATATTAGGCCTGACCAGGTGGTGGTACAGTGGATAGAGCATCTGATGGGATGTGGAGGACCCAGGTTTGAGACCCCGAGGTCGCCAGCTTGAGCGCGGGCTTATCTGGTTTGAGCAAGATTCACCAGCTTGGACCTAAGGTTGCTGGCTTGAGCAAGGGGTCACTCGGTCTGCTGTAGCCTCCCAGTCAAGGCACATATGAGAAAGCAATCAATGAACAAGTAAGGAACCACAACGAAGAATTGATGTTTCTCATCTCTGTCCCTATCTGTCCCTCTCTCTGACTCTGTCTCTGCCACACACACACACACACACACACACACACACACACACACACAGAAATATATATATATTAAATTTTTATATATTTTCCGCTTATTCTAATATCCATCTTCTTTTTTCTTTAAATATAATAAGCAAAGATTTTATCAAAAAGGTGAGTAATGATTCCAATATCTAAAGGCTTTGCTGTCTACTTGCATTCGTTTTCCTTGAGAAATTATTAATGGGAATTTTCATTAGAATTTTTAATTGTAATAAACTATACCATAATTTTTACCATCTTAATTATTTGTGAGTGTGCAATTCAGTGACATTAAAATCACTCATAGTGTTGTGCAGCCATCACCATTGTCTATACAAATTTTTCACAGTTCCGAGCATAAACTTTATACTCATTAAACAGTAACTTCCCCTTTCCAAGCACCTGGTAAGTCCCATTATAATTTCTGTTCATATGTTGTTGTGGCAACAATGAACTACCCAGAGACCAGATGACATGCTCCGAGGGGCCTAGGGGAGGCATCAGCAGACCGAAGGACTGAAGTCCTGTCCCCAGCCTTACTCAGATATTTGTTAGATAACTCAAGGAAGCAGGCAGCAGAAGTTTTCAGGAGGTGAAGTCAAGTACAAGGAACATGCTGACTCCTAATCTTTGTTCTAAAAGCCTATACAATTCTGTTATTAAATCTTATCCTACTGTTTGCTGTTTCTAGTACAGGGTCAGAAAGGCTCTGGACTCTAATTTGCTCAGGGCTTTAGCCCTAGGGTGCCTTGCTGTCTCTAAGTGTTTTCTCTTCTTTTTGTGGCAGAGACAGAGAGAGTCAGAGAGAGGGACAGATAGACAGGAAGAGAGAGAGATGTGAAACATCAATTCTTCGTTGCGACACCTTAGTTGTTCATTAATTTCTCATATGTGCCTTGACCCCGAGGCTACAGCAGACTGAGTAACCCCTTTGCTCAAGCCAGCGACTTTGAGTCCAAGCTGGTGAGCTGTGCTCAAACCAAATAAGCCCACGCTCAAGCTGGCAACCTCAGGATCTTGAACCTGGGTCCTCCGCATCCCAGTCCGATGCTCTATCCACTGCACCACTGCCTGGTCAGGCTCTAAGTGTTTTCTTAACACATTGTTGACTAGCAATTTTACACAGAAGTTATCTCATGTCACCAGCTATTTTTTCATAATTGAGTATGAAAATAATCTAAATAAACTTCAGTATACTTTATTTATACATAATGAATTTAAATGAAACTTTGTACATATCTGCTACATATATTTTATACATATTATATATTTCATTAATTTTTTCTGTATAGCAATCACCTACATATAATTGTATGCAACATGTTTTGCAAATATATCTGGTTTCGCTTCACTTTCATTTTGAAACACACACTTTATACATTCTAGTTGGATTGAACACGACAAAGAAAGATTTTACGTATGTTCAAACTAGGAGTGATTAGAAGATAGTCCAAGTTTAGAAAGCCCAACACTGTGATTGTTTTTGTTTACTGTACCTTTGATTTTGCTGTCTCACGCCTGGAGGAGTGGGAAGAAAAGGAATCTGCATGAGAATATAGAACGGTGTGCTGTTTATCAAACTTTGACCCTCAGGGCGAAGAGTCACAAATACAATAATCCTATATTTCCCTGAGTTTCAAAAATTGAAATAGCTAATGCAAGTGTAAACATGAGTTAACTCGTGAGCAGTCAACAATGTGTTAACTCTGCATGTCTTCATAGCATATTCCTACAAATCCCCCTTTTTATTTTAGAGGCAATTAACAGAATAAGAGGGTTAGGTGGTTGTGGTGGAAGATGAAAGGCAAGCATAGAGAGAAACAGGTATTTAGGGGTCACAGGCATGCTTGTATTTTTCAAAAGTTCTTTAGCATGCCTGGATATATGTTTCAAAATGTCCCAGGTGATATCAGGTACTTCCTGAGTGCTTGGGAGTGAGTTAGGTGTCCTTCTCTTTTTAGGGTTCATTTCCAGAGGTTGATTCATTATCAGCTTCTGTATCTCTGGAAGCAGGTTGCTTTCTAGGGGCTGATGACAACTCATGATAAAGCTTCACATTCCTCGCTGGTGTTCAAAGAAGACCTGTTGATGACAAAATTGGAACATATCCTTGACCCCAAGTTAGTAATTTGACTGGACTCTGCCACTCAGGACCAGCTAATTTATCCTGGTACAACACGAGAGGCTTAGGTCACTGCTTGGCTGGTATAAAATGCCCCTTAGCTGCAGTAAGTCCAGATGAGGAAATTTTTAAAAAATTAAAAGTAAAAAGAGCCTTATACAATTAATTGTTCTTGTGGGGTGAGTCTCTCTTCCTGACTCCCCCTTTTTTGTTTGTGTAGTTGGGACTTATGAAGGCTGTTGGCTCTTTCTGTAAAACCTGTAAGTTTGGGTAAATTTTTTAAGCTCCTGAGGTCCCTAAGAATGTCCTAATGTTCCCTTTCATTTCCTTTCAGAACAATCCTTTTTCTAAAGTCCTTCCTTTTTTCTCCTTACCTCACTTTTGTCTACTTTCTCAGTTCCTTCTCTTTCTGTTTCTCTGCACAAACCTTCTACAATCTGCACATTCTGTAACTTACATAAACTTTCTTATCTACTCAGAAGTGACCAGCTTTAAGAACTTATTTACTTTCTTCCTTTTCTTTTCAAAAGTACCTCCATACTTTATACCTTTTATCATTAAAACCATACAATTTTTTTCCCAATTAATCAGATTTCTTAACTTCTAAAAACCTTAACTTTCAGTGAGGACTATGTTAGTAATTAGCAATTTTAGATTGATATTTTTATGAACATATTTTATGATCTTTAGAAACAGGTTCTTTCATTGGCAAAGAAACTTTTATTTTAGAAGATATAACAGAGACAACAGGAACCTTTTGTAAATCTAGGGAAAACAAAAATTTTTTGTTAAGAACTTCAAAAGACATTAATTAAATTTAAACTAGTAGTAATATCAAATGCTTTTCTAGACCACCTGGTTAAAAAATATTTGGCATAACTTTATATTTTACAGTATTATTAATAATTGCAGGAAAGCAAGACTCTATTTGTCCTTGGTTGCCTTCAGGATAACTGAAGAAAAGGGAGGTGATGGCCTATTGAGCCACTTGGATTTTAAAAGTGTCCCCTTTTTCTTTGTCTTTACACTGAGGTTCCGGCATGACCCTTGCCATTTTTATAGCCTGCCTTAAATTTAAAGGCACCCTGGACCCAAACCTAACATTTCAATCTTTTGTTGTTTAAAGAAAAGGGGCAAAGGTCTCTTCTTCTGTTCTACTTCCTGCTGGTTAGGGTTGGTGAAATATCTAAGGGAAGGGGCTGGGCTGAGGTTTGGGCTAGGTGGTGAGAACAGTTTTAATAAGCCCTTTCCAATCCCAAGGGGTCAATTCATATCCCATCCTGATTGCATAAACCATTGCCTTGGTAAAAGTGCTTTCCCAATCTTCTAAGTCTAAACTTCCCTCATTTGGATACCAAGGGCATTGCTGTGGGATAGTGAGCAAAAGGGTAATTAAATTCTGATCTGACACCCTGCTGCTCAGAAGAGTCCTCAGGGCTGTAAGGTGAGACTCCACTGCCTAGGCAGGGAAGGGGAATTCCCCATGATGAAGGAGAGATGAAGGGAAAGGGAAATCCCCTGGCCTGATCCCTAAGAGTGACCTCGTTTTAAGCATTCAGAGGCTATTCCTTTGCTGCTTGTGTCCCTCACCAAACAGGATGAGCGGATGTCCTTTTCCTTTGCCAGGCTGTGGGAGGTCATTTCTTCTGGTTCCTCACGTGGGGCACCATTTGTTGCTGCAATAATGAACTCCTCGGAGTAGCAAACCTGTTTTGGGGTTCCTGTATCGCACACAGGGCACCACTTGTCGCAGCAAAAATGAACTACCCAGAGACCAGATGACATGGTCCGAGGGGCCAAGAGGAGGCAACAGCTATGGTCAGCAGACCAAAGGACTAAAACCCTGTCCGCAGCCTTATTCAGATATTTTTTAGCCAGTACAAATAGCTCAAGGAAGTAGACAGCAGAAGTTTTCAGGGGGTGAAGTTAAGTGCAAGGAATGTGCTGACTTCTAATCTCTATTCTGAAAGCCTAAACAATTCTGTTACTGAATCTTATTCTGCTGTTTTGCTATTTCCAGTACAGGATCAGAGAGGCCCCTGGACTCTTGTCTGCTCAGGGTTTTCGCCCTAGGGTGCCTCACTGTCTCTAATTGTTTTCCTAACTCTGTATGTCTTTATAACATATTCTAACACTATAGATTGCCCCATTCTAGGTACCTCATCTAGATGGAATTATATATCTGCCCTTCTGTGTCTGAATTACTGCAAAAACTTTATAGTTTTCAAAAAACATTGTTGTTTTCAAGGCACGTCCATGTTGTAACTTCTATTGTGGGAATTTGTTGATGTCAAACATGAAGGTATATTTTCCTGAGAAAATCTGTGTTTTCTTCAGCCTGGTACCTAGAAGCAAAACTACTGTGAGATCACTTTAAATTAGATTCACTATTCTAGGATCTTGAACCACTGTGGTAACATGAATTTGAGCTTCATATATTCAGAGGGACCTGAAGGCTGGGTACAACTCAGAGGTGGCTTTGTTCCCTCTGCTCTAGTCTTTCCCCACATAACTTTTCTTTCTGTCCCCTGAGGTGAAAAGGGGCAGGTTTACTTAACCCTATGGTTATAGCACTTTGGGGTCCCATTTTTATGAAGGATGTATTTGTCTGCTAGGGTCACCATAAGAAAGTACCACAAAATGGTGGGGCTTAAAAAATAGAAATTTATTTTTTCACAGTTCTGGAGGCTAGAAACCCAAGATCAAGGTGCCAGTAGGGTTGGTTTCCCCTGAGGCCTCTCTTTTTGGTCTGCAGAGGGCTACCTTCCTGCTGTCTCTTCACAAGATCTTCTCCCTGTGTGTGCAGGCTCCTCATATCTCTTTGTGCATCCTAATCTCTTTTTCATAAAATAAGACTAGTCATATTAGATTAAGCCACACCCCAAGAGCTTCATTTTAATTTAATTATCTCTTAAAAGGTCCTATCTCCAAATACAGTCACATTCTGAAGTACTAGGAATTAGGGCTTCAATATATGAATTTTGAGGGGATAGAATTCAGCCTATAACATGCTGAATTCTATCCCCTCCTAGAAGACTCCCCACTTCAGGGGAACCTACCTTTGGTGTCTTTCCTTTACATCAGGAAACTGTTAAAACTTAAGCCTGCATTCACCTGGCTCAACAAATGCACACAGGACACAAGAAGTTTAAATGATTGGGTTTCCATTTTAATTTAGATTTGAACCTGTTAATCTGTTATTATCTTGTCAACTTTTTCATGCTTTAATAACCTAGCCTGGGCATAGTATCTGTATCATAAAATATATTCTACTGAACAAGTATATAGCCAACACAAGAGTACCTTCCATCTCATAAAAGAATTTTCCCACCATATTTGTATTTTGTCATTATTTTAATTTTCAACATACAGATGTTTGATTATTAAGTGTAGCAGAGCCTCCAGCACTGAGCACAGAGTCAGTTTCAAAGTGAAATTTCACAAATATTTGTCTAATAAATGAATAAATGCTGTTTGTTCTGCTACTCTTTTCCATTGTGAACTTTCCTATTTGTAGGCTTCAAAATTCAAAAAATGTATTCCTATCATTCATACATTAAATGCAAAAGGTACTCTGGAGTAGAAAAATCAGTCAGTATTTTAAAAATAAATGGTAGCATAAATATAGGTGAAATTAATACAGACCTTAACTTTATTTAGTCAGCCTGACTACACACCAGGCCTCTGAAGATACTCTATGGCTAAAGACCTCATTGAGTGTGATTAACACCTTGGATTATGCTTTCCTGTACTCCTAAAGTCAGTTAATCGTATTGGGAGATGTGCTTGCATACCACCAAGGACATTACACCTATTTGCTTACTCAGAATCTTTTTCCAAGGGCCTTCAGAAACACCAAACCAGTCTTAGGCCCTAACTTGGCAAAGTAATTCACTTCTCAAGAGTCCTAACTCAGCCTCCTTTCAGTCCCCATAATGCCTTCTACTCTTCCCATTCTTAATGCCTACAGAGCAAGGGGAACAGTAAATCTCCATTTTAGTGACATGACCAGTGCTCACAGTATGAGCTTCCTTACTTCCAAAAGTCCCAGGAGCACGTCCCCAGTCGGTGAGGTCTCCTATTTATACCAGTGACCTTCCCGTATTCAGAGCTTGAACAGCTGCACAATATATATAACGGAATGAAAAGTAACCTGACACATTTCAAAGAGAAAACTGGAAAGAGATATGTAGCCAGCGTTTTTTCCAGCTCTAAACAACTATGCTTTTTTGAGTCTATATCATAAAAATAACAAAAGAATCAGCATAGGGTAGGACAGAGGGGCCTGTTTTAGGCCAAATTATTTTGACTTCCTAAAGAAAAACCTGAAATAGAGAAGGAAATGTTTTTTAAAAATAGGTTACTGATAAAGACTTTTAATGAGTGGCATAATTATTTTCTTTCTGAATTCAAAACAGTACATTTAAAAGGAATTAATCATTCAACTTAATATATTTTAAAATAATTATACATTTATTTTTGGTACCCTTGAGATTCCAGATTATAGGTGTGTGATTTTATATCTCCAGGGTTTATTTAACACAGTGCCACACTTATGATAGTCTCTTAATTCATGTGTTATAGTTAATAAATTGTGACAATCTTAAGAGTCAGGATATGCATGTGTTTTGATACATATCTGTAATTATAAGGAATTGTTCACATTTATGGAGTAACCACTGCGTATACCACAATACTCAAGGGATTCAGACCTTTGATGGCATACCACCCATGGTCAAAAGTAGAGAAAAAATACTGGAGTTTGCGTAAAATATTATAAATCATAATTTTAAAGTCGAATTAAATAAACTCTTTTGTACATCAACAAAAAAGCCCCCTGTCTATTCAGTTACAGATGAAGCTCACCTCTGGCCTACAGAGCTAGACAACCAAGGTCAAAGGCAAGGACCTCTTTGATTACCTGTGACTACATCCCTCCCCTCTCCCTACTCACCCTCTCTTCCCCATTGTGCATCACCACTAATCTGGAAGCAAGTATAAACTGCTTGCTCAGATTGCTACAATTGCTACATGAGGTTCTGGAAGACAAGTCCTACACTTGTATTAGCCTTGTCTCTGAAACACATCCCCTGTTTCTAATAGTGTAGCAGGAAAAGAGTAATGTTGTTTTGCCATTATTAAACTATCAGTGCTGCTCAGTAGAAAACAAAGAGAATACAAACAGATGAGTATGTTCAAATAATTTTGAAATACAAGAAGAACATAGGGACTTATTTCTTTCTATCATACCCCACCAAGTTTTACCCAATAGCCAATTCCTGGGATATAAAGTTAGTTTTTCTTCCCTTTTTTCAGAGAAGGTATATTTTGAATGGGAGAATAGGAAAGTCATTTTTTTTTTACCAATATGAAGTGAAATCTTGTTCCCAGAATTTGGATAAGCACCAAGGTGGAAGTATGGGGAAGGAACACAGATTTCTTTGTCTGTAAAATTCAGGCTAAGGTTCTAGATAGGCTTTAAATTCCCTTGCTGTTCTAGAATTCTAAAATTCTGTGATTTGAATGAAGAAAGCTGGTAAGGAAGAAAGGCAGGTGAGCAAAACGTTTGGAGCTGTCTTCAGAGATTACTGTCATGTGGTACAAGGCTGACCCGGTGGTACTCAGACCTCAAGAAAAGCTATTTGTTGGGTGAGAAAGGCACTGAAAGAATAAACCTTACTATGGAAGTTAGGGGGAGCAAACAGAGACTGAAATATGACTGGTCAGACAATGCAAAGTTGACATCTACAACCACAAATCAATGAATCCCAAATGGCAGATGAAGAATAAGTAATCCAAGAACTGAATTTTTACAGGGCAAGGTGGCAGGAGGAAAGCTGGCTGGGACTTAAGCAGATTTAAAAAGATAGAAATTGCTTAGAATTGGCTTCAAGGTAGACCTCCAAGAAGAGGAAAAGTCCAGTTTTCACAAAATAGGCATGAGTAAAGTTGGGTAAAGAGCACATGGTAGTCTATTGTGGTGGACTAATCAAGGATGCAAGTATGATACTTCTTCCACCAAGAAAAGGACCCAATATCCTGTACCCTTGAATCTGGGAAGGGTTTTAGATTTATTTGATCAATAGACTATAAAGGAAAGAATTCTCTGTTAGTTTCTTGGCCAAGTCTTTTAGTAACTGGCAGCTTCTACTTCCTGTCTCTTGGGATACTCTTGGGAATCATCTGCCCTGTTTTGAGGAAGCCTAGGCAATCCTATAAAGAGATCTGCATGTAAAGGAACAAGGTCCCCACCAACAATCCCAGCACAAACTTGACAGCCATGTGAGTAAACCAGCATGGAAATGAGTGAGCCATCTTGGAATTGGTCCTCTAGCCCCAATTAAGCTGCCCCAGCTTATGACAGGTGGAGCTGAGACTAGCTGTCTTAATTGAGTATTGCCTGAATTATAGATTTATGAGTGTAATACATGGTTGTTGTTTTAGACATCTGAATTTTGGAGTGATTTGATATGTAGCAACAGAGGACTAGAATATTTATTATATTATTATCTATTTTTATGTGTGTATGAAAATTTCTATATTAAAAAAATAGTTTAAATGGATACAAGGACAAAGCAGAATGGTGTGACTTGGAATTTGAAATTTAGCAGGGTTGGGTTTCTCAAAGAGTAGTTTGTAAACAATTTGTATTGGCATTCCCCTGGGGTGTTTGTAAAATTTATCCTGCCTCAAACCCAAGGAGTCAGAAACATTCAGAAAAGAAAAGGAATATGTATTTTTCACAGGCACTGCCAGGGAATTCTGTTATTCCTTAAAGTCGGAGAGACACTGGGTTACAGCAGTGTTGCTCAACCTTGGCTTCATATACTAATCAGCCAGTGCACCATACAAAATACTTGTGTCTGAGTCCCACCCCTGAATTACTGACTTAAACCGTCTGAGGTGCATCTGGGCACTGGCATTTGTGGAAGCTCTCCAGATGATTCCAAATATGCAGCCAGGGTTAAGAATGATTGAGCAAAAGTCTTCGGATTTGAGAGTATGCAACATTTGAGCTGCAAGGAAGTCATCTGGTTCAAGATGTGTGAGGAAGCCTGACCAGGCAGTGGCGCAGTGGATAGAACATTGGACTGGGACCAGAGGACCCAGGTTTGAGACCCTGAGGTTGCCAGCTTGAGCACAGACTCATCTGGTTTGAACAAGGCTCACCAGCTTGAGCCCAAGGTCACTGGCTTGAGCAAGGGGTCACTTGCTCTGTTGTAGCACCCTGGTCAAGGCACACGTGAGAAAACAATCAATGAACAACTAAGGTGTTGCAACAAAGAATTGATGCTTCTCATCTCTCTTCCTGTCTGTCTGTCCCTCTCTCTGTCTCTTTCTGTCTCTGTCACAAAAAAAAAAACGTGTGGGGAAGAGTGCTAACAGAGGTTGGGAGACAGAGTATCCTGGAGAAGACCATCTAGGAAGATGGATAATTTCAAGAGAATAACAGAAATTTTTTTGTGAGATTATGTGACAAGAACTAAATTCACCAATATAGGGTGGAAACTGGGAGAATGTCAAAAGAAAACTCTGTTTCTATAATTTTGAAGTAATAGAAAATGAAGGTCCCTAAGAATAAATTAAGGATTATTTCTTCATGATTTAGTAGAAAATAGATGTTTTTCTGCTGAGAAAAATTCTGATTTTAATTTCCTTTTCATAGTAGTATCTATCCCCACTTTAAAGTTTTTATTTCTCTCTTGGTATTTCAAGAGAGCTGCTGAGCATGACAACATTTGAGCTTCTGATTTTTAGTGGCATGGTGAGTTATTTTTAAAAAATGGGACTGTGGGGAGTGTTGGTAAGTACCAGGAAGAGGTGATAAATACCAGGGGTATGCAAGATGCTTTGATGCTTCACAAGGTAGGCAAAAGTGCGAAAGTGATGGGGCACAAATTACTAATGCATGAGTATTCATAGCTTTTCTCTTTTTCCCACAAAGAAAATCTTGTATTTTCCACTTAATTTCAACTCTCTTACCCCCTGCCCAGCCCTGCCACATGAAAGGGAATCTAGATGGAGAAGGTGGGAAGAGGAAGAGACAGCCACCAGAAAACTGTACTGGCTGTTTACTGAGAGAGTTTTAGTCTGGACCATCTTTGAGGTATGGGAGAATCAGATGGAAGAAAACTAAGGGTTGCTGGGGATTATGAAAAGAGTCTCTTTGGGTATTCTCTGAGACCCAAATAAAGATGGAGTTGCTTTTACATACTGCCACTTACCGTATTTCCCCATGGGTAAGACGTACACTTTTTCACAAAATTTGGGCTCTAAAAACTGGGTGCATCTTATGCAGTGGTTGTAGTTTTTTACTTGCATTTCCTGCTTTTTTGCACTTGTTGAGGAGTTGTATGAATTTTACGATGAATAAAACTTGAGTTCAATAACTTTATGTAATACATTTTTTTTTCAAATTTCGGACCCCAAAATTAACATGCATCTTATACATGGGGGAATACGGTACTCATTGACCACACCACCACTATGAGACTGGTCCCAGATATGCAGGTGTGGCATAATTCTGAACCTGGATTCAGAAGTGGCCTTGCTACCACAGGGACTCTCTGCTCTCCTTGTAAATTAGATGGCAAAGTTCCTGGGCCAACTTTCCACCTTCTCAATATTTACATACACTTTTGTTACTCAGCTGCCAATAGTTACCATATATTTTTGACTAGTCATTTTTTTCAGTATTATGAGAGGAAAACAAAACGTGTTCTTATAACTCTATTCACACAGACTCTTAAATCCAAAATACTGTCTTTATAATTGTATGAGAGAAGCAAGAAAAAATTTTTTCCTGGTTAGTAATAACACAGACTACTAGTTAGTTATCCTGTATAAACCTCATCTCTCACGAGGAAAAACTACTTTTTTATTTGCTTCAACATAACCAGACTAGAGTGTTAGTGGAAAATGGTGCTAAATAGAGCTCTTGGGAACAGAGATGGTTAATAGCTCTCAAATACTGGTGGGTTCCCCCTCAATCCCCCATCTCCTTGCAGTTGGGTTGGGAGCCACATGACTAGATCTAGACAGTGAAGCTCGAATAGCAGCAATGCTGGTGCATTCTGCAGCCACTGTGCTGCCTCCATTCCTCTGCTCCCTTTCTACAGTAACCTGGAAGGTGTACGATGCAGATGGCGCAGCTGTAACTCAGAAGCAACCCAGACGTGGAAGTTACTGCTTGGATGAGAGCAGCCAAGGGATGTCTACATCAGGTTGTGACATGAACAAAGGTACACCTTTGTGACATTAAGCCACTGAAAATTAGAGTTTTATTTAATACAGAAGCACAACCTTGCTTTACCCTGATTAACATGGTCCCCAAAGGAAATGAGCCAGAGATGCCGCTGTCTTTTTTTACTGAAAAACTGTGTAGAGAGAGAAAAGACTATGGTTACTACTCTAAAAATCAGCTCATAAAAGCTACCTGCCCATTTAGTTGGTGTCAGCTGCAAAGACAGGTAACATAAAGATGTCATGGAGCAAGTTAATTTTGTATCTATTTGCCCAGATTCTGAGGTCCCCACTGATATGCTGACTAATGCCTTTTGTGACCAACATTTCAGTCAACCTTATTGTTCTTACCTGGAGTTGAGCCTGGACAGAATTTCATACTGACTTTGAAAAAGATATGGCAATGCCTTTAGATGAAGCCACTTTCTATAAAACTAAGCTGCTTTCATTTCCCAAACATCTTTGGTCAAGGCCAGCTGATGCAAAGAAAACCTGGCCTCTTGGCTCCAAGTTCCCAGAACTTTAGAATAGTGCTATAGGATCTAGCACAAAGGAATATTAAGACAAAAGAGTATTTCTATATTTACATAAATAATAACCAATGGCAATTTTTTTTTAATTGAAGCTGGAAACGGGGAGAGACAGTCAGACAGACTCCCGCATGCGCCCGTCGGGGATCCACCCGGCACGCCCACCAGGGGTGAGGCTCTGCCCACCAGGGGGCGATGCTCTGCCCCTCTGGGGGCGTCGCTCTGCCGCGACCAGAGCCACTCTAGCGCCTGGGGCAGAGGCCAAGGAGCCATCCCCAGCGCCCGGGCCATCTTTGCTCCAATGGAGCCTCCGCTGCGGGAGGGGAAGAGAGAGAGAGGAAGGAGGGGGGGCGGAGAAGCAAATGGGCGCCTCTCCTATGTGCCCTGGCCGGAATTGAACCCGGGTCCCCCGCACGCCAGGCCGACGCTCCACCACCGAGCCAACCGGCCAGGGCCCAAATCAAAACAAAGTGAAATCTCAAAATCAACCCTTTCTTTTTAAATTAAAACTAAGACGTTTTCTTAAAGACCCGATGAGATAATATTTTTGAAGCCTCAATTGGATAATGGACTTGAAAATGCTTCAGACACTGTTGTTTTTCGCTACTATTCACAGAAATACTTCCTGGCTTCATTATAGAAAAATGGAGAATACACATCTTATTTTTAAAAGACCGTTTAACCCCAGTAACAATTTAAAATGATTGTCATGTGACCAGCTGCCTCACAGGTGCCTTTGTCTTTATCTGATAAAGCTGGGAATGCCCCTCACAGCCTATCTCTGTTTCAATAGAGTACAGTCTGGTTATTATGTGAGTTTTATTTTTTTTAAGCACCAAAACCCAGCATTTAGCCTGTAGGTTTCTTTATTACCATCTAAGGAGTCCTGGCAGACTGGAGCCATTTTTCCTTCTGACAGACCTTTAAATGATTCTTCATGCTTTTGTCACATAATTAAAATTAAATTACTTCAGCTCCCTGCCGGCTGGCCTGAGTGGGGGCCCTTGTAAAGCCTCCAGCTGGCCCAGGGGCCTTTGAAAAGAGGAATACGGTCCAAACACACTCAGCCGCAGCATTGCCCCACCCCCAGCTTGGAAGCCATTGTGCTCCTTGCCAGTTAGACAAGATTTACCCCGAGTTTATCAATGGCTGCCTATTTCCTAAGTGCCGGACTTTCCATTCTAAAGACTGGGAGTCAGAGACGCTCGTTTCTAAGGAGCGGAAGCTGTGCCAGTCTCATTTTTCAGCACCTAGAGAGAGCTCACCTCTGAGGGCCCACCCAGGCAGTCAGCTAAAATGGGGGACAGCGGGAAGAGGAGGCAGCTGAGCACGCACATCATCATGCATGTTTGCTTCCAGATGCCCGTTGGGTTTCTCAGCCAAGGTTCAATGCAGAATCTCTTCTCTCTTCACTGCGCCTGCCCCTTTAAGCCTCCCTACCCTCTGCCTCCAGGATACCCCTGGCTGACTCCCTGTCAGCTCCTGCAGGTCTCCTCACTGTGGATAACACCAAGCAGCTCTTCACAACACACTGACTCCTGCTGAATTTTTTACTTCCGCCTCTTCTTGCTTCTTCTCAATGTCCCTAAAAAATGTACAGGCAGGACAAGTAAAGTCCAGCGTTACTATGCGTTGAGGAATCTCAGCTTTCAGGGCTAAAAGAACAGCTTTTCTTGGTCACACTTGGCACTTTCTCCAGCCAAACGCCTCCTTTGTAGCCTTTCCCTGGGCTGTTCCGTCAGTCCATCTCTCTGCCTGCCTGTCTGCCAGCATTCTCTCTCTCTATTTTATGGTGCAGCAGCGAAAAGAATTAGATCCGGTGTGGGCTAGACTCCTGCGTTAGAAACTCATTAGGGCTGTGACTTAGAGTAAGGGTCTTAACTTTTCTGAACTTTATTTTCTTACCTAAAATTAGAGCCAATACCCATTTCAAATGGCTGAAGGGACAATTAGGAATGATAAAGTTAACGCCTGGCCGAGAGTGAATTCTTTAACCTGGCTTCTCAGAGTAGAGAAATTGCACTCATGCTTAGTTAGTAAATACTGCCTCCCCTCTCTCTGTATAAGGGAGTTACTTTCCCTAGTCTTTTTAGTACTATAGCCTTGACTGCTCTACAATATGGTGAATCTCCTCTAATTCTCTAAAAAAGGTAGACATCACATTTTCCACCTGAAGCCTCGCCTACTCCTGTGTGTACATGAGGGGTGTGTGTGTGTGCATGTATGTGTATGTGCACCTAACATTTGCTGAGTATTTGCAACATGCCAGGCCTACTGAGACGCAGTAGGCATGTGTTCTCTTATATGAGGCAGCTTCCATTATACCCCATTGCACAGCGAGGGAATGTAGGCCTAGAGGTCCTAAGCTGTCTGAAGCTACAAAGTCAGCAACTGGGAGAGCTGAAACTTGAGCCCCAGCAGTCTGGTTCTGGAACCACTGGAGTACAGGACTGCCACCCCTTTCTGCCCAACAAAGAATTATCAAGGCAAAAGTGTTAATACGGCCAAAGTAAGAAAACCCGCTCCACATCTATGAACTATCTCCATTTCCTGTTTGCTCCCCCAGAGAGGGAGGGGATGGGAAAACCAAGTGCTTTTCTTTCCTGTGCTACTTACTGTCTTGCACAAAGCTGTTAGTTCTGTTCCAAAGCAACCCACCCTATTGGAGGTTACGGTTATTTAAAAATAATAAATGTTGATATTTTATTCAAAACATTTAAAGAAACGTACTAAAGTGCTTAAAAATTAGAAAAGTAGTAGTGACAATATATAGCATTGAATTGATATTTAACTACACTCTGAAACAAGTCAGAACCTCTTAAAAACATTTAGGAACTAACATTGGTAGTGTCAAATGACAAACTATTAAATGCGAGTAAAGATTTGTACTAGCTATTTAGAAAATATTGCTCACTGCATTTTGATACAAATTATGATATACAGTGCGACCAGCAGGAAGGCTGCATGGTTTAAAAAGACAGAAGTATAATCCTGGCTAGGTAGCTCAGTGGTTAGAGTGTCATCCTGATACTGGTTCAGTCCCCTGCCAGCACACAGACAATGAATGCATAAATAGGTGGAATAGTGAATCGACATTTCTCTCTTCCTTCCTCTCTCTCTCACTCTCTCTCTCTAAAATCAATAAATAATAATAAAATTTTTAATAAAAATAAAAAGACAAGATTGGGTGCAACTGAGTGAAGGGTCTCAGAATCTGTGTTATTTCTTACAACTGTATGTGAATCTACAATAACCTCAAAATAAAAAGTTTAATTTTAAAAATGGAAAGACACATAAAGGATGGAAAGGAAAGGAAAGAAAAGAAGAAAAGAGAAAATATGTAGGAAATTTGTCTTTTGCTTTTTAAAATTAATTTCTATATGTAGCAAATTACTACCAGTCACATTTGCTTTTAATTCTTATTTTCAAAAGTTAGGATGTGTATGAAGTCAGTGGGAGGAATATGAACACTCCAACAACTGGCCACCTCCCCTGAGCTCGGTGGGGCACATTAAGCACAGGGTTTTAGACTCACAAAAATATCTTAATCTTAATTTCTTTTAAAGTCAGAAGAAAAAAATTGAATTAAAGTAATATTGAATAATAGTCTCATTATGTTTTTCTTGAATCTGAATAACAGTCATCTAATAATATAATAATAAATCCTGCCTAGATTATATTAATCTTTTTAGCAACATAGTCATCATATTTTACTTTTTAATAGAGGAAATGACCCATGAAGCAGTTTGGCACTAAACAGATACTAAAGGGACAAAAATTGCAGTGATACCTCATAGTTGCTTAGAATTGCCAAAAAATCAACTGCTCTCATCCGTAAAATGTTTAGACAACTAAGCTTACCTTAAATAGCAATCATTATTTTTATTTTAACCATTTTATGAGGAAGAAAACCTATTACTTTGTTACCTTCTTAAACAGAACATCATTTAAGTTTTTGACGAGGGGCCAAAGTGGACATTGATGGTGCAGCAGCACGGCAGTTTCTTCCTCTCCCCTGCATCTCCTTGGTCTCTCCATCGTATCTCCTGCCACTGGTGTGTTTGCCACTTACAAACTGCCCCCTTCTGATTTGCTCTTAAGTTTGTTCTTTGTGTGAAATAAGGTTCCTGTGGGGAAGCAGCTAGCTGTGTTAGGCTCACTCACTGGTTTACCAGCTGCAAGCACCTTGCCTGATTGGTGCATGAGTGTGTATAGCTTATGTAAGACTATGGGTGCTTGCATTTGGGATTGTGGATGTCAGATTGCCTACCCACCACTGTGAGGGGCCATTTTGCTGTTTCTTTGCCTGAGAAGCAATTTCCCCTTGCCTGTGTGCTCATCCACCATTGCAAGACTCTATTAAACAGAATGGCCCAATGCTTTCTGACTCCACAGTTTCTCTATGTTCTGCCTAAATCCAATGTGGACCTGCATGGCCTCGGCCACGGTATTACATCTGGCATAGTGGGCAGGATTTGGATCAGATCGGTATGAAGCCACCAACATCCTTGAAGGATGAAATAGAGGAGTGGTTATTGTTCTCCCGCAGATGGTTCTGTGTGGCTGTCTTTCTGGGCCCATGAGATGGGTGATTTTTACAGCCCTACAAGAGGAAACTGAGAGTGCTGTGCGAGAGGCTGCCCAAGGTCGAGAACTCCAGGGTGAGCTGCAGACACAGCAGCAACAAAGGTGTGAGCTAGAACAGTCACTGGAGAAAGAGCTGCAGGTCCGAGAACTGCACGTCAGGCTACAGGCTGAGAACCAGCGATGGTGTGAACTGGAGTGAGCACTGGAAAGGGAGGCCGATTGGGTTTGAGAGTTGCAGTGTGAGATGCAGGCTGAGCACTAATAGTACCTGGAACTGGAGCAATCTCAGGAGAAGAAATTGTGGGTTCACGAGTTGCAGTTTTTCCTGGAGGCAGAACACTGGCAGTGACAACTGTTGGAGAAACAACTGCAGGTTCAGGAGCTCTGGTCTCAGCTTTAGGCTGAGAGCTGGCAGCTGCAGGAGCTGAAGCAGGTGCAGAAGATGGAGCTGCATTCATGCCAGTGAAGTGGCTCTGAGTTGGCCGGAGGTGGTGTTTCCAACTCCTCCTCTTCTGAGCGGGACCCTCTGGCAGAAGCTGACATCCACAGACTCAGAGCCCAGCCAATGGTCGCCCAAATGGTAAAAACCCAGTGAGCAAGAGTCCTTCAGGGGCAGGCACAACCCTCTCCCCAGGTAGTGGAGCACTCTGTGGTCTGGCCCTACACCCAGGCACAGCTGATAGAGTTAGGGGTGAAATTCATGCAGAAACTCACTGAGCTCCTGACAGCCTGATGGCTGCAGTTATGGAACACAGGGGTGGATGGCATTATGCTCTTCAGAACAGAGATGGACCATGAGGCTGTGAGGGCTGATGCTCATGCTGTCCCCTTGACTAACAAGAGAAATGGGCCTGTGAAGTTTACCCAAACACAGATGTGGGTAGATTTGATTGAGGCCAGGGCAGAAAAGAAGAAATTAGATAGCAAGACTAATAAAGTCTTGTTGGAGCTTTGGTAGCAGCCTGAGTCAGAACAGAGGTTCCAGCCACTGAAGAAGTGGGGCAAGTGAGTGGTCCCGGCATTTGCCAGGAAAATGGCTGGTGTTCTGGTTGTACAGTTGCACAATTACTTGTTGGAGACAACTGTGAAGGAGGAGACTCCTCAAGACCCATTATCCTAGTTTGAATAGAGGAAAGGCCGAGGGACCCATCCAACAAGGACGGGCAAGGGGCTGGAGAGCCCATGTGAAATTCGCAATCTACTGGTCCACTTCTAATGGGCAGCAGGGGTTGGCATTAGAAGGTAATAGATGCTTTTTTGCAGCAGCAGCAGCTAAAAGAACTGTCAAGGCAGCACAGGCCTTGAATGTGTTTGACTCCACTAGGCCCTATGAGCTTGGACCACTGAGGGGTTTGGATGAGGCTTGTGGCAATGGACAGAGCACTTTCAAAAGGTGCTGAAGTCCATTAATAAAGAGCTCTATGGCTAGTTGCCTGTAATTGACTTTTAACTTGCTGATATGCGCAGACAGCTGGGCTATCTATGGTGGACTGATCATTGAGCGGTATACTGGACTCTTGGACTACAACCAGAGGGGGGCAACTAGCTCCCGTGATGGATGGACACACCACTTGTGGACAGTACTATGAGAGACCCTGATGGGGGTGCACGGCACCTGTGGAGGCCCTCCTGCACTGGGAAGCTGCTCTCACCCAGTTGCAGAGATGCACCAAGGTCACTTTCTTCAATGGACACAGCCCTGGACTATACAGGCCCTCTCACCTACTGTGGGGTGGAGAGTTAGAGTTAACTCTCTGGGCAGAATGCTCAGGAAAACATTGTGAAGGGTACCTTTTTAATTGTCATTTTTGTTAATAGCTTATGTATGTAATGTACCTCTTGTGAGGAGAGCAATCCTAAAAGGGTGGAATGTGGAGAAGCAGCTGTATTAGGCTCGCTCACTGGTTTACCAGCTGCAAGCACTTTGCCTGATCGGTGTGTGAATGCATGGCTGTGCCACATGGGTATGGCCTATGTAAGGCGATGGGTGCTTGTGCTCAAGGGGATTGTGAACAGCGGGTTGCCTGCCCACCACTGTGAGGGGCCATTTTGCTGTTTCTTTGCCAGAGAAGTGGTTTTCCCTGCCTGTGTCTCGTCCACCATTGCGAGACTCTATTAAACAGAATGGCCCAACACTTTCCAGCTCCACAGTTTCTCTACCCTCCGCCCAAATCCACTGTGGACCTGCCTGGCCTTGGCCACTGGCATTGCAATCCCTAAACAGACTAAGATTATGAAAGAGCTCAATAAACCCTGAATGACGATTTGGGAACTCTCTGAAAGGCCATACTCTTCAGATTCTGTCTAATAATTTCAGCGACTCAGAAAGTTTCAACCTGCTGTTCATGTAAGTTACTCATAATGTAACAAGGAAAACAAAGCCAACATGTAAAACAATTAGAGAATCATACAGAATAGGCTAGCATTAAATGCTGCCACAATAAACACCGTGGGAGGTCAGGAAGGGAGTAAAGTGATTCATCGGCCTCCAAAAAAGGACACTGACTCCCAGTCTCAGCTCCACCACTCTCTTGCTGCACAACCTCGAGTAAATTATGTAGCCTCTCTGCCTCAGCCTTCACATCTGTGAAATGGGGGTGATAATATTACATACTTCACACTATTTTTATGAGAACTAAATGACTGCATGGATGTGAAGTTCTTAGATTAGTGCTTTGCACATATAATAAATGTTCCTAAGTTCTGTTAAGCAAGTTTCAGTAACAAATGGGCTGAGAATGTCGGCTAAGACAGAACAAAGAGGGGGAGGGAGCATGGGAGAAGAGGAACCTGGCCACCCACGTCAGGATTACCTCCCTGCATCCCTGCTGCAGAGCAGGGGGCCTGTCCACACTGGTCTGCTCACTGCATCTGCTGTTTCTCTCAGTAGCAGGGACAGGCAGGGTCCTCTTCTTGGTCCTCTCTGAGAAGTAAAACACCTTTCTGTTTGAGAGGCCACATATCCTGTGCTCCCTCAGCAGATGACTCTTTGACTTGGGTTCCCAGAGGCAAACCAAAAAGATTTCATAAACAATAGTCTCTGTCTTTGTACCATGACTGTTTTTGTTTTTTTTTATTTATTTATTTTTTTTTATTTTTCTGAAGCTGGAAACAGGGAGAGACAGTCAGACAGACTCCCGCATGCGCCCGACCGGGATCCACCCGGCACGCCCCGGGGCGATGCTGTGCCCACCAGGGGGCGATGCTCTGCCCCTCTGGGGGCATCGCTCTGCCGCGACCAGAGCCACTCTAGCGCCTGGGACAGAGGCCAAGGAGCCATCCCCAGCGTCCGGGCCATTTTTGCTCCAATGGAGCCTTGGCTGCAGGAGGGGAAGAGAGAGACAGAGAGGAAGGAGGGGGTGGGGGTGGAGAAGCAAATGGGCGCTTCTCCTATGTGCCCTGGCTGGGAATTGAACCCGGGTCCCCCGCACGCCAGGTCGTCGCTCTACCGCTGAGCCAACTGGCCAGGGCCTGCTTTTGACATATACCTGTTTTTATATATGTACCTATACAACATGCAAGGGTGTGTTTCCTCCTTATTCCAGAAATGATCTGAAGCCATTGGAGAAAGTTCTGTGAAATGGTGCCGATTATCCACAAAGCCTCCACTAGCACCTGCACCTATAGAGTCAGCTCTGTCACTCGTGTTGCTTTACTTAGCACCAGCTGGGCAAGCCCAGAGGAGGTCAGCAGGTGCCTATTGCAGTGTTAGCCATGCTCCTCACAACAGTGGCTAACCACAAACCCTGTGCTGTGATTGCTCTTTTTAGCACCATGGCTTGGCAAGGATAAGTAGGTAGACATGGTGTGTAGTGTTACAGAAACCCAAGGACACCTCCTGAATGGGCAAGGTGGTGGGTACTGGTTGGGTGACAGGCCCCGTGGGACTGTGCAATTTTAGCCCCAGGCCACTGAGCGCTGTTGATAGAGCCCATAGAAGCAGCCCACTGTCATTCACCATCTTGCTGTGGCCATATAAAACTTCATATTCACATCCATCTCAGAAGCCCAATTTCATTTAGGAATATTTTTCCTGGTGTGTGGGCATAATAGACACCCTTAATGTCTGTATTACACCCTCTTGGCACCTCCTTTGGCTTTGTCTATGGCTGTGGCTGCCGGATGCCCTCACGTGGAACTTGACACACTAGCCTCAGCAGCACCCTTGCTCATGCTGACTGCCTGGACCTTTCCACTTGGGATGTCTGAGGAAGACCACCTGGATACTCTGCCACTTACACAGGACTGGGACAGGAAGGAGTCCACACCCTCCAAACAATGCTTGAACAAGGGAACACAAGCCAAAGAATAAAAACTCTCCCGCTCCTTGTTCTGTGGATTATCTCAAAGAACATTCTAAAAGGTTTCTCAGAGGGTGCACAGTGGGCCAGTTCCCCGAATGACAATAAGAATATCCAGCTTAATTATGCATTATTGAATTGGCTTCCCTTCTTTCTCCTTTTGTTCTCCCTAGCCCCACCTCCCTATAAAGCCAGTATCCACAGCCACCATCACAGCCGCCTGGCCCATGCAGGTTTGCATTAGATTCAGACAGATGATAATAAAACAAATGGAGCCAAGAACTGGTGGGCCATTACCTTTAATCCTAGCTTAAACCCGGCAGGCAAGAAATACACTCAGTGGGAAAACACTTCCCTTTCCATTCAGGGCTCCCAAAGCCACTGACTTATTTGAGTTTCCTAGAATCAAAGGATCCTAACCTCACCAGTCTCATTTACCTCTATTCCCCATCTCCTCTCTGCACAAATTCTGCACAAACTGGTTTCTCCTTCAATATTCCGCCATCTTGGCTACTTCTCCTCTCCTCCACGTGGCCTTTCTCTGCTCTCCTCTCTAATGCTAATCTCGGGAACTGAGAGAGAGCAAGCTCCGGGTGTGCCCCACTTTATAGTGTAGAAATCAAAACCTTTAATCCAATATACAAATGAGGAAGTCCCTGATACAAAGTCACTTATCTGAGGCATAATGGGATTCCTCATGAGAGTGCACCCCCCCCCCATCATGCAACAGTCAAAGGTGTGGAGAAAAGCTTAGTCTTAAAACTAAGCTTTAGGCTATAACCACCCTGCCTGCTAATAGCCTGTCCCCACAACCAATGCAAACTATAAGCGATCAAACATACATATCAGTTTACAAACTTATTAGACCAACACTCCCTGTAAAGACAGTAGCCAGGGTCACCATCACAGCAGCCTGTCCCATGCTGGTTCGCATTGGATTCGGATAGTCGATAAAGAAACAATGGAGCCCAAAACTGGTGGGCCATCATCTTTAATCCTAGCTTGCACCCGGCGGGCAAATAAAAACACACACTGGGCTCCAAAACCCACTCACATTCAGTGCTCACAAAGCTACTTACTTATCCAAGTTTCCTAGAATCAAAGGTCTCTAGCTCACCAGACTTATTCACCTCTGTTCCCCATCTCCTTCCTTCTCCCTGCACAAACTCTGCACAAACTGGCTTCTCACTCAACACTCTGCCATCTTGGCTGCTTCTCTAGGCCTTCTCCACGTGGCCTCTTTCTGCTCTGCTCTCTCCTCTAATGTTAATCTCAGGAACCAAGAGAGCAAGCTCCCATTTTATAAAGCTCCCCCACTTTATAGTGTAGAAATCAAAACCTTTAATCCAATATACAAAATAGGGAAGTCTAATACAAAGTCACTTATCTGAGGCATGATGGGATTGCACCACCTGACATCAAAAAGGGTGGGAAAAGCTTAGTCCTAAAACCAAGCCCCAGGCTACAAGGATCTTGCCTTTCCACAGCCCGCCCCCAACACATATTAATATCACCTGGGCGGCAGCTTCCATGTGGGCAGCGCCATCTTTAACAAAGCGAGCATAATATATTTTATCTGCCCAACACTCCCCCTCCTGTTTCTTGGGCTCCATTCCCTAAGTATTCTAGCTGTGTGCAGGCCTTCCCAGTCTCAGGGCATGGGCTTCCAGGCTAAGACAGTGGGGATGACCATGAACGTAGTATGGTAGAAGGCTTTCATGATCCTCAGCCAAGGCCCAGGACTAATGCTACCACACAGAGCCCCTAAAGAGGGAAAACTGACTTCTTGTACTATACATATACTAATATGTGCTGGTTGCTAACAGTATCAACAACAACTGTGTCTGCAAATTGCAGGCTTGTAAAATTCAAGAGAGCAGACAAAAGAACACAAAATTGTTTCAAAACTGGTAAGAGGAAAATTACCGTTATTAGGGAAGAGGAAATTTAACTATCCCTTTTAACATTGAGTTTAATGAAGTTTCTTCTTCTAAACTAAAATGTTATTAAAATGGGTGGTGACCTTAAGGAAGAATACTTAGTTTAATTGCCATAATTGTATTTCTTAGTAGAATACTTCCTATGTTTCATATGAACTCATCTGCTAACATTGGTGCAAGTGTACAGCAGAGACCCTTAGGAGCCAGCCTTGTTCAGGCCACAATGTGTCCTCATTCTGTCATCAGAGAAAATAACTAGTATAGCTAAAAAGAAATTTTGTAAAAACAAGAAGTAAAAAGAGATATTCCTATTTTTAAGTTCAGTAATATATTTGTGTTCCAATTCTTGTTTTTATTGTCAGGCTTGACACACAAACTTCTTAAAAGAGAGGGATGTTATAAAGAAATGTGGCAAGAAACTAAAAACTGTTAAGTTTTGATTCAAGAAAAATATCATTGGCCCTGGCAGGTTGGCTCAGTGGTAGAGCATCAGCCTGGCATGCAGGAGTCCCGGGTTCGATTTCCAGCCAGGGCACACAGGAGAAGCGCCCATCTGCTTCTCCACCCCTCCCCCTCTCCTTTCTTTCTGTCTCTCTCTTCCCCTCCCACAGCCAAGGCTCTATTGGAGCAAAGTTGGCCCGGGCACTGAGAATGGCTCCATGGCCTCTGCCTCAGGCACTAGAATGGCTCTGGTTGCAATAGAGCAACGCCCCAGATTGGCGGAGCATCGCCCCCTGGTGGGCATGTCAGGTGGATCCTGGTCGGGCGCATGCGGGAGTCTGTCTGACTGCCTCCCCGTTTCCAACTTCAGAAAAGTACAAAAAAAAAAATGAAAGAAGAAAAATACCATTGAATCAGAGATGCAAACGCGGTAAAGATGATGAGGCAGTGATGGAAAGAATGCTAGATAACCAGGGAATAAGCACTGACAACTCAGACACCTGGGGGCGGGGGTAAGGAGACTTGGAGTCAAATTTCCTGATTATGAACCAGGCCTGGAAAAGCATAGGCAGCTGCAGCCTCTGTGGTATAAAACAATAAATCCTAAAAATCTCTTCTAGTCTAGAATTTCCTACCCCTGTCCTTTACGTCTCTGTGTAAAGGCATTATTAAGAAAAAAAAGAAAGAAAAATAAATAAATAAATGCACCTCCAGATGCTAGTGCAGGGAAGAAGAAACTTTTCTACCTCAAGGCTCTTTTAGCTAATAGTCACATAGCTTTGAGACTACATGATTAATAAGAGAAAAATGATCAGGTTTAATAAATATCGGATGGGAGCCCTGCAGTCATGACAGAGTCAGAGACCCCACATACAGGAGAGGTTCTGAGACTGAAAGGTAAAACAATATGGAGATGACACTCTGAGCTGAGGATGAAGTAAGGTGTGTTGGGCGTCAGAGGGGAGGTCACTGCAGGACATTAAGAGGAGCAGATGTTCAGTAATTAGCAATTTGCCCTGTGTTGGTCAAGTAAGTTTGTAAAATATGATTTTTATGTTTGCTCACTTATATTCTAGTTTGCATTGGGGGCTGGGCAGTGCCAGGTATATGTGGGTCTGTGAAATTGCAAATTATCTTCCTGCTTCAGGAGGGAAGATCCATTGTTATGCTAATGTTGCTAGAGGAGAGGTTTTCACGCCAGAAAAGTGAAGAAGAAGAGAGAGGAAGAGAGAAGGAGAGAAAAAGCCATGTTTTGCAGGGAGAGCAGAGAGAATGCAGAGTGCTGAAGAAGAAGCTAGGTTTTGCAGAGAGTGAGAAGGTGTGCAGAGGTGAGGGGCTTTGCGGGCTACGCTGAGACTGGTGGGGCCTTTGATTCTAGGAAATACCAGAGAAGATTCTCCTGGTTGTGGAACCAGAAAATGTGTCAGTGGCTTTGGGAGCCCTGTGTGTTTGCTCATCGGCCGGTGCAAGACTTTAGTAAAGGAATGGTCCACTTTTTTTTGGCTCCGCTGTTTCTTTACCTGAATTCAGTGGGAACCTGCATGCGAATGGCCATGACAGCCCCGACTGCTGGCCATACACCCTGCCATATAGATAGGTCGTTAAAACAGGGTGTCTCTGGTAATAACTCTCATATGGGCGAGGATGCTAATATAAGTGCTTTAAGGGAGAGAAGTAAAGGGTTTTTTTGAGCCCATAGGGCAGGGGTCCCCAAACTACAGACAGTGGGCTGCATGCAGCCTCCTGAGGCCATTTATCCACCCCCGCAGCACTTCTGGAAGGGGCACCTCTTTCATTGGTGATCAGTGAGAGGAGCACTGTATGTGGCAGTGCCCCAAAGCACGGCATTGCTCACATACAGTACTACTTCTGGTGACGCTGGATGCACGCGTCAGGTCTCCGGAAGCACGTCATATCACTTGTTACGGCTAGCAGTGACAAATAGGGAACCGGACATTGACCATCCCATTAGCCAAAAGCAGGCCCATAGTTCCCATTGAAATACTGGTCAGTTTGTTGATTTAAATTTACTTGTTCTTTATTTTAAATATTATATTTGTTCCCATTTTGTTTTTTTACTTTAAAATAAGATATGTGCAGTGTGCATAGGGATTTGTTCATAGTTTTTTTTATAGTCCAGCCCTCCAATGGTCTGAGGGACAGTGAACTGGCCCGCTGTGTAAAAAGTTTGGGGACCCCTGCCATAGGGTCTCAATTGCCTTCAGCTGAAAATAATCCCCATGCCCAAGTGGCACAGCTTGGGGAGTCTCGTTCTGAGCCCTCAGACCAGTGAACCTTTATCCTATATGTTGGGCAGATAGAATATATTATGCTTACTTTGTTAAAGATGGCGCTGCCCACGTGGAAGCCTGTCACCCAGGTCATTGCTTGGGATGGACATGATTGTATTAATGTGTGTTGGGGGAGGGCTTTTGCGCCAAAAGGTTTTAAAAGGAAGAGAGATCCAGAGAAGAGTGATTGCATTCTAGGAGGAGGGCAGAGAGCAGGGAGGAGAGCAAAGAAAGACCATGTGGAGGAGGCCAGGAGAAGCAGCCAAGATGGCGGAGTGCTGAAGGAAAAGCCAGTTTGTGCAGAGAGAAGGAGATGGGGAACAGAGATGAATAAGCCTGGTGAGGGAGAAACCTTTGATTCTAGGAAACTCGGATAAGTCAGTGGCTTTGGAAGCCCTGAATGGAAAGGGAAGTGTTTTCCCACTGTGTGTATTTCTTGCCCACTGGGTGCAAGCAAGGATTAAAGCTAATGGCCCACCAGTTCTTGGCTCCGTTGTTTCATTACTGTCTGTCCAAATCAAATGCGAACTTACATGGGCCAGGCGGCTGTGATGGTGGCCGTGGATACTGGCTTTACACTATACTATCAGGTAGGTTGTTACCTACACGAACTCTGATGCAATGAAATACAAGGCAAGTAAATATTGACCATTTTGATCATCAGTAGCTTAAACCTGGGAGAGTACACTCATCAGTTTGGTAGGAAATCTTGGTTAATTGAAAGAAAGAATGCTACAGTGTGTAATTAATAGAGTTCACAAAGGGAAACTGAGTATTTGGTTAAAAGTGACATTTCAAATAAATGGGAAAAGGTGAATTATTCAATAAGTGTTATTAGGACAAGCAGGTGGCCAACTGGAAAAAATGAAAATAAGTTCATATTGTATTCCTGGGAGTAAAATAAATTCCAGATAGAAAACATATTTAAATGTACATAATAAAACCATAAAGTATACATAAAGAAAAATTTTAAGTAATTATGGAATGGGCAAGAGCTTTGTATGACTCAAAACCAGAAAGTATAAAAAATATAAATTTAACTACATAAAAATAAAAATTTTGCACAGCAAAGAAAAAGCATTAGAGATTGAGGACAACCAATAAACAGAAAATATATCTGCAATTCATATCATAGACATTTAGATAATTTCCTTAATATATAAAGATTTTTAAATGACTCTTAAACACATAAGATACTCAACTTCATTTAACTAAAGGAAATACAAAATAAAACCGTAAAGAAACAGTTAGATTGATAGCTGCCTGTAAAGAAGCTCCAGGACTTCTCAAACTTCACATGCTTGCAAACCACCTGGAGATATTAACATGCAGATCGAGAAGGTTGAGCTGGAGCATGAGAATTTGCATTTCTAACAAGCTCTGTGGTCTATGCTGCTGGCCTACTAACAACACTTTATGTAGCATAGGTTATTGGTGGGCATGTAAATTTATATTACTTGTCAGAAGGGCAATTTGGTAACCTCTTTCAATATAAAAACTGCACATGCTGGTTGTCAACAATTCCATATTAGAAATTACCCTACAGTATATATGCAGTTATATACAAACGAGGAAATTTACTCCAGAATCATTAGTAGTAACAAAAAAATTAGAGTCAATATGAATATCCTTCAACAGGGGACTATTTAAATATATTACCCATATAATTGAATATGCAAATGAAAAAATAAGGTATATACTTATCTGGGAAAATCACCAAGATATTTTGATTTTTTAAAGTTTCAGGAAAGAAAAACCACGTACATTTGTGTCTGTGTGTTTGCAATTGCTTTATTGAAAAGGCTAAAGACATAATTGGGCTTTTTCCCTCCCCACTACATGTTCAAACCTGCTCTGTGATCAGGTTCTACCTTAGACAGACAGTTTCATAACTTTTTCAAATACATTTGAACAGCACACATGTGCACACAGAACAGAAACTGCAATTTTCCAGTGTAACTCTCCTTCTGCTTGGTCACCACAGGCAGACGGTCATAGCTTCTTGCCCTGGGATTTCTCAAATATAAATCCTCATGCATCATCCACTATTTCCCCTCAAACTCCAGAAAACACACTATGAGCTCTCCAAGTCAAGTTCTTAAAGCCCCTCAGGTTTAAGAAATGGTAAGGTAGAAACTCCTGTATCATTTAAGTTACTATTTCTGGAGTCTCTGCTACTTACTCCATTGAAATAAATAAAGCTATATTAGATCCTTTTGATGTAGACTCTAATATTAGGGGCCACAAACTGATAGCCTTGTCCATGTCTGGCAGCAGTTTCGTTTGTTTTGTTTTTAATTGTTTCAGCTTTATTGAGATATAATTGACATATAACATTTATAAGTTTATAAGTTTAAGGTGTACAGTGTGTTAATTTGACACATTTATATATTGCAAAATAATTACCACCATAGTGTTAGCTATCACCTCCTTCCTGTCACAGTCACCATTTTGTTTTTTGTTTGTTTGTTTTGGTTTTTTGTGGTGAGAACATTTAAGGTCTACTCTCTTAGCAATATTCAAATATATGATACAGTATTATTAACTATAATCACCATGCTGTACATTAAGTCCCCAAACTTGTTAATCTTATAACGAAAGTTTATACTCTTTAACCAATATCTCCCTCATCCCCAACCTCGGATAACCACCATTCTACTATCAGTTTCTGAGTTCATCTTTTTTGGATTCCACAAGAGATACTCTGTATTGGTCAGCATTCCTAAACTGGATTTTACATAAAGTTCCAGATTTCTGAAAATTGGAAAGATCTGACAACACAGGGCCTACGTTCCTCCTGGAGCTGAGCAGTGGTTGCCCATTTAGTGGGACCCTCCAGGTTCCAATGTCTTCACCATTTCCTGTTGTCTCAGACCCACTTATTATTACACTAACACTTTCCTCTCCTTGATTCTCCTGTTTCTGTCACTGATGTATGTTTGATTATTGAACCCCTCTCCTGACCATGGACTTAAACATGGGCTGGCCCCAAGCAAAACTGCAAAGCCTACTACTTTCTAAACTATTTCCTTCTATTTTAATGCCTCTTCCCTCCCTCCAAACCCAGGAAGTTCATGCTTTTCTACTGCTTCTGGTTCTCTTTCCAGAAAGAACGAAATGTGGTAAACTAACTCACCCTATATTACTCATGATTTAATGTGGGGGTTTTTTGGGGGGGGGAGGGGTGGAGATAGCCAAGAGATGTTTAACATTTCCAAATGGTAAAATTCCAGCCAATTTGACACTTCAATGAACAAGACCTTTAGGGTCAGGAAATTCTTTTCCAGGACCCTTCAAACCACATTTTGTGGACAATTACTTCTTTTCTACTTTATGTCAGCCAGATAAAATATCTGCCAAAATCGTCTGTTTCTTTTTGCTTCTCAAGCTAGTGGCTTGCTAGGGAATCCCTGCCCTAGTTGGTTCTCCCTGGGAAAAATATTTATTTAATTTGTTCCTATTCTGGGATAGGGTGCCCTGTGTGTTTTAGGCAACCAGAAGCTTAATCTGTGCCAACAGTGCAGTGTGGCTATAAACACCACACACACATGCACATGCGCACACACATGCGAACATACACTTAGCCAAGTCATCCATAGATAAAGCAAAGGAAGTAATCTCTTTGAACTCTTAACCCACATCTGAAGATTTGCAAAGACATTCTGAGAGTTCCCATTTTGAGAAGAACGCTGAAAAGTTAAGAGCATTCTGAGGAAAGAAACAAGGAGAGAGGGAGATTAGACCCACACCAATATAGTAATAAGAGAAGACCAAAGAAAGACTGAATGTCTGCTTTCGAAGAGCTGTCTCCAAAAACAGGATGCATTAGTTCTTTGTTGCGCCAAAAAACAAAGACCAATGGGTAAAAGTTAAGGGATGGAGTGAGAGGAGATTTTGGCTTAAGAAGTAAATTTAACAACTACTAGATGGAGATCATAAAAAAATGACTTTCCTTTCCACTAAAAATATCCCAAGAGAGGCTGTTTGACCATCTGTTTGAAATGCTTTAGAAGAATCCTTACAATAGTTGGTGGCCTGATTTGATTTTTTGGGACCCCTCATACTAAATTTCACTTTGGTATGAAGTCTGCTTGCACATTATAGAAAACAATGTATCTACAGGTGGGGGATAATGTCTCTGCCTACTCTATTTGAACTTCAGTGCAATCATTTAGGTTCAATTATATCAGTGATCCTTTCAGACCCAGAATGTGTGATTTATGCAGTTTTGTCTTTACACCTTGGATGAGCACACTTTGTATTCTGTTGTCAGTAAGCATGTGAAATAGATTTCCACTCAGTAAGTTTTTCCTAAGAACTCTTGCAAAGAAAATGATGTGACAATTGTTTATTCCATGGATAGCCTTTTTCTGTCCCCAAAATATGGCCAATATATCTATGACTCACATTCACAGGAGAGAAGGATTTTTTCTGGTTTAAGCTTTTACTTCTTTTGGCCAATTGGAGAGTTCTTTATAAACATTTATTAATTTGGATTCATAAACCAAATGGGGGAAAATCTTGCTATGCTGGTTGCCATGGTAGCTAGCATTTCACACATGTACCACCAGCCAGTCGCGCTGGCTCAGAACAGTCACCCAAAGCCTACTTGTAGCTTCAAACTGCATATTTACTCTTTTTTACATTTTTTTTTTTTTTTTCATTTTTCTGAAGCTGGAAACAGGGAGAGACAGTCACACAGACTCCCGCATGCGCCCGACCGGGATCCACCTGGCACGCCCACCAGGGGCGGTGCTCTGCCCCCCAGGGGGCGATGCTCTGCCCATCCTGGGCGTCGCCATATTGCGACCAGAGCCACTCTAGCGCCTGAGGCAGAGGCCACAGAGCCATCCCCAGCGCCCGGGCCATCTTTGCTCCAATGGAGCCTCGGCTGCGGGAGGGGAAGAGAGAGACAGAGAGGAAAGTGCGGCGGAGGGGTGGAGAAGCAAATGGGCGCTTCTCCTATGTGCCCTGGCCGGGAATCGAACCCGGGTCCTCCGCACGCTAGGCCGACGCTCTACCGCTGAGCCAACCGGCCAGGGCTCTTTTTTACATTTTTAATTGAAAATAAGAGATTTATGTCACCAATTCCATGTGATAGCATATTATATTAAGGTAGAAAAAAAATCTTTCCATTTATTCCTATACTTCTCTTGAGGCATTTTCCAGATAAACATGACTCCTATTCATTTTTTATTGTCAAGAATTAAAAGAATTCTACCTTGCCTGACCAGGTGGTGGCACAGTGGATAGAGCATCAGACTGGGACACAGAGGATGCAGGTTCAAAACTCCAAGGTCACCAGCTTGAGCACGAGCTCATCCCGCTTGAGTGCTGGCTCACCAGCTTGAACACAGGGTTGCTGGCTTGAGCGTGGGATCACAGACATGACCCCATGGTCTCTGGCTTGAACCCAAAGGTCGCTGGCTTGAGCCCAAGGTTGCTGGCTTGAGCAAGGGGTTACTCGCTGTACTGTACCTGCCCCCTAGTCAAGGTACATATAAGAAAGCAATCAATAAACAACTAAGGAGCTACAACAAAGAATAGAATTGCTTTGTTGTGAGAATGCTTCTTATCTCTCTCCCTCCTGTCTGTCTGTCCTTATCTGTCCAAAAAAATAAAGGATTCTACCTCAACTTCAGCTCTGCCACATGTTGAGGGTGATATGAAAGAAATTTGGGTTCTATTCTTTATCTTCAAGGAACTTACGGCTGGAGTCAAGGAGCACAGCCACAAAGTAGCAGGCAGACAACACACACACAAAAAGTGTGGTTAAATGCCAAACTCTGCAATACAGAGCATTACAGAAGCAAAGCATGCTGGGTACAGCACAGGCTGCAGAATGAGACAGAACTAGTTTGAACTATGTGGCATTGAGCAGAGTACTCTACTTTTCTATAATGCACTGAAATGAGAACCATATCAGTTCATAGGGTTATTTTAAGGATTAAATATGAGAATTATATAAAGTGCCTAGAATAATGTCAGACTCATAGCAAACACTCATTTAATAGGAATTATTATTTTTGCATTGAGATAATTTATTTACTAATAAATTATGTTTTGTTTTTGCCAGGAAAAGACTCAGGTTTTCTGGGGGTTGAAGCTTATATAATTTTTAGGCCCTGTTTTAAGAACTTGATAAAAACTTATGAGTATAAAATTAGGTATAGGAAAGCACTAATTGTAAAACTTAAAAATCAGACAAAAATTTTATTAGATAATGTATTATTTAATTTCCTATACATGTCTTTAATATTTCTTCCTGCACTTTCTGACCTTATACTCTTCGATTGCCTCTTCATCTGATGTGGATTTTGTAACATTTTCTATCGAGCAAATACAAAGATAACTCAGTCATTCTTCTAACAGTGTAATTGAAATTTACTTTTTGTTATTGATAATTGGGATGCATTAAATATGATTTTACTTAAAGATATAGTTTCTGTTTATAACACTGCTAAAAACACAGGAATTCTGGTAAATTCTATGTCATGTGATTGCCACAAAATTGGAGAAAATGTATAGTTCATGTACAGTGGTATTGCTGTGTCATATTGTCCAGAGAGAGCTTCTGTTTTGAGTAGACATCCACCAAAACTAAATACTTCCTTTATTTTTTTCTACGTTTAGTGATTGGAAGAATCTTCCACAAACCGCCTCTGGCTCTGTGCATTTCATACCTTGTTTCTCTTCCACCACCCATGTTTTTCTGGTGCCAGGTACACAAGGAGACATGCATACCCTAAATGACCCTCTGGTTCTGCCAAGAAAGTTAGCAGATCAGCCAACAGGCAGAGTCCTAGGAACCATTCCTACACCAGAATGGCCAGAAATAACCTAACAATATATGGAAGTGACTGCCTACCACATAAATATATTCTAATAAATGTGAACTAAATGTTTTCCCAACTTCACTTTCCTTCAGCTGTATCACCAAAATGCCCTTGGCCATTCGTCAAAGCCCAACACTAGGGAAAAAGAGTTTGTCTTGTCCACTGCAATTAGAATACTTTATTTTTGCTAATTTTGCAATGGCCATGTGAATACATTGCTAGGGTCTTTCTTAGGGTCTATGAAACAAAATTTTATTACCTTCATGAAAATTCTTTCAGTTCTTTCCACTTTAGGGCACAGGGACTTTATTACAAAAAGAACATGAGCAAGGGCTGTGAAGGAATGTAGGGGAGCGAGGGGATTCTGGGGCAACTAGTCAGAGATGAGCAGTCTTTATCAATAGGCTTATGAGGTCTAAAATTTCTGGGGGACCTTCAAGGACAAGCAGAGAAAGAGCAAGGAGTAAAAGGTCATTGACAAGAAGGAGACAAAATAAAAGCATTTTAAAATGTTAGTTTGAATGAATACCTACTAAGCCTGAGTTATTTGCAAAAGCCCAAAGAAAAGCATGTAGATCTCATTAGCAGACAGAACTCAATATAGCAAAAAGAGCCCAGATAATAGACTAGGGAAGTTCTATCACCTGTAAATACACTGCTTAAGGACATCTATGGATCTAAACTATATGGACCATTCTGTTGAAGTGCTCTTTGATGTTCCATTGGAGAACAATCTACTAGTCTCAAGCACAAGGAAAAATTGTTGCTAGCAGGCCTCTCCGGACACTTACTCCAAATGGGATTTTAAATCAACAAACTATTTTGTCCTCAAAAGTCAAGATGAGAATGACAGATGCCAGAGAAATATTCTGCTCCTATAGAATCAGTCTGTTTCACCCTAACTGATGTCTCCTAGCTGCCTTCAAGAGTATTACCACTTATCTGATGAACCACTGCATTGTCCCCTGGAAGCTACTAGACAATGACCAGAAGAGAAACAGGACTAGCAATAAAGTGCTCAGTTATGAGTGAGAAATGGGAAATGGGCCCACAAAAACAGGCAAGAATAAACTGTAATATCTGACTGAAAGACCTCGTAATGAGAGAGGGGAAAAAGGACCTGGAATCATGTTGCTTTGAATATTATGATATACTGCCATAGTTTGTACCTTACGTCAGTGAAGTAGAAAATATGGATTTTACATGTTAGGCCAATCTGCTTGGACTTGAAATTGCTTACATATTTATTTGGTGACTATTGACTGTGTCTATGTGTGTGCCTCTAAGTATTATCATCAGTGAAGGAGAAAACAAGAATCAAGATAGACACAGTTACTACTCCCCTAAAACTTACATTCTAGTCAGAAGAAAAAACATTAAAAGAGTTTAAAAAACAGTAACTTCAGATGTTAAGTTGCTACAAAAATACTACAAAAGAAGTAATAATTAGAGTTGTAGAATGAGGAGACAAGGTGTAGCTGTGCTACCTTGGATGAACAAGAAAGACCTCCGTGGGGACAGAATAAATGAGCTACAAGATAAAAAGTCAGCATCAAACACATAGGGCAAAGCTTGTTTGAAGGAGAGAGCTCCAAGGATAAAATCCCTGGGGCTGGAGTTGCAGAATGAAGAACAAAGTGACCAATAGAATGGGCAAAGTGGAGTATGGTTACAGTATGAGGGCACAGAGGTAGATAGGCGAGGGCCATCACATCATTTATAGCCTGCTAGCCATGGAAAGCCACTTAGATTTTAGTCTAAACACAATAGAAAGCCATTGAAAGGTTCTGAGCAAGGAATTAACATGATCTGATTGATGTTTTTAAAAGATGACTCTGACTATGACATGGGGAGTGGACCATAGGGAACAAGAGTAGAAGGACAACAGAATGAAGGCTCCTGGAGCCATCAAATCAGGATGTGATCATGACGTGGCCTAGGCTGCTGGGGTAGACTCCTTGCATGAATGGATTCAATTAATAGACTTCTGGAATCCAATTGGGCCTATAATTTATAATCCCCTTTCGTTTTGACTCCAGCCTTTAAGCAATGAGATGCAAGCAGAGGCTTGCATAGGGTTTGTTCTCCTGCACAATTAGTTGTGCTTGTTCCATGGAGCCCTGCCAGGCCATGAGAATAGACCTGGGCTAACTGCCTACTGGAGGAGGGAGAGACCACATGGAGCAGAGAGGAACCATCCCAGCTGAGGCCATCCGAGAGAGCCAGTCCCTCACCATTATGTAGAAGCATGAACAAGCTCAACTGAGTCAATGAAGCCTAGTTCAGATCAGCAGAAATACCCAGACAGACCAAGTACAGGTAAGTAATTAAGAACCGGTTGTATCTTAAAGCTACGATGTTTTTAGAGTGCCTGCTGTTAGGTGCTAATCAACCAATTCATATGCTTAAAAAAATTATGGAAAGAAGTTTGGATTTGGAATATATTTTGGAATTAGGGAAGGCAGTATTGCTCATGATTAGAATAGCTGTCCACCCTCAAATACATGTAATTGGATATATCAGAATGGTTTAAATCTAGCAACAACAACAAAAAGATCATCTACTCTATGATCCTAATAATGGCACATTTTTAGTCACAGAGTTTTCACCAATTCTGGAATCTAGATGAAAGTGGAACTGAGAACTCCACCTAATTCTGTGATGCTCACAGAGTGGCAGTGCAGAGACGTGGGGAAGTGAACACTTTCATCATAGAGCAAATCTTTGAAGACTTGATGGGGCAGGATCCAAAAAAGAGAAAGAGCAGAGAGAAGAGCATGACTTCTCTAAAAGGGTTATCATGGTTGTAGAGGTGCCATTAAAACTTTGAGGCCCTGGCCGGTTGGATCAGTGGTGGAGCGACGGCCTGGCGTGCGGGGGACCTGGGTTGATTCCTGGCCAGGGCACATAGGAGAAGCGCTTATTTGCTTCTCCACCCCCCCCCCCTCCTTCCTCTCTGTCTCTCTCTTCCCCTCCAGCAGCCAAGGCTCCATTGGAGCAAAGATGGCCCGGGCACTGGGGATGGCTCCTTGGCCTCTGCCCCAGGCGCTAGAGTGGCTCTAGTCGCAGCAGAGCAACGCCCCGGAGGGGCAAAGCGTTGCCCCTGGTGGGCCTGCCGGGTGGATCCCGGTCGGGCGAATGCGGGAGTCTGTCTGACTGTCTCTCCCCGTTTCCAGCTTCAGAAAAATACAAAACAAACAAACAAAAAAAAAACCTTTATAATTACTAGAAATTTGACTATGGTTCAAAGAAGAAGCTTGGATCCAGTATTGTCTCGAGTAACAGTTATTTGAGAACATTTTCTTTAAATTGAGCAAAAATCCCCTAGATACTGAGATTTAATTTCATTTGTTGTCTAGGTATATTTTTGTATTCATCCCAATCTAAGCTTTCTAGATCAGCATACGCTAGCAAAGGAGCCTGATAGTTAGAGGCTGGGATAAGAGAAAGGAATTCCCAACTCTAGTACTAGTTTTTCTGGGGGAATGACTAGCTTCTCCTGTGTCTTAACATCAAGTTCCCTAGGAAACAGAGTCTGAGATTGGCATTTTCTATCAAGAGGTTGACTGGGCAGTGCTCTCAGAAATAGTACTGATTGGGGAAGGGAAGAAAGCCAGATTGGGCAGAAATTTCTCTTACTGTAGAAAGTAAACTTGCAATGAAATTGTAATAAAGGCCTCAATCTCATGAAAAGGTGTGAAGCTGGTATGGCTCTTCAAAGATACTCCTCACTTGGGTAAGGGCACCCTGTGCTGACTCCAGACCTCTGGAGAGGAGAGGACCTGTGAGGCAGGTGGCTCCTCTCTGCTGAGAGCAATCACTGGGGAAGGTCCCAGTGATCCTTTGACCTCTCCTTAATGTCAGGCTCCCATTTTCTCTGCAGTTGGCACTATGAGAAGATTATTTACCATATTTTTGTAGATTCTAGTGGGGAAACATGATTTCTTGGTAAAGTGCTGCTGGGGAAACTAATGTTTCCTTTGTGGTATTCTCTTCCAACCCTCTTAACACCAAACCCTTTCTTCCTAGTTACAAGGAGAAAACGCTCTAAGGCAGAACTGATTTTATACCAGGACAAGTTGTGTGTGTCCAAATAAATGCTTTTCATAGGGGATGTGCCCATATACAACAATGAGTTTGTGCTTAAGTAAGCTTGGATACAATATCAAGACCTATGTTTCAGACTGCATATATGCGTATACATAAAAAAGCCTATGAAGAATTCATTTGAGATTGTGAAATACCTCTGTTCTATGAGACTCAAGTGATCTTTATTTAAATGTCATTAAACAAGGTGACATGAGAACTGCTGTAGGTTTTGGGGGAACAATAGCAGAAACCAGAGATGGATGAGATCATTGACGTCATTCTGCATGTTGAGTCCCCTGGCAGAGAAGTTCTGCCCTACGCCTGTGCTTGCTGATGCTTTTCCCCAATAAGTTATGACAGATGTTTTCACCAGCTCCTCAGGAGTTTTTCCTTTTCAGAGTTAAGACCTTTGGCCCTATTTCACTTTGATTTAATTTTGTCATTGCCTCCTGGATGCATCACCTCATGGAAAAGATGCATCACCTTTTCATGAGATTGAGGCCTTTATTACAATTTCATTGCAAGTTTACTTTCTACAGTAAGAGAAATTTCATCACCTCATGGATATGCATCCCTAAGTGTATATCCTGCTTGTCCTGAAACGGGTATCAAAATACCTTCAAGAGAAGGGGGAGAGGGAACATACCTCCTTGTAAGGAAGCTTTGGACCAAATGGAACCCCCCCCCCAACAACCAACTCACTATTGACCTAAACCACAAACCATCACAGAGCCTTCCCCATTTGCCTAAAGGACCATGAAAGAGAGCATCCCAGGCCTCTGAGGGGGTAACTAGCTTGACAGGAGATGCCTATAAATAAGTAATTCACTCCCAGGTCCAATTTCTTTTGTTTAGTTTGAGTGTTCAAACGCCACCTTCTTGTTTTATTAATGCAGGTGTTTCGTTTCCATTCTCAGTTTCAAAGCTGATGGAATCAGAAAAAAAAAAAAACAAAACAAAAACCCTGCATCTGTTACTAGGCCAAAGTCCATCAGTCTCCTCATGAAAAGTATGTTACTTTGGTATATTAAAGAAAAAGAGTTCTATTGGCATTGTCTCTAATTTGATTGTTTCGGGTCTATATTTTCCTATCCTATCACTGTTTGCTGCTTCCATATTGTCTTATAATGAGAAACCGTGCCTGGCTGTATGTAAAGTGGACTCTACCAATCTGTTGTATGGGGTTCTCGTTCTGTAGGATGGATCATTAAAATGAACACCAGGCACGGCACGCTTAAGTGACAGTAGAGGAGTTCAAGGAGAATGTCTACTCAAGGTTTAACTTAGCTAAGGACCTGAAACAAATTCATGGAGGCTCAAAACTAGATGAAAACTTAGAGATGGTCTGGCCCATCTCTACAGGCAAGGAAACTGGTCAGAGCAGTTCCAATAATGTCTCCAACACTAGCTTGAAGTGAGGACAAAGAGAATAAAATCCTGTCTTCCTGTTTCCCAAGCCAACATTCTATAACCTGAGGTTCTTCTTCTTTTTTTCTTTCTTCCAAGAGAGAGGAGAGGAGATAGAGAAACAGATTCTGCATGCACCCCGACTGGTACCCACCACGCAACCCCCATCTAGAGCCGATGTTTTGCCTATATGGGCCCATACTCTCAACTGAGATATTTATAGTACCAGAGGCAGAGGATCCATGGAACCATTCTCAGTGCCTAGGGCTAATCCATTCGAACCAATCAAGCCATGGCTGTAGGAGAGGAAGAGAGAGACAGACAGACAGACAGACAGAGAAGGGGTGGAGAAGCAGATGGTTGCTTCTCCTATGTGCCCTGACTGGGAATCAAACCCAGGATATCCATACACCAGACCAGCACTCTACCACTGAGCCAACAGGCCAGGGCCTAACCTGAATTTCTTAAATAGAACTGCCTAATCCTGGGGAATATAACTTCATGTGCCAGAAAATACTCAAAATCATAGCATAACTACTATGCTACTTCCTAAATTTTCAATATTACCTTAAGATAAGTTAAAACACATTTTTTATTTAAAACAAACAAACAAAAAAAAACCATGTACTTATTATGCAGGAGAAAACAAAATTCACATGAATTTTAAAAAAGAATGCCATTCTTAAAGGAATTTATGCTTGGGACTGCTCATTTAGACTGCAAGAGGCTGTGTGGCCCACGTTCAGGGCACATCTTGGAGTGGTTTGAGAAGCTCTGCTTTACCTGTCCAGTGCCTAGGAAATCCCTGCGAGAACCATGTTGGTTCATTTCTTTTTGTCCTGGACATTTTTCTTTGGTCTACCCCTACATTAGCAAGTATGGGTGACTCAAGCCCATATGCGTGAATTCTACTTTGCTTTATTCTTCTTGGATAAAGGGAGAAACACAGTCTTAAGTTTTTAACACATTGAAAAATGATCGTTTTACGTCTTTTCTGCCATATTCTCTTTGGACTATAGCAATACTAAACCTGGTCAGAAATAACGTGTGTGTGTGTGTGTGTGTGTGTGTGTGTGTGTGTGTGTGTGTATTTTAGTCTTCTCTCTTCATTCTGTATAGTGCTTTTTGTTAGTTTGGGCAACAAAGGTGTTACCCAAATCCACATCTAATTGTTTTCTTTCATTGCAGTTTACTATTTCTCCCATTTAAAAAAAAGTAAACACAATGTTTTCCCTTCATTTACCTCCTATCCTTCAAACGAGTTGCTCATAGAGTTCAGTGTGAAATATCTGCTTTCTGAAAATATAAACTGAGTGTTTGAGTACTTTTTATACCCCTTAAAAATCCCTTTAAATTTGGTCAGAACAGCCGAATTATTTTGGAAGGTATTCCTTATTCATTTTTGTCCAGAGAAATTGTTGTAACCAACAGGTTACATAGGTCTTTTTAGATAGTTACCTTGTTATATATTGCATTCATGGTTCCAATTCTGCATTCTTTCCTGTAGCTGTGCACTTTCCCACATGAATCCACAGTCCTTCTCATCAAGTAGTAGACCATACTTCCCTATTCTTTGATTAGGAAATTTTCATGTGATTTGCCTTGACCAATGGGATTTTAACAGATGTGGCCTGAGCAGAAGCTTAAAGGTGTTTTCATGTATCTGTTTGCTCTCTTGTTTCTGTCATTACCATGAGAAAAACATTTTCAAGTTAGCCTGCTAAACCCAAGAAGAGAATGAGAGACATGGGAGTAGAGACAACCCCAGTCATTTCCAGTTGTCTGCCTGGAAAACCAAAACCAGGAGTTGGTTACTTTATTTGAGAACTTAAAAGATATCATCCTACTGGTTCCTAGTTTATATACTTTTGTTAAAAATTGAACTGTAACTCTTTTTTATTATTATTTTTATTTATTTATTCATTTTAGAGAATAGAGACAGAGAGAGAGAGAGAGAGAAAGGGGGTAGGAGCAGGAAGCATCAACTCCCATATGTGCCTTGACCAGGCAAGCCCAGGATTTTGAACCAGTGACCTCAGCATTCCAAGTCAATGCTTGATACACTGCACCACCACAGGTCAGGTTCAACTGTAACTCTTATTGTTTCCCCTCTGGCTGCTTGCAAAATTTTTTTCTCTCTTCTTGCTTTTCAGCAGTTTTACTACAATATGCTTCAATATAAGTTTCTTTATATTTATCCTGCCTAAATATTTTAAGTGTTTCTTAAATCTGTGGCTTGATTTATTTTAGTTTCTTTTTTAAATTCTCAGCCATTATGTCCTCCTACATTGCTTCTGACCATTGCCTTTCTCTTCTTCCATACTTCAATAATACATATGTTGAAATTTTCACCCTATATACTATGTCTCACATTCTTTTTGTGTTTTCCATTTTTGTTACTGATATCACTCTGGGATTCAGTATGGATATTTTCTTTTGATTTATCTTCTACTTACTAATTTTCTTTTTATCTGAGTCTAATTGGCTAATAAACTTATCCATTGAGTTATTAATATCAGCTATTGTGTTTACTTCTGAAATTATTTCATTCTTTTTGTTTTCCATTCATCTGTCCAAATTCTCATCTTCTTTGTAAAATTTCCTGAAGATTTAAAACTTTATTATCTGTGGATTTAGTTCTATTTTTATTACTTCTCTTGTGTTTTTGCCATTGTGCTGTCTCCTTATGTGATTGGTTCATTTTTATTGAATGTGGAATATTACATTTAAAAGATGGTAAAGATGATTTTAGGTTTTGGATCATGTTATATTCCTCCAGAGAGACTTAATTTGTTTCAAACAGGTTGGGCTAAGGCATTAGCAATTCCAGATCACCTTAGCTCAATCAAATATTGAGATAATTAAAAACTGGTCTATTTCTGGCTACCCATTCTCCTAGGATATAGTTCTTTGGGGTGCCAACACAAAGCCTAGCTGAAAGTAACCAGGCTGTAACAATAATTGTATTGCTCATCTTTGGCAGGACATGATCTCTATTTTATTTTATTTATGTTTTGTCCTTTTAGACTTATGAGTCAGTGAAGAGCTTTTCTCAGAATCTCAACTGCCTCTTTAGCAATCAAAAGATGCCTTGAAGACAAAGCTGTCACAAATACTAAGTCCAACTCTCTGGGTTTCCTTTTCCTTCCAGATCTTGGCCCTATAATTTTCAATATCTTGGTATCTATCCTATATCATCAAAAAGATTTGCTAATACTCTATATTTCTTCTCAGTAATGAAAAAGAGAAAAATTATCTCAGAAAGAATAATAAGTTGCCTCAGAAATGTTGAACACCAGAGGATAATGGAATAACACTTTTTAAGTACTAAAAGAAATTGACTGCCAACCTAAAGTTTATATCTGTAAAATACTTTTTTTCATAATAAAAGATAAAATAAACAGATTTCAAGATAAATGCAAATGGAGAGAATTTGTCACCAGAAAACTCATAATAATAGAGATACTGATATCTAGAAATTCCACTCCTGGGTATTTATCCCAAAGAAAACAAAAACACTAACTTGAAGAGATATACACACCCTCATGTTTATAACAATATTATTTACAATACCCAAGACATGAAAACAACCAAAGTGTCCATCAATGAATAAATGGATAAAGAAAATGTAATATAACATATATGAAAAATGCATATGGAATATTATTTCACAATAAAATATGAATTTCTTTTATCATTTGTGACAACATGGATGGACTATAAGGCATTACACTAAGTGAAATAAGTCAGACAGAGAAAGACAAATACAGTATGATCTCATACATACAGAGAACAGATTGATGGGGGTGGGCAAAATCGGGAGATGGTGTTAAAAGGTGCAATCTTCCAGTTATAAAATAAACAAGTCATGAGGATATAATGTAATGCATAGTGAACATAGTTAATAATACTGTATTGTGTATTTCAAGTTGTTAAGAGAATAGAACTTAAAAGTTCTCTCCACAAGGAAAAGTTTTATAGTTATGTATGGTGATGGATATCACCTAAATTTATTATAATGATTATTTCACAATATTTACAAATAGTAAATATTTAGGTTGTACACCTGAAACTATTATAATGTTATATGTTAATTATACCTCAATTAGAAAAAGAAGTACTAAAGGAAATTTTTCAGGTGGAAGGAAAATGATCGCATGTGGATACACATAGATATAAATAAAAATGAAGAGCAGCTGCTCAATTAAAAATATATTTAAACTGTTAAAATAAATGAAACACAACTATATACTAATTATAAGAGACACACTCTAAATATAAAAACAAAAAGAAGTTAGATGTAAAAGATATGGAAAGCAATACCAGAAGACACTAAGCAAAAGAAAATTGGTATAGTTATAGCAATATCTGGCAAAGTAGACTTTAAGGTAAGAAATGTTGATAGACGCAAGTAGGGACAAAATTAAATATGTATACATTCAATAAAATGATTTCAGGATATATAAAGAAAATTTGGCAAGAGAGGAAAATAGACAAATCCACAATCATAATAAGAGAATTTCCTCTCTCAGAAACTGAAAGATCAAGCAGTAAGGACATAGAAAGCCAGAACAACTTAATTAACACACTTAAATCATTTGGGATATGTAGAATACTACAGCAAACAATGGCTGAACACATATACATGTGTATATGCAAATGTATAAGGAATGTCAATCAGAATTAGCCATCTGCTGGTCCATAAAGCAGGTCTTATCAAAATGCAGAGATTTTAATCATTCAGGGTATGTTTTCTGACCACCATAGAATTAAGCTAGAAAATAATAATAACTAAAATTATTTAAGTATTTGGAAATTAATTTTGAAATTTGAAAATCCACCAATATAATTCACAATATTAACAGAAAAGGGGAAAATTATATACCTAATTATCTTGATAGATGAAGAAAAAATTAGTGAAATTCAATACCTCTGCAAGTATTTATTTATCTTTAAATAAATACTGTAAATAAGTAAAAACAGGAACTTTCTTGAGATGATAAAGAATGATTACAAAAACTACAGCAAATATCATACTTCAGGTGAAATAATGAATATTTTTCCCTCTGAGATCAGGATAGAGGTACAAATTTCTTTCATCAACATCTATTTAACATTGCATTATATTTTCTAGCCAGTGCAATACGTAAGAAAAAGAAGTATCAATCACAGCAGTAATAATTAATGCAAGCAAAAGTATTAATAGATGCTAAAATCATCAAGTAAAAGATTGGTGGAGAGCAGAATATTCACACCATGGCAAAGTATTGAACCACAGATTCATTTAGTAATCATAAAAGAAAAAGGGCCTGACCTGTGATGGTGCAGTGTATAAAATGTTGACCTGGAATGCTGAGGTCGCTGGTTGAAAATCTTGGGCTTGCCCAGTTAAGGCACATATAGGAAGCAACTACTACGAGTTGATACTTCTCGCTTCTCCCTGTCTCTCTCTCTCTCTCTCTCTCTCTCTCTCTCTCTCTCTCTCCTCATCTCACTCTCTCTCCTCTCTTTAAAAACCAATAAATAAAATCTTTAAAATTTTTTTGAAAAAGAAAAGTTTATCATAGAAAATTCTGGCAAACACCATTTTAACCAAGTGATCAGAATTAATATCACCAAAAGTAAGTCAAAATGATATCATGTGCCTCCTGTTGTGATGCCTGAGAGAAAAATACTATCACATAAAAATTATTCTGCCAAGAATGTTGATTCTGAATATAAGCCTCAGGAACCCATTAGATAAATCTATATTGAATGATATTCTGCTTAACAAATGGTCTTTCAAATTGTGAAAGTCATGAAAGATGAAAAATATAAGGTTGGGAAACTGTTCTAAAGAATTTAGAGGTTAAGTGTCATGTCATAAGTGTCAAGTTGCATGTATGCAACTTAAACAACTTAAATGATTGAGAAAACATATGCAAATAGTTTATCTATCTATCTATCTATCATCTATCTATCTGAAAGAGGGAAAAATATTTATATACAAAAAGAAAATTGTCAAACTGTTAAAATTGAAGCTCATATGCCAAAGGTCGGCAAACTACAACCCACAAGTCAAAGCAACCTGAAACCTGCTTTTGCAAAATAAATTTTATTAGAACACAGCCATGCCTGTTCATTTACCATTATATGTAGCGGTTTTCACTAAATAATGGCAGTATGAAGGAATTGCAGCAGAGACTGTCTGGCTCACAAAACCTAAAATATTTATTATCTGGCCTATCATAGTAAAAATTTATCAACCCCTATTTTTAAAAATTGCATAGAAAAATATTTTCATGACTTTGGGGTAATCAAAAAATTTTTAAAGAGGACACAAAAAGTACTAACCATAAATTGGGTTACATTAAAATTAAGAACTGTTCATCAAAAGATATCATTATGAGAGAGTCAGAGCTAGAGAAGATACCTATAATACATAAAGCAAAGGACACAGACCTAGTAGATATAAAAAAACTTCCTAGGAGGCATTCTCTAAAATGGTTCCCAGTAATCCCTGACTCTTGGTATTCATGGCCTTGCATAATCCTCCACCCTGGATTCGGGACTTTTATTGCTCCCTTCAAACAAATAGAACATAAAAGAAGTAATGGGTGTCATTTCTGTAATTCAAAAAAAAGAAGACTGGCTTCTATGTTAGGTTCTCTGTCTCTCACATATTTGCTTAGTCAATGGAAGAGAATCCAACCGCCATATTATAGACAACCCTATCCAAAAGCCAAAAACCCATGAGAAACAGAAGTCTGCCAACAATCACATAAGTGAGCTTGGAAGCAGGTTTTCTAACATTAGTCAAATTTTGAGATGACTATAGCCCTGACCAAAGCTTAACTATAATCTCATAAAACATCATGAACCAGAGGCATCTAACTAAGTGGCATCCAGATTCTTGACCCATATAAACATTGTTTTAAACCAGATAAATGTTTTAAACTAGTGAGTTTTGGGGAATCTGGTATGCAACAATATGTAATGAATATATATATATATAAAATATATATATATATATAATTATATATTACCACAAATAAATAAGAAAAAGTAAGCCCAATAGAAGAATGGGAAAAAATGAATAAAGTATTTGCAAGAGAGTATATCCAGTGGCCAATAAATAATTTTTAAAAGTTCAATTTATTAGTAATCAGGAAAAAGCAGTTTAAAGCCATAAAGAGTTATCACTATCTATTCACCAGTACAGATACTATTTTAAAAGACTAGTTACCATATACCAATATTGGGGGGATGTAGAGCTACTGGAACTCCCACACACTACTGGTGGGAATATAAATTGGTGTGCCGCTCTAGAACACTGGTTGACCGTGCCCACTAAAACTAAACATGGATACTCTAGGACTCCTAGGTACATGCACTTATACCTACTAGTAGTGTGTACATGCATACATGGATACATGCACATGCACACACACATCCTAAATTCAGCAAAAAGATAATACATTTACCAAAAACTCAACATGCTAGTCTTCAAAGGAAGCTTCAATTAATACCAAAGACAGGTTTTCTAATCACAATGCAATAAAAACAGAATTCAGGAATAAAAAGCCAACCTCTCCTCCCCACCCACTATATATTTGTAACAAAAGAGAAAATAATATATATTAAAATAATTAATTGGCAAAGAAGAAATCAGCCTGACCAGGTGGTGGTGCAGTATATACAACATCAGACTCAGACTGGGATGTGGAGGACCCAGGTTTGAAACCCCAAGGTCTCTGGCTTGAGTGTGGGCTCACCAGCTTGAGCGCAGGGTCATTGGCTTGAGCATGAGATTATAGACATGACCCTATGCATAGTCACTGGCTTGAGTCCAAGGTTGCCGGCTTAAGCAAGGGGTCACTTGCTCTTTTGTAACCCCCAGGTCAAGGCACAAATGAAAAAGCAATCAATGGACAACTAAGGTGCCGCAACAAAAACTTGATGCTTCTCATCTCTCTATCTCTCTCTCCCCCTGTCTGTCCTTCTCTCTGACTCTCTGTCTCTGTCAAAAAAAAAAAAGAAGAAGAAGAAGAGGAAGAAGAAGAAGAAATCAAACATAAATCACAGGTTTCAAAGTAAGTGGCAGCAAGAGCACTACATATCATAATTTCCAAGAAGCAACGAAGATGGAACTTAGAGGGAAGCTTATCTCAGATGCATTTCTTAGAAAAGAAAAAGATTGATATTCAATAACCTGAGTGCTCAACATAGTTTGAAAAAGATTAGGAGACTAAGCCCAACATAAATAGAAGGAAGGATATAATTTATGATCCAAATTTAATACAAAAGGAAACAAAAACACTTAATGACTAATTCATTAATCTAGTTTAATTAATTAATTTAAATAACTTTATACTCCTCCTGAAACACATAAAGATCTTCAAATACTGAATTCTTATTGTCTTTTCCATTTTCTTTTTTTTGTTAAGATTTTACTTATTCACTTTAGAGGAAGGAGAGAGCAAAAAGAAGAGGAAGAGCAGGAAGCATCAACTCCCATATGTGCCTTGACTAGGCAAGCCCAGGGTTTTGAACCAGCAACCTCAGCATTCCAGGTCAACACTTTATCTACTGCGCCACCACGGGTCAGGCTATTCTTTCTATTTTCCACATTGTAATCTAGTATGTTGTTTTCATCTTTTGTAGTTATTGAAGCTCCGTCTGTACACTCATAGTCTCTCTGTAGGTGTGTGTATCTGAATATGCCTTCATTTCCGTCTTGGTCTTGGATGATGGTTTAATTGGAAATGGAATTCTATTATTTCCCATCTTCTACCTTCTATTTTTGCTCATGAAAAGTATGCTGTCAGTCTAATTATCATATCTTTATAGTGTCTCTTCATAACAAGCACATTGAGAGAACAGCATGATAAGGTACAAGGAGAAAATTACTTCATTTATCTCCTCTTAGTATTCTAACCCACTTTGTGCAGCCAGTTTTTTTCCATACCTCTCAGATAAAATCCTGAGAAGTTACCATGATTTTTTTCATTATTCTTATTTACTTAAGATTTCCTGGTTACTTTCAATTAATAAAATAGACAGTCTCATTTCAATAAATAAAACGTCCCTCCTTGTGTGATAGTAAACCATTGGAAATTTACTAAAAGTTAGATCCCTCCAACAGAGGCGGATTAAGGTTGGTTGAACCCAGGCACAAAGAAAATATTGGGCCCCTTTAAAAAAAGAGAGAGAGAAGGAAAATATAAACAAATTTTAACTATATTTTTAAATAAATAAAAAACATTATGCTATTAATGTTAAAATTGCACATATGAAACCAAACTTGATGTCATTAGAAAAAAGTGTCAAGTTGGAGTTTTGCTGGGCCCTTCAGAAGTCGGGGCCCAGGGCGCTCGCCTGATGTGCCCGCCAACTAGGGCCTGCTTCATACTAGAAGCTTGCAAAAACAAAGGGAAGGGGGACTTCTCTATTTTTCCTCCTTCTGCTTCTCCAGTTCTTGTCCCTACTTCCTAATTTCTAGATCCTTGGGAGAAAGTGGGGGGGCTGTACTCGTTTTCTGGAAAGGAGTAAGGTCTGACATGAAATGTTTCACTTTACTGATTGTGTCATGATCTGGTTTGCATGCTTTTTGGGACTTGTGGATTTATTTATTTTTTACTTTTTTTATTTTTCTGTTTTTGTTTTTGTTTATTTACATTAATTTTAATGGGGTGACACTGATAAATCAGGATACATATGTTCAGAGAAAACATCTCTAGGTTATTTTGACATTTGATTATGCTGCATTCCTATCACCCAAAGTCCAATTGTCTTCTCTCACCTTCTAACTGGTTTTCTTTGTGCCCTCCCCTCCCCCACCCCCTCTCTCTCCTCCCCCCCCCCACCCTGTAACCCCCACACTCTTGTTCATGTCTCTGAGTCTCATTTTTATGTCCCACCTATGTATGGAATCATATAGTTCTTAGTTTTTTCTGATTTACTTATTTTGCTCAGTATAATGTTATCAAGGTCACCTCACACCAGTCAGAATGGCGCTCATCAACAAAACAACACAGAATAAGTGCTGGCGAGGGACTTGTGGATTTTAATGGTGATTCTCTTACGGGGCAGTTTGGGTTTTTGAAGTCCCCAGAGAGACTCCACATTGCATTTCTGACAGAGGCAGTGCACTAGTTAAGCTCTTGCAACTTGCCCTATCCTGCTGCCCTTAGCAGCTTACCTTTTGTTGCTGGGTTTTCCTCAACATTCAGGCTTCCCTATTTAGCAAGGTCCCTTCAAGGTGCTTCCAATTCAAAAGTCCACAGTGTCTATTCCGCCCTGAGGAAACAATATGTATTTCCCAAGCCAAATGGAGAAGTGTTCCAACTACCTGGTCTTTTTTGCCTCTTCTGGCCCTATAAGTGGTTAGAGCCAAAGTGTTTCATCTACACCAAGGTTTCTTGAGACTGACTGAAAAAACTAGTTCCTTGTATTCTTGGGGACAAACATCAGACACTCCAAGTGATCCTCTCAAATCCCCTTTAGTAGATGTAAAATGAGTGTGCTTCTCCTCCCCCATCCACCCCACACTCAAATGCAGGGAATGCAAATGTCACCATCTTCACTAATTTTTCCTGAGAAATGTTCTCCTGATTTTTTCAACTCCAACCTTTATACTCTTGAAATGAGTTTGGACAGTATCATGTTTTTTTTTCTTGTTTTGTTGTTTTTTGTTTTGTATTTTCATTGTACTTTCATAGATTCAAGGTAAAGTAAGTTGTAGATTAGCACTGGATTCAAATCAGATGGTTAGATATAATTTCTTTCTAGATTAACTTAAAAAGAAATATGTAGAAATATATCTTTTAGCAAAATGTGAAAAGCTATTCAATGTCCCAATAAATCTACAAACCTCATTGTCAGTAAACAGAAAACATTCCCTTCCCACATCTTGTGTAGGTAGTTTTGTACCTCTCTTTGTAATATGGGAGTACTTGCTCATTATTATTTTGTTATTGGCCTTCAGTGGTCTTCACAGAAATTGAGACAGAAAGAATCAGTCCCATTATAACATTTTATTACATATGTTTTTTATCTGTCTGTTTTAAAGATTTTCTATTTTTCTTTGGTGGGTTGCAGTTTTATTCCAATGTGTTGGAAGTGTGGATTTATTTCTTTATTCTGTTCATAATTTGGTATGCATCTACATGTCTTTCTTTAACTTAAGAAATATCTGCTTATTATTTCTACAAATATTTATTCTCTTCAAACAATGCTTCTTCTATCTGAAACTCCTGTTAGGCATATGTTGGGCCTGATTCAATTCTCCGTGTTTCTTAACCTTATCATTTTCCATCTCATTACCTTTGGGAGTAATTTCCTCCTTAATATCTTGTTCTCTTTAGATGAATTTCCCTTCTCTATCTATTGGTCCGTTACTTCTCCATCTATCTGTATTTATTTATTGAATTTTATCTTACTATTTTTATTTCTTGAAGCTCTATTTGTTTTACTTTTTTTAATTCACTCTCTAGATTCCAAGATGGTGACGAAGTAGGTAGATGTTCCAACTGCCACCTCCCAGGACCAAATTGGATTACAACTTAATTCAAGAACAACCATCTTGAAAAATCAACTTTGGACTAAACAAAGATGAGTCTATAACCAAGCCACACCAAGACTGGTAGGAGGGTGAAGAGGTGGAAAGGGCTGCCCCGCTCCCAAAAGTGAGAGGTGGCTGAGGGTCCGTAGGGCTTTCACTGCAGGGAGGGTCACCCTGAGTGGTGTGAGTCTTCAGCCCCAGGCCCAGAGCCCCAGCCTAGAGCCCCAGAGCATAGAAGAGGTGCCCACACAACATTTGGAGGTGAAAAGAGCTGGATTTCTGTCTTTGAGAAAGAGATGGAGCTCTTGGAGATGCAGGCTCGATCTTAAAGGGCCTGTGCAGAAAACCTTGTTCACAGTCACTTACCTGGGGCTCTGGTAGAGGGAGAGCTGAGAGGACTAGAGTTGCAAGAGGAGAGTATAAAGTTGGAAGTCCACAGAGACACTGTGGGGGACAGCCACCAGGACCCCTGTGCTAAGTCATTCTCCAGTACTGCAGTCACCATCTTTCTTGGGTGGAGCAGTCCCCTCTGAGCAACATAAGCCTGGGGGAAAACAACTGCTCAGCCCTTGGGAGTCTTTCCTACCCCAGTCATGGAGACTGGGTCATGCTGAGAGACCAGGAAGCAGGGAGTGCGTCAGTGACTCAGTTTTCTGGTGTTGTAGCCAGAGCTTTCCCTCACATGCTAAGACTGGTGATTCTGCCTCATGGGAGACTCAGTAGAAACTTTCCAGAGCGCAGGCAGACTACACCTCTAAGTCTCTGAGGCCACACCCACTGGACTCCTGGGGCCACACACAACTGAGGTCTGTGAAAAAAAGTCTGGACAGACTGACACCTGGGGGCCAGGGGCGGAGCCACACCTACCACTCTTTCTAATCCCTAAATTGCCGTAGGCTCTAGACTCTACCAGAGGTTTTTTCAGTGGCTGAACCTGTAATGTCAGTGGCTGAGAGCAGGCAAGTTCACATTGGAGTCAGGCAGAAAAACTGTGGAGCCAGAAAAGCTTGGGACATTCTGTTTAATAAAGTCTCATAACGGCAGACAAGCACACAGGCAGGGGAAACCACCTCTCAGACAAACAAACAGCAAAATGGCCCCTCACAGTGGCGGGCCGGCAGACTGTGCATCCGCAGTCCCTAATCTCTCTTGAGCACTAGTACCAGTAACTTTATATAAGCCATGCACCAATCAGGCAAACTGCTTGCAGCTAGTAAACCCGTGAGCAAGCCTAACACGGTTGCCCCACAGAGCCCAACAAGCAGCCAGAAGACAGAGTCTGCAGATGGTGGCAATCCAGGAAACTTAGCCTTTTAAGTGGAGCTTCTCCCAGGCCCAATGTAGGTAAAAGCCAGCCTAGGAGTGCAGCATGGTATTTCCATGTACACCTGGGCCCAGCAGAGGCAGCCACAAACTGTGGATTGCTTATAGCTCCAAAAAGGTTGCTGAGGGCCAGTCATGGGCAGTGTCTCCCATTGGTCTGTGCCAGGTTCCTGTCAGGGAGGTCCAGGGTTGGGACATCCAGTGGCCAGATGCAGAGTGCATCAGTTTAGCACCTAACAACCTTTGTTAGAGTGCTATCCTAAGGAAAGGCTCCTCACACTGGGCCCAGCTGAGGAGAGTTCTTCTCTCTGTGATCAGCACCAGCATAGTGGCTCATTGGTTAGGGTGGAGCTTCATAGTCAGCCAGCCTGGGTGGTGGATATTCTGCTCTGGTTGGCTAGATTCCACAGGGGGAAAGGAGAGGGGTTTGGAGCATGGATATTTAAAGTGTGGGTCCTTGTGAGTCTATTGTTGGATCTGGTCAAGCAGCTTAGCCACTTTCTGGGAGGGCACAGTGAGCCCCAGGAGAGAACTTTCACAGTCTTCCTCCCTGAGACCAGAGTCTCACCAGCTATAAGAACTTCTGCAAAGGGGACTGTCAGCCCCACTCTATTTGAACCTACTGCTCACCTTGTTGGGGAGAAATAAAATTTGAGTATCCAGCAGTGGCTAAAGGATTAGACTCTGGAGTAAGGGCCACATTTCCCATACTGAGCTCCTGACCAAGAGACCCCTGAAGTAGGGGATCCCACTAACATTGTATTGACAACCTCAGCTGCCCTAATCCACTAAGCTTACAACCTGTAGAGGGGTCGGTAGGGTGAGGCCAGTCTGAGCCCACACTACAGTTTTTCTACAGAAGACTCTGTGGGAAAACCAGGCAGCTGCAAGAGGAGGTGGAGCAGCTAAAACATGGAGGCAAATCTTACAGAGCTTGAGCTTTTATGAAGCTGCTGTCATCTCTAAGCAGGAGGAAGCTAATCCTTATATACTGGTTGAACCCCCCACACACACACACACCCAGGCACAGAAAACGCAGACACAGAGAAAAGAGCAGTAGCTGCAGACAGGTAGTCCACAGCAGGTTACAAACAACAGCTGATGCCAACCCAAGAAGATCTAGGACCAGCACAACTGGTCATGGGTGGCAGACAGCAACAACCCAACTCAGCTAGCTACACAAGCAGCATGCCCAGAGGAGAAGTCCAGCAGGCACCAGACACTGGAAAATAAATATGCCCAACAAGACAGACATTGCACAGTGTGTAATACACATGATCAAAGTTGACCTTTAGAGCCAGCCAGCCTGAAGGGATAACCATACCTATGAAAAGACAAACTGCATTCAATACTCACATACAACATGAGGAAAAATAGTTCCCTCAGGAAGCATTCCTAGAACAAGGAAAACAGGTGGCCTGGAGGTTAGTACCACTGAGCCCATCTTCCTCATAAAGACCCACAAAAATTTCAAAGTCAGACAGCGCTATTTAATACACAGACAAAATAGGCAGAGAGAGAAATGCAACCCAAATAAATCAACAAGAGAAATCCCCAGAAAAAGAACTAAATGAAATAGAATTAACCAAACCACCAGATGCAGAATTTAAAATAATTATTTTTAAGATGCCCAAGTATTATAAAGCAACAAGGGATGGACATAATGAACACCTAAATAAAGAGATAGCAAGCATCAAAAAGGACATTGAAATCATAAAAAATAACCAGTCAGAAATGACAAATAATATCAGAAATAAAGTCTACAATAGAAGGAATCATCAGTAGGCTGGATGAAGCAGAAGATTGAGTCAGCATTTTAGAAGACAAGATAAGCGTAAGCAAAGAAACAAAGCAGCAAAATGATAAAAGGTGCAAAAAGACTGAGGAAACTCTAAGAGACCTCTGTGACAACATGAAAATAAACAACATCTGCATCATAGGGGTTCCTGAAGAAGAGAACAAAGAAATCATAGCTGAAAATTTCCCTAAATTGATGAAAGAAAAAGTCACACAAGTTCAAGAAGAGTCCCATTAAAGGGGAATTCAAAAAGGCCTACACCTAGACCCATGATGGCAAACCTTTTTATAAAAACCACCCACTTTTGCAGTGCTGGTCAACCTGGTTCCTCCCACCCACTAGTGGGCGTTTCAGCTTTCAGGGTAGGCCAATCACGGCACCATTTGGTTGCTCCACTACTGCCCACCATGAAAGCTGAAATGCCCACTAGTGGGTGGGAGGGACCAGGTTGACCAGCACTGCAAAAGTGGGTGGTTTTTATAAAAAGGTTTGCCATCGTGGACCTAGACACATCATAATTAAAATGCCAAAGTTAAGAGATAAAGAAAAAATACTAAAAGCTACAAGAGAAAAGCAGTTAATTACCTACAGAGGAGCCCCCATAAGGTTGACATCTGACTTCTCAAAAGAAACACTTGAGGCCAGAGGGATTGGCAAGATATATTTAACCCTTTGAGTAGTACAAACGTTCATGTATGTCCTCGTGCCTCCTGACCATCCGGAGTATGATCAATTTATTTTAAATATGTGCAAGGCAACATTAAAAAAATGCAAATGTATGTTCTTGTTTCCATAAATTGGTTATTAAACAAACATGATTTTAGATTAATAAAACTGTAATTGGAACTAATTTCATTTTTGAAAAAAACTCACTCCTGGAAGTCAGCGAGCATGAAACAAATTCACTACTCAAAGGGTTAAAGTGATGCAACACAAGAACCTACAACCAGGACTACTTTATCCAGCAAGGTTATTGTTTAAAATTGAAGAAAAAATAAAAAGCTTCCCAGACCAAAAAAAAAACCCAAAAAAACCTCAAGAAATTTATTACAACCAAACCAGTACTGCAAGAAATGTTAAGGAGCGAGCCTGCTGTAAAAAGAGCAAAGGGGGAAAAAAAATCAAGAAAAAGAAGATTGTAGATTTAAAGAATAAAATGGCAATAAATAAGTACATGTTAATAATAACCTTAAATGTAAATAGATTAAATGCTCATATCAAAAGACATAGGCCTGGCCGGTTGGCTCAGTGGTAGAGCGTTGGCCTGGCGTGCTGAAGTCCTGGGTTCGATTCCCGGCCAGGGCACACAGGAGAAGCGCCCATTTGCTTCCCCACCCCTCCCCCTCTCCTTCCTCTTTGTCTCTCTCTTCCCCTCCCACAGCGAGGCTCCATTGGAGCAAAAGATAGCCCGGGTGCTGGGGATGGCTCCTTGGCCTCTACCCCAGATGCTAGAGTGGCTCTGGTCGCAACAGAGTGATGCCCCGGAGGGGCAGAGCATCGCCCCCTGGTGGGCGTGCCAGGTGGATCCTGGTCGGGCACATGCGGGAGTCTGTCTGACTGTCTCTCCCCATTTCCAGCTTCAGAAAAAGAAAAAAAAAAGACATAGGGTAGCTGAATTGATAAGAAAACAGGACCTGTTTATATGCTGCCTATAAGAGACCCACCATAGAACAAAACATACACATAGACTGAAAGTGAAGGGATGGAAAAATAGTATTCCATGCAAATGAAAATGAAAAAAAAAAAAAAAAAGCTGGGGTAGCAATAGTTATATCTGAAAAAACAGCCTTTAAAACAAAAGTTAGCCTGACCTGTGGTGGCGCAGTGGATAAAGCGTCGACCTGGAAATGCTGAGGTTGCCGGTTTGAAACCCTGGGCTTGCCTGGTCAAGGCACATATGGGAGTTGATGCTTCCAGTTCCTCCCCCCTTCTCTCTCTCTGTCTCTCCTCTCTCTCTGTCTCTCCCTCTCCTGTCTAAAATGAATAAATAAAAAATAAAGAAAAAATTAAAAAATAAATAAATAAACCATACTTGTTTAAAAAAAAAACAAAACAAAAGCTATGGTAAGGGATAAAGAAAGGCACTACATAATAAAAAAGGAAGCAATCCAACAGGAGGATATAACCATTATAAATATTTATGCATCTAATATAGGAGCACCTAAATATATAAAGCAGATATTGATGGACATAAAGGGTGAGATCAACACCAATACTATAATAGTAGGGGATTTTAATACCCCACTAATATCAATGGACAGGTCCTCTAGACAGAAAAGTAACAAAGAAACAGTGGCCTTAAATGACACACTAGATCAATTAGATTTAATTGATATCTCAGAACCATTCGCCCCAAAGCATCAGAATATACATTCTTTTCAAGTGCTCATGGCACATTCTCTAGGATAGGCCACATGTTAGAACACAAAACGAGTCTCAATAAATTTAAGAAGATTGAAATTATATTAAGAATCTTCTCTGATCAGAATGGCATGAAACTAGAAATCAACTACAATAGAAAAACTGAAAAACATTCAAACACTTGAAGACTAAATAGCATGGTATTAAATAATGAATGGATTAACAAGAAGATCAAGAAAGAAATAAAAAATTTCTTTGAAACAAAAGAAAATGAACATACAACTCAAAATTTATGGGACATAGCAAAAACAGTCCTGAGAGGGAAGTTCATAGCGTTACAGGCATACTTTAAGAAGCAAGAAAAAGCTCAAATAAACAACTTAACCCTGCATCTAAAAGAACTAGAAAAAGAACAACAAATAAAGCCCAGAGGAAGTAGAAGGAAGGAAATAATAAAGATCAAATGGAAATAAATAACATAGAGGCTAAAAAAAAAATACAAAAGATCAATGAAACCAAGATGGTTCTGTGAAAAGGTAAACAAGACTGATAAACCTTTAACCAGACTCATCAAGAATAAAAGAAAGAAGACTCAAATAAATAAAATTAGAAATGAAAGTGGAGAAGTAACAACTGATACCGCAGAAATACAAAGGATTGTAAGAAAATATTATGAAGATCTATATACCAAAGAATTGGACAACCTAGGTGAAATGGATAAATACCTAGAAACATACAATCTTCCAAAATTCAATCTGAAAGAATTAGAAAACCTAAACAGACTGATTACAACAAATGAAATTGAAACAGTTATCAAAAAAACTCCCAGTAAACAAAAATCCTGAACCAGATGGTTTCACAGGAGAATTTCATCAAATGTTCAAAGAAGAACTAACACCAATCCTTCTCAAGCTATTTCAAAATATTCAAGAGGAAAGACTTCCAAACTCCTATTATGAGGCAAGCATATCCTCATGACAAAACCAGGTAAAGACAATAAGAAGAAAGAAAACTATAGGCCAATATCCCTGATGAACATAGGTGCTAAAATTCTGAACAAAATATTAGCAAATCGGATCCAGCAATACCTTAAAAAAACCATACATCATAATAAAGTGGGATTTATTCTGGGAAGGCAAGGCTGGTACAATATTTACAAATCAATCAATGTGATTCATCACATAAACAAAAGGAAGGAGAAAAATCACATAATATCAATAAATGCAGAAAAAGCATTTGATAAAATCCAGCAACCATTTTCCAGCAACCATTTATGATCAAAACTCTCAGCAAAGTGTGGATACAGGGAACATACCCCAACAGAATAAAGGCATCTATGACAAACCAACAGCCAATATTATATTCAATGGGAAAAAATTAAAAGCAATCTTCTTAAGATCAGGAACAAGGCAGGGGTGCCCCCATTCACCATTCTTATTCAGCATAGTCCTGGAAGTCCCAGCCAAAGCAATTAGACAAGAAGAAGAAATAAAAGGCATCCAAATTGGAAAAGAAGTAAAACTATTATTATTTGCAGATGACATGTTACTGTATACAGAAAACCCTAAAGTCTCAGTCAAAAAACTAATAGACATGATAAATAAATTCATCAAGATGGCAAGATATAAACTTAATATTCAGAAATCACTGGCATTTTTATATACCAACAATAAACTGTCAGAAAGATAAATTAAGGAAATAATTCCCTCCACTGTTGCAACAAAAAATATAAAGAACTTAGGACTAAATTTAACCAAGGAAGTAAAAGACTTAAACTCAGAAAATTATAAGACATTGAGAAAAGAAATCAAGGAAGATACAAACAAGTAGAATCATATATCGTGTTCATGGATAGAAAGAATAAACATCATTAAAATGTCTATATTACCCAAAGCAATCTACAAGTTCAATGCAATTCCTATTAAAATACCAATGACATACTTCAAAGATATAGAACACATATTCCAAAAATTTATATGGAACCAAAAAAGAACACAAGTAGCTTCAGTAACCTTGAAAATAAAGAATAAAATGGGAGGTGTCACACTTCCTGATATCAAATTTTACTACAAGGTCATTTTAATCAAAACAACTTGGTACTGGCATAAGAACAGGCATTCAGATCAAGGAACAGAACAGAAAACCCAGAAATAAAACCATACCTTTATGGTCAATTGATATTTGACAAAAGAGGTAAGAACATACAATGGAGTAAAGACAATCTCTTTAATAAATGATGTTGAGAAAATTGGACAGGCACATATAAAAAAAATGAAAGTAGACCATCAAATTACACCATTCACAAAAATAAGCTCAAAATGGATAAAAGATTTAAATGTAAGTTGCAAAACCATAAACATCTTGGAAAAAAACATAAGCAGTAAACTCTCCAATATCTCTCGTAGCACTATTTTTACCAACTTCTCTCCATGGGCAAGTGAAATAAAGGAAAAAATAAACTAATAGCACTATATCAAATAAAAAGCTTTTGTACAGCAAAAGACACCATTAACAAAATTAAAAGACAACCCACACAATGGGAGAACATATACGCCAATACTTCTGATAAGGGATTAATAATCAAAATTTATTAAGAACTTCAAAAACCCAACACCAGGAAGGTAAACAATCCAATTACAAAATGGGTGAAATAACTGAATAGACTCTTCTCCAAAGAAGACATACAGATAGATGGCCAATAGGAATATGAAAAAATCTTCAACATCACTAATCATCAGACAAATGCAAATTAAAACCACAATGAGATACCACCTCACACCAGTCAGAATGGCGCTCATTAACAAATCAACACATAGGAAGTGCTGGTGAGGGTGTGGAGAAAAGGAGACCCTCCTGCACTGCTGGTGGGAATGCAGACTTGTGCAACCTCTGTGGAAAACAGTATGGAGATTCCTCAAAGAACTAAAAGTGGAACTGCCTTTTGACCCAGCTATCCCACTTTTAGGAATATATCCTTAGAATGCCAAATCATTGATTCAAAGGAGATATGCAGCATTGTTTACGATAGCTGAAGTCTAAAAACAGCCCAAGTGTCCATTAGAGGGTAAATGGATTAACAAGCAGTGGTACATATACACAATGGAATAATACATGGCCATGAAAAAAGGAAATCTTACCTTTTGTGATGGCATGGATGGACCTGCAAATTATTATGTTAAGTGAAATAACCCAGGCAGAGAAAAGACAATTATCATATAATCTCACTTCTATGTGGAATATAATGAACAAGGTGAACTGAGGAATGTTAATAGAGGCAGAGGTGGGGTCACAGGGATCAGAGGGACAGCTGTCTGAGGGAAGGGGGAAAAGGGGATGGGATCAGAGAAGGTGAAGGGATTAGTGAAATTATATATAGGTATATATAACACATAGATACAGATAACAGAACAGCAAATCCCAGAGGGAAGGGAGAAGGAGTTAGGGGGAGGGAGTTAGGGAGAGGGTGAAAAGGGAGTATAATGGGGGACACGGAGGTGGGGGTGATGGTTTTGTATTGAGTGGGACACTTGATTCCATGTTAACACAATAAATTAAAATTAATAAAAATTTATAAATAAGAAAATTCAGTTTCTAATGCACAGTATTCTTTTTCAATGCATACTTTGTTCTTTCTTTTGTTACTTTAATAATTTTAAACATACTTATCATATTTCTTTAATTATTTCTATGTCCAGTACCTGGAGTACTACTTGTTTTATCTTTTGACTCATCCTCATATAGCTCTTTCTTTGTAGTTTCCCTTCCACCCCCAAGGGTACCCTGAGGGTGGGACTCCCCTGTGGAGCCGTTTGCATTTTTTTCTGTCAAAGCCACAGTTTTCACTGACTATAGACTAATTTTTATATTTATTTCTGAACTTCATGTTTGTTTACTCTGTGGCTAATAAAATGTGGGCTTAATATCTACATGTGACACAGGTTTGGAATTTTGGGTTTTTTCCCCTTATTTGAATTTTCTCACTTAGTAACAAATACCTTTGTTCACCATTGCTTTAATAAAACGAGCTTTCCTTTAGCTGTCTGGGTTGTTGGGTAAAGTTTTTCTAGTGCCTTATACACACCAGGCAAATTTCCAACATTCCCAGTTGTAATAAGGAGATTCATTCCAACCTCTCTCCCTGCACAAGTCCAAGTTTATGTATCCAGTTCCCATGTAGACATGGGACTTAAAATCCTGCCCAGTTCTTAAGGTCTATATTTGGGCCTTATATTCCCGGGAGCTTTACTTCTTTAGTTTCTCCTTATGTTCCCAATTTTGAGCTTCTTCTCTATTTTGACACTTAAGTATTTCCCTTTTTATCATGCTAAGCAATGTATTATATTTTATTATTAATATTTTTATGTAATTTAATACCATTTAGAAGTTAAAATTGTAAAATCAAACCATCTTGATTCAAACCTCAGTTCTGCCACTTAGTGCTTATGTGACCTTGAGCAAGTTACTTATTCTCTTTAAACATCAGTTCTCTCATTTGTAAAAAGGGAGTAATAATATCATCCCCACATGAGGATGTGAAGCTTGAAAGCGTAGAGTGCCTAGAGTAAAATGTGCCACCTATTGAAAGCTCAATAAATTATTTGCTATTATTGTTATTTTTCTTATTCTTATCTCATGCGTTCCCATGTGTTTATAACAAAAACAGAGCCCCACCCTTTTTTTTTTACTGGAAATGCGACAATATATTTTCTTTTTAACATCAAAACAGTGTTACCCTGACATCTGTCACACTAAACAAAATCCCCTCAATGCAGAACAACTTTAAATTTAGTCTGTGTTAACTAAAGTTAGGAAGAATAGACTGTTTCAAGAGTTACTCATTTGTTTCTGAGCTAATTATAAATAATTGTTTTCATTTTTATCCTCTCTCACTCTCTCTTTTTTAGTTTTTATTTATTTTTTAATTATCTGAATAATGCCTTCCCCCACATCAGGGCAAATAGTTGAAAAGAGTTGCATATTAGTGATACAACCTATGGCTCACCTATCACAGACATGCTATTTGAGTTGAATACTCTGTTGTGGGTCCCCTGGAAACAGAGCTCCTCAGAAGTGAAGGCTTAGCAAGGATGAATGAAGTGGAGCATAGTTAGTGAGGCTTTGTACTAGATTCTAATGAATGACTCCTTGACATTCTCTGATCTCTGACATGACAAGCATATGGTGTTTATTAATAAATTAAAAGGATATAATTATGTTGAGGCTGAAGCATTCAGGGCTTGGTAACATTTGGCAAGCTAGTAGGCTGTCTGCCTGCTCTTTATCCCGACAGGTGGAATAAAATAAAATGTCTCCATAAAAATCTATTCATAGTACATGATAGTCTTTGGTTGTATTCAGTTTCCCCAAAGAAACAGTAGGTCATACTCTAATTTGTGCCCATAGATGTATGTTAATATATTATTTAAATGACACTTCAAGGTAATCACCAATAGTCCTTAGAGCTTTCAATATACTGCTCCTGACAAATATTCCCAGCCTGAAGGTCAGGGCTCTTCATGACACTGCTAGTCGTTACCTGGTGTTTGACACAAAACGAGCATGTTATTTTTGTTCAGTGGACTCTATGAAAATCCCAATGACAGGAATAGCCTTGTACCTTTCAGCTCCTTTGTGGCAAAGGTGAAAGATATACTCCAATGGGACAAGCTTTCTATCTGCCTATTTTCTGCATTTGGCTGTATTTGCAAAAAATCATTTCATCAGGAAGCAACTGGTACAATTCAATCAATAGCACAGTTTCTTAGACAGGAGCTACTACAAAGGTACATAAAGCACTTGTTATATAGTAAATTCCTTGATATCACCGTAAGTCCTTTTGGTCATATCTCATATTCAATTTTTAGAAAATCCTGTTAGGTCAACCTTCTGTATATCTTCAGATTATCAACACTTTCTACCTCTTCTACTACCATCACCATAGTCTGAGCCCCTTCACCTCTCACCATGATAACTGTAATCATCTCCTAATAGAATAGTTTCCCTGCTTTTATACTTATCACCCTATAGCCTAGCAGGCGTCCCCAAACTAGGGCCTGAGGGCTGCAATGCGGCCCCCTGAGGCCATTTATCCAGCCCCCACTGCACTTCTGGAAGGGGCACCTCTTTCATTGGTGGTCAGTGAGAGGACCACTGTATTTGGCAGCCCTCCAATGGTCTGAGGGACAGTGAACTGGCCCCCTGTGTAAAAAGTTTGGAGACCTCTGGTAGAGTGATCCTTTAAAAAGATAAGTCAGGTCACATCACACCTGTGCTCAAAGTCCTACAATGGTTCCAAAGTTCTTACAGTGGCTTGCCAGACCCTAGGATCTGGCTTCCCATTTCTCTCCTATCCTTTGCTATTCCTCAAATATTTTAAACACTGTCCCTCAAGCAGGAATACTTTTGCCCTACATTCTGGAGGGATGCTTCAAGTCTTTTTTTTTCAAATCTTGCCTCTCAATGAGCCTTATCTCACCAACAATCTTATGAAAGAGCCGTCCTCCATACATTCTCACACACAGGTTAAGGGATCCTAATCTCTTTTATTCTAAAGCATTTATCTTCTAACATACTATACAGCAGGGGTTGGGAATCTATGGCTTGTGAGCCAGATGTGGCTCTTTTGATGGCTGTATCTGGCTTGCAGACAAATCTTTAATAAAAAAAATAATAACGTTAAAAATATAAAACATTCTCATGTATTATAATCTATTCATTTCCTACTGCTCATGTTCATGGTTGTGGGTGGCTGGAGCCAATCACAGCTGTCCTCCGGGACAACACCAGATTTTTATTGGATAATGTGTAACGTACATGGGTTGTTGTATGGCTCTCACAGAATTACATTTTAAAATATATGGTGTTCATGGCTCTCTCAGCCAAAAAGGTTCCCGACCCCTGCCATATAGTTTACTTATTAATTATGCTTATTGTCTTGTCAAGCTCTTCCCTCTAAAATATAAGCTCTATAAGAGCATGAATCTTATCTTCAGTGATGTACCCTGAGCACCTAAGTTAGGATTGCCAGATAAAATAAAGGATACCCAATACAATTTGAATTTCAGATAATCAATGGATAATTTGTTTTAGTATAAGTATGTCCCATGCAAATGCAAATTTACCTGGACATGTTGTGTTTGCATTTACTAAATCCAGCAACTCTAACTTAGAACAATTTCTGGCATCATTATTACAAGAATCATTACATATGGTCTGTTTGTTAGTTAATTAAATTAATTTGGTTTTGCTATTTTAATGGTATTTTGAGCTATTTTGAGATATCCTAGACTGTCACAAGAAAGGTTTTATATTATTGTTAAAATTACTTTTAGGAAAAGTGTATTGTTGACAATAAAAACATTTAAATGAAACAAGATAAGTATACCATCTACAATGTAATAAGGCAGAGAGCTACAGTAAGCCAGTTTTAAGCATTAAGTTTTATAATATTGTGCAAAAAGAAAATGGGAAGTCCTAACCAAAAGCTAAAAAGTATGTTGGAGAAATCATAAATCATATTAAGTGGCAAGCTAGAGCATGCAGTCAGGTGTAGTTTATTATTGAAGAAATACTATATGGAGAATGAGAACAAGACCCAGATTACACATATCTGACCTCTGGTTGTCCTTTTGAATTAACTGTTGGCGGTTATGTGACCTTGGGAAAATCAAAGAATGACTCAATGTCAGATATCTCACTTTTATAATAAAATTTATAAGATCCATTCTATTTCTAAAAATATCTAATTCTATATAAAAAACATGACCACAAAGTAAAGAAACTTTTTATAATCATACTAGAAGTCATGTATGATAATAAATATGACCATAGAAGTCACCATAATAATCTATTCACTTCTCCCAGTGATGCCACTAATGCTCAAAACATTTTTGACATTTCTATTTTGGATTTTCCTGGTAGCAGGATAATATTTAAGAAATATTTACAAGTGATTGTGATTTACAACAACATGGATGGACCTTGAGAACATTATACTAAGTAAAATAAGTAAAACAAAAAAAGCTTAGAACTATATGATTTCATACATAAGTGGGATATAAAAATGAGACTCATAGACATAGATAAAATTGAAGTGGTTACCAGAGGGAGGGGAGTAAAGTGGAACACATATATAGTGATGAAAAAAAGATTTGACTTTGGGTAATGGGCACACAGACAATCAACAGTTCAAATGCTATAGAAATGTTTACCCTGAAACCCATGTTCTCTTATTGATCAATGTCACCCCATTAAATTTAATTAAAAAAAGAAATATTAACAAATGTTTTTATTCCAGCCAGTAAGAGGCAGAGCTGGGACTTGAACCCAGGCAATCTGGGAGCACCACCTGTGCTATACCTTAATGAAAGTTATATTCCTTGACACCAGAGTTTGTGCACTGGGATTGATCTACTACAGCCTTAAAAGTCAGGTTATAAACCATATAGAAAAATAGCCATTAATGTCATTTTAAACATAAAATACTGTTATTCAACTTGATCACTTTTATCTCTCAGCTTATTAATTAAACTGGCTATGAATAGATTTTAACTTGGTTGTAGAAAAAACAGTTTAGCCTCAATGAAATGTTTGATGGTACTGATGAACACCTGAAGAATGTCCACCTGGCTCCTAGGCAACTGCTAAAAAAGGAAGTTAAGAACTGTTGTCAGTGATGGCAACATCACTCAGATAAGCATCTTATTTACTATCAAACAGAAGCTGTAATGGTTACTTCTGAGTGTCAATTTGACTGGGCCATGAGGTTCCCAGATTAAATGTTATTTCTGGCTGTGTCTGTGAGGGTGTTTCCAGATGAACTTAACATTTGAATCAGTGGAGTCTGCAAAGTAGATCACCCTTCCCAACGTGGGTAGATATCATTGAATTTATTGAGGGCTTAAATAGGACAAAAAGTGGAGAAAGGACGGTACAGTCTCTTCCTGCCTTAATGCTGAAGCAAGGGCATGGGGCTTCTGCTCTTGTATGGGAATTTATACCATCAACTCCCCTGGTTTTCTGGTCTTCAGACTTGGACTGAATTACATCACTGGTTTTCCTGGGTCTCCAGCTTGCAGGTGGCAGAAGGAGGGACTTCTCAACTTCCATAATTATATAAGCCAATTACTCATCAGAAATTTTATTTAAATATGTATAGATACATATGTATCTCTTTTTTTAATTTTTATTTTTTAAGTGAAAGGAAGAGAGATAAACTCCCGCATGCACCCCAACCGGTATCCACCTAGCAATCTGCCATCAGGGGCCAATGCTCAAATCAACTGAACTATCATACCCAGGGCCCCAGGCCTATGCTCATAACCAACTGAGCTATTCTCAGTGCCCAGAGCCCACGCTGGAACCAACTGAACCACTGGCTGTGCAACCGGAAGGGGGGGAGGGGAGGAGAAGCAGATGTTTACTTCTTATGTGTGCCCTGAGAAGGGATCAAACAATAAGATATATATATCTTATTGGTTCTAATTCTCTGGAGAACCCTGACTGATACAAGTGCCTGTAGGGGATAATGCATTCTTCTATGGAAAATAATATCGCTTGTTTTGTTTAAAAGAGTCATCTTAGGCTGTTAATTTTTATTGCCATCTGATGCTCAACAACCCAAGTAATCCATTCCAAACAGTGCCCATGCTCATAAGTGTACCACTCTCTCAATATGAGGTAGAGGAATTAAGAAATATGAATTGGTTGTTACAGAACAGTCATGGGGATGTAAAGTACAGCACAGGAAATAGAGTCAGTAATATTCTAATAACTATGTATGGTGTCAGATGGGTACAAAATTTACTTAGATAACCATTTAGTAAATTATATAATGTCTAATCACCAGGATGTATAATATAATGTTATATGTCAACTGCAATTGAAAAATAAAAAAATAATTTAAAAATATATAAATGTTTTAAATAATAGAGTAATTGAGGTATAATTTACATACTGTACTTTGACATACACCCCTTTACACTATACAGTTAAACTGTTTTTAGTATATTCACAGTTATGCAACCATCATTGTTACTATATTTTGAAGTATTTTCTTTACACAAAAGGAATCTCAGAACCATTAGCAGGCACTCTCCACTTCCCTCCTGCTAACAACTCTTTAATCTACTTTCTGTTTCTATAGATTTATCTATTCTGCCTATTTAACATAAAGGGAATTATATAATGTGTCCTTTTACACCTGGTTTCTTTCACTTAGCTTAATGTTTTCCAGGTTGTAGCATGTATCAGCAGTTCATTCAATTTTGTTGTTAAATTATTTCCATTACATAGATATACAGCATTTCTTTATTTCTTTATTCTTTACCTTAGTTGATAGAAATGTAAATCATTTCCATTTTTTGGCTATCATGAATAATGCTGTTGAAAACATTCACAGGTTTTGCTTAGAACTTATATTTTTAATTTTTTGAATATATACATGGAATGAAAATGCTGGATCATATCTAGTAGTAACTTGATGTTTAACTTTTGAAAAACTATCAAACTTTTCTGAAGTGGCTGCTTTGCTTTACATTACCACCAGCAATGGATGAGGGTTTAGGTTTCTCCATATCTTTGTTTACACTTGTTATTATCTTTTTATTTTAGCCACCTTAATGAGCTTGAAGTGGTATCTCATGGGTTTTTTTGTTTGTTTGTTTGTTGTTGTTGTTGTTGTTTAATTATTGTTGATTTTAATTTATTGTGTTTACATAGATTCAAGTGTCCCACCAAATATATCTCCCCACCACCCCCTGTTTCCCTCAACATCCCCCTTGCCTCCCTCCCCCCAATGGCTTTCCCCCTTCCCTCCAGGATTTGCTTTCCTACTTTCTGTAATGCTGTGTTATGTATTTATATATATAATTTCACCAATTTCATCCCCTTTCCCTCTGTCCACTTTCCCTCTGGTCCCTTTGACCCTGGCTCTGCCTCTATTCCGCTCTTCAGTTCACATTGTTCATTGGATTCCTCAAATGAGTGAGGTCATATGATATTTTTCTTTCTCTGCCTGGCTTATTTCACTTATACTTTCCAGGTCCATCCATGTTGTCGCAAAAGGTTAGATTTCCTGCTTTTTCACAGCCATGTTAGTATTCCATTGTGTATATGTGCCACTGCTTTTTAATCCACTCGTCCACTGATAGACACTTGGGCTGTTTCCAGATCTTGGCTATTGTAAACAATGCTGCAATAAACATGAGGGTACATTTCTTCTTTTGAATCAGTGATTTGATATTCTTAGGATATATTCCTAAGAGTGGGATGGCTGGGTCAAAAGGCAGTTCAATTTTTAACTTTTTGAGGAATCTCCATACTGTTTTCCACAGTGGCTGCACCAGTCTGCATTCCCATCAGCAGTGCAGGAGGGTTCCCTTTTCTCCACATCCTTGCCAGCACTTATTATGTGTTGTTTTGTTAATGGGTATCTCATGGTTTTGACAGCGTCTCCCAATGACTTGTAGTGAAATTTTTTTCATATGCTTATTGACCATTTGTATACTTTTTTAAAAGAAATGTCTAAATCTTTCACCAATTCTTTTCTTAAAATTTATTCTTTTTAGAGAGGGGGGAGTGAGAGAGAGAGAGAGAGAGAGAGAGAGAGAGAGAGAGAGGAGGAGTGAGGAGCAGGAAGCATCAACTCCCATATGTGCCTTGACCAGGCAAGCCCAGGGCTTTGAACTGGCAACCTCAGCGTTCCAGGTCAACACTTTAATCCACTGCACCACTGCAGGTCAGGCTTCACCAATTCTTAAAGTAGGGTTACTTGTCTTTTTTGGGGGGGAGGGGTTACTTGTATTTTTATTGTTGAGTTTTAAGAGTGCTTTATATATTCTAGATAAGAGTTTTTTATAACTATATGAATTGTAAATATTTTCTCCATCCTGTGATTTGTCCTTTTGCTCTCTTGATTGTGTTCTTAAAAGCACAAAAGTTTTTGTTTGTTTTTTAATTTTTTTTATTTATTTACTTTTTTAGATTTTATTTATTCATTTTTATTAGAGAGAGAGGGGAGAGAGAGAGAGAGGGATAGATAGAGAGAGAACAGGGGGAGGAGCAGGAAGCATCAAGTCCAGGGTTTTGAACCGGCGACCTCAGCATTCCAGGTCGACGCTTTATCCACTGTGCCACCACAAGTCAGGCCAAAAGCACAAAGGTTTTTAATTATGATGAAGTCCAATTTCTCTATATTTCCTTTTGACACTTTTATATTTGGTGTCACATCTAAGAAACTACTGCTCAATCCAAGATCATGAAAATTAACTTCTATGTTTTCTTCTAAGAGTTTGATGCTTTTACTTTTTATAATTAGATCTCTGATCCATTTTGTTAATTTTTGCATATGTTGTGACATAGAAATCCAAGATTTTTTTTTGCATGTTGTTATTCAGTTGTCTCAGCATATTCATTAAAATGACCATACTTTTCTGATTTAATTTTCTTAGCACACCTGTCAAAAATCAATTGCCTGTAAGTGTATGGGTTTATTTTTGAACTCTGAATTCTATTCTATTGAGCTATATGTCTAGCTTTACACCAGTACCACATTGATTGGTTTTGTAGTAAGTTTTGAAGTCCTCCTACTTTGTTTTCTTTCTTAATATTGTTTTGGCTATTCTGACTCTTTAGTAATTCTATATGAATTTTAAGATCAGCTTGCTAACTTATACAAAAAAAAGACAGCCCAAATTTTTAAAGAGATTGTACTGAGTCTGTAGATCAGTTTGGGAATTGTTGCTATCTTAATATTAAGTCTTCGAATTTATGAACACAGGACATCTTCCCATTTATGTAGGTCTCCCTTAAGTTCCTTCAACGATGTTTTATAGGGTTTTTTTTAATGTTAAATAATCTCTAAACATTTCATTGGCCTCTTGCCTCCCCCAGGGGGTGCTCTACTTCTGATTCTAATGCCTCAGAACCTAGGTGTCATTGACCTTAGACACCACTTTGCCATCCACAATTTTGTGGAAGATGGTCTTTTGGATGGATTGCATGAAGATGCTGTTGTCTAGGGCATCACTAAGATTTAAGTCCTCCCTTTCTTTTAGCAGGAGACAGTAGGTGGTGATCTCAGCCACAGCTTGACCTTGATGGTCAAACAGGGTCTCAGACTCCTGGGCCTGGCACTACCCTTCTGCCCAGGTCTGGACCCACTCTGATTCCAGGTACAACAAGATCCTGTTGAGCTGTTTCATCCACATGGCATAGCGCATTTCCTTCTCCCTCAGGCTGCTCTCCAAAATGGCCTTCAGATTTCTCACTGAGTCCAGGTAGATCTTCAAGGACTGAACTATACATCTCAGCTCCATGAGTGTCATCTCAGCAGCTCCTATCTCAGCAGTTTGCAAGGTGACTACACTGGTGCTCTCTTTCTTTAATCTGCTGGGACTAGAACTTGTTAAGATCCTCTCTTCTAAGCCAGCTCATCACATTGGGTCCAGTGTCTTCTATGATTTTGCTGAGGTCCTAAGATTTGGGACAACTCAGAGTTGGCAATCTGGTTTTGTAAACTATTTACTTTTTCTTCATGCATCTTCTTCATGGAGAGCAGCTCCTCCTTGAGAGTTTAGATCTCTGTTTCCCTCTGCAGCTGAGTGATATTGGTGTCATCAATGACCTTTGAGAACCCATTGATGTCACTCTCCACAGACTGGCATGTGGCCAGATTCATCTTATACTTTACTTTGAGGTTATTGACAGAAAGATGGGCATTGTCAATCTGCAGAATGATGTAGTCATTGTCCACAAAACTTGCAAAGATCTAAGCCCTCAGGTTCTCAACTGTCTTCAAATAATGCCCACAGTGTCTGACCTAAGGACCCTTCTTTAGGTGTTTCCAGATTTTGCTTTCCAATCTCTAATCATCAGCCTCCAAGCTTCTTACCCTTTCCAGGTAAGAATCCAGGCAGTCATTCATGCATTGCATAGTCCCTAATGCCTGCCAGACCCTTGGCCATCCCCATAACCAGGCCTTCAGGCTCCCAGCCATGCTGCATGCTGGTGGAGTGGGACACAGATCCGGGAGCCTGAGCCATTGGTACCTACATAGATGTTGGCCACGCTGTTCGCCAGCCAGCCTGGTAGCTGGGCGACTGCATGGAGCCCAGGATCCAGTAGTTTGTGGAGAAGCTGGAGCAGATGCTGAAGCTCATGTTGTTCAGGGACGAAGGAGAGAAACCAAATGTCAAGTTCAAGCATCAATCTTGTAGTTTTCGATGTATAACTTTTGCATTAGTATTGTTAAATTTATCATGAGTATTTTGTTTTTTATATGATTATAAATGAAATCATTTTCTTAATTTAATTTTTGGACTGTTCATTGCAAATGTATAAAAACACAATTGATTTTGTATTGTATTTGTACTGTATTATAATTGGCTTTGGTATTTGAAAGTTTAACTATGAAATATGAATAAGTATAGATCTCATTGAGTTTTCTCACTTGAAGTTTATTGAGCTTCTTAAAAGTGTAGGTTAATATTTTTCATTAAACTTGTAAAATCATTAGCCATAATTTTTTAAAAATATTTTTTCTGTTCTTTTCTTTCTCTTTTCTTTCTGGGACTTCCATTATGCATATATTTGTACATTTGCCGTGTCCTCAGGCCTCTTAGTCTCTGTTTATTTTATTTTATTTTATTTTATTTCCATTTCCAATATATATTTCATCTTAGCCAAACGTAGTAAGCTATGTACAGATACTTCACGAATTGGAAAGTGTTACAGAAATGTGAGCAGTTTTTTTTTAATAATTTTATTTTTTTAATGGGGTGACATCAATAAATCAGGATACATATATTCAAAGATAACAAGTCCAGGTTATCTTGTCGTTCAATTATGTTGCATACCCATCACCCAAAGTCAGATTGTCCTCTGTCACCTTCTATTTTGTTTTCTTTGTACCCCTTCCCCTCCCCCTTTCCCTCTCCCATTCCCCCCTCCCCCCCGTAACCACCACACTCTTATCAATGTCTCTTAGTTTCACTTTTATGTTCCACCTACGTATGGAATAATGCAGTTCCTGGTTTTTTCTGATTTACTTATTTCGCTTCGTATCATGTTATCAAGATCCCACCATTTTGCTGTAAATGGTCCGATGCCATCATTTCTTATGGCTGAGTAGTATTCCATAGTGTATATGTACCACATCTTCTTTATCCAGTCATCTATTGAGGGGATTTTTGGTTGTTTCCATGTCCTGGCCACTGTGAACAATGCTGCAATGAACATGGGGCTGCATGTGTCTTTACGTATCAATGTTTCTGAGTTTTGGGGGTATATACCCAGTAGAGGTATTGCTGGGTCATAAGGTAGTTCTATTTTCAGTTTTTTGAGGAACCACCATACTTTCTTCCATAATGGTTGTACTACTTTACGTTCCCACCAACAGTGTATGAGGGATCCTTTTTCTCCACAGCCTCTCCAACATTTGCTATTACCTGTCTTGCTAATAATAGCTAATCGAACAGGTGTGAGGTGGTATCTCATTGCCGTTTTGATTTGCATTTCTCTAATAGCTAAAGAATATGAGCATCTTTTCATATATCTGTTGGCCATTTGTATTTCTTCCTGGGAGAAGTGTCTGTTCATATCCTCTTCCCATTTTTTTATTGGATTGTTTGTTTGTTTGTTGTTGAGTTTTATGAGTTCTTTGTATATTTTGGATATTAGGCCCTTATCTGAGCTGTTGTTTGAAAATATCATTTCCCATTTAGTTGGCTTTCTGTTTATTTTGTTATCAGTTTCTCTTGCTGAGCAAAAACTTCTTAGTCTGATGTAGTCCCATTCATTAATTTTTGCCTTCACTTCTCTTGCCTGTGGAGTCAAATTCATAAAATGCTCTATAAAACCCAGGTCCATGAGTTGAGTACCTATGTCTTCTTCTATGTACTTAATTGTTTCAGGTCTTATGTTTAGATCTTTGATCCATTTTGAGTTAATTTTAGTACAGGGGGACAAACTGTAGTCCAGCTTCATTCTTTTGCATGTGGCTTTCCAGTTTTCCCAGTACCATTTATTGAAGAGGCTTTCTTTTCTCCATTGTGTGTTTTTGGCCCCTTTATCAAAAATTATTTGACTATATATATGTGGTTTTATTTCTGGACTTTCTATTCTGTTCCATTGGTCTAAGTGTCTATTTTTCTGCCAATACCATGCTGTTTTGATTATCGTGGCCCTATAATATAGTTTGCAGTCAGGTATTGTAATGCCCCCAGCTTCATTCTTTTTCTTTAGGATTGCTTTGTCCATTCGGGGTTTTTTATAGTTCCATATAAATCTGATGATTTTTTGCTCTATTTCTTTAAAAAACATCATTGGAAGTTTGATGGGAATTGCATTAAATTTGTATATTGCTTTGGGTAATATAGCCATCTTGATTATATTTATTCTTCCTAGCCAAGAACAAGGTATATTCTTCCATCTCATTATATCTTTTTTGATTTCCCTTAAAAATGGTTTATAGTTTTCATTATATAAGTCCTTTACATTCTTTTTTATGTTTATTCCAAAGTATTTTATCTTTTTTGTTGCAATCGTGAAGGGGATTATTCTTTTGAGTTCATTCTCAATTGTTTCATTGTTGGCATATAGAAAGGCTATTGACTTCTGTATGTTAATTTTGTATCCTGTGACCTTACTGTATTGGCTTATTGTTTCTAGTAGTCTTTTTGTGGATTCTTTGGGGTTTTCGATGTATAGGATCATATCATCTGCAAAAAGTGATACCTTTACTTCTTCTTTTCCAATATGGATGCCTTTTATTTCTTTGTCTTGTCTGATTGCTCTGTCTAGAACCTCTAGTACCACATTAAATAAGAGTGGAGAGAGTGGACAACCCTGTCGTGTTCCTGATTTAAGAGGGAAAGCCTTCAGTTTAGTGCCATTTAATATGATGTTAGCTGATGGTTTATCATATATGGCCTTTATCATGTTGAGATATTTTCCTTCTATACCCATTTTGTTGAGAGTCTTAAACATAAAATTGTGTTGTATTTTATCGAAAGCCTTTTCTGCGTCTATTGATAAGATCATGTGGTTTTTGTTCTTTGTTTTGTTGATATGGTGTATTACATTAACCGTTTTACGTATGTTGAACCATCCTTGAGATTCTGGGATGAATCCCACTTGATCATGATGTATTATTTTTTTAATATGTTGTTGTATTCGATTTGCTAGTATTTTGTTTAGTATTTTAGCATCTGTATTCATTAGAGATATTGGTCTGTAGTTTTCTTTTTTTGTGCCGTCCTTGCCTGGTTTTGGGATGAGGGTTATGTTGGCCTCATAAAATGTGTTTGGAAGTATTGCTTCTTCTTCAATTTTTTGGAAGACTTTGAGTAGAATAGGAACCAAGTCTTCTTTGAATGTTTGATAAAATTCGCTGGTATAGCCGTCAGGGCCTGGACTTTTATTTTTGGGGAGGTTTTTAATGGTTTTTTCTATTTCTTCTCTACTGATAGGTCTGCTTAGGCTTTCTGCTTCTTCTTGACTCAGTCTAGGAAGGTTGTATTGTTCTAGGAATTTATCCATTTCTTCTAGGTTGTTGAATTTAGTGGCATAAAGTTTTTCATAGTATTCTACAATAATTCTTTGTATATCTATGGTGTCCGTGGTGATTTCTCCTCTTTCATTTTGGATTTTGTTTATATGAGTTCTTTCTCTTTTTTCCTTGGTAAGTCTTGCCAAGGGTTTGTCAATTTTGTTGATCTTTTCAAAGAACCAGCTCCTTGTTCTATTAATTTTTTCTATAGTTTTTCTGTTCTCTAATTCATTTATTTCTGCTCTAATTTTTATTATCTCCTTTCTTTGACTAGTTTTGGGTTGTCTTTGTTTTTCTTTTTCTAGTTCCTTAAGGTGGGAAGTTAAGTGGTTCACTTGGGCTCTCTCTTGTTTGTTCATATATGCCTGAAGTGATATGAACTTCCCTCTTATCACTGCTTTTGCTGGATCCCATAGATTCTGATATGTCGTATTGTCATTTTCATTAGTCTGTATATATCTTTTGATCTCTGCACTTATTTCTTCTTTGACCCATTCATTTTTTAAAAGTATGTTGTTTAGTTTCCACATTTTTGTGGGATTTTTTTCCTCTTTTTTGCAGTTGAATTCTAGTTTCAAGGCTTTATGATCAGAAAATATGCTTGGTACAACTTCAATTTTTCTGAACTTGCTGATATTGTTTTTGTGGTCCAACATATGGTCAATTCTTGAGAATGATCCATGTACACTGGAGAAAAATGTATACTCAGTCACTTTGGGATGAAATGTCCTGTAGATGTCTATCATATCCAGGTGCTCTAGTGTTTTGTTTAAGGCCACTATGTCTTTGTTGATTCTCTGTTTGGATGACCGATCTAGAGCCGTCAGCGGTGTATTGAGGTCTCCAAGTATGATTGTATTTTTGTCAGTTTTTGTTTTAAGATCAATAAGTGGCTGTCTTATATATTTTGGTGATCCTTGGTTTAGTGCATATATATTAAGAATTGTTATGTCTTCTTGATTCAGTGTCTCCTTAGCCATTATGAAATGACCATTTTTGTCTCTGAGTACTTTTGCTATCTTGTAGTCAGCATTATCAGATATGAGTATTGCTACACCTGCTTTTTTTTGGATGTTATTTGCTTGGAGTATTGTTTTCCAGCCTTTCACTTTGAATTTGTTTTTATCCTTGTTACTTAGATGAGTTTCCTGTAGGCAGCATACAGTTGGATTTTCTTTTTTAATCCATTCTGCTACTCTGTGCCTTTTTATTGGTGAGTTTAATCCGTTTACATTTAGTGTAATTATTGATACTTGTGAGTTCCCTATTGCCATTTTATATCTTGCTTTCTGTTAGTTTTGTATCTTGTTTGATCCTTCTCTTTCGTTTTTCTATCTTTTGTTTTTATTTGGTTGTATTCCATACATTTTTCCTCTGTTGCTATCTTTTTTATTTCATGTGCTTCTGTGGTGGTTTTTTCAATGGTGGTTACCTTTAAGTAATGAAAAGGGTTCCTACCCTGTTCATTGTAGCAAACTATTTTGTGAGTACTTTTGCACTCCATCGTCCTTTGCTACTGTTAATCTCCATCTTCTCCCCCTCTTTCTTTTTGTTGTTGTTACAGTTTAAATTTGGTTTTATTGTGTTCCTCTTGGAGCTTTTACTTGTGGCTCTGCTTTTTTTTTTTTTTGTTCTTTGTATCTGATTGGAGAACCCCCCCTTTAGTAATTCCTGGAGTGGGGCTTTTCTGATGATAAATTCCCTCATCTTTTCTGTATCTGTGAATGTTTTTATTTCTCCTTCATATTTGAAGGATAGCTTTGATGGGTATAGTATTCGTGGCTGAAAGTTTCTCTCTTTCAAGACTTTAAATATTGGGGTCCACTCTCTTCTAGCTTGTAGAGTTTCTGCTGAGAAATCTGATGATAATCTAATGGGCCTTCCTTTATATGTTGTATTCTTCTTTTCCCTGGCTGCCTTGAGAATTTTTTCTTTGCCATTGGTTTGTGCCAATTTCATTATGATGTGCCTTGGAGTAGGTTTGTTGGGGTTAAGAAAACTCGGAGTTCTGTTTGCTTCATGAATTTGAGGCCTTAGTTCTTTCCATAGGCTTGGGAAGTTCTCATCTATTATTTGTTTGAGTATGTTCTCCATTCCATTTTCTCTCTCTTCTCCCTCTGATATACCCATTATTCTTATGTTATTCTTTTTGATGGAGTCAGATAATTCTTGTAGGGCTATCTCATTTTTTTTAATTTTTGAGTCTCTTTCTTCTTCTCTCTGTTGTGCCTCAAGTTGCTTGTCTTCTATTTCACTAATCCTCTCTTCTATCTGGCCTGTTGTATTAGCTAAGCTTGTTACCTCGTTTTTCAGCTCGTGAATTGAGTTTTTCATCTCTATTTGATTTGTTTTTATAGTTTCAATTTCCTTGGACATATATTCTTTGTGTTCATTGAGTTGTTTTCTGAGCTCCCTAAATTGTCTTTCTGTGTTTTCTTGTATATCTCTGAGTATTTTTAGGATTTCTATCTTGAATTCTCTGTCATTTAGCTCCAAGGTTTCCAATATATTAAATTTTTTTTCCATAGATTTTTCCTCATCTATCTGTGTTACCTCTCTTTCTTTTATATCCATGATATTAGTTTTTCTCTTCCTTAATGGCATCTGAGGATGGTTTTGTTGATAGTATTAATGAGATTTAATAAAGAATAAAAAGTTAAAAATATAAAAAATCGAAAAAAGTTTTTTTTAAATTAATAATAAAATAAAGAAAAATAAAATAAAATTCAAATAAAAAAAAGGAAATTATTCCCCCCCTCCTTTTTTCCTCTCCTATCCTCTCCCCTCTTTCTTGAGAAAATCTTGTGGTGAACTGTGAATTATATTGTATTTAATAGAACAAACAATGTCTGTAATGGAGGGCCTGAATTGGGGAAAAGTAATAAAGGGGCAAAAAAAAGAAAAAAAAAGAAAGAAACAAAAGGGGGTATGGACCCACAAAAAGCAAATAAGGAAAAAATTTGGGTCAAGAATAAAATGATTTGCTTTTAGGTGTTGGTTGTCTAAGAGTTATGATGAGAGGAATAAGAGGAAAACAGAAAAATGGGGGGACAAATTAAAAAAATACTATTGTATTTAGTGGAACAAGAACTAGATAAAATGGAGAGCCAGGGATGGGAGCACTGCTAATGAGTTAAAAAGGTGAAGTAAAAAACCCCCAACATGCCACAAACATAAGTTTGAGTCCCAGATAAGAGAATTTGTTTGTTATTGAGGTTTGAATGAGAGGAGATGTAAAGGAGAAAGGAATAAACTAATATAGAGGGAGAAAAGAAAGAGAGAGAGAGAAAAAAAGAGGGAACCACTAAAAGAAGAAAAAAGAAAGGAGAGAGAGAGAGAGTGTGTGTTAAGGGTTTTGGAGTGCAACCCTCATAGAGAGAAAGGAAGAGGAGAGAAAAGATAATGGGAGATGTAACACTTATGGGTAGTGTAGTTCAAGGAGAGGAGAGAGTAAGACCGGCAGAGAGTTAATCGGCCAAATTGGAGGAGGAAAAAAAGTATCAAGAATGAAGATAGGAGAAACAAACGAACAAATATAATAAAATGGGATAGGTTATAAAGTCTGCAGATTATTCTTGATTTTGAGAGGTTATCTTCTTGCTTTTTCTTTTCTCTCCCTCTTTCTGGTCGGTGACTCTGTACCCCGGGTTCTGCCCCTTTGGCATGCTCAGGTAGAGGTTTGCAGTTGATAAGTCTCTATGGCAATGTCATGTATTGTGCTTTAGTCTCGTTGGCAGTCAAGGCTCATTAGCATTTATAGGCTCCGACAGTGAGAGAGTTCATGTTCCTGGAGCCTTTCTCCTAGTCTTTCCTTCCTCAATTAGTTGCCTGATAATCCAGCTATGGGGTTGCTGCTGCCTCTGCCTGGATAGTAAGAGGCTCAAAGAGCTGGCAACTCCCCACTCTATTTCCACTCAGCACAGGGCTCTGGGTAAGGCTCAGTCAGTCAGAGCTGCTAGCATAATCAGGCGGGCTTTCTGCCCACTCAAAGACCTCTGGCTCTGCCACTCTGTCCGGTAACACAGGCAGGCGCCCACTTCCGGGGCGCTTGGAGGAAACTCTCACTCACTATCTGCATGCACAGACCAGGATATCCGGCCAGCAGTCTCACGCTCTGAGTGAAACCCCCAACCGCATGGAAAAGTTGCAGCATTGGAATTCGCTCTTGCTCCGTCCCCGTGCGCGGCTTTTGCAAGGCGCTGGGGCGGCCCGAGATTCCGCTTTTGCCCATACAAAGGCCCCTGACTCTGCCCCTCTGTGCGATAACACGGGCGCGCACTGCCTCGGAGGAATCTCTCACTCACTATCTGCGCGCGCAAACCAGGATATGAGGCCGGCCGCGTTTCCCTCTGAGTGAAACCCCCACCAGCACGGAAAATTTCCACCGTTGGAATTAGTTCTCGCTCCCTCCCATGCGCGGCTTTCCCAGGGCGCTGGGGCTGCCCAGAGATTCTGCTTTCGGCCCACAAAAAGGCCTCTGACTCTGCCTCTCTGTGGGGTAACACGGGCATCCACTCCCGGGGCTTAGGAAGAAATCTCTCGCCCACAAACTGCGTGTGCACCGACCAGGAGATCAGGTAAAATGGCTGCCCCATTTGTCTTTCTTTGTTTGGGTTTGGCGCGAGTGTTAGCTTGTATTGCCCGGCTTGCCACAGGATCAGTTTTTCCTCGGCTTGGATCTCCATGCCACAGCCTGGTTTGGCCGTTTGTGCTGCGGCCTGGATCTATTCACCCCCTTTGCCCGCCTCAGTTTCTATATTCACAGTTACCAGAGAAAGCCGCCCTGTTTAGGTTAGTGAGGAAGGCGGAGCATTTCTTACTCCCTATTTCCTTCGGGGTTTGGTTATATATTTAGCCAATTTTTCACTTGACCATACCTTCGGGTGTATTGCGAAGCATCTGGAGGCTCCAAGTATAGGTTTTTCTGTTTCTGGTTGAAGATCTTGTTGAGTTTTGGGGGAGATTTATCGGTATCGCTTCCTACTCGGCCATTACTCTGACGTCATCCGTCTGTTTATTTTTCTTATTTCACTATTCCTTCTGTTTCCCAAACTGAATAATCTCAATTCTAACCTAAAGTTCAGTGGTTTCTTTCTTCTGCCAGCTCAAATCTGCTGTTGAGCCCCTTAGTAAATTTTCATTGCAGTTGTTTTACTTTTCAACTCCAGAATTCCTATGTGATGCTATTATAATTTCTATCTCTTTATTAATAATTTCTATTTAGTGAGAAATCATTTTCATACTTTATTTTTTTCACATGGCTTATTTTAGTTCTTTGAAGATATTTATGATAGCTGATTTTAAGTACTTGTCTAGTAAGTTCAACTTGTGGGCCTTCTCAGCAACGGTTTCTTTTTACTTTTTTTTTTTTTTTGTATTTTTCTGAAGTTGGAAACGGGGAGGCAGTCAGACAGACTCCCACATGTGCCCAACCGGGATCCACCCAGCATGCCCACCAGGGGGCGATGCTCTGCCCATCTGGAGCATAGCTCTGTTGCAACCAGAGCCATTCTAGAGCCTGAGGCAGAGGCCACAGAGCCATCCTCAGCTTCCAGGCCAACTTTGCTCCAATGGAGCCTTGGCTGTGGGAGGGGAAGAGAGAGACAGAGAAGGAGAAGGGGAGGAGTGGAGAAGCAGATGGGTGCTTCTCCTGTGTGCCCTGGCCGGGGATCAAATCCAGGACTCCGGCATGCCAGGCCGACGCTCTACCACTGAGCCAACCGGTCAGGGCCTTTTGACTGCTTTTTGCCCCTGTACATGAGCTTTCCTGTTTCTTTTTATGACTCATTTTTGCTGTTGTTGTTAGAAATTTGCTAAAGCTGGACTTTTAAAAGAATATAATGTGGCAACTCTGGAATTCAGATTTCCCCTTCCCTCAGTGTTGTTGCTGTTCTTTTAGTGACTTGCTGAACTAATTTTGTAAAAAGTGTATACCCTTTTCTGTGTGTAACCACTAAAGTCTCTTAGTTGTCATCTAACACTTAGACATAAATTTCTATAATACCTTGAACAAGTAAGTCTCCCAACTTTTCCAAGAAGCTTTTGTCCATGTTATGATACACATTCAAAGCTTCAGCAGTTTAAAACTCTGTTTGACTTTTCTTCCTGCTTACACAGAACCTCAAGGTCAGACATAGGTGAGAGATCAGCATCTTCTCAGTCCTCTCCTGGGCATAGTCTTACATATGCAATGTGGCCTCCTAGAGTCTTAGGAGTTTGACAGAATTTTTCAAAACCGCTATTGGCCATTTCATTCCCAGTCTTTTTCTTTTAAGTTTCTTAGTCATCACTGGTTATCATGACTTCCACCAGCTACAATACTAAACAACTGCAACTGAAAGTTTTTGACAAGTGCTCTAGGAGAAAGGCTCTTTGCACTGAGTTCTGTGTTATGTTAGAAATAAATAAATAAAGGACAAGCTCTGTGAGTGGAGATTTTCAGGAAACTGTCAGATAGGTCAAATAATGACAATTCTCTAGGAATGGTGCTTTCTGGAGATACTCCAACACAATTTTGCCCCCTTCAGTGGCTGCTAAGCTGCTGTTTTTTACATCTACTGTGATTGCAAGGCTATTGGTTTCCAAAACTACTACGAAACAATGAAGTTGGCAATCAGGTAAGGTAAAATGTGACAAAGCTCACAGTTCTTATCAAGATTCATCTGTTTTTCTTCAAAAAACACTGCTCAAATTTTTACAAATGTTTGATTAATTTCCAAACTTCTGAAGACATCGAATATGACAATTTTTGTCAATGATCTTACTACTTTTATGTGAGAACAAATTTTCAAAGGTCCTTATTCGGCCATTCCTAAAGTACACCTCTTCTAGTATGTTCTTAAACTAAGTATTTAGACCCTCTGATTCTTGACAAAAAAAAAATCACATTTTAGAAGTTATGTTCACTCCTTTTAATACATTGCACATTTTATAAAGTGTACACTATCACAATCAACTTCTCCAAATAGAATCCTTTTATGTGGAATTCATCCTTTGGCTTGACACATGCAAATGGATAATGCTGGGTAGTTCATTGTCTTCCAAATGAGGAAAACACAGTCCTTTCTTCTGACATTTTAGCTGTGATTTATAGATAATTTAATAAAAAAATTTTTTTTTGAAATCTTCATATTCTACCTCCTTCCTTATTGTGCAGTTTAATAAGGTTTGCTAAGGTATAAAATAACTCTGGTATCTCCACCTAACTAATACTAATAAAATAGTGGCAGAGAAATTAGAAGACTGAGGCATGTCATACACACAATTGTTTTTTAGGAAAGTTCTTCTCTGCCTTAAACTTATGAGAAATAAAATTGACTAATCTATCTTTTTAACTCATCTTGTCTATGGATCAATATGATCTGAATAATTCTGAGAATCTTTAATAAATTTTGACATTTAGAGGGTTTTGTTAAAGAAGTATCTGAGATGGTTTCAGTAAAATAATGAGGTGGAACTGGGTTTTCTATCATTTCAAAAAAATCTGCAAACCTGCAATACTTTACTAGTCTTAAATATTTTATTTTTTCCAAACTTAACAACATGGCTGAGTTGATGACCTCTCAACATCCACTGGAAAAAAATACACACTTATACAAAGAGACATATTTTTTTAAAAAGTAAATATGTAATGCCCATAAATGTATTTAATATTTGGACCTAGACTAATTTACTTTGATACCTAGTACTATGATATTTCTTGCAAAAAAGAAGGCATCCAAAAAAAGTGTTTGTTTTTTTATGTGAAATATTTGCTGGTCTTATTTTTCTAAGAAAAAAATAAGTGACAGCTTTTCCCCCCAAAGTATGTAAGATAAAGAAAAGAACAGTTAAAATTGGAAGAAAAATACAATTGGCAAAATAAATGTTTTTAATTCTGTGAGGAAAAATATTTTATAAATGTCTTCCAAATATTAAAAAAATAGCCAACTGTACAAGTAGTTACTTAAATTAAGTAACTTTTATACCACACAATTCATCTCTTCAATTGTTGCTTTAAGTTAGAAGAAAACTGCTTTAATTATGATATCCTGTATTGAGGTGGATTCTTAATACAAGCTAAAAATGACACTGTTCCAATCTATAAATGGAGGCTAAGTACTTCACAAAGTATAATATAAGTAAAAACAAAACAGATAAACCATAATAAATTATTTTCAGAAAATGTTTGGGTTGTTTCACTGTGTTTTTGTGGGTAATTAGATGAATTATTTTACTTTATAAAGAGAAAGAAATAAATATCTTAATAATTATACATATCTACATGTATATTAATCTTTATGACATTAGCTTTTTACTGTTGATGTGATTTAAAACACAGTACTGAAAGGTTTCTTGATTTATACATAGGTCCCCACAGAATCCCTGCCAGAGTCTGACAGGAACCCCAATTGTGCTTGACTCTTCAGTGTGCACTGAGTTTAATTTATCAACACTTGTTTTATGGCAGAGCCTGAGTTACTTTGCAATGAGAATACTTAAAAAATACGGATAAACTGCTTGCCATACTTAATTGATCTGCACTCCATCAACTGGTCATTATGTTGTCTCTTCTGTTTCTCCCTTCCATGTTCCAAATTTCTGGAGTTTCCCCTCACAACAAAGACACATACCTGCTGTATGCAAGAAAGTTCTGGGTGAGGAACAAGCAATATTCAGATGTCAGAGTAAACATATAGAACAACATTTTCAGGTCCAGAAAGTTTCACCTAGACAGAGAAAGACAAGCTAATGTAAAGCACTGTGATTTTCTGGCAAAACCATACATCTAGAATCAGATATATCCCCATTTTCATGTCCCTTCTCTGTCTGGTGTAGACAGAACAGTGGGATGTGCATGGTCTTTTCAGACACTCCTGGTTACACTCCCATGTCCTTGTGAAATAATTAAACATATAGGCCCTGGCCAGCTGGCTCAGTTGGCTAAGAGCGTCCTCCCAAAACAATAAGGATGTGGGTTCACTTCCCAGTCAAGGCACACATGGGAAGCAACCAAAAAATGCACAACTGAGTAGAACAACAAATGCTTCCCTTCCCCCTCCCCTCTTTCTCCTCTTCTCTATCTCTAAACATTAATAAAAATTAAGCCTTGCTCAGTTGGTTGGAACGTCTCATCCTGAAGCATGCCAGTTTGATTCCCCAGTAAGGGCACATACAGAAGCAGCTTTCTCCCTGCCTCTCTCAAAACAAAAAACAAAAAGCATATATATACCTAGGCATTGCAAATGCTTATATCGATAAGCATAAAATATCTACGCATGGAGACCAAAAACTATATTTGTGAAGAACAAATCCACTTATCTATGAAAAAAGAAGAAAGAATTCTGAGGCAGTGAAAAATTTCAAATTGAGCTTATGGATCTCTTGAAATCTTATGCAATCTCTTTACATTGCATTGTAAATTTGTCTTTCTACATTTATCTTACTTTATTTTCATTGTTCTCAAGCATTGTAATTAATACAAACACCTTTTAGGTTAACTTCTGAGATATTTAACATGATTTACCAGAAATGGATATGAAAGTCAATGTGAAAGCTAATTTTGATAAACCCACACTTTTTTTTTTTAGAGAGAGGAGGGGAGATAGAAAGGCAGACACTCACATGTACCCCAAGTGGGATCTACCTGGCAACCCCTATCTATGGCCTATGCTCTGCTCATCCGGGGCTGATGCTGGCAATCTATTTTCAGCACCTGAGGCAGAGGCTCCTCAGCAGCCAGGGCCCAGATTCTTGAATCACTCAAGCCATGGCTGCAGGACAGGAAGAGAGAGAGAGAGAAAGGGGAAGGAGAGGGGAGAAGAAGCAGATGGTTGCTTTTCCTGTGTGTCCTGACTGGGAATTGAACCCAGGACATCCACACGCCAGGTCAATGGTCTACCACTGAGCCAACTGGCCCAAAGTTGGTTATTAAAATGAATAGTTTCTTTGTGTTTTGATTAAGGCAAAAGTTTAATGTGAAGAAAATACTTATTAAAACTAGTTGCTACATAATAAGCCTAAAGATGAATTTTAAAATTGAATAAATACAGTGTGTCCGTAAAGTCATGATGCACTTTTGACTGGTCACAGGAAAGCAACAAAAGACAATAGAAAGGTGAAATCTGCACCAAATAAAAGGAAAACTCTCCCAGTTTCATACCTATTCAGTGCAGTTTGATGTGGGCTCCATTTGTTGCCCTACACACTTCCAAATGATAGTGAAGTTCTTGCCACACATGGGCAAGGACGTCTGGTGTAACAGAGTGAATAACGTCTGTGATTCTCTGTTTCAAGTGATTAATGTCATGGCACTTTATTATAAATGCACCAATATTCACATTGGACTTTGATCACGAATTCGAATTTAGTGAGCCACAGAACACACTGAACTTTCTTCTGTACTGTCCACATCTTGACTGGCATGGCCGTGGGCTGCTCCTCTGTATACACAGTGTTACGTCTTCATCTGTACGTGCACACATGCTGCCACATCATCCTACAGAACTGGGAGGGTTTTCCTTTTATTCGGTGCAGATTTCACATTTCTATCATCTTTTGTTGCTTTCCTGTGACCAGTCAAAAGTGCACCATGACTTTACGGACACACTGTACATTAATATTTTTCTTGTAAAGCAGCTTTTAACAAAATATCCATATTTATAATTTATCTAAAGGAATTTTGGCTCAGAACATGATAAAGTAGCTGGTATCAAACTCATGTCATTAAACAAGAACTATAAAAACTGAGTACAATATATCAGGCAACTGTTGAAATACATCGGACAACAAGCAATTGAAGAGGTATAATTCTTTTTTTTTAATTGACTTTAGAAAGAGAGAAAGGGAGAGAGAAAGAAAGAGAGAGAGAGAGAGAGAGAAATATTGAACCATTCCTGCATGTGCCCTGACCAGGGAATAGAACCAGCAACCTTCATGTGTCAGGACAATACTCCAACCAATGGAGCCACCGAGCCAGGGTTCAAGGGGTACAATTCTTAAGAGAATAGAAATACATGAGATTAGTCCTACATTCTCTCCATATTTTTTCCTTAAGTTATTTTCAAATCTTTGACCCAGGGAAGTGGATCCCAAGCACAATGTGTCAACTTCAGTGGGCAAAAGAAACAGAAATCAGAACTTGTACCTGCTAAGAATGCTGGAATTGGCGGGGGGGGGGGGGGGGGGGGCAGGTACCAGGCAAGGGAGAACAAAAAGGAGAAAAAAATCATAAAAATATTTTTAGGATTTTAAGCTAAGTAAAATATACTTAAAAAGAAAAGAAGCCTATTTCAAAGGAAGGAAGGAAGGAAGGAAGGAAGGAAGGAAGGAAGGAAGGAAGGAAGGAAGGAAGGAAGGAAGGAAGGAAGGAAGGAAGGGGAAAGGAAGGGGGAGAGAGGAAGGAAAGAGGGAAAGAGGGAGGGAAAGAGAAAAAGAAAGAAAGAAAGAAAGAAAGAAGAAGAAAAGAAAGAAAAGAGAGAGAGATAACGGAAGGGAGGGAGGGAGGAAGGGAGGGAGGGAGGGAGGGAGGAAAAGGAAAGGAAAGGGGAGAGAGAAAGGAAAGAGAGGGAAAGAGGGAGGGAAAGAGAGAAAGAAAGAAAGAAAGAAAGAAAGAAAGAGAGAAAGAGAGAAAGAGAGAAAGAGAGAAAGAAAAGAGAGGAAGGAAGGAAGGAAGGAAGGAAGGAAGGAAGGAAGGAAGGAAGGAAAGAAGGAAGACGAAAGAAAGGAAAGAAAGAAAGAAAGAAAGAAAGAAAGAAAGAAAGAAAAAGAAAGAAAGAAAGAGAAAGAAAGAAAGAAAGAAAGAAAGAAAGAGAGAAAGAGAGAAAGAAAGAAAGAAAGAAAGAAAGAAAGAAAGAAAGAAAGAAAGAAAGAAAGAAAGAAAGAAAGAAAGAAAGAAAGAGAGAAAGAAAGAAAACAGCTGTGGAAGGCTAGTTGATGAGCAAAGTGTTCAAGGATTGCAAAATGCTATGAAAATCTTAAAATTATTGTCCATTCATATTGAAAAGATCCTGATGAACACTCTACTCATTCAGTTGAGATTCCAGAAAGTTCATGCTTAAGAATGAAGTCTAGTCTGACTAGGCGGTGGCACAGTGGATAGAGAGTCAGACTGGGATGTGGAAGACCTCAGGTTCGAGACCCTGAGGTTGCCAGCTTGATTGTGGGCTCATCTGGTTTGAGCAAGGCTCACCAGCTTGAGCCCAAGGTCACTGGCTCGAGCAAGGGGTCATTCGGTCAGCTGTAGCCCCCCAGTCAAGGCACATATGAGAAATCAATCAATGAACAACGAAGGAGCCACAGTGAAGAATTGATGTTTCTCATCTCTCTCCCTTCCTGTCTGTCTGTCCTCATATGTCCCTCTCTCTGACTCTCTCTGTGTCTGCCACAAAAAAAAATAAAAAAGAATGAAGTCTACTTTTTAGGAATAAGAAAAAAAGTTGAAAACTACTAACCCTAAAAAATTCTAAATCAAATATTGACAGAATTTAAGTGACCTGCCAGTAATTTAAATGCCTACTGATACAAAAATTAACGTTCTTCAGAAAAAAATTACATAATGCAGAACTTTTCCAACACAACCAAGCATACAGTAATATATTATTAGGCATGTGAAGAAGCAGAAAAAAGATGATGATAATCAAGAGGAAATGCAATCAATAGAAGCAGACATATAAAAGATCCAAATGTTGGAGTTAGCTTACAAAGACTTCAAAATAATTACAAGTAATCTGTTAAAGGAAAATATAGACAAGGTAGATTAAAATATAAACTATTTCAGCAAAAATTTTTATAATTCTTGACTTCAAAATGCAATATCTAAAATTAGAAGTCACTTTATTGTATAACAGAGGTCTGGAAACAGTAGAAGACAAATTTCATGAATTCAAAGACAAGTTTATAGAAGTAACACAAACATGCAGTGAAAAAACAAAGAGAAACAAAACAGAGAAGAAGAGGGACCAGGAACATGAATAAAATACCTAAAGCATATGCCATTTGAGAGGGAATTAGGTTATGTCTTCTCAAAGGAGAAGAGAGAATGACATAGAAAAATATCTAAGGAAATAATACTCAAATTACTTTTCAACTGTGATGAAGGCCATACAACAAACAGAAATTCAGCAAAACCCAAAATGGAAAAACACAAGGAAAACCAGAACTAGGTATTTTATGGTCAAGCTGCTGAAAAATAAAAATAAGTGAACAAAACTAAAATTTTAAAAGCGGTGGCCTGACCTGTGGTGGCGCAGTGGATAAAGCATTGACCTGGAATGCTGAGGTCACCTTTTCAAAACCCTAGGTTTGCCTGGTCAAGGCACATATGGGAGTTGATGTTTCCTGCTCCTCCGTCCGCCTTCTCACTCTCTCTCTCTTCTCTAAAATGAATAAATAGAATCTTTATTAAAAAATAAATAAAACTGGCCCTGGCCGGTTGGCTCAGCGGTAGAGCGTCGGCCTGGCGTGCGAGGGACCCGGGTTCGATTCCTGGCCAGGGCACATAGGAGAAGTGCCCATTTGCTTCTCCATCCCCCCCCTCCTTCCTCTCTGTCTCTCTCTTCCCCTCCCGCAGCCAAGGCTCCATTGGAGGAAAGATGGCCTGGGCGCTGGGGATGGCTCCTTGGCCTCTGCCCCAGGCACTAGAGTGGCTCTGGTCGTGGCAGAGCGACGCCCCGGAGGGGCAGAGCATCACCCCCTGGTGGGCGTGCCGGGTGGATCTTGGTCGGGTGCATGCGGGAGTCTGTCTGACTGTTTCTCCCCATTTCCAGCTTCAGAAAAATACAAAAAAATAAAATAAAATAAATAAATAAATAAAAATTTATTTATTATTTTTTTGTGTGTGAGAGGAGGGGAGGCAGAGACAGACTCCCACATGCACTCTGACTAGAATCCACCTGGAAAGCCCACTGGGGGGACAATGCTCTGATCATCTGGGGCCCTTGCTCCCTTGCAAGTGGAGTCATTTTAGTGCCAGAAGCAGAGGCCATAGAGCTGTCCTCAGTGCCCATGGCCAACTCACTCCAATGGAGCCTTGGCTGCAAGAGGGAAGGAGAAGAAAGAGATAAAGAGATAGAAAGAGAAGTGAGAGAGAGAGGGGTGGAGCAGATGGGTGCTTCTCCTGTGTGCATTCCCCAGGACATCCACATGCTGGGCAGACATTCTACCACTGAACCAACTGGCCAGGGCTAAAAATTTTAAATTTTTAAAGCACTTTTTAAACTGTATACATTACTTTGAAAGACAAAAAACCAAACCAAACCAAAAGAATGACAGCTGATTTATCATAAACTACTGAAGCCAGAAAACATCATTAAAGCACAATAAATAAATAAATAAATAAATAAATAAATAAATAGCGGTCAACCTTGAATTACAGGTTTTACCAGGGAAAATATCTTTAACAAATAAAAACAATATAAAGACAAAAGTTTAGAATAGGTACATCATGGGCAGACCAGTTCTACAAGAAATATTTAAGAAAGTTCTTTGAGACAAGTAAAAACAATCATTGCAAATCAGAGCACAAAAGTGCAAGAAGCAATCAAGAGCAGCAAGTAAGGGTAAATACATGAGTAAACATAAAAGCCTAACAACCTAAGAAACATAACATTTTTGTGGTTTAAGGCATTTGTCATGGTAAGATATCTTTTAAAATACTAGCACAACATGTAGGGGGTAAATGGAGTTAAAGAGAGAATTCCTGTGCCACGAGACACCGGAGAAGTCACACAGAAGTAAAAGCTACACTTGGCACCTGAGCACTTCAGGATCCTTACGTGCAGGGACCAACAGACAAGAAGAAGAGTAACCACCCTGACAAGGATAATTGACCACAATCATCAGGAAGAAATAAGGCTTGTTTAAACTACAGGGGCAGGAATAAGTTTGGCACTCACTTGATCTACCTGGATGCTGCTTGGTACTCCCTTGCCCTATTTTGATAATAAATGGACAGGTGCAACAGCCACATCATGCGAGGGCATGATGACCAGGAACCCAGCCTCTCAGGTTTGAGAGTCTTAATCACAGCCTGTATTGGCTAATTTTATGTGTCAACTTGGCTAAGTTCTGGTTTCCAGTCTTTGGCCAAACACTAGTCTAGATGTTATAATGAAGATATTTTGTAGAGTGATTAACATTTATAATCAGTTGACTTTAAGAAAGAATTATTTACAATATTAGGGTGAACCTTAACCAGTTGAAGGCATGAGAGCAAAATCAGAGGTTTCTTAAAAAAGGAATTCTGCCTCAAGACTGTAAGACAGAAGTCCTGTCTGCCTAGTTTCCAGGTTTTTAACTACATGAGCCAATTCCTATCTACCCATATGATTTTTATGTAGCCTATTGGTTCCATTTCTCTGGAGAACTCTGGGCAAACCACCAAGACTAAGCAGCATGCTAGCTAAGGATGAGCAGAATCTAGAATAGCAAAGAAGTTGACGATGAGTTATTAGTTGCATCCCAAGGCCTCCTGGAGCCACAGAGGCTGGTAGTTCATCCCACAAGCCTTCCATTTCTAAGTTTTTTCAAGATAAGGAGTACCAGAATCCTGGAAGAAATGCTGCCATAACTTATGTGAAAAACAAATTCTATAGGCACAAGGACTAGACTGTGAAGGACATGGTAATACAATGTCCATGATCCCTTCAGAAACGAAAGGCTTATTTTCCCAGGTGCTGGAAGTAATACCTGTAGAAATTCTCCAGCTATAAGCCCAGGTCATTGCCTCCCCCAATGACCAATCACTGAGAGGTGTAAAGGCACAGCTCCCTCAGTTCTTAAGTGTCACCCCAACTTCAGAACTCCCCTTAGGGTTGGCTGAAAACTCTGCAGCTCAACTTCTCCCTGTGCCTAATCTTGTTCCTTCAATAACTGAGGAAGAGGTGTTAATATCTCCAACTATAACTGTGGTTGAAGCAAAAGAAACCAGGCACAAAAGAGTAAATAAATACTCTATGATTTCATTTATATGAAAGTCAAAAATACGCAAATCCAAATCATGATGATGGAAATTAGAACACTAGCTATGATTGTGTGTGTGTGTGTGGGGGGGGGGGGGGTGTTATTATTGGTTGGGAAAGGGCAAAGGGAAATCTTCTGGATTTATAGGAATGTTCTATATCTTAACCTGGGTAGTGATTACATGGGTATATACATGTGTATATTTAGATTTGTGCAATTGAATATGTCTAAATTTAATAAAAAAATTTCAAAGGGAAAATATAATTAATTTGAATCCCAGTGAGTCTTGCTAGATTATGACCTTTTAGAAGCCATTTTTCTCTAGGTTCAGTTTTCCCAACTCTAAAATGAGGAAATGGACTGGATGATCTGAGTTACATGGCATGGACCTATCAAAACAGCTCTTTAAAGTGTTCTTTAATATTGAAGAAAAAGTGACAAATATCCATTTTTTAAAAAAGACAATTCTAGTAGGAAAACAAACGTTCTATGGACTTATGGGGGGAAAAATTGACTTGAGAGCATTTTAACCCTAGGAAATACATATATTTTTAAAGTTAAATGCTAGCTTTTTGTTGTTTCCAATGCATTCTCTTTACCATCCATTTCTTCAAGAAACCAGAAACTCCCAACCACATTTGGTAGGGTTCCCCAGTTCCAGCAATGGGCCATGACAGGTCTAAACGAATCAGTTTCTCATCCTTGTTTCCTAGTGACTTGTCCCAAGATGGGAAAACAGAAGAGAAATAAAAAAAAATAGTCAAGAATGTGTTAAAAAAAAAAAAAAAGCCTGACCAGGAAATGGTGCAGTGGATAGAGCATCAGACTGGGATGCAGAGGACCCAGGTTCGAGAGTCGGAGGTCGCCAGCTTGAGCGCAGGCTCATTTTACCAGCTTGGACCCAAGGTTGCTGGCTCAAGCAAGGGGTTACTCGATCTGCTGAAGGCCCACAGTCAAGGCACATATGAGAAAGCAATCAATGAACAACTAAGGTGCCTCAAGGAAAAACTAATGATTGATGCTTCTCATCTCTCTCCGTTCCTGTCTGTCTGTCCCTATCTATCTCTCTCTCTGACTCTCTGTCTCTAAAAAAAAAAAAAAAAAAAAAGATTTACCTAAAGGTTAATCTCAGAGCACTTCATAATAGGGAACAATTGAAAACAATATAAATGCCCAACAAAAGCCTATGGTTTAAATAAATTTGGGATCATTAGCATAATAAAATGCTATTTAGGTATTTAAATGAATTGTAGAAACTATTTAATGATAGGGAAATATATTCACCTTATTCTATTAAGTGTAAAAAGCTGGCAGTAATACATAAAAGGTAACTCATGTTTGTGTACTTACATGTATATGTTTATGTATAAGAAATACCTGATATTAGACACTCTAAAATATTACATTATCCTGAGTAGAGGTGTGGGTGCTTTTGATTTTCTTGTTTGTATAGCTTTATGCCTTTTTATAATTTTATGTCATGGAAGTGTCTTTCCTTTATTAGCAGAAAAATAATTTCAATCGTACAGAATGATCTCAAGTAGTTTAAGTTAAAAAGTAAATAAATAACACAAGTGTTAATTAACATTGTGCTGTCTCATAAATCCAAGGTGACCTTCTAAACACATCTGTAAATAAAGGGTCAGAATAGCATTCTCCATTCTAGGTCATGTCTACTCAGGAAGACTGTCACAGTTTTTCTTACTGCATTCCCATTTTTTAATGGAATAAAGCAAAGTTTTGGAGCTAAGCAATGACTGCCTAAGTGGGACCTTAGGTCTCCTGTCTTGGGATCCAGGGCTATTTCCACCACACTGTGTCCTTTGCCCAGCACACAAGCAATGTGATTAGAATGACTCTGTCATCAACAGAGTCATTCAATACATTTGGAGAGTATCAAAAATAGCTTGGCAGCTCTGAGGATCACTATTTAAAGACTTCCAACCAAACTATACCCTGAATTTAAAGTGTAAAGAAACACGTAGGGAGTTTAAAATATTTGCATTCTCTTTCTTGCCTTTCAAATTAATAGAATAGAGTTTAAAGCTTACGTACACTTTAAGTCACTGCTCCATGAACAGAGTAAAACTGCTGATAGGGTGAATTTGGCGGTAAACTCTTTTTGTCCCTCCTTACTTTCATTTTTGCTGTCCCCTTATTCTCTAGGAAACTCTACTCTGCTTTCTATTTTCTGGAAGTTTGATGTAAAAAAAACATTATGACTCTAATGATTGAATAACAATTACATATTTCCATTTCACTTTGCTTAGCAGGTCAGATGTGGTTTAATGAAGCATGAATAGAATTCTCCCAGAGGTGGATCTGAGCTAAACTGATGAGGCTTCAGACTGCCAATTTTCATGCACATAAAAATAGCAGCATAACCTATTACATGTATTTGTTATCTGTTACTAAGAGAATATCACCCACCCATCCAGAGAAACAGAAATGCAGCTCATCTTGAGACTTCTCAAAAGGGCAGAAAACCTAGTGGTTTCACATCAAAATGCTCACACCCTCATAAAGGAAAGTAAACATTTCCAAACAACCAAAGCGAAAGACCTCATTGAAGATAAATGTTTGTTTTAAAAGAGGGGAAAAAAATGACTGACCTAAATATTCAAGTGGTCAGTTCTAATCAAAAAAGTTGTGTTTTTTTTTCCCATCAAGCCTGCAGGTAGATATATAGTATTTAAGATATCAAATTTCTTCAGTAACTATTTCTTCAGAGTTCATATTTGTAAAAATCTGCAGAGAATTAACTGACTGGCAAGAAGTCCATGGGCACCTAAAAGATCAACTCTGCCTGCAGGAGACTTACTGTCCAAATAACACAACTCTGGATCAGACATCTCCATGAGCAGGAGTAATTCTTCCTTTTTACTTTCATAAAATAGTACTCCCTTTTCTCAAAACTCTTTATCAACCTTGGGCCTGGCATTGATTTCCATGATTAATTTAAGAGAAAGGAAGAAAAACGAGAAAACAGATAAATGAATGTGAGATAGTGAGTTTTGTTCTGGCCTTTAACAGTCAAATTAAGCTTTTGAACAAAGTGGGCAATAATTTGTTGTAAGTAAGAAAATAATATTGATCTTGCCATGGAATAGGAAACAACAATTCAAGGCCATTCCTGTGTACTAATTTGGATATGAAAAACTTAAAACCTATTTATAACTTTTAATGTATTTTATGGACCATTCTTTCCAAAGAAGCACACATCATATTGCACAAGGTCTCTTAATACACAAGCATTCTTCTCTGCCAAAAGCAGCTGAGAAAGCAAAAGGATTACCGAAGTATTGTTTTTCAACCTGAATTTGTAATGGATAATTGTACAGAAATATTTGGTACTCAGTAACCTTGAAACTTTGAATCTAAAAAGATTTTATGGCTCTAAGGCTACATGATCTGATGGCTCAGGTTCATAAATCCACCAAGAATGGGTCTGGCCATTGTAACTGTACCCACCTTTGTGCTGCTGTAAAACAAAACCCAGTGTCAATAATGCCTAGCCCTCGCACGGTGCCCGCCTGCGGGGGGCGCTGGATGGTTTGTCAAGCTGAACTGGGGATGACTTATGACTTCAGTTTAAATTGGTTTGGAGATTAAGGAATCTCCACACTCCTCTTAACCTTTGTTTTCCAAGAACCATGTAACAGTAGATTATTAAGAATGCTTTAATTATCTCTGAAATTAAAAAGCAGGGATATCTAGGCATCATTTCATACAAAATGAATAAAGTTTCAAACAAAGCTAGAGTACCGACTTTTCTGTTGAAAGAATAAGAGCACACCAGTCAGGGGTTACATGGGGTAGGAGGAGGGTGGCTGCATTATTTTCTCTGCGACTATAGCTGGGAAGCATCTAATTTCCAGAAATCAAGTTTTATGGCACAGATATTCCAATCTGGGATCATAATTTCCTTGTAGATCTCACCAGTGTACCTAGCAAACATCCAAGCTGCTGGCTGCACTCCCAGATCCCATCCTTCCTTGATGGTATCCCAGTCCCCTTCCAGAGAGGTGGGAAGAGAGGGGAACAGCCAGTCACTCTTCTCCTTAAGGTTTCTCTTTAAGTAGCTTTCCCCTGCAAAAGAATTTTTTGCCTGATCCTCTCTAAGTACAGTTATTCTTAAGTGACATTGCAAGATGGCTGTTGAATATTTAAAAACATGCCTCCTCTGTTTCATGTTCTGCTTTGTTTTTCTAATTTTTAAAAATTATCTTTCATCATACCAGTACACACAGTCCTTTTTAAACCTGTACATGACTTAAGCAATGAAGAGAGAGTGTTTACAATTTCACTTACTGGTTTTCATACACTTGTAAAATGGTTTATTTTTCTTCATTCTTCAAATAGATTTTAAAAATATTTTTCAAAATCTTTAGATTTCTTATTTCTCCATATCTCCCACTTGTAGTTCAAGCTTAGAGAAACTGATGACCTCAAAAGGCCAATCTCATGCCAAAGTCGACAAGATAAAAAGTAGAATTTAACATTTTGTACAAGAATATTGCATTCCCATTAGTTTTTGCAAATGCAATATATCTATCTCATCCTCATGGGCTGACTGCAAAGGTGCCCTAGAAAGAGAAACAGAAGTAAGTGTCTCTCTAGTAGGTTAGTACACTAAACCCCTATAAGGGAATAAATGGTGTGAGCCAGGGCAATTAATGTATGGACTTCAGTGGACACCAGTGGAAACGACTTAAAGGCAAATGCGTGCCATTAGTCGTGGGTGAAACATTCTGCTCTCATTAAATACCTCATCCAAACCTCAACTATGACAATGATTTTACAGCTTAATTGAATGCACTTACTCTTAATAAAAAGTTGCAAAAACCTGATTCAAAAAATAAATATATATAAGATGCACTAAAGAGTGTGTTTTCTACAAATGCTTTCAAGGTCCACTGATAGAAACCAGTGGTTATGTAACAAGTCAATTAAAAAGATTGCACCTTTTACAATTACATTCTGATAAAACAGTTGGGCTCAAGTCACTAAACATTCTCACAATTCAACAGAAGGAAATACATAAATACTTTGCTTAGAAGGGGAATAGAGAGTTTATAATGAGAAATCTGTACCAATATTCCCCAATAGTTAGGGAGGAAACACAAATTTGGTGGCCCTGGGGTCTGAAGTACTAATTTATGACCCTCTGAAAGAGAAGGCGGTGCTAGATAAACTTAGGTGTCTACACTTACTTAGCTTGGCTGGGCCTTGAGCAATTAAAGCTAATGGTTCTCCCCAGCACACCCAAGCCTAGTCCTTTTTGTCCCCTTCTGGCTCTGCTTCACTACTTGCCCCAGTACCGGCTCTTTGGGGTCAAGGAAGGTTGGGGCTCTCCTTCTTACTCTCCAGAGCACAGGTAACTCAACTCTGTATCTTTGCCCGAGCTCCGTGATCTTCTGCGCCAGGGACGGTAGTGGCCTCTCGGCGAACCACCCCAGGCCTCCGGGCCCCCAGCGCGGCTGGCCACGTCGCCTTCTCTGTCACCGTAGCCGAGCGCAAGGAGCTCGCGTTTTCGTCTTGAAAAGCGACGCAGCTCCCACCTAGGACGCAGTCTGCGCGCCCTGGGTTCAGGCTAGGGTAGCGCTAGGTTCCTAGGACTTTGACGGGTTCGAGTAGGCGACACTAAGAGCAAGGCCGTCTCCAGCTATCCTCAGCCCTACCCCAGCTTTGGCTCCAGAGCCCAAGCCGGGTTGCCCAGTGCTTCTCTGTGCCGAAAGAGAAGCAGCTGTTTCCAACAGCTGGGGGGGCGGCGGCGCCCGGCGCCCCAGGTGCGGCCGCGGCCAATCGCAGGCGTCTGGCCCGCCCCCTCCACAGCCAGGCGCCGACCCCCGGCCCTCGGGGGAAGGGAGCACAGAGGGGGACAGCCGTCCTCGCCACTTATCTTCCAGCTTCCGCGGCGGGAGGGACAGAAGGACAACCCAAGCCTAGCGGAGTCCCCCCGCCCCGGCCCCACCGCCGCGCCCACTCACCCATCTCCGCGTTCGGCCGTGCTCTCCGCCGACCCTACCCTCAACCCCATCCGAGACATCTAATTTCTAAGAAAGAAAAAGCTACCTCTGAACGCACCCGGTTCTTCGCTCGAGGACCACTCTCTCTTTCTATTTTTGGCCTCGCCGCCGGCTGAGTGGCAACCACTTACACATTCTATTGAACCGGATCCTAACCCAGACGATCCGGAGAATTTGTACGGTGACCGGCAGGGGGGGCGGGAGGAGAAAGGCAAGTCAAGTCTCTGGGGCTGCTGGCGACTTCGGCAGCCGTGCGCCCGGCGCCCTCGGCCGCCCCCGGCCGCCCGCCCCCGCCGCGCCGCCACCCTCGCCCCCAGAGTCGCCCTCGGCCCCAGGCGGCCGCGAAAGGGTGCGGGAGACGCGGAGCCGGAGGAGGAGGCGCAGCCGCAGCCGCAGCCGCAGCCGGAGCCCGAGCCGCGGGGCGGGCGCGAAGATGCACACGACTCAGAAAGACACGACGTACACCAAGATCTTCGTCGGGGGGCTGCCCTACCACACCACCGACGCCAGCCTGCGCAAGTACTTTGAAGTCTTCGGCGAGATTGAGGAGGCGGTGGTCATCACCGACCGGCAGACGGGCAAGTCCCGGGGCTACGGATTTGTAAGTTGCGCGGGTTGGGGGAGGCCGGTGGGGGGGGGGGGGGCTTGACCAAGATCCCCGCTGGGAAACCTAGGACAGAGAGGGGCGGGAGGGGCCGAGTGGCGTTTAGCCGGGGGGATCGTTGTCTGGGGCTCGGCGAGACCTTCCGAGGAACCCCTCGGGCGTGAGCTGAGCTGCCCCTTGGCTCCCAGCTGAAATGAAAGCTTGCGCGCGGCGAAGCTGGGGAGGGAGGGCCGGCTCCTGCCTCCAGGGGTTCCGAGGAGACCGAGCGTGTTGCGGTGTCGGGGAACCGGCGGAACAGGAGTAGAAGGAGAGAACTGTCACGACTGCTGGATTTGGGGGTGCGGAAGGTTGGGAGGAAGGGGCCGCAACCCCACGGTATTGCACTCCCGGGTTGGAGGCCGGTCGTTAAAGGCGCTGTTGCTTTGTAAAAATGCGTCTCTTCTGGCGTTCCGGCTGGGGGCCAAGAGGGGACACCAGGAGTTCTGGGGCTCTTCCCTTTATGTTAACCCGCTCTCCCCCGCCCCCCATTTCTTTTAACTGCAAAGATGGGTTCTTTAAAAGGATGATCCTATGGCTCTTTGCAGAACTGAAAGAGAGTACATTAAGCTACCTGGAGATTTAAGCGTGTAAATTCAGCTGCCCAAGAACGGGGAGCCCCAGAGTAGGACAATAGCTATTGTCGTTAGGGAGTGTTTGAGGGTGGTTGGGAGCACCGGCGGCTGTGAGCCTGGACTTTTTTTTTCTTTCTTTTTTTTTTTTTTTTTTTTAAGCAAACAGTGCCTCTGAGGCACTGTAGAGACCTGGGGGCCTTAGGGGGAAGAGGACATAGAGGAATTCTGAGGCAGAATTCAGGCTTTCACATTTTTGCTAGGCCTCACTAGCACCCAGACTTGAGTGTGTGTTTGTGTGTGGAGGGTGGGAGGGATGTTTCTTTCTTTCTATCTTTCTGCTTTCGTCTTTTTGTCTTCCTCTTTCTTTTGGAAGGGGGATCAAGGAGTAAGTTCCGGAACGGAAAAGAAAAAGTTTAAGAACTCCCCCCCCCCTTTAGTTTTATCATTAATGATTTTCCATTGTGATTCTGGTTTCCTTCAAGGGTTGATTGAGAGCTTTGTATGTATGTCTGTGTATGTATGTTGCTAAGGTCACCATGGCTGACCGGGCTGCTGCAGAAAGAGCCTGCAAGGATCCCAACCCCATCATCGATGGCAGGAAGGCCAACGTGAATCTGGCATACTTGGGAGCAAAACCACGGATCATGCAACCAGGTGAGGAACAAAGGTCTCTTCCTACCTCCCCACCCCACTAGAGACCCCTACTACTGCACAGAATGAATCCCTGATTTAGAAAACATTGGTACGAAGAGAATCTGGAGATGTGTTTAGTAGAGTTTAACTCTACCTTGGCTGGTCATTCTACCGAGACATTAAAGATAAATAAATGGAAGTTGTAAACACTCCTTTCGGGACTTGACATGTACAAAAATAGATCTTGGGGGTCTGGACAGTTTGTACACTTGAGCTTGACTCACCTGTTTTCTATATGACATAGTCACAGTACACTGTCTATTTTCAAGTTTTTAGCCACTTATAACTCAGATATTGATTCTATGGCCCAAATTTGTCAGCTCTGACTGGTTAGACTTCCTAATGTATTGTTGTCTCTCCTTTTACCACCAGTTGCCCTGGACTCAAAGCAGGCACTCAGACTTGAACACCGACCCAAGAAAGGCCTAGGGGTGCAGGTGGAGGTGTCTGAATGATACATGTTTAACATAAAATCACAGACTATTAGTAATTAAAGAAAATAGAGTGATCACATATACTCCAGGTTCCTCATGTCACAGATGAAGAAACTAATGCTTAGAGATAAGAAATGGTTTACTCCAAAGTCACACATAGCTATTAATCGGCCAGAGGGAACACAGTTTTGTCTATGTGAAAACATGACCTTTTGCATTATTTACCACATTGCCCTTTGCATTAGCGCAAATAATTGAAATTGACTACTGAACAAATGTAATCTTTTCCTGGGTAAGCAACTTTAATTAAAGCATGTACTCTTCACTCTTAAGTCTTAAGAAAACATGTATTTGTCTAATGCATTGTGTGTAGATACTATCTGGGAAAGAAGGAAAGGAGAGTTTGTTTTGGTAAATTTTTATCTGTAATCCATAAAATCTATAAAATTCCAAAGCATCGTTTGAAGCACTTCAGAGTGGTCCAAATTACAAAGATTTCTTCTACAAATCATGATTCAGAACCAGAAGAATATTTGTGACATGTAAACTCATTATGAAGTCCTATTGTTCTAGGTTTTATTCCATGAGAACTTTTCCCTGGACTGATTTTCTAAGGTCTTATTCTATGTCTGTCAACTAACCTTTGCAGATAATTTTTAGTTTCCTCTTGTAAACTATTAGAATTTTTACTTACATCAACAATAACGTTAATAATAATGATTTAAAAAAATTTTTTTTCTCTAACGTATCAAAAGAATTGTTATCTTTTCTAACCGAAAGCTGTGATAGCTCTTTATATGTAGGAGGTATAAATGTCTAATCAGGCACAAACAGAGAATGTGGTATGTTTTGTTGTTAGGTTTTGCCTTTGGTGTTCAACAACTTCATCCAGCCCTTATACAAAGACCTTTTGGGTAAGTCAATTAACCATACCCTCCTACCTTTCGATATGGCTGTCATTTGTTAACCTGTTTCCTATATACAGACAAGACTATCATATCACAGAATGTTCCTGGTTATACATATTTATATATGTTTGTGTATTTTTAATTGCTGATAATATAAATGTTTTTAGATGAGTCAAGTTATCTGACCAAGTATGCAGCCTCCAAACCAGACAAATTTTGAGCTTAAGATTAACAAAACAAAACAAAAATACCAGGTATGACTTGTGTACCAGACAATTGTGTCCCAACACCATTACTACTGTTCAACTTGACTCAATTTTATTTATCTCTTTCTAACCTGACAGGGCTCGTATACAGTTAAGCTAACTGATCAGAAGGATACGATGATAAGAGGTGGAATAGTTCTGTTTGGAATTAAACTGTAACCAGTAGACTCAGACACACAAGCTCAGATGGTGATTAACGATGCATGGATGTTGGTGTTGGTGTTTTATTTTTCACAATAGTCCATAGACCTCCGTGTGCTTTATTTTATTTATTACAGTAATGAAGTGGTGTTGATAGCTAAACTGTGTGCTTTTTACTTAATTGAAAAGAGCTGTAGTGAAAGTGTTTTCTTTTCCTCTGGGAAGGGGCTCTTTGTGTTTTGGTTTTGGTGGTGGTATTGAGGAGTGTTGACTTTTGACTTTGCCATGGGAAGCAAAGGGCCTCTTTTTTTTTTTTCCTTGCTTTTAAGCTGTAGCCTGTGACTTCTATTTAACCATACTTTGTAGTGAGTGCTAAATCGTGTGATTTCCCTCTGTAAGAATACAGATACACTGCTTGCATGTCCTAAGTTTCTGTTTTACGGGGGAGTTTTCTGGGAATGGAGTTTATTCTTTTGCAATATGTATCCACTTTCAGGCCTTCTAATATAAACGTTCAACAACTGTCATCAGATTTCGTTAACACTAGCTGAGTTTTTGAGTAGAGTAGCACTAACTTTCTCCTTTCAAACCTAACTCTGGTGACCAGCCTGCTCATATTTGTGTTATCTCTAGGTTTTGTGATCACCAGCTTTCCTCATTTGAGATCCCTTATTTACTCTCCATTCAGACATGATATGGGTGGGAGATCCTCTAACACCTAAATTTATTCTTAACACTTAGGGTCTGTTTGGGCTTTATTCTACAGGATCAACATTGCTGTAACTCTGATGCCAGAGATTCAAACTTCCTTTTCAAATGTTTTAACTGTTTAAGAACGGTTTTATCCTGAACAATAGTTTCTTCTGTAGCTTAACACCTAAACATCTACATGTAAATATAGCCTGGAAGATTGTATTTATCTATATAGATAGCTATCTACCTTATGTGTTCCTAAGAATAGACCCCCCAAAAAGTAATTGTATTTTGACTCAGAAGACTCAAGTTATATCTTCCATGATAACCTTCCTATAACCATCCCTTTAACATATTGATACTTCGCTCTTACTGACAACTCTTACTTTTTTCAAACCGTGGAAGAGTCTTCTGTCCAGTATCATTAAAAGAGCTATGTGAATCCATAGCTGTTTATCAATGCCCCATCCAAACCATCGTGAATACTGACAACAATTAGTGGGTTTATCTGTTAAACTACTTCTGAGGTCCCCTCCCCCTCATTGGTCTAGAGTAACCTATGTTGAAGGAGGGATTGGGGAGGAAAACATACATCTTGGGAAGTGATGGTGAACTTAGTCATGCTTTCACATAAATAATCTTGAAACAGTCATACAGCTTAATCAATCAACAGGTATTGCATGTGTTTGGTAGGAGTGATATAAAATAAGGACATTGCACTTTAGTTTGAGAACTAAAACAAACCAATCAGGAACTTAATTGCTAAATTACTTGGTATTGTTTTCAGTACCAAAATAATTCAGAATAGCAAGAAAATGTGTGAGTTGGAAGAGTTGAACTAGGCTCTGTGAGGATTTGAACTACACTCGAACCAATGGCTATGCTATATCCTAGACAGGTTAAAAGGAAGAATCGACCTGTTTCAAGAGCATAGGATGAGGTGAACGTAAGCAAAGGCGCAAAGGAGAAAAGACTTAATTATATAAAGAATGTTTATGGAGGGTCTTGAGAGCTAGACATAGACATCTGAACTGGTTGTCAATCCTTATAGATCTTTGATAAAGAAAGCAGCATGGGGATAATAAGAACAAGCAGAGTAAACTGTGTCATATGAAAATTTTACATCAAGCGTGTTTTGATAGTAACCTTTTGTTTTTCATCTCTTTTAATATTAGCTGTCTTTATAAAGGATGGTCATTATTACTATTTGCATAAATTATTTGAACTTGGGATTCTTATTAAAAATAGATAGCATTCCAGATGAACCAAGCAAACCTTCTCTTTCTTTTTTAAGGGGTTCTCAATATCATTCTGACTCCCAGAGTCTGTACTTAACAAATCACACCTGGTCATCCTAAATTGTATTTGAATGCTACATGTTATTTTAGTCTGGGAAGAAACTTGAGAATTTTTAATTTTATTTGACTTGTTTGAAATTTTAGTAGCTGAACTATTTTTTTAATGTGGTCCTTAAATGGTCCCCAAATTACTCTGGGCCTTTAAAGAGAAAACCTTGGCCTAAAGGAATTTCTGGTGTAACACAGTGGGTGGATGAATAGAAACTTGTGATTTGCAGAACAATATATTATAAATATTTTATGTTTGAAAAAATCACTTTCTTGTAACCTTAGGGAAGAGAGAATGCAGATCTGTGAACAGAAAGTTCTAGACTAGTTTAGATCATGTTGAAATACACTTAAACATTTACTCATATACCTTTAGGTGTTAAAATTTAGGTTGGTTGTGTTAACACTGTAATGGGTAATCATACCATCCACTAAAAGGGGCAGGAGGGACAATAACTAAGATTAACTGAACAGCTGTTACATACCTAGTACTGATAAAGGATTTAAATAAGTTATATAATTTAATTTGCACAATAATTATTTGATGAAGGCACTGTTAATATCCTTTTTATTGGGTGATAAAACTGTTTCATTGGATGAACAGAGGTGAATTAACTTACAACAGGGCTACTAAGTGTAAGTTTGGTTCTAGATTCATAATCGTGGCTTGCCTGAGCACAAAAGCCATGTTCTATTTTCTGTGTCAGGCATTAGCCAATAAGACACAACTCCATTCTGTCTTGTAATCTAGTAAGAAAACTGACAAGCACCTAGAAAGGCTGTTCCTGCATCTTCAGATGAGAGAGAGAGACATCAGGTTGGTGGGATCTAGAAAGGAAACAGAAGTTGACTTAGATTTTAAGAATGGAGAATGAGAGGGAACTCTTGAATTGAGTATTTAAGTATATTTGTCATTGTAAGCTCTTTGCATAATTTTATTTACTGCACGACAATTCAGGGTTGGAAATACTATGTTCATTTCACATATAGACCAAAAAGTTGAAGCAAATTCCTGAAGGCTCTACACAGAGTGAGTGCAGGATCTATAGTGGATCAGATTTGGATTTCAGCCAGTAGAGATGGAGTGAGGATTGGCATCACTGACAAAAAGAATGGCACAGGCATAGCTGAGGGCATGGGAGTGTGTGGTATAGACCAGAAATACTGAGGAGCCCTGCTGACCTGAGTTCAAGGAAAGTGGAAACTAATACTGGAAGAAGTAGTTTGGAGCCAGAAACATTAAAGATCTAGCATACCAAAGTTTAAGGAACTTGTATTAGTTTGGAATGACATTAGGGGCCATAGATTACTTGAGCAAGCAGATGAAATGAAGACTTTGTAGTTTTGTGATAGATTAGAAGAGGAAACCAGCTAGGATGTCAGAAGTCACAAAGAGATGGTAGAAGGACTTGAAGAGATAGGAATAGGAAGAAAAGGAAAACATAGTAAATTTTCTTTTGAAAATTGCCCAAAGTCTCTGCTGTGCTCTTGTGCTTTTGAAACTGCTAGATGTGTATATTCTATGACTAATTGAGGAAAGGACGTTGATAGGTATTTAGTAGGAGGGAGATTCTCAAATTGCTTCAATGGGTTCCTTAGACCAGTGATTTTCAACCTTTGCTTCTCACGCACTCATAAACTAATTACTAAAGAAAAGGGGGCCCTGACCTCTTCTTCTTTAGTAACTAATTTATTTGTGCCATGAGATGAAAATGGTTGTATTTAGTCAGGGGCACTGACCTTAGTAATTAGTGTGTGTTTGTGCCATGAAAAAAAAAAGTTGAAAATCACTGCCTTAGACTATTAAAAGAACTCTTAACACAGGAATTGCTTCAGAAGTGCCACCTTACATTTTAATCCAGTTCTACCCTCCTTCTTGAAGTGAGATACTTGAGGCTCTGTTGTCTTCTGGGTTCTCCTTTCTCTAAGCCTTAAAGACCTTCAGGGTTTCATTTATCTTCCAGACATCTTCTTAACCCTTATCAGACTTTCTGTAGGATTCTGACATTCCAAGGAACTTTATGCATTAAGTTGACATTATCAAATAAAAACTATTAATGTAAAATACATGTAGAGACAACAGTCCTGTAAGCAATCCTGCCTATCTTTTAATGCATTCTTCATGCATGCGCGCGCACACACACAATTTTATCCTGCCTTGTTGTAGAGGCTAGTTATTTTCAGTTAACACCTTTATTTGAAGATACAAACCTAGCAACTATCATGTCTTTGAAACTTTGGGAGTGCAGGGGTTAATGTTTCCATATCAGTGCGCTTCCTACTGGCTGGCCTTTGCAGCTGATAGATGTTTTACTTTGGCCTTATAAAGACATTTTACCCGCTGGAAGCCCTTGTCGCATGACAGGATCAAAAATAGCCCGGCAGCAGCCCCTGCTGTCCATCACCACATGTAAACTGGCATGAATGTAGGCTCTCTTAGCCATGTCTGCACATTGTGGACACGGTGGCCTCCAGGGACAGTGTTTCATAAAGCCACACCTGTCGCTGTGAGTGAACCAGTCACCTGACCTGCAGAGAACTTTTGTGTGTATATGACCATGCGTCTGGTTTCTGACGAGCAATTAAGAACATCACTGAGTGTCCTAAGAAACCCTTGATGACGTGGTTTCTCCTGGCGCTGGAAAAGATCCACAAGTGTAGTAAAATTGAGTGTATTTTTATCATTGGGGTCAAAGTTCATTACCATCTGTGATAAATTCATCTTTTCCATAGATGTTTGTTAATGAGTGTTTTCAGTAAAACTCTGAAAAGGCAAAGTAAAATCTGTGTTTTTGAATATTTAAATGTGAATTTTCTGGTTTTGAGTTTTTCAAAAATTTAAATATTATTTGTACCCCTCACAAGTTGATTTTGCCAACATCCAGATGACATTATAATGTAATATTTTTAGAAATATTATAAGGGGTTTTGTTGGAGATTATTTTAAAGAAAGATGAAATAAACCAGATGTTCATGGTAGTATTTTAAGTGGACAGTAATGATTCCCAGGAGTGAGAACTGAGATGCATGGGTTGTTAAAAATACCTCTTGTGATTTAATTTTTAACAAAATTAATATTTAAGTAAAGTCATTGGAATGTGTTTTGTATGTGATCTCTGAATGTATACTTTTAAAAGGTACTTGATTATGTTTTGCTTTCTTGAACTTTTGCAGGATAATATATAACAAGAGAATTGATGCATATAAAATATCTATAGGCAGATTTAAAGCAGATGTGCTAATAAATCTATTTCTGTTGATTTGGAGGATAAAACAAGACTTAGTAGATGCACAAAAAAATTGTTTTTTTACTCTATTATGTAAACCTTTTCAGTTTTATTAATTTTAGAAATATTTAGTTGTATTTCCCTGTCCTTACCTTTTCCCTCAACCTCATTTCCCCCAAACCCTTCTGTCTGTCTTGCATAGAGATAAACAAGCTGGCTGACCTTCAGTTGCCTGATAGTCAAACAGGTTTGATTGACCCTTGTGTCCTTATGAATTTTATGGAGAGAAAGAAAGAAAGAAAGACAAAAAGCGTGCTGCACCTCTCCTTGGGAGTCACTGCCACGAATGTTAATAGCATTTCTATAGCTTCCCACAACAGCCTCCTGTAGAGTGAGCTGCACTACAGTTCGTCTGAGAAGTGTGATTGTGCTGTGTCTACCACACTTGTGAACTTTAAACTCCTTTTTTTATTTTGTCGCCTGCTTCTTTCTATTATTATTATTTTTAATAAGGGTGACTGAGGTTGCAGAGAGATTAATGTGTGCTGAGTCTGCATAGCAATTTTAAGTAGGGTTGCCATGATAATAAACATGGATTTTGTTGAAATCTTAGTTTTGACAAACCAGCCATCACCCCCTGGGAACTGAATGATCATGGATTACCATTTGAGTTCTGCATTCACAGCTAAGGATTGTTCTATTTGCTAAACAGTTTTGTTTTATGAACTCATCACAAGTTTCTAAAGTCTTAATCAATTAAGCATTTAACAAAACACCTCTTATGTGCATAGCCCTGATGAACTTTATTTTCCAAACTTTTGCTAATTGACATTTATTGGTTCTAAATGATCATTAATAAAAATTCTAGCAAGGAGGGTATCATCATATTTTTTGCTGTTCAATATTTTGGGAGGCACTCCCTGACTCTGGCTACTGCCAGAGTACTTTCACGGACCACTGGAAAGCAGATATTGTGGCAACCCTATGCTCATAATAACCACTAAATTTGAGTTTGTCATATCTCTGAGCAAGCACTGCTACAGATAGGAGGCAACTACTGCCTGACTTTGTTTTCCGTTTCTCAACAGGATACCTGCCCACTATGTTTATCCGCAGGCTTTTGTGCAGCCTGGAGTGGTCATTCCACACGTGCAGCCTACTGCAGCTGCTGCCTCCACCACACCTTACATCGATTACACTGGAGCTGCGTACGCACAGTACTCGGCCGCAGCTGCTGCCGCCGCCGCCGCCGCCGCCTACGAGCAGTACCCTTATGCGGCCTCGCCAGCTGCTGCTGGATACGTCACCGCCGGGGGCTACGGCTACGCCGTGCAGCAGCCAATCGCGGCGGCGGCACCTGGGACAGCTGCTGCCGCCGCCGCCGCAGCTGCCGCCGCCGCCGCATTTGGCCAGTATCAGCCTCAGCAGCTGCAAACAGACCGAATGCAGTAGACCAGCCATCTGATCAAAGTTGAATCGTTTTCTCTTTTCCTCCCCATTTTCCCATTTTTAGTAGCAGATAAGAGAGTTAATATTGACTTAACAGCTTTAAAAAAAAAAAAAGTGATGCTGTTACGAAGCAGAATTATTATTTTTATACTCCAGTAGTGTTCTAGGTGAGAAAGAGTGAGAGAGAGGGAAGTGGGCGCAGTTTTGGAAACCAATCCCAAAGAGCCTGAAGAAATGAAAGACCGCTAGGAAATGATGGCAGGAGTAACAATGGAATTTCACTTTTATAACGGGATTTTTATTTTTGCTCTTTTTATAGTATCAGGGAAGCAAACTGCCTTTTACAAGTTAGAAATTGCTATTTGAACCTAGGTGAACCAGGGAATACAGAGTGAGCAATATGTAGCTTGAATTACATTTAAAAGCAGATTTAAAAAAAAAGTGGTGAAAGCACTGATTGTCATGTGTAAGTCACTATGGCCTACAGAACTTTAACAAGTAAGAAGGTAATGTTCTTACTTTCAAAAATGGGCATCGAACAATCAATCTAGGAGCGTGGCAGTGGGTGAAATGGTAGACAGGCACCAAATCTATTTTCTCATCTATCCTGTGGATGAGTGGGACTGTGGAACAAGTGATGTGGAATTAATGGGTGCAACAGATGTACAGACAATCAATAATACACACAGTTCTAGAAAGAACACATCACTTGTGCTTGTTTGATGAGCTTGTCACATTCTAATCCCTCTCCCCATCCTGTTTCAATTTTGGGAAACTTGTATCTGCTGGTGTCAGCAATTCTGATTCTGAAATAGGATCAGGCTTTTACTACAACAGCCTTCTCTTTCTATTTATTGTGTCCACTCGTGGCTTATGGTTAAAGGCAGGCAAAGTTTGCAGACTCTAAACCCTTAAGAACTGTCTTTACATTTTTTCCCTCTTTTGAATAATTTTACACTTTTTAGTATCTATTTCAGAGTCCTATTTAAAACTATTTATTAGTGAGTACAGTACATGAGACGACAAAGTTACTGAAATTACAGTTCTTCAGAGATAATGATAATGTGGTTTATACCCGTGCCTTAATAGTAATGCTATTTAAGATATTTATTTTTAAGTTTTACTATGCTGCACTCTAAAGAAAGGAACTTTAGATGTGACACTGTAAAATTATGTATTCATCTCATGGCATAAATTATTTAGTAGGTCTAGAGGTAGCATATTAAATATTAACCTATTCAGCTAAAGATGTTGACTTGGATTTATTTAAATTCATATGTGCACTGTATATGAGAGTACTCTTACATTAACACATTTTAGTTTATTTTAGTTTTTAGGTTTTTAAAAACAGGATATATTGCTAGTTTCATGCTTCCTTCTCTGATTTTTGCTCATGTAGATCTCATCTCTTGGTACTTCATTAGTTTAACACTATTCTTAGGTAGTTTATGTAGTTTTTAAATGCTGCTTTACATTTTCCTTCTGAAACTGCAATACTTGCGATTTTTATTCTTAAAATAAATTGAATACTATTTTACACTGTATTGGATTTTTATACTTGAACAATTTCATACAAGGGAAGACAGGTTAGCATTTTTATGGACTTTCTCCATTATCACTGGATTTACTTAAGTATTCCCATACTAGACAGTGTTATATAATGTAGACATGACTCTCCTCTGCAGATTATTTATTCATTATGTATATTGCTTTATAACATTTCAGATCTTCTAATCTATTCACTTGTATTAAATATAATTTTTAAAAACTCCTGTTGCATAGATTGTTTCTAATTTTGTCATAAAGGTGGAGTGATTTCTCATTTTACTTAGAATTAATGGCCATGATTTAAATGGAACAATTTCAGCAAACAGAAAACATTTCAGGCACCCTGTTTTTATACCTTCTAAGTAAATTTCATTAACTTAGTATATACCTTATATGTAGAAAATGATATAGGCCCTTCTCCAACAGAGAACCCTGAAAGACTATCCACGTTACTGCCAATTGCTTAACTAAAGATCACTAAAAGGAGTGGGCTGTAGAGGGAGCCAGTCCATCTGAAGCTGGAGCAGCACAGCCGGCGGGGTCAGGGAAACAGGCTTGGCACTAAACTAGACCACTTTCTAGCAATGTGAATGGAACAAATTACTTTTCGTAATCTACTTTTTGGGTGAAGTTTTTATTGATTTTTCATCTATAATGTTGGGACAGCCTTCCCTGTCTTACATGGTTATTTGAATATTAAATAGGAAATATTAAGTACTTGGCTTAGAGCCATATATATAGTAAGTCCTTGATAAATAATCAGTGGTATCAGTTGTTGTAATGCCCAATAATGAAAGCTAACAAAAAAGAAAATCACCTCATAAGTTGTTACCGTTTAAAAATTTTTTTCCACAGTGACTTGGCAATATCGAATAAGGTGAGTATTAGAACATTAAATGGATGACTGTCATATTGATTGTTTTAAAGTGTGTATGATGTGTTAATTATAGAATAGGTTGCTTGTTGGTCTTAATATTTCCTAAATCCATGAAATAATATATTTAATTAACTCCATTAGTTTTCAAAATTTATAAGCAGCAGAAAGTTTTGATAAATTCTATCACATTTTCTGTTTTGCATTAACCGTTATGGTCACCACAACCCCAAGCTTTATTTGCCTTTAACTTTCCAAAGAAAAACAGATAACCAGCTTATCACTAGAAAGAGATATTATTATTACCCCTGAGGTATTACCTTGGATTGGTAAAATAATTTATAAGCTATGTAATTCATTCATGCATCAGTGATTATTTTATTTCAAAGGATATGTTCTGCATTTAACTTTTCAGATTTATGCAAGGTCACTTTTGTTTTCAATAAACCATACATTGGTTGCTGAACTTTAAAATAAAACATTATTGGATTTATCAATTAAAAATAAGTCAGACAGTTCTGGGAAAATCTTGTCAAAAATAGCCATACTCGGGAAAACCAAAGGGATGTACCTTTCTTTGAGTATTTTCTGATCTATATAACACCAATAGTAGCAGTTGTAGAGGGGGAAAGTTTTTACTTGGTAATGCTCAAGCATTTATTTCTAAGAAGAAATAAATGAAAGTTCTTAATATCTAAAAAAGATGGGATCATAGCCATGACATAATATTCACATTGGTCAGGCAGGCTAGTTGTATCTGTAGAGTTAGAAAAGCAAAGGGTATGAGATCCAAAGAGCTGACTGGGTCCTTTACTTAAATTAACAGCACGGTGATCTTGAACCATTCCACCCTGGTAAAGTGTGAGTTGATAGTACCCAACATAGTTACTCTATTTACCTCTTAGACTGTGCTAGTTAACTGAATTAATTTTATGAGCACATTTTAGAAATTCTAAAACATTAGGCCAGTGGAAATTATAAGGAATATGTACAATATTACTTTGAAAATTGGTATCAATTATATTAAGTGACTTTTCCAAAAGAGGACAAAATTGTATTTTGTGATGTTTTCTTTATCCAGACACAACGAAGTAATAACTAAACTTGCTATACAACAAAGACAGCACAAAAAATAACATTGAAAGATGAGGGAAGAAAGAAGAGATTGAGAAGACTGTGGAATACATTTCTCTCACAGGGAGACTAGATTTAGTTCCTTCCTCACCCCTGTCAAATATTGTTCTTAATTCCTGCTGAGGCTTGAAAGCTCATTAAGATGGCAGCCTGAGGTTTTGAGGGGCAGAAGTGAAAAAGAACCAAAAAATAAATGCATTTACATGCTTACTTTTGTCCTCTCTTCTTCTAGACTAGAGTTCCAGGCTGTTTCCATGGAAATTCTAACTTGCTTTGCTTAAGCACTTGATACAAAAGAGGTTTCATTTTGGGTGTTTGTTCTGAGTTGAATTTTAGAGTTCAATAATGATAGCTAAGTCACTTAAATTCCAGGCTCCGAAATCCCAGTTGTGAATCAAAATGAGAAAGAAATCAGACAATACGTGTGTGAGCACTTTAGAAATTTTAGATAAGAAAAATGATAGACATTGACAGCTTTGATGTCATGAGTTAGTTCTGTCTTAGAGCACAGTCCTTGTTCATTCTTTATCAACTTCAAAGAGAAAGTCTATGAAATCCCTTTTTCTCCAGAGAATTGTCTCCTGGAAGATGAATGTCATGGCTTTTTTAAAATCCAAGCTGCTACCACTAAGCTGTTCACATATTTTAAGTGAGTTGGAGAGTGTGCATTGTTTTCCATTTTGCCACCATTGGAAGTAATTCTGATTACATTTTAGCAAGGATTGAAAGTCAATCTTTATTTCCTTTCATTTAATAGTTCAGATAATATGTTTATAAAAGGGCAAACACCTGAAATGGACTTAGAAGATGAGTTTTAAATACAAAAACAGTTTTGCCAAGTAGAAAGTTGTGTTTTAACTCTATTTTTAAACTACATCCATCTGACAGGCTCAACCATTTATGAACTTGTTTACTTTCTAAATACTCTGCCCCTGGCTCAGCCCCTGAACTGCAGGCATCTCCTCTGAGACAAGAGACATAGCAGGTGCCTTTGCAGAGTCTCAGGACAGTCGTTTCCATGCTGCATTGACTTGGCATGTTTTGAAATTTGAGAAAAGAGGGATGTGAACGAATAGAGAAGAGAATAATAAAGAAAAGAGCACTAAGGTTAATATCTCCTAAAGTGAAAGAGGATGAAATGACAGAGTCACATGAGGCAAGGGCTTGCCAGGAAGAGGGCCACAGAGGGAAGCCTGGCACAGGTGGCTTGCTGGGTGGCAGGAGACTTCCTCTGGGGATGGGATGTGAAGTAGTCATTTACAGGACAGTAATTACACATGTTTTTTTTCTGTTATCTAGTTAAATAAAAGACATTTAGGACAACAGCTGAGATTTTGAACTTGCAAGCTTTAGATACCTTAAAAAGTAGAATATATCCTTTATACCTGAAAATGTTTAAAAACAGATCATTCTGGCCTGACCTGTGGTGGCGCAGTGGATAAAGTGTGGACCTGGAAATGCTGAGGTCGCCGGTTCAAAACCCTGGGCTTGCCTAGTCAAGGCACATATGGGAGTTGATGCTTCCTGCTCCTCCCCCCCCTTGTCTTTCTCCTCTCTCTCTCTTCCCTTCTTTCTCTCCTTTCTAAAATGAATAAATAAAAAAAATTATTAAAATAAATAAATAAATAAAATAAAAACATCATTCTGGTGCTTCTCGTAGGATTAAACAGAGCTTCCTCATGGACCTTGGACCTCCAGGGACAGAGAACATTGGCATTCTTTTATTGTATCTATTGTCACATCCCATTTTAAGCAGACAGAAGGGAAAGATGACAGAGAAATGTATTTACGTCACTATCCAGTATATTTTCTTTCATTGTACTAAAATGTCATTTGTGTCTGAAAGAACAAAAGATCTGTGCTGCTTCTTTCTTGACTTGGTTGACTCCTGTTGACAGACCTTTGGAAAAATAATGGGAAGTTGTGAAAAGGTACAAAGGAAGGGGTCTACACCACTAACCACATACTAGGTACCAAGTACTTGTATTTAATCCTCATAACAACATAAGGTAGGTAATAATGTCCCCGTTTTTAAGACATATAAAAGATTGCGAAGGCAATAAGCAGCCTGCCTAAAGTCACAGTGTCAGCTTGGGGCAGAACCAGGATTTCAAGGTGGAGAGGCCTGAAACCTAATCCTGCATGTACACCGCCTCGCCATGTGGCTCCTCAACTTTCCCCTTTCTAGTGAACCCTGTGAGCCTTCCCTGGGTTCCTTTTTTTTTTTTTTTTTTTTTTTGATTTTTCTGAAGCTGGAAACGGGGAGAGACAGTCAGACAGACTCCCGCATGCGCCTGACCAGGATCCACCCGGCACGCCCACCAGGGGGCGATGCTCTGCCCCTCCGGGGCATCGCTCTGTTGCGACCAGAGCCACTCTAGCGCCTGGGGCAGAGGCCAAGGAGCCATCCCCAGCACCCGGGCCATCTTTGCTCCAATGGAGCCTCAGCTGTGGGAGGGGAAGAGAGAGACAGAGAGGAAGGAGAGGGGGAGGGGTGGAGAAGCAGATGGGCGCTTCCCCTGTGTGCCCTGGCTGGTAATTGAACCCGGGACTTCTGCACACCAGGCCAACGTTCTACCACTGAGCCAACAGGCCAGGGCCTCCCTGGGTTCCTTAGACAAAGCCAATGGTTCCCTATCCCTAATTGCTTGTTACATATGAGCAAGTGACCAGTGAATTAGTGGAGAGAAAATTCTTGCACATAGATATTAATTATGGTGAAGAATAGGGATAGAAGATTCTAGAGAAGTTAAAGAAGCCTCCAATGGAGCCCTGAACAAATTTCATTCATTCCCAGTTACAGGCGAATCACTCTTTTGACCTTCAACCTGACACTTAATTGTACTTTTGGTACCTGCTTATCACTGGAGTACAATGTTAAAATTTTTTTCTAATGCCAATAATATTTTTCTACTTCCTTAATGATATTTTCAAAACTCTCTGTATATATGTTCTGTCATTGACTGTGTTTGACAATGTGCTTGGAATAAACCAATGCCTGATGGAAAAGTGGTAACATTAGTAGAGTGTAATGGGGCAAATGTTGACATTAAAGCGATTGAACATTGAGTGTCCAGAGGAGAATTTGAGTATAAAACTTCACCTCACACATCCTTTGTTTGGTGTTCCCTTGCAGCCCTTGATTTCACTGTTAAAGAATCATTCATGTCATAGATCTATTGAATATATTAGAAAAGGAATGTTGGTGATAACATTAAATTCAACACTTTTTTCTTTATTACCATTATTCACTTCTTTAAAGTACCTAGATTTTTGGCTACCATTTACTGGGCATTCATTTATGCCAGACACCACATACGTTATCTTAAATCCTCACAACCTTACAGTAAGTTTGACGTTATCTTCATTTGACAGAGGGGTTGGTGACTTTGCCTAAAGTCACAACAGAAGATGATAGAACTGTGACTTGAAGCCCAGGTCTGACTGATGCCAAAGACTAATTGCCACTGAGTTATTTTAGCAATATCTTTCTGTATCACTAGGAATTGTCTCAGAAATTTTAAGGGAAGTTTAATAAACGTGCCTTTGGTTCTGTAGACCCTGGGGTCAAAAACAAATCTGAGGATCTCAAGGCAAGTTATATGCATCATTAAAACCCTTAATGAAAATCTCATAGCATAAATGTCTCCATGCTCATCTTCTTAATTTAATTTCTTTGGTCAACATTTGTTTAGTCATAGTACTAAGGATTATAATGATTATTTAATCTTTTTTACCTCTGGCCACTTGTATCTTTACAGGAAAAATATTATACTAATCCTGCAATTTGCTATAATAAACCAGTATAAAATTTAATTAAAGTGTATCTCAGTTTATGTCAAAGGATGTCAAATAATAATAAGGTTTTAATGAACATTGTCAATTTTAACAATAATAACATTGAATTTAAATGCAGAATATAGTTATTAAGGTATATGGTTCAAGTTATCTGCCATTAATAACTTGACTGTCTCAATGAAAACTGAGAGGAGATTAAGGAGAAAAGGAGAACTTGAAGAAGTAATGCCAGAAACAGGAGCCACAGTGGTTCGAGAATGAGTAAGAGGTATGCAGTGTCCCCACTCGGAGTTAAGAGGAGTGACACTGACGGGTATAAGCAGTCACTATGCTTGTCACTTAAGCACACATGTTGAATGTCTTTATATCCTGGGCATACTGGGCATACTGAGAATCTTGATAATGCACGCTTCTCTAACAGCTGCATTTCTTATCATCTTTGACATATTTCTTCAGTGTACACAAAGCCTCTTATCTCTCAAACAGGCTCTGCCTGGATCGCTGTCCCTTTCAGCTGCTTAGAGGCCACATTCCTTAAATCTCTCAGCTGTCTTTCTTACCTCTTAGCCTTTGCTTCCTTTATCTGTATATATTTTTCAAAGCTTCCCCAGCTGCCACTTTTTGCACAGTGGTTGTCTCTCAGCTCTGTCAAAATGAGACATTTCAGCATGCTGATGTGGGGAAGGAACATGCCTGTTATAACAGTGCAATTTCCAAATTAAACTTGAAATCTATCAAGAAAAAATTTCATCTTGGCTTTCATACAACCTGCTCACCATGAATCAAGCCGTGCATTTCTGAAAGGATGAGACACCCCAGAGGTGGCACAAAGAAATGTGAGGGAAAACTACAGGATGTTTAATTGTTTAAAATAAGAGCTTTCTCACCTTTGAAATGCAGAGCTTCTGTGACTGCAACCTTACTGGATTTGTGTAATAGCCTGTCAGTCTGGTAGCATACTAACTGGCATCCCACTATGTACAGAAATATAAATGCTACAAGCTGGGAAGAAATTTTAATTTCATGTTGGAAACTGTGTCCACTTACCTGATACCAATACCTCTAGATGAGTCTACCCTTCTATAATCAATGTGATTGTCACTCCTCAGGGTCATTATTACAAGAAAATTTTATTGGTTCTGTGGGGTTACCAGATTTTCTTACCGCGATGGATTTTGAGTGATTAAAAGAAATGGCATCATCTCATTTTAAGGGGTATGTTAAAAATTATGTAATAAATGCTCAAAGACCTCTCTGCAAAGCAGAGAAGGACAACTTTCAGAGTGCCACAGTGCTGAGCGCAGTTGGGAGTTTCTGGCTTGGCAATTCTCACTCTATTCCCACTCAATAAAACCTGTAAGAGATACTAATGTCTTGGGTAATATCCTACTTCCTTTTGGCATTAGCCAATATTGCTCTCTTCTCTATTAACCCCCAAAATGGAACATATTTGTTAAAATAACTTTGTGTTTTTATTATGTTATTAAGATTATTATTCTAAAAATATGAACCAATTTTGAAGGTAAATCTCTTGATTGTATGGAAATACATACCTGCTATGCTTTGACGTAGATGGGAACTTTCTACAAAGGTGGGATAAAGTAGGTTTACAGTTGTGAGTACACAAAACACAGAGTTTATTCTTGTAATACATATTTTTCCACACAAATGACTATAAACATTCTTTTGTCTCCTGTTGTATATACTTAAGTCCAAGTTCTTAGGCTGAGGAGAAAAATCAATAGGCAAGGTCTGTCCAAGCTGGATTTATTCATTTTGACTGCCTTCTAAGTCAAAATCAATTGCTGCATCTGAATATATTCTGTAGAAATCTGCATTGATTATAGTCTGCTAAAAAGAACAGCTGGACTGATACACACACACATACACACATCTCCAAGCTACAAAGGGCACATTCTTTCTACCTATTACTAATTAGATAACAGTTTGGATCTTGCTTAAAATAGTTTATGTTGAAAGAATAGAAGCTCTATAACTGTAAATGAATTGGTGTTATATTTGAGATCTTGCAATTCCCCAAATTTGTGATCTAAATGAATCGGCTCAGTCCTTTAGGGCCCTAAGGAAGACAAAGCATATAGTGAGTAGATTCCACAAATTACAACTTAAAAACTAAAGCTCGACTTAGTTTTTTTTCTAGAGTTGTTCTTACTCTTTCTTTTATCATACATGTTCCATTTACCTGTTGTAGTACAATGATATCAACACTAAAATCTAAGCATTATTGGACATTACTGGGCATTTCCTATGTATAAGGCATGTTAAATTCAATATATGTTTATGAGATTTTTGCTTCTATGTAATAGCCAATACATGACATTACTAATTACTAATAGCCTTGACATTACTAATTTTTACCAGATCTTTGACTACATGACTTTTAAAATTTCTTTTTTTATTATCATTATTTTTATTTATTCATTTTAGAGGGGAGAGAGAGAGAAAAAGAGAGAGAAGAGGGGGAGGAGCAGGAAGCTTCAACTCCCATATGTGCCTTGACCGGGCAATCCCAGGGTTTTGAACTGGCGACCTCAGTGTTCCAGGTCGAGGCTTTATCCACTGCGCCACCACAGGTCAGGCAACTTTTAAAATTTCTGATAAAATAAAGTAGGAGTTACTAAAAGAGCAGATCTGATTTCTTAAATTAAAATTGCCACTTTTTATAGATCAGTCATATTTCTTATAATTATTTTAGAAGAATTATTTGTGATGGTAATCATAAAATTTTAATCATTTTTGAGATTTCAATTATGTCAAGTTAGAGATACCTAGTATGTGCTTATAGATTTTCAGACACAGAGAAATGTCAGTTAATACAGGCATGAATACAAGCATAAAAGTTAAATAAAGACTATAGGCACATGCAAGTGCAACAGATAATGAGGCACAGTATTCTCCAATAGTGGCAAAATGAAAATAATGTACACTATGATATGAAAAATTATTAGTCTAAACAAAGAGACAGTTTGAACTACTTAACTATTCCAGTGTCTAGTGAGGTATAATAGGCCATTCTGAAACAGTGATGTAAAATTAAAAACAGCAATTTGTTTATACTCACTGCTTGTGGGTCAGAAATTTTGAAGGACACAGTGAGGACAGCTGTCTCTACAGCATCTGCTCTGCAGTCAACAGGTGTGATTAGAAAGGCTGAGGTGACTAGAATGCTTGGTGGCCAAAACAGCTGGGCTTGTAGGTTCCCTTCCAAGATGGCGTTTCCAGCATGGCAGTCTCAGGGCCACGTGACTTCTTTCACAACAGCTCAGAACTGCAACAAACAAAGTGGAAGCTGCACAACCTCTTCTGCCACATTTCATAGATTAATTGAGTCACTAATCCAAACTCAGTGACAAGAGATTTAGACCTCATCTCTTGATGGGAGGAATAAAAAGTATTTGGTGTCATATTTTAAACTGCCAGGTTAACAAATTTTTTAATATAAATTTATTTACTGATGGAAATAGACATATGAAAAGATGCTCAACATCACTAATCATCACATAAATGTACATTAAAACCACAATGAGGTATCACCTCACACCTGTCAGAATGGCGCTCATCAATACATCAACAAACAACAAGTGCTGGTGAGGGTGTGGAGAAAAGGAAACCCTCATGCACTGTTGGTGGGAATGCAGACTAGTGCAGCCACTGTGGTAAGCTATATGGAGTTTCCTCAAAAAATTAAAAATAGAACTGTCTTTTGATCCAGTGATCCCACTTCTGTGAATATATTCTAAGAAACCTGACCATTAATTGAAAAGAATATATGCACCCCTATGTCACTGCAACATTGTTTACAATAGCCAAGATTTGAAAGCAGCCCAAGCACTCATTAATAGATGGGTAGATTAAAAAGCTGTGGTACATTTACACAACAGAATATGACTCAGCTTTAAAAAAGAAGAAAATCTTATCTTTTGTGACAGCATGGATGGACTTGGAGGTTTTTATGCTAAGTGAAATAAGCCAGTTAGAGAAAGACAAATACCCAGGTATCCTCAAACTACAGCCTGCAGGCTGCATTCAGCCCCCTGAGGCCATTATCTGCCCTGCTGCACTTCCGGAAGAGGCACCTCTTTCATTGGTGGTCAGTGAGAGAAGCACTGTATGTGGCAGCCCTCCAACGGTCTGAGGGACAGTGAACTGGTCCCCTGTGTAAACAGTTTGGAGGCCCTTGTTTACATATATGTACAATCTAATGAGCAAAATAAATGAACAAACAAAATAGAAACAGACTCATAGATACAGGGAACAGACTAAGGGATGTCAGAGGGGATGGGGGTTGGGAAGCTGGGTGAGAAAGGTGAAAGGATTAAGCAAAAAAACAGAACAAACATAGACAACAGTGTGGAAATTGCCAGAGAGGAAGTGGGGGAGATAGAAGAGGGTATAGGAGGATAAATGGTGATGGAAGGAGACTTGACTGGGGGTGATGAACTCATGATACAATATGTAGATGATATATTATAGAACTGTACGCTTGAAACTTGCATAATTTTATTAACCAATGTCACTCCAATAAATTCAGTAAAAAAATTTAAAGCATATATGGTATTTGTCTTTCTCTGATTGCCTTATTTTACTTAGCATAATAATCTCCAGCTCCATCCATGCTGTTGAAAAGGTAAGATTTCCCTTTTTTTAATGGCTGAGTAGTATTCTATTATGAAAATGTACCACATATTTTTCTCTACTCTTTTACTGATGGGCACTGGGCCAGTTTCCAGATCTTGGCTATTGTAAATAACACTAATATGATCTCACTTCTTTGTGAAATCTGATGAACAAAGTAAACTGACAAACAAGATAGAAACAGAGGCATGGGTACATAAAATAGACTGACAGCTGTCAGAGGGGAGGGGATTGAGGGGCTGGAGAAAGAAGGCAAAAGGATTAAGCAAAAATATTTAAAATAGCACATAGGCACAGACAACAATGTGGTGACAGCAGAGGAAAAGAAGTTAGGGGTAGAAGGGGGTGGGGCAAAAGGAGGCAAAATGTGGACAAAAGAGACTTTGCTTGGGGTGATGGGCACATGATGCAGGGTGCAGATGATATTTTCTTGAGTTGTACACAGGAAATCTGCATGGTTTTGAGAACCAATGTCGAATGCGAGGATGACATCAGCGTGATGGCGCGGTAGGAAGCGACACTGAAAATCTCCCCATAAACTCAACAAGTTCTTCAACCAGAAACAGAAAAACCTATCCTTGGAGTCTTCAGATGCTTCACAACACACCCAAAGAAAACCACCCTCAGATGCCATTAAAGAAGAGAAAATCGAATATCATGGATACAAAAGAAAGAGAGGTAACACAGAGAGATGAGGAAAAATCTATGGAGAACCAATGTCATCCCAATAAATTCAATAAAAAATTTTAATAAATAAAAGAACAAAAATAAAATAAAATAAGTAAAAATGGAAATATTGATTTCAGATAAAGTAAATTTCATGATAAAATACATTAGATTAGCATTTATAAAGAGGCATAATCAATAAGAAAAATATAACAGTTATAAACCTTCAGAAAAAAATTATGTATTTTCATAGAAGATAGAAAAAATAAGTAAACAAGCATTCCTTTGGTAACCTACTTTATCTTATAACATTTTACATATTTCAGTGCATTTATATGAGTTATAAAATGCTTAAACTAAAAGGAGAAAGATGTGAGAAAGAGTTTAAAGTAAAGGTACTTGGTACAAATATGTAAAATTAAGATTCTGGGTCCAGAGAGAGCTTCCTTGTCAACTGGAGAGCCATCCAGTAATGATGTCTGTCGGCAATGAGAGCTTTTGCCAATGTCCCTCCCCTCCTTTTTTCCTATTTACTCAGCCAGGAAAAGGTGATCTTCCTTTGAGATGTAGCTTGATTGACAGCCACTCTCACACTGCCTTGGGCAAGTATGCACATGGGCTGACGTGAGGAGACATTTGTGCCTGCTGAAATGAAGCTGGAGAATTGTGTCGTATTTGCTGTCTAGGGCGACAGAGGCTATGCTTAACAGTGAGATCCATCAATAATCTATGGCCCTGTGGAGAAAGAACTCTATTAATAAGAAATGTTGCTGTTTGTAGCAGACAGAGCCAATGAGGCCCTCGTTCCAGGGAAACAGAATATGCTCAGGGTGATGTAACACATTCTGAACTTTCCAGTTACGTCACCAGATAGCTTAGATCAGAAGCAATTTTAGGAGACACATTCAACATATGACTCTCCTTTCGCCCAGCCTAATTTGTAAGGTCAAAGTCTGGTAGAAAACACACATGATCAATTTGTCAACTATACCTCAATAAGAGAGAGAGAGAGAGAGAGAGAGAGAGAGAGAAACTTTGACCAGAAGTTTGTTTGTTTGCTGGCCTTTAAGGCTAATTGAGGGCACTGAGTTATTTTGGAACCTTAGGCACTGTTTAAGTGTGAAATTTGGATGGTTTTAGATCTAATGTGGAAGACTGAAAATCAACAGAATTCCTAAATCTATTTTTTATTCTACTTAAAGTTCACAATCTTCTAGGTCTGTCTAGTTTTTCTTTATGGTAACATTTAATTATTAATTCTTTCTTACTTTAAAGTTCTAATTTAAAAGCGCATTAACAGATTGCTCACTAAGGAGTTTGCCAAAATCATAGCCAGACAAGGTCGTTAACGTATGATGGCTAGGAGCATGAAGTTGAAGGCAGACAGACCTGACAATTGACTCACCCTAAGTCTCTATTCTTCCTTTGTAAGAGGGCATGTTGCATCATGGAGTACAATAATGTATAGCAGAGAACAAGACAAGGAGTAAGCACCCAATAAACATTAGCTGCTTTAGTTTTTGGTTTTCTTAATTATTCATTTAACATATATTTCCTGTGTTTCATATCATGTTTCTTATGCATTGTTGTAGGCATTGGGGACATAGAGGTAGAAAAACACAGCTTTGGTACTCATGAGGGTTACATTTCAGAAACAGGGGAAACCAAAATAAACAAAAGTAAACATACTTTTCCATTAGGTGAAAAGTAATGACAAAGAATAAAGAAGGAAACAGGATTGACATGCAAAGATCCTGAGGCAAGAGTGTGTTCAGTATTCAAAGAGCAAGGAAGCAAGTGCAGCTAGAGTAGAGAAAGTAAGAGGTCAAGGAGGTGGCAGGGAGCATCCAGAACCTACCTTTCTAGAAAATGATGACTTTGAATTTCACTGTGGGTGAGTGAGATAGGGAATCCCTGACAGGTTTTGAGCCCAGAAAAATCAATGACAATGTTTCAGGAAGGCTATTCTACCTTCCGTATGAAGGACAGACTACAGGGAGACAAGCAGAAACAGGGAAATCAGTTAATAGACTGTCACAATCATCCACAAAAGAGATTTGCACTAGTCTGGTCATAATAAAAGGGTGAGAAGAAGTCATATTCTGTGAATTGTTTAATTTGAGAGAAAGTGTGAGATTTGGGAAATAGAAAGTAGTCAAAGGTGACTCCAGCTTTTTGTCCTGAGTGGCAGATAGAATGAAGTTGCTATTTACCAAGAAGGCAGAGTCAAAGACAGTGACAAATTTGGCAATGTGAGGCAAGAGAGAAATTGACAGTTTCGATTTGGACATACTAACATTTGAACTGTCTATGAAATATCCAAAAGAAGATGTCAAGTAGGCAGTATGATACAGCAGTCAAGAGTTTAGCAGAAATGTCAGGGTCTGGGATAAAACCGTAAGAACTGTTGTAATCATTCGCGCTATTCACCAATATTTCTAGGTCCATGGTGGGACTGTACTTCTTGCTCCCTTAAAGTTAGACATAGGCATATGACTTGATCTAGTCAATGAAATGAGAGCAGAAGTAATTATGTCACTTCAGACAGAAGCTTTAAGAGTCCTCTTTTTGACTTAGGTGATTGTGGTTGTTATATGTGTTAGCTTGGGTCCCTGAGTGGCCACAATGAACAGGTACCCTGGCTGACTCATTTCTTTTTGAGAGAAAGACAAGCAGAGAGAGGGTGAGAAGCATCAACTTGTAGTCGTTGCTTTCACTTTAGTTGTGCATTGAGCTTCTCATACATGCCTTGACCAGGGCCGAGCCAGTGTCCCCTTGCTCAACTAGCAACCTCAAGCTTTTCATGCCTGCAACCTTTGGGCTCAAACTGGCGAGCTTTTTGGGACCATGTGGACAATTCCCCCACTCAGAGCCAACGACCCTGTGCTGATGAAGCCCTCTGCCCCACTAGAGCCCACGACCTCAGGGTTTTAAACTGGCAAACTCAGTGTTCCCAGGTCAATGCTTTATACACTGCACCACCATCAGTCAGGCACTGTAGACTCATGATGGAAATTCAGAGTGAAAGAGAAACAAATCTTTGTTATTCTAAAACACTGAGATTTGAAGGTAGGTAGCAGAGAAATCTAGACTATTCTGACAATTACATATGAGATAAAAATGTATTTAAGTCCATGGAACTGGGTAAGATCACCTACTGCATGAGTGTTCATAATAATGAGAAAGGGTTTAGGGCTGAGCCTTGCAGTCCCCAACACTCTGAGGTAAGGGAAAGGAAGAAGTTTCCAGAAGGAGCAACTGCTAAGGAAAATGAAGTGACCACATGAAGAAAATGTCTCACAAAAGAGGAAGTAATCAACCACGTCAAGTGCTACTGATTGGCTAAGAAAGATGAGAATTAGTAAATGAGTAATGGATTTAATAACATAGAGGTTATTGGTGACTTTGACAAGAGAGATTTTATGTGGTGAGGTGGGAGCAAAAGTCTGCTTTTCTTGGCTTCAGGAATGAATATGATAAAAGGAATGGGAGTGGCAAGTATAGACTGCAGGCAAGACAGGCAAAAATGTTTCTGTTAAGGGAAGCAAAGACTTGAGGGGCTCAACAGAATGTTTTAAGATAGAGATTATAGGTCAGAGAAATGGTGGGGGGAGAGATTCTCCCAATGTCTCCCCTTGAAATTTCAACAAATTTAACAACTAAACACAGAGAGAAAAAAAAAAGAACCTTAGGACCACCCAAAATTCATACACACCAGACAAAGGTATGATTGGGTGAAAAAGCGCTGAGTATATAAGACAGAAAACAGGGCACTTCGCTTTCCACGCTGATCTGAGATAGGGGCACTTTTGTTTGGAGCTGGGCAAAGAGGAGAGGCTGAATTAATAGGGATGGAGCAGAATTAGGGCGGGCACCCAAACAAAGGAAAGATCACACTGCCCGAGATCATAGACACTGGGCACACACACAAGTGGTGGGATCCACCTAAAATTATCAGCACAGGGTGCCTGTGTGGGCCAGCGCCAGCACCTTTGTGTATTCCCAGCAGCATTAGTGACTCCACCTGGCATCACCAGCATAGGCAGCAAGTGGGCACGCACATGAGCCAAGGTGCTTTGCCTGAGATTAACAATGCTAGGCACCGGTGTGAGCACTAGCATTTTTGGGCACCCCAGCTCCACAATTCCCAGTACTAGGCACCAGCCAGGGGCACCAGCATCTTTGAGCGTTACTAGCTTTACTATCTCCAGTACCAAGCACACACATGGGCCAAGACCCTTGGCCTGAGTATGCCCGGGCTGGGCACCTGAACAGCGGCTGCAACCACCTGTGTGCAGTTGTGGGAGCTGGACACACACGTGGCCTGTCGTGGGCTACCAAGCAGCGCAAGCAGGAAAAGCCAATAGAGATTAAAACTGTGGCATGCTGAGACATGCCAGATAAGCCTGCAGGCCCATAGAATTTTGCCTGTGTGTAACATAAAGGAACTTGGCGCTTGGTCTGTGCCCTGCCTTGCTTGCTTGCTTTGGCACCTCTGGTTCCCACTGCCTTCCCCAGACCTGTGGTTTGAGTGGTGCTGGAGGAGGGACCTGGCTGTGCATAGATTCCTTTGCTGTGAGGACAGTAGCCGAGGCAGACCCCACAGCTAAGTCTCCAAGCTGCTAGCTCCAGTGAGAGGGACATGCGGAGAGGTGTCTGGAAAACTTAGACCCCCCATTACTAGAGCCCCATAATTGCAAAGCATTAACAAACCCCGCCTGCCAACAGGACTGAGGCCCAGTCTACGTCACTGTCACAGCAAAACACCAGCAGAACTCTGCCCAAGAGCCCCACAGAGGCAAAACTCGTAGTACAATGCCACCTGATGGAAAAAAAGAAAGAAGCTACATCTCAAAAACAAACAAACAAAAAATAACTTTTTTTAAACGGTCTTTGTCATTTTTGTCATTTATATGTCTTTCCCTTTTCTTTTTTCTTTATTATTTTCATTTTGAATGACATTATCCACAGTTATTACATTTTTTATTCTTTAAAAAAATTTTATTAATTTTAATGGGGTGACATTATTAAATCAGGGTACATATGTTCAAAGAAAACATCTCCAGGTTATCTTGTCATTCAATTATGTTGCATATCCATCACCCAAAGTCAAATTGTCCTCTGTCATCTTCTATCTGGTTTTCTTTGTGCCACTCCCCTCTCCCCTCTTCCTCCCTATGTTCCCCCCCCCCCACGGTAACCACCAGACTCTTGTCCATGTCTCTTAGTCTCATTTTTATGTCCCACCTATGTATGGAATCATGCAGTTCTTAGTTTTTTCTGATTTACTTATTTCACTCCATATAATGTTATCAAGATCCATCCATTTTGTTGTAAATGATCGGATGTCATAATTTCTTATGGCTGAGTAGTATACCATAGTGTATATGTACCACATCTTCTTTATCCAGTCATCTATTGAAAGGCTTTTTGGTTATTTCCATGTCTTGGCAACTGTGAACAATGCTGCAATGAACATGGGGCTGCATGTGTCTTTACGTACCAACATTTCTGAGTTTTGGGGGTATATTCCCAGTAGAGGGATTGCTGGGTCATATGGTAGTTCTATTTTTAGTTTTTTGAGGAACAGCCATACTTTCTTCCATAATGGTTTTATTACTTTACATTCCCACCAACAGTGGATGAGGGTTCCTTCTTCTCCACAGTTTCTCCAACACTTGCTATTACCTGTCTTGTTGATAATAGCTAGTCTAACAGGTGTGAGGTGGTATCTCATTGTAGTTTTGATTTGCATTTATCTAATAGCTAATGAAGATGAGCATCTTTTCATATATCTGTTGGCCCTTTGTATTTCTTCCTGGGAGAAGTCTCTGTTCATGTCCTCTTCCCATTTTTTTTATTGGATTGTTTGTTTGTTGTTGAGTTTTATGAGTTCTTTGTGTATTTTGAATATTAGGCCCTTATCTGCGCTGTTGTTTGAAAATATCATCTCCCATTTAGTTAGCTGTCTGTTTGTTTTGTTGTCAGTTTCTCTTGCTATGCAAAAACTTCTTAGTCTGATGTGCTCCCACTCATTTATCTTTGCCTTCACTTCTCTTGTCTTTGGAGTCAAATTCATAAAATGCTCTTTAAAACCAAGGCCCATGAGTTTAGTACCTACGTTTTCTTCTATGTACTTTATTGTTTCAGGTTTTATATTTAGACCTTTGATCCATTTTGAATTAATTTTAATACAACGGGCCAAACTGTAGTCGAGTTTCATTCTTTTGATGTGGCTTTTCAGTTTTCCCAGCACCATTTGTTAAAGAGGATTTCTTTTCTCCATTGTGTGTTGTTGGACCCTTTATCAAAAATTACTTGACCATATATATGTGGTTTTATTTCTGGGCTTTCTATTTTGTTCCATTGATCTGAGTGTCTATTTTTCTACCAATACCACGCTGTTTTGATTGTCGTGGTTCTATTACATAATTTGAGTTCAGGTATTGTAATGCCCCCACTTTCATTCTTTTTCCTTAGCATTGCTTTGGCTCTTCAGGGTTTTTTATAGTTCCATATCAATCTGATGATTTTTTGTTCCATTTCTTTAAAAAAATGTCATTGAAATTTTGATGGGAATTGCATTAAATGTGTATATTGCTTTGAGTAATATGGTCATTTTGATTATATTTATTCTTCATATCCAAGAACAAGGAATATTTTTCCATTTCATTGTATCTTTTTGATTTCCTTTAACAATGCTTTGTAGTTTTCATTATATAAGTCCTTTACATTCTTTGTTATGTTTATTCCTAGGTATTTTGTTGTTGTTGCAACTGTGAAGGGGATTATTTTTTTGAGTTCATTTTCTAATGTTTTGTTGTTGGCATATAGAAAGGCTATGGACTTTTGTATATTAATTTTGTATCCTGTGACCTTATGATATTGGTTTATTGTTTCTAGTAATCTTTTTGTGGAGTCTTTGGGGTTTTTGATGTATTGGATCATATCATCTGCAAAAAGTGAAACCTTTACTTCTTCTTTTCCAATATGAATGCCTTTTATTTTTTTATCTTGTCTGATTGCTCTGGCTAGAACTTCTAGCACCACATTAAATAAAAGTGGAAAAAGTGGATAACCCTGTCTTGTTCCTGATTTAAGGTTCAAAGTCCTCAGTTTTATGCCATTTAATACGATGTTAGCTGATGGTTTATCCTAATGGTCTTTATTATGCTGAGATAGTTTCCTTCTATACCCATTTTCTTGAGTGTTTTAAACATAAAATTGTGTTGTATTTTATCAAATGCCTTTTCTGCATCTATTGATAAGATCATGTAGTTTTTGTTCTTTGTTTTGTTGATATGGTGTTTTATGTTAACAGTTTTACGTATGTTGAACCATCCTTGAGATTCTGGGATGAATCCCACTTGATCATGATGTATATTATTTTTTAAATATGTTGTTGTATTCGATTTGCTAGTATTTTGTTTAGTATTTTAGCATCTATATTTATTAGATGAATATTGGTCTGTAGTTTTCTTTTTTTGTGCCATCCTTGCCAGGTTTCGGTATGAGGATTATGTTGGCCTCATAAAATGTGTTTGGAAGTATTGCTTCTTCTATAATTTTTTGGAATATGTTGAGTAGAATAGGAACCAAGTCTCCTTTGAATGTTTGATAGAATTTACTAGTATAGCCATCTGGGCCTGAACTTTTATTTTTGTGGAGTGTTTTAATAGTTGTTTCTATTTCCTCCCTGCTTAGGGGTCTGTTTAGGCTTTCTGCTTCTTCATGACTCAGTCTAGGAAGGTTGTATTGTTCTAGGAATTTATCCATTTCTTCTAGATTGTTGAATTTGGTGGTATATAGTTTTTCATAGTATTCTACAATAATTCTTTATATATCTATGATATCTGTGGTAATTTCTCCTCTTTTATTTTGGATTTTGTTTATATGAGTTCTTTTTTTCTTGGTGAGTCTTGCCAAGGGTTTGTCAATTTTGTTGATCTTTTCAAAGAACCAGCTCCTTGTTTTATTAATTTTTTCTATAGTTTTCCTATTCTCTATTTCATTTATTTCTGCTCTGATTTTTATTATCTCCATTCTTTGGCTGGTTTTGGGTTGTCTTTGTTCTTCTTTTTCTAGTTCATTAAGGTTTGAAGTTAAGTAGTTTACTTGGGCTCTCTTGTTTGTTCATATAGGCCTGAAGTAATATGAACTTCCCTCTTATTACTGCTTTTGCTGCATCCCAGAGATTCTGCTATGTCGTATTGTCATTTTCATTTGTCTGTATGTATCTTTTGATCTCTGCGCTTATTTCTTCTTTGATCCACTCATTTTTTTAAAGTATGTCGTTTAGTTTCCACATTTTTGTGGGATTTTTTTAACTCTTTTTTGCAGTTGAATTCTAGTTTCAAGGCTTTAAGATCAGAAAATATGCTTGGTACAATTTCAATTTTCCTGAATTTGCTGATGTTATTTTTGTGGCCCAACATATGCTCAATTCTTTTTTTTCTTTCTTTTATTTTTTTTTACAGAGACAGAGAGAGAGTCAGAGAGAGGGATAGACAGGGACAGACTGACAGAAATGGAGAGATGAGAAGCATTAATCATTAGGTTTTCGTTACGCATTGTAACACCTTAATTGTTCATTGATTGCTTTCTCATACGTGCCTTGACTGTGGGCCTTCAGCAGACCGAGTAACCCCTTGCTCAAGCCAGTGACCTTGGGCTCAAGCTGGTGAGCTTTTTGCTCAAACCAGATGTGCCCGCGCTCAAGCTGGCGATCTTGGGGTCTCGAACTTGGGTCTTCTGCATCCCAGTTCGATGTTCTATCCACTGTGCCACTGCATGGTCAGGCATATAGTCAATTCTTGAGAATGTTACATGTACACTAGAGAAAAATGTGTACTCTGTCACTTTGGGAAGAAATGTCCTATAGATGTCTATCATATCCAATTGCTCTAGTGTTTTGTTTAAGGCCAATATATCTTTATGGATTCTCTGTTTGGATGAACAATCTAGAGCCATTAGCGGTGTATTGTGGTCTCCAAGTATAATTCTATTTTTGTCAGTTTTTGTTTTTAGGTCAGTCAGTAGCTGTTTTATATATTTTGGTGCTCCTTGGTTTGGTGCATATATATTAAGAAGTGTTATGTCTTCTTGATTCAGTGTCCCCTTAATCATTATGAAATGACCATTTTTGTCGCTCAGTACTTTTGCTGTCTTGTAGTCAGCATTGTTAGATATTAGTATTGCTACACCTGCTTTTTTTTGGATGTTATTTGCTTGGAGTATTGTTTTCCAGCCTTTCACTTTGAATTTGTTTTTATCCTTGTTGTTTAGATGTGTTTCTTGTAGGCAGAATACAGTTAGATTTTCTTTTTTAATCTATTCTGTTACTCTGTGTCTTTTTATTGGTGAGTTAAATTCATTTACATTTAGTGTAATTATTGACATTTGAGGGTTTCCTATTGCCATTTTATAAATTACTTTCTGGTAGTTTTGTATCTTGTTTGATTCTTCTCTTTTGTTTTTCTATTATTTGTCTTTGGTTGTAATCTATACTTCTTTCTTCTGTTACTTCCTTTTTCAAGCCATGTGCTTCTGTGGTGGTTTTTTCAGGGGTGGTTACCATTAAGCAATTGAAAAGTTACCTATCATGGTAATTGTAGTACACTATTTTATGAGTGCTCCTGCACTCCATTGTCCTTTGCTACTGTTAATCTTCATCCTCTGCCATCTGGGTCCTGCTTCAATAGTGGAAAGGAAGGTCATTAAGCTATAGCCTACCAGGCTTACATGCCTCTGCTGTGAGAAAACAGGGACACTGGAAGGTAGACTTCCCCCTCACTCCTCTAAGGGAGGTTTCAGTCTCTTCCAGCCCTGCTCCAGCCACCTATGACCTAACCTTGCCTAGAATGCTGGGGTTTGCCACGGCAGCTGAAGGTGCCCAGGGCTGTCGGCCCCATCTATGACACTGTGGACGAGGCTAGGGTATTTCTTCCAAGAAGCAGGTAAACTGATCTCATTTGCACAAGGGCCACTTAACTATGTTTTGCCTGAATAGTCAGGTTTTTTATTCTTCTCTCAAAGATCTCTGTTGTGGGTGTTGATAGTCCTATTTTCTGCTGCTTTGCTTAATATATAGTGTTTCCTTTATCCCTCCTACCTCAATGCCCCACTCATATTTCAGGCTGGGACCTACTCCTAATTTAGAGCTCTCTTTCCCCCTTTTGCCAACTTCTATTATGAATCTACCTTTGCCACCCAGCTTAGTGTATCCCAAGGTTCTCTTTACCATGCTACAGTTGCAGAGCTCCAGGGAAAAGCAACCTGGTCTCATCTCTCCAGGCAGAAGAGAACAGAAGCTCCATATCCATGCATGCTGCAAATGGCTTTTCCAGTCTACCTGAATCATTACCAGCTAGAAGCAGCTGTCATTGGGACTTGGACATGAGCTGCAAAGTATAGAATGGTGACAACAATTCCAGTGCCATGAGGATTTTTCCTGAATGTGGGATTTTCCTGGACTCCTGCTCCCTGTGACAGCTCCTAACAGACTGAACTGTAGTTGGGTTGCATTTTTCAGGAATTTGGCATGGTGATAGGGCCAACTTGGACTTGGTGAACATGTTAAGACACTACTCTTTTATGGATTCTTGCTGTATTGGCCAAGAGTTTGCTTAGAGTCTTTTAATCACTGTAAAAAAAAAATAGAAGACTAGATAAAGAAGAAGGGGCACATATACACCAGGGTATACTATTCAGCTAGAAGAAATGATGACATCGGATCACTTACAGCAGAATGGTGGAATCTTGATAACATTATGCAGAGTGAAATAAGTGAATCAGAAAAAACAAGAACTTCAGGATTCCATACATTGGTGGGACATAAAAACGAGACTAAGAGACATGGGCAGGCGTAGGGTGGTTACGGGGGGTGGGGGGAGGGAAATAGGGAGAGGGGGAGGGTTCAAAGAAAACTGGATAGAGGGTGACGGAGGACGATCTCTCTTTGGGTGATGGGTATGCAACAGAACTAAATGACAAGATAACCTGAAAATATTTTCTTTGAATATATGCACCCTGATTTATTGATGTCACCCCATTAAAATAAAAATTTATTTATAAAAAAAAATCTTCGTCCTCTCCCCTTTTTGTTTTTGTTATTACAGTTTAAATTTGGTTTTGTTGTGTTCTTGGTGGACCTTTTACTTGTCGTTTTGTTTTGTTTTGTTTTTTGTATCTGGTTGGAAAACCCCTTTTAGTATTTCCTGAAGTGGGATAAATTTCCTCATCTTTTCTGTATCTATGAATGTTTTTATTTCTCCTTTGTATTTGAAAGATAGCTTTGATGGGTACAGTATTCTTGGTTGGAAGTTCCTCTCTTTCAGAACTTTAAATATTGGGTCCACTTTCTTCTATGTTGTAGAGATTCTGCTGAGAAATCCAATGATAATCTAATCAGCCTTCCTTTATATGTTGTATTCTTCTTTTCCCTGGCTGCCTTGAGAATTTTTTCTTTGTCGTTGGTTTGTGCCAATTTCATTATGATGTGCCTTGGTGTAGGTTTGTTGTGGTTAAGATAACTCGGTGTTCTGTTTGCTTCTTGAACTCGAGACTTTAGTTCTTTCCCCAGGCTTGTGAAGTTCTCATTTATTTTTTGTTTGAATATGTTCTCCATTCCATTTTCTCTCTCATCTCCGTCTCATATACGTATTATTTTTATGTTGCTCTTTTTGATGGAGTCAGACAACTCCTGTAGGGCTTTTTCATTTTTTTAAAATTCTTGAGTCTTCCTCTTTTCTCTGTTGTGCCTCAAGTTGCCTGTCTTCTATGTCACTAATCCTCTCTTCTATCTGGCCTGTTCTATTAGCTAAGCTTGTTACCTCATTTTTCAGTTCATGAATTGAGTTTTTCATCTCTTTTTGATTTGTTTTTATAGTTTCAATTTCCTTGGTAATATATTTTTTGTGTTCGTTGAGTTGTTTTTTGAGCTCCCTAAATTGCCTTTCTCTGTTTTCTTGTATATCTCTGTGTATTTTTAGGATTTCTATTCTAAATTCTCTATCATTTAACTCCAAGGTTTCCAATCTATTAAAATTTTTTCTATAGATTTTTCCTCATCTATCTGCTCTACATGTCTTTCTTTTGTATCCATGATATTCAATTTCCTTTTCCTTAATGGCATCTGAGGGTGGTTTTGTTAATAACACTAATGAGAATTAATAAAGAATAAAAAGTAAAAAAATAGACAATAAAAAATAATTAAAAATTATTATTTCTCTTCTTTTTTTCTTTTCTTTCCTTCTTTGAGAAAATATCATAAAAAACTGAAAATTATATTGTGCTAAATTGAATGAAAACTACCTATAACAAAGGGCTTAAGTTGGGGAGAAGTGATAAAGGGGCAGAAAAGGAGGTAGGGACCCACAAAATGCACAAAAGGAAAAAATTTGGATCAAGAATAAAATAATTTGCTTGTAAATTATGGTCAAATGAGAGTATTAATGAAAGGGATAAGAAGAAAACAAGAAAAATAAAAAAAATACTATTGTATTAAGTGGAACTAAAACTACATAGACTGGAGAGCCAGGGTTGGGGGGAATGCTAATGAGTTAAAAAGCAAAGTAAAAAGCACACAAAATGCCACAGAGAAAAAATTTGAATCCAAAATATAAGAATTTCTTCATGAGTGAGGATAGAATGAGAGGTAAAGTAAAAGAGAAAAGAAGAAACTAAGAGAGAGGGAGAAAAAATTAAAAGGGGAATAAAAAGGAGAGAGTTAAGGGTTTTGGAGTGTAACCCTCATAGAGAGAAAAAAAAGAAAAGAAAAAAATGGGAAATGTAACACTTATGGGTAATGTAGTTCAAGATGAAGAGAAAAGAATAAGATGAGCAGAGGATAAAAGGACCAAGGTAGAAGAAAAAAAAAGATAAGAAGATGAAAGAAACAAAAAAAAATGGAAAGAGTTATAAAGACTGTGTATTTTTTATTTTTATTTTGAGAGGTTATCTTCTTCCTTTTTCTTTTTTCTCCCTCTTCCTTGTCGGTGGCACTGTACCTCAGGCTCTGCCCCTGTGGCATGCTTAGATAGAGATTTGTAGTTGATGTGTTGCTATGGTGATGTCATATACTGGGCCTAAGTCTCTTGGTAGTTGGGGCTTGTTAGCATTTGCAGGCTCCAACAATGGGAGAGTCCATTTTCCCAGAGCCTCTCTCCTAGTCTCTCCTTCCTGAATTAGCAGCCTGATGATCCAGCTATGAGGTTGCCGCTGCCACTTCCTGGAAATTAAAAGGCTCAAAGAGCTGACAAATCCCCACTCTATCCCCACTCAGTGCAGGGCTCTGGGTAAGGCTCTGTCAGTCAGGGCCACCAGCGTAGTCAGGCAGGGCTGGGAGCCAATTGCTCTCAAGGTGTCTTTCTGTGATCCTCCAGGTGTGCCCAGAATGCCTTAGCACTCTGTGGGACCACTCTCCCCAGAATTTTTGTACTTTTTAACCTGTATTGGCTGGGAAGAAGGTGCCCTAATCACTGACTGCAGAACAGGAGGTCTTAAAAGCTGCCAAGTCCCTCTTTTTAGCACACAGCCCTGAGTATGAAAGCTCTTCCAATCAGAGCCACCAGCTTAAGCAGGTAGGGGGACATGCTGACTTCTGTTCAGGCTCCTTTCTAAGGTTCCCCAGGTATATCTAGTTAAATTTGCCTTAGTGTTAAATGGGATTGCTCTCTGCAGGCTTCTTCCTTGTTAAAAGGCCTACAGCCTAGCCTGTCTAACTTCTGCAGTGTTCTCTGAGGTTTGTTCCATAGTAATGTGTTTTTCACCCTGTATTGGCTGATAGGAAGTTTCTCCTGCCCCTACATACAGAGCAAGAGGCACTAAAAAATATCACATCTCTTGTCTTAGATTGCTGAGCTAAGAGAGACCTTGTCAGCCACGTAAGCCAGTTGAGTGGTGAGCAGACTCTGGGTTAAGCTAATTTCAGCGATTGGATATGCAGATCTGCTCCAGAGACTGACTGAAAACACCTGCGCACCCCTCCCCCTAGTGCTTGCATATTTTTTCTTCCCCGAGATGTTAGCCTGAATGGCTGGCTAAGGCACCCCGCACACCCAGAGAAGTCCGGGTGTAGGGAAGTTCGCTTTTGTGCACTCCCCACTCGCTGTTGTTGGGGGATAAGGGATTACCCTGAGACCCTGGTCACAGTCCACACAGAAGTTTCTGACCCTGCCCCTCTATCTGGGAACATGGGCGCCCACGCCCAGGGTGCTAGGAGGAACCTCTCGCACGCTGTCTGTGCTTGCCTACCAGGATATCGGGAGTAATGGAGGCCACCGCTCGCCCATCTTTTCCCAGGTCCAGTGCTGGCATTAGCTCACGTGGGCTGAGTCACCACGGGCACACTCATCCTCAACTTGAACGTCTGTGCTCCATTCGGGCTCCCGCTACGCCCCCAGCCCTCATTCTCTCTCAGTTCCAAGTGAAAGCAGCCCTTGCTTCAGTGAGGAAGGTGGAGTGTTCTGTTCTCCATCTTATTTCCTTCAGGGTTGATTATACATTTAGCCACCCTTTCACCCAATCATACCTTTTTGTTCAGTGTGTGGGACTTAAAGAGGCTCCATGGATCATTTTTTTTGTCTCTGGTTGTAGAACTTGTTGAAATTTTGGGGAGAGGTATCGGGAGCTGTCCTCACAATGTTGTTTCTCTGACATCCTCTAACATTTTTTATTCTTGTTTTTTGTGAGGGTTTTATTTCAGAAACCCTTCTGGTTTTTTTCTTTCTTTTTTCTTTTTCTTTCTCTTTGTTTTGTATTGTATTTTTTATCCTTTATTTCTCTTTATACTCTCTTCTCTAGCCCTGGCCGGTTGGCTCAGCGGTAGAGCGTCGGCCTAGCGTGCGGAGGACCCGGGTTCGATTCCCGGCCAGGGCACATAGGAGAAGCGCCCATTTGCTTCTCCACCCCTCCGCCACGCCTTCCCCTCTGTCTCTCTCTTCCCCTCCCGCAGCCAAGGCTCCATTGGAGCAAAGATGGCCTGGGCGCTGGGGATGGCTCTGTGGCCTCTGCCCCAGGCGCTAGAGTGGCTCTGGTCGCAACATGGCGACACCCAGGATGGGCAGAGCATCGCCCCCTGGTGGGCGTGCCGGGTGGATCCCGGTCAGGCGCATGCGGGAGTCTGTCTGACTGTCTCTCCCTGTTTCTAGCTTCAGAAAAATGCAAAAAAAAAAAAAAAAAAAAAGACAAGTGCGTTCACAAAATTCTCCAAAGCACACTTTGAATGACTGCAGGAGATTAGATGTAAAGCCCGCTAGCTACTGGAGATCAAGATGTTGAGCAGCGTCACTTGCTGTGCATGCATCTTTAAACTCTCCCAGTTTTTCAAAGTGTAGTAAACAACTTGTTTCAATGTTGTCAGTGAAGAGTTCCAGCTTGTTTTCAAATGTAAACACTGCTTGTTGAAGGGATAAGACTGTATTTCCAATGCCTTGTATTTTCACATTGAGCTGGTTCAGATGTTCAGTCATGTCCATGAGATAGTAGAACTTCAGGAGCCACTCAGTGGTAGCTAACTCAGGATGCTCGACGTTTTTCATTTCAAGAAAAGTACAAATTTCACTCAGACAAGCCATGAAACGGCTGAGCACCTTCCTTCTTGACAACCAACGCACATTGCTGTGCAGAATAATTATTCCCAACTTCATCCAGCAGTGTTTTAAACTGGCAATCATTTAAAGCTCAGGCAACAATAAAGTTGACCACCCGAATGATCAGCGACATCACTTCACTAAGCTTCTCACCACATCTGAGCACAAAGCACCTCCTGATGTAGGATGCAGTGAAAACTTAGGATGGGTCTCTTTTTATGTTCATGAAGAAGCTCTACGAATCTTCTGTTTTTCCCCACCATGCACGGAGCACCATCAGTACACAGCGAAGTAAGTTTATCCATCAGTAGATTTTTTCTTTAGCGAACTCAAGTGAAAGACTTGACTAAATCCTCGCCTCTTGTTGTCTCTTTCATAGGCAAAACAGCAAGACTTTCCTCATGTAGTATGTCACCAACAGCATATATTGCAATCACGCTGAACTGGGATAAATGGCTTACGTCTGTTGACTCATCCAAAGCGAGAGAAAAGAATGGTGCTGCATTTATGTCCTTCACTTGGGTTGCCTCAATTTGATTTGCCATCATGATGGTATGATCGTGAACAGTTCTTGCCTACAGAGGCATGTCTTTTATTCATTTGATTATCTTGTCTTTATCCAAAAAGTCGTCAAAAAGTTCATTGGCAACATCAAGCATGAATGTTTTGGCATACTCTCTATCTATGAATGGCTTTTCATTTCTCACAATTGCTAAAGCACCAGCAAAGCTAGTCAAATTCCAGTCACCTTGTTGGGTCCAAACACAGAGTTGCTGCTGACTAGCTTGCACTCTGCACAGTAGCTCTTGACATGCTTTCTTCCTGCCATCCCTCGCTGGATATTTCGATGCAAATGTAGTATGGCGTGTGTTGAAGTGCTGCTTTATATTTGACCATTTCATCGATGCAATTTTATCACTGCATATTAGACACACTGCAGAACCTGCTGTCTCCACAAAGGCAAATTCCTCTGTCCATTCTTGCTGAAAAGTACAATACTCATCTTTTTTTCTTTTATCCATCTTTTTTTCTTTTATCTTCATCAAAAGGGTTTCTGCAATTAGCTAGCTGACTACTTGATTAAAAGGAGGAAAGTTTACTTCCTGACCTCACAATGACCCGTGTACATATGCATTATCCAATAAAAATTTGGTGTTGTCCCAGAGGACACCTGTGATTGGCCCTACCCACCCACAACCATGAACATGAGCGGTAGGAAATAAATAGATTGTAATACATGAGAATGTTTTATATCTTTAATGTTATTTTTTTTATTAAAGATTTGTCTGCCAGTTAGAAGGTGATGGAAGACAATTGGACTTTGAATGATGGGAATACAGCATAATCAAATGTCAAAATAACCTAGAGATGTTTTCTCTGAACATATGATTTATCAATGTCACCCTATTAAAATTAATTTAAAAAAAAGAAATTCAGGTAAAAATAAAAAAAAGACTTGTCTGCAAGCCAGATGCAGCCATCAAAAGAGCCACATCTGGCTCACAAGCCATAGGTTCCCAACCCCTGCCTCAGGGCCTTTGTACATGCAGTTCTCTGTGCCTAGAATAATCTTTCCTTTAATGTCCATATGGTTTACTCATATATGTCCTCTTAGTCCCCTATTTATATGTAATTTTATCAGAGAAGCTTTCCAGACTAGCCAATCAAAAGCACAACACCCTCCTTCCCACCTCTATCACTCTATATTTATCCCTTTTACTTCTCTATTCCTTGTCATTACCTTTATCACCTATCTGAGAAGTATATTTGTTTGCTCACTTATTTTTGGTATTCCATGACCCCAGAATTTAAACCCCATGAGTATCAATACCTTCTGTCTTGAAGAGGGAGGAGAAGTTCTAATATAAAAGTCTAGGAGAGCCTGACCAGGCAGTGGCTCAGTGGATAGAGTGTCAGACTGGGATGCGGAAGACCCAGGTTTGAGACCGCGAGGTCGCCAGCTTGAGCACAGGCTCATCTGGTTTGAGCAAAAGCTCACCAGCTTGGACCCAAGGTCACTGACTTGAGCAAGGGGTTACTTGGTCTGCTGAAGGCCTGCAGTCAAGGCACATATGAGAAAGCTATCAATGAACAACTGAGGTGTTGCAATGAAAAACTAATTTGATGCTTCTCATCTCTCTTCATTTCTGTCTGTCTGTCCCTATCTATCCCTCTCTCTGACTCTCTCTCTCTCTCTCTCTCTCTCTCTCTCTGTCTCTGTAAAAAAAAGTCTAGGAGAGTAAGAACATTAAAGAAACAGAGTAGGACTACTGAGGTTAATGGTCATGAATTTAAAGCACTATCTTCTTTTAAAAATATGTTAGTATTTCAAATTATCTTGTTTTTTACCTGGAAAAAATTCACCTCATGAGCAAACAGGAGAGGTAAGAAAAAAGAAGGAGAAAGAAAGAAAGAGAAAAGACAAGAAAAGAAAAAGATCATGAGATTTCTAATGAAATGCTTTGGGTTGTCATTCAAGTAGAGTTGTAAAAGCATTCCAAGAACCCCCAAACCTGTATTGTAGCTAATTTCTTTGCTCCTAAGATAACTTTCACATCCATATCACCCATCTCCTATTAGACACTAGTATATTTTTTTAGGAAATTCAAAAGAGAAGTCTAACCAGGAAGAGACTTTTTCACTCTCACTACAAAAGGCTGAACAACAGGAAAAAACCTGCCTTTACTTATAGCTTTTTGAGTCTTTCTATATAAAGCTGAGAGTTTGATTTGAGCCTTTTAAGATGGAGCCACATTGGAGACAGGGACAGTCTTTGTTTTTAGCATGTATAATTTATGCATCAGTTTAGTTTTGCAATAGTGGTACCTTTTTAAAAGGGTAATATGTCAGAAATTGTTTTCTCATCTCAATGAGAGAGAAAATGTATTCTCTTGAACAAAGGCAAACTATGTCCAAGTAATATGCTTTCCTCCGCAGGACATATCAGGAGTTTCCCTGCCCACAAAGGTTATGATTTTGGTGCTTCTGATCCTGATATTTTAGTAAATTATTCCCTTGTATTTCTCTGCATGGAAAACACAGTCTAACATCATTGACCAACCTTCAGAGGTGCACAGTATGAATGGATACCCAATCTCAGTGTCTTATAATAACAGAGTTTGAATCCCACTCACGCAGTCCATCGTGGGTGGATGTCATGCTGTTTCAAGTCATCTCATTCTGGGCCCCAGAACAAGGTTGGTTGGTAACAGGGGAAAGTGTGGCAAAACACAAACTGCTCTTAAACCTTTGCATGGGTGTGATACACATCAGTTCTTATATTCCATTGGCAGAAGCAAGTCTCATGGCTATGCATGACTTTAGTGGGTTGGGAAAATAGAATCTTCTCCCAAGAATGGCAAGCACATATTGGTAAACAGTAACACAATCTATCAAGGAGACACCCCCTGAACTTTCCAGCTAGAATTTATCACTACTTCCTCTGTTTTACCTCTAGAACTTTTGTACACCCCTATTATTACTGAAGGTATTATAACTGTTTAGATAACTTTCTCCCCAACCAGGTACTCTTTGTGAAGATTAGGATTATGTTTTATTGTCTTGATACTTATACAGTGCCTGGGACATAGTAGATGCACTGTTGACTTAAATCAAATAGAATTTCATTGATTGATTAAGATTGGATGAATTGAATAGAACACAGTAGATTGAATGAGATTGATGTAAAACAGTGTACTGTGTTTGAGTGCATGAATTGGTGTGTGGTATAAATAAATAAGCCTGAATAAAATACAGCATAAGGCAAAATTGCCCTAGATGGGACTTTTAATGCAGAAACCTGCTTGCTCAATAATGGTGAGAAAATTAAAGCTTAAGTGCAAGAGATGACTGGTCCTACAGCACACACGGCATCAGTGAGAAAACCAGATATCCCGGTTCTTAGTTTGGTTCTCTTTCTCTCATAGCCTTAAATCCTTTTTGGAAAAACACCATCACCACAATCACTTCCTAGACATTTACTTATAAAATACATATTCAAAGTAAAATTTAAAATAATGAAAATGGTTAAGCAAATTTCACCCTTCTCATATCTTGCCTCCACCCCACCTCCAGTCAAGTAAGTACTGTTGACAACTGCTTATGTATCTTCCAAAAAATTTCCATCCATGCATAGGCATATATATGTAATTATTTTTTACACAAAACATATTATACATGTGCTATTTACTTTTTAAATTTAACAGTATATTCTGAACACTTTTAGTATCAATCTATGTGCATCTATACTCTTGTTTAATGCCTTTGTGATATTCTATTATGAATACCATGTTTATATAACTAGCTAGCTATTATATACAAATTACAAATGATATAATATACCCACCATCTCTATGCTCATGACTTTTTAATTAACATCTTAATCCCTGACCTCTCCCCCCAGAGTCTCATGCTATTTATCTACTTGGTATCTTTATTTTAATGTTTAATAGGTATCAAACCTTATGTTTCTTTAAGCATATTAAGTAATAAACATATTCTATGTGACAATTCAAATACTTTGTTTCTGAGATGTGTTCCTTCTGCAGATTCTCTTTTTTTTCTTTTCTTTTTTTATTGATTTTAATTTATTGCATTTACATAGATTTTAGTGTTGCCCCAAATGCATCCCCCTTCCCCTGTATTCCCCTCAACATCTCCCTTGCTCCCCTCCCAAATGCACCCTCCCCACTTCCCTTCTGGTTTATCCCATTCAATCATCTCCCTTCCCTCTGTCCTCTTTTCCTCTTGTCCCTTTGATCTCTCCTCTATCTCAGTTCCATTTCTCAGTTCACATAGTTCATTGGATTCCTCAAATGAGTGAGGCCATAAAATATTTTTCTTTTTCTGCCTGGCGTATTTCACTTAACATAATAATTTTCAGGTCCATCCATGTTGTTGCAAAAGGTAAGATTTCATTCTTTTTTGTGGCCTCATATTATTCCATTGTATATATGTACCACTGCTTTTTATTGTTATTATTATTAATTTTAATGCAGTGACATTGATAAATCAGGGTACATATGTTCAGAGAAAATATCTCCAGATTATTTTGACATTTGATTATGTTGCATACCCCTCACGTAAAGTCAAATTGTCTTCCATCACCGTCTATCTGGTTTTCTTTGTGCCCCTCCCCCTTCTCTCTCCTTCTTTGCCCCCTCCCCTCCTAAATCCCCCCTCCTCATTACCATCACATTCTTGTCCATGTCTCTGAGTCTCATTATTATGTCCCATCTATGTATAGATTCATATAGTTCTTAGTTTTCTCTGATTTACTTATTTCACTCCATATAATGTTATCAAGGTCCATCCATGTTATTGTAAATGATCCAATGTCATCATTTCTTATGGCTGAGTAGTATTCCATAGTATATATGTACCAAAGCTTTTTAATCCACACATCCTCTGACGGACACTTGGGCTGTTTCAAGATCTTCACTATTGTGAACAATGCTACCATAAACATGGGGGTGCATTTCTCCTTTTGGAACAGTTCTATGGTGTTCTTAGGGTATGTTCCTAAAAGTGGAATAGCTGGGTCAAAAGGCAATTCCATTTTTAATTTTTTGAGGAATCTCCATACTGTTTTCCACAGTGGCTGCACCAGTCTGCATTCCCACCAGCAGTGCAGGAGGGTTCCCTTTTCTCCACATCCTCACCAGCACTTATTCTGTGTTGTTTTGTTGATGAGTGCCATTCTGACTGGTGTGGTTTTAATTTGCATTTCTCTAATGATTAGTGATGTTGAGCATTTTTTCATATGCCTATTGGCCATCTGTATGTCCTCTTTAGAGAAGTGTCTATTCATTTTTTTTCTCATTTTTTGATTGAATTGTTTGTCTTCCTGGTGTTGAGATTTACAAGTTTTTTATAAATTTTGGTTATTAACCCTTTATCAGACGTATTGTCAAATATGTTCTCCTATTGTGTAGTTTGTCTTTTTATTCTGTTCTTATTGTCTTTAGCTGTGCAAAAGCTTTTTAGTTTGATATAGTCCCATTTGTTTATCCTGTCTTTTATCTCACTTCTCCGTGGAGATAAATCAGCAAATATATTGCTGCGAGAGATGTTGAAGAGCTTACTGACTATGTTTTCTTCTAAGATGCTTATGGTTTCATGGCTTGCATTTAAGTCTTTTATTCATTTTGAGTTTATTTTTGTAAATGGTGTAAGTTGGTGGTCTAGTTTCATTTTTTTGCAGGTAGCTGTCCAAATTTCCCAACACCATTTATTAAAAAGGCTGTATTTACTCCATTATATGCCCTTACCTCCTTTGTCAAATATCAGTTGTCCATAAAAGTGTGGGTTTATTTCTGGGTTCTCTGTTCTGTTTCATTGATCTATATGCCTGTTCTTATGCCAGTACCAGGCTGTTTTGAGTACAATGGCCTTGTAGTATGACTTGATATCAGGAAGTGTGATACCTCCCACTTTATTCTTCTTTTTTAAGATTGCGGAGGCTATTTATGTTCTTTTTTGGTTTCATATAAGTTTTTGGAATATGTGATCTATATCTTTGAAGTATGTCATTGGTATTTTAATTGGTATTGCAATGAATTTATAGATTGCTTTGGGTAATATAGACATTTTAATGATGTTTATTCTTCCTAGAATGGTATGTGCTTGGTATGTGCTTCCACTTGTTTGTATCTTTCTTGATTTCTTTTATCAATGTTTTATAATTTTCCAAGTACAAGTCTTTAGTCTCAGTTAAATTTACTCCTAGGTACTTTATTTATTTATTTATTGTTTGGTTGTAATAGTGAAGCAGATTGTTTCCTTAATTTCTCTTTTTGACTGTTCATTGTTGGTGTATAAAAATGCTTCTGATTTCTGAGTATTGATTTTATATCCTGCCACTTTGCTGAATTCACTTATCAGGTCCAGTAGTTTTTTGACTGAGACTTTAGGGTTTTCTATATACAATACCATTTCATCTGCAAATAATGATAGTTTTACTTCTTCTTTTCCACCTTGAATGCCTTTTATTTCTTCTTCTTGTCTGATTGCTGTGTCTAGGACTTCCAGGACTATGTTGGATAAGAGTGGTGAAAGGGGGCACCTCTGTCTTGTTCCTGATCTTAAGGGGATTGCTTTTAATTCTTGCCCATTGAGTATGATGTTGGCTGTGGGTTTGTCATAGATGGCTTTTATCATGTTGAGGTATGTTCCCTGTATTTCCACTTTGCTGAGAGTTTTGATCATAAAGGAGTGCTGGATTTTATCAAATGCTTTTTCTGCATCTATTGAAATTGTCATGTGGTTTCTCTCTTCCCTTTTATTTATGTGATGAATAACATTGATTGATTTGCAAATATTGTACCATCCTTGCCTCCCCAGAATAAATCCCATTTGATCATGGTGTATGACTTTTTTCATATATTACTGGATCTGGTTTGCTAATATTTTGTTGAGAATTTTAGCATCTAGATTTCTCAGGGATATTGGCCTATAATTTTTTTTTCTTTGTGTTGTCTTTGCCTGTTTATAGGATCAGAATTATGTTTGCCTCATAAAAGGAGCTTGGAATTCTTCCTTCCTCTTGAATTTTTTGATATTTAAAAAATTGAAATATTGAGTAGGATAGGAGTTAATTCTTCTTTGAATATTTGGTAGAATTCACTTGTAAAGCCATCACGCCCAGGACTTTTGTTTCTTGGGAGTTTTTTGATAACTATTTTGATCTCATTTGTTGTAATTGGTCTATTTAGGTTTTATGATTCTTCCAGATTGATTTTTAAAAGATTATGTTTCAAGGAATTTGTCCATTTTATCTAGGCTGTCTAATTTCTTGGCATACACTTCTTTATAGTATTTTCTTACAGTCCTTAGTATTTCTGTTGTGTCAGTTATAATTTCTCCACTCTCATTTCTAATTTTATTTATTTGAGTCCTCTTTCTTTTTTTCTTGATGAGTCTGGCTAAGGGTTCATCGATCTTGTTTAGCTTTTCAAAGAACCATCTCCTGATTTCATTGATCCTCTGTATTGTTTCTTTAGCCTCTATGTCAGCGGTTCTCAACTTGTGGGTTGCGACCCCAGCGGGGTCGCCTAAAGCCATCAGAAAATATATAATGCATATCAGGTATTTACATTCCGAATCATAACTGTAGCAAAATTACAGTTATGAAGTAGCCACCAAAATTATTTTTTGGTTTGGGGTCACCGCAACATGAGGAACTGTATTGCGGGGTCACAGCATTAGAAAGGTTGAGAACCACTGCTCCATGTCATTTATTTCCACTCTGATCTTTATTATTTCCCTCCTTCTACTACCTCTGGCTTTAGTTGCTGTTGTTTTTCTAGTTCTTTTAGATGCAGGGTAAATTGTTTATTGGAGCTTTTTCTAGCTCCTTAAGGTATACCTATAATGCTATGAACTTCCCTCTCAGTACTGCTTTTGCCGTGTCTTACAAATTTTGAGTTATATGCTCATTATCATTAATTTCTAGGAATTTTTTTATTTCTTCTTTGATTTCATTGTTAACCCATTCATTGTTTAATAACATGCCATTTAGTTTCCACGTGTTTAAGTTTTTTCAGTTTTTCTGTTGTGGTTCATTTCTAGTTTCATGCAATTGTGATCAGAGAAAATGCTTGATATAATTTTCATCTTCTTAAATTTGTTGAGACCACTTTTGTGCCCTAACATGTGGTCTATCCTAAAAAAATGTACCATAAGCACTTGAAAAGAATGTGTATTCTGCTGCTTTAGGGGGAAAGGTTTTGAAGATATCCATTAAATCCAGTTGATCTAGTCTGCTGTTCTTTGTTAATTTTTTTTCTTGAGGACCTATCTAGTGATGTTAGTGGGGTATTGAAATCCCCTACTATTATAGTATTGCTGTTGATCTTGCCCTTCATATCCATCAAAGTCTGCTTTATATATAGGTGCTCCTATATTAGGTGTGTAGATATTTAAAATGGTTATATCTTCCTGTTGGATTGCTCCCTTTATCATTATGTAGTGACTTTCTTTATCTCTTACTATAGCCTTTGCTGTAAAGTCCATTTTGTCTGATATAAGTATTGCTATCCCAGCTTTTTTTTCATTTACATTTGTGTGAAATACTTTTTTCCATCCTTTTACCTTCAGTCAGGTGCATCTTTTGTTTTAAAGAGTTTCTCTTGTAGACAGCATATGTATGGGTCCTGTTTCCTTAACCATGCAGCTACCTTATGTTTTTTGATCGGATCATTTAATCCATTTACATTTAAGGTTATTACTGATATGTAGTTGTTCATTGCCATTTTATTCTTTAAAGCTGTGTTCCTCTTTTGCTATATTCTTTTTCCCCTTTGATCTGTTTACAACAGGCCCCTTAGCATTTCTTGCAGCATTGGTTTGGTTGTAGTGAATTCATTGAGTTGTTTTTTTTCTTTTGTCTGGGAAGCTTTTTATTTCTCCTTCAATTTTTAACAATAGCCTTGCTGACATAGTCTTGATTAGAGGCTCTTGTTCTGCATTACTTTGAACATTTCTGGCCATTACCTTCTGGTCTCAAGTGTTTCTGTTGAGAAGTCAGATGTCATCCTTATGGGGACTCCTTTGTATGTGATAGCCTTTTTTCTCTCTCATCTTTTAATATTTTCTCTTTATCACTTAGCTTTGGTACTTTCATTATAATGTGTCTTGTAGATTTTTTTGGGTTTCTCTTTAATGGAGTTCGCTGTGCTCCTTGAACTTGTGAGACTTTTTCCTTCATTAATTTAGGAAAGTTTTCAGCTATGATATGATTGAACAAAGTCTCTATTCCTTGTTCTTTCTAGTCTTCTTCAGGAACCACTATGATGCAGATGTTATTTCTCTTCGTGTTGTCACAAAGCTCTTGTAGAGTTTCCTCAGACTTTTTGAATCTCTTCTTTTTTTCTGCTCTGCTTCCATGCCTTCATTTATCTTGGCCTCTAACTTACTGATTCCATCCTCAGCTTCATCCATCTGCCTTTTAATTCCTGCCATTGTGGTCTTCATTTCTGATATTGTATTTGTCATTTCTGACTGATTGTTTTTTATTATTTCAATGTCCTTTTTATACTTGCTATTTCTTTATTTAGGTATTTGTTATGTCCATCTGTGGTTGTTTTAAGGTCTTTGAGCAGCCTAAAAAGCATTATTTTAAACTCTGCATCCAGTAATTTGGTTATATCTGATTCATTCAAGTCCTTTTCTGTGGATTTTTCTTGGTTCATTTGGATTGCATTTCTCTGCCTTCCCATTTTGTCTGTGTATAAAAAGGGTGTGGCCACTGGAGTCTAATGGGTGTGGCCTCTGTGTTCCCTAGGTGTGATCTGTCAGCAAACCCGTCACCCCCTCTTCCACTGCCTCAAGCATTCATGTATGGGTGTTGCTGATGCTGGCCCGCTGCGGTTGTCACTGAAGTTTCTGCCTCTCCTCCATGGGAGGGGCTGTGTTCATGTGACCAGGTCTACAAGCCTCAGCTGGCCTCGGCCTTTGCCCCTCCTCTGTGGGTGGGGCTGTGTGCCTATACTCAGCCATGGGTCTTTTCTGTTTTCTGGGCTTTTTCCCATGCCCCTGCAGGTGGGGCTGTGCTTTCGAGGACCTCAAGACCAGGTTCCAGGGGTGGAGCTGTGCACCCTCACTCAGCCACAGGTCTCCACCTGTTCCAGGGTTTTCGCCCTGCCCTTGTGGGTGGAACTGTGCTCGTGTGTGGGGACGCAAGGCCCAACTGCGTAGGCCGGACAGGGCTCCATGCCCACCTCAGCCACAGGTCTCTGCAGTGCCCTGGTCTTTGCCTTTCCCCTGCACCAGGATTTCAGGTGGGACTGCTCTTGCTCACCCGGCCCGTAGCTGACTCTGACACTTTTGTGCACCACTTCTGCCACCCCCGCCCCTATGAGACTGAGGTCACTCTGGGCCTCAGTCTTGGCCACTGCCAGCTTTCACCCACACCAACAGGATCGCGCTTCCGCATGTGCCCCCCCTTCTAGCACTCAGCAGTGTGGGTGGGGGTGCTGCAGTTCAAATCTAAACACTCAATACTGTTTTACTGAAGGTTCCCTCCTTCTAAGCAACTCTGCTCTGAGTGCCACAGGAGAGTTTGTTTGGCTGGTATATTGCTTCCCTTTGTTGGTACTGGTTCCAGAGGAAATATTCACTTTAGATTTGGGGGATGACTCAGCCCAGGGATTAGGGTGGCTGTCCCTCAAAGTATTTCTCCCTGTGCCTCCTAGATTACACTCTCTTCCTGCTATTCCAGTCCTCTCAACTCTCCCACTCTCCCAGAGTCCTGGGTGAGTGGTTGTGAAAGAGGTTTTCTTTGCAGTCCCTTTAAGAAGAATCCTGGGTCTGTGAAATCTGTCTCTTTCTCACAAACAGTATCTTGCCTTGTTTTGCAGCTAAATACTGTCCATATGCTTCTTCTAAGCTCTGGGGCTGCAGGCTGGGGCTCTGTTCCTGGGGCACAGGACCTTCCCCTCTCCACTAAACTCACTTCCCTCCATGCAAGTCCCTCTGGACTGCCGTTTGCTTTCAGGAGCTGGGAAGCCCTCTCCACATTTCCACTTTCCCTACCAGTCTCAGTGTGGGTTCTTCAGTGTTCCTTGGTTAAAGAGTCCTCTTAGTTTAGTCCAAAGTTGGTTTTTCCAAATGATGGTTCTTAAAATTAAGTTGTAATCCACTTTGGTTCTGGGAGGTGGAAGTTGGTACATCCTCCTATTCCATTACCATCTTACCACTCTGCTGGTTCTCACTCATGGTCTCTTGTTTCTTTATGTTCTGAGTCATTTTGTTTATGAGTTCATTATTCTTTTTTTTTTTTAATAAATTTTTATTAATGGTAATGGGATGACATTAATAAATCAGGGTACATATATTCAAAGAAAACATGTCTAGGTTATTTTGTCATCAAATTATGTTGCAAACCCCTCGCCCAAAGTCAGATTGTCCTCCGTCACCCTCTATCTAGTTCTCTGTGCCCCTCCACCTCCCCCTAACTCTCTCCCTCCCTCCCTCCCATGTCCTCCCTCCCCCCCCACCCTTGGTAACCACCACACTCTTGTCCATGTCTCTTAATCTCAATTTTATGTTCCACCAATGTATGGAATCATGTAGTTCTTGTTTTTTTCTGATTTGCTTATTTCACTCCTTATAATGTTATCAAGATCCCACCATTTTGCTGTAAATGATCTGATGTCATCATTTCTTATGGCTGAGTAGTATTCCATAGTGTATATGTGCCACATCTTCTTTATCCAGTCTTCTATTGAAGGGCTTTTTGGTTGTTTCCATGTCTTGGCCACTGTGAACAGTGCTGCAATGAACATGGGGCTACTTGTGTCTTCACATATCAATGTTTCTGAGGTTTTGGGGTATATACCCAGTAGAGGGATTGCTGGGTCATAAGGTAGTTCTATTTGCAGTTTTTTGAGGAACCACCATACTTTCCTCCATAATGGTTGTACTACTTTACATTCCCACCAACAGTGAATGAGGGTTCCTTTTTCTCCACAGCCTCTCCAACATTTGCTATTACCCGTCTTGTTGATAATAGCTAATCTAACAGGAGTGAGGTGGTATCTCATTGTAGTTTTGATTTGCATTTCTCTAATAACTAATGAATCTGAGCATCTTTTCATATATCTGTTGGCCATTTGTATCTCTTCCTGGGAGAAGTGTCTGTTCATGTCCTCTTCCCATTTTTTTATTGGATTGTTTGTTTGTTTCTTGTTGAGTTTTATGAGTTCTTTGTAAATTTTGGATATTAGGCCCTTATCTGAGCTGTCGTTTGAAAATATCAGTTCCCATATAGTTGGCTGTCTGTTTATTTTGGTATCAGTTTCTCTTGCTGAGCAAAAACTTTTAATTCTGATGTAGTCCCATTCATTTCTCTTTGCCTTCACTTCTCTTGCCATTGGAGTCAAGTTCATAAAATGTTCTTTAAAACCCAGGTCCATGATTTTAGTACCTATGTCTTCTTCTATGTACTTTATTGTTTCAGGTCTTATATTTAGGTCTTTGATTCATTTTGAATTAATTTTAGTACACGGGGACAGGCTGTAGTCGAGTTTCATTCTTTTGCATGTGGCTTTCCAGTTTTCCCAACACCATTTGTTGAAGAGGCTTTCTTTTCTCCATTGTGTGTTGTTGGCCCCTTTATCAAAGATTATTTGACCATATATATGTGGTTTTATTTCTGGGCTTTCTATTCTGTTCCATTGGTCTGAGTGTCTATTTTTTTGCCAATACCATGCTGTTTTGATTATCGTGGCCCTATAATATAGTTTAAAGTCAGGTATTGTAATGCCCCCAGCTTCATTCTTTTTCCTTAGGATTGTTTTGGCTATTCGGGGTTTTTTATAGTTCCATATAAATCTGATGATTTTTTGTTCCATTTCTTTAAAAAATCTCATAGAGATTTTGATGGGAATTGCATTAAATTTGTATATTGCTTTGGGTAATATGGCCATTTTGATTATATTTATTCTTCCTATCCAAAAACAAGGAATATTTTTCCATCTCATTGTATCTTTTTCGATTTCCCTTAACAATGCTTTGTAATTTTCATTATATAGGTCCTTTACGTTCTTTGTTATGTTTATTCCTAGGTATTTTATTTTTTTTGTTGCAATCGTGAAGGGGATTATTTTTTTGAGTTCGTTTTCTAATATTTCATTGTTGGCATATAGAAAGGCTATGGACTTTTGTATGTTAATTTTGTATCCTGCGACCTTACTGTATTGGTTTATTGTTTCTAATAATCTTTTTGTGGAGTCCTTCGGGTTTTCGATGTATAGGATCATATCATCAGCAAAAAGTGATAGCTTTACTTCTTCTTTTCTGATATGGATGCCTTTTATTTCTTTGTCTTGTCTGATTGCTCTGGCCAGAACTTCTAGCACCACGTTGAATAAGAGTGGAGAGAGTGGACAACCCTGTCTTGTTCCTGATTTAAGGTAGAAAGTCCTCAGTTTTATGCCGTTTAATAGGATGTTGGCTGATGGTTTATCATATATGGCCTTTATCATGTTGAGATATTTTCCTTCTATAGCCATTTTGTTGAGAGTCTTAAACATAAAATTGTGTTGTATTTTATCAAAAGCCTTTTCTGCATCTATTGATAAGATTATGTGGTTTTTGTTCTTTGTTTTGTTGATATGGTGTATTACGTTAACCGTTTTGCGTATGTTGAACCATCCTTGAGATTCTGGGATGAATCCCACTTGATCATGATGTATTATTTTTTTAATATGTTGTTGTATTCGGTTTGCCAGTATTTTGTTTAGTATTTTAGCATCTGTATTCATTAGAGATATTGGTCTGTAGTTTTCTTTCTTTGTGCCATCCTTGCCAGGTTTTGGTATGAGGGTTATGTTGGCCTCATAAAATGTGTTTGGAAGTATTGCTTCTTCTTCAATTTTTTGGAAGATTTTGAGTAGAATAGGAACCAAGTCTTCTTTGAATGTTTGATAGAATTCACTAGTATAACCGTCTGGGCCTGGACTTTTATTTTGGGGGAGATTTTTAATAGTTTTTTCTATTTCCTCCCTGCTGATTGGTCTGTTTAGGCTTTCTGCTTCTTCATGACTCAGTCTAGGAAGGTTGTATTGATCTAGGAATTTATCCATTTCTTCTAGATTGTTGTATTTGGTGGCATATAATTTTTCATAGTATTCTGCAATAATTCTTTGTATTTCTATGATGTCTGTGGTGATCTCTCCTCTTTCATTTTGGATTTTATTTATTTGAGTCCTGTGTCTTTTTCCCTTGGTGAGTCTTGCCAAGGGTTTGTCAATTTTGTTGATCTTTTCAAAGAACCAGCTCCTTGTTTTATTGATTTTTTCTATAGTTTTTCTGTTCTCTATTTCATTTATTTCTGCTCTGATTTTTATTATCTCCTTTCTTCAGCTGGTTTTGGGTTGTCTTTTTTCTTCTTTTTCTAGTTCCTTAAGGTGTGAAGTTAAGTGGTTTACTTCGGCTCTCTCTTGTTTGTTCACATAGGCCTGAAGTGATATGAACTTTCCTCTTATTACTGCTTTTGCTGCATCCCAGAGATTCTGATATGTCGTATTTTCATTTTCATTTGTCTGTATATATCTTTTGATTTCTGCGCTTATTTCTTCTTTGACCCATTCATTTTTTAGAAGTATGTTGTTTAGTTTCCACATTTTTGTGGGTTTTTCCCCCTCTTTTTTGCAGTTGAATTCTAGTTTCAAGGCTTTATGATCAGAAAATATGCTTGGTACAATTTCAATTTTTCTAAATTTGCTGATATTGTCTTTGTGGCCCAACATATGGTCAATTCTTGAGAATGTTCCATGTACACTAGAGAAAAATGTATACTCTGTCGCTTTGGGATGAAGTGTCCTGTAGATGTCTATCATATCCAGGTGTTCTAGTATTTCGTTTAAGGCCACTATATCTTTATTGATTCTCTGTTTGGATGACTGATCTAGAGCCATCAGCGGTGTATTGAGGTCTCCAAGTATGATTGTATTTTTGTTAGTTTTTGTTTTAAGGTCAATAAGTAGCTGTCTTATATATTTTGGTGGTCCTTGGTTTGGTGCATATATATTAAGGATTGTTATGTCTTCTTGATTCAACTCCCCTTAATCATTATGAAATGACCATTTTTGTCTCTGAGTACTTTTTCTGTCTTGTAGTCAGCATTATTAGATATGAGTATTGCTACGCCTGCCTTTTTTTTGGGTGTTGTTTGCTTGGAGTATTGTTTTCCAGCCTTTCACTTTGAATTTGTTTTTATCCTTGTTGCTTAGATGTGTTTCTTGTAGGCAGCATATAGTTGGATTTTCTTTTTTAATCCATTCTGCTACTCTGTGTCTTTTTATTGGTAAGTTTAATCCATTTACATTTAGTGTAATTATTGACACTTGTGGGTTCCCTACTGCCATTTTATAAATTGCTTTCTGTTAGTTTTGTATCTAGTTTGATTCTTCTCTTTTGTTTTTCTATCATTTGTTTTTGTTTGTTTGTGTTCCATACTTCTTTCCTCTGTTGCTACCTTTTTTAAGTCAAGTGTTTTTGTGGTGGTTTTTTTAAGGGTGGTTACCATTAAGTAATGAAAAGGGTACCTACCATATTCATTGTAGTACCCTATCTTATAAGTATTTCTGCACTTCATCATCCTTTGCTACTGTTAATCTCCATCCTCTCCCCCCTTTTTTTCCTTTGTTGTCACAGTTTAAGTTTGGTTTTATTGTGTTCTTGGTGGAGCTGTTACTTGTGGTGTTGTTTTCTTTTGTTCTTTGAATCTGGTTGGAAAACCCCCCTTAGTATTTCCTGGAGTGGGGGCTTTCTGTTGATAAATTCTCTCATCTTTTCTGTATTTGTGAATGTTTTTATATCTCCTTCATACTTGAAGGATAGCTTTGATGGGTATAGTATTCTTGGCTGAAAGTTCCTGTCTTTCAGGGCTTTAAATATTGGGGTCCACTCTCTTCTAGCTTGTAGAGTTTCTGCTGAGAAATCTGATGATAATCTAATAGGCCTTCCTTTATATGTTGTACTCTTCTTTTCCCTGGCTGCCTTGAGAATTTTTTCTTTGTCATTGGTTTGTGTCATCTTTATTATGATGTGCCTTGGAGTGGGTTTGTTGGGGTTAAGAAAACTTGGTGTTCTGTTTGCTTCTTGAATTTGAGGCTTTAGTTCCTTCCACAGGCTTGGGAAGTTCTCGTCTATTATTTGTTTGAGTATATTCTCCATTCCATTTTCTTTCTCTTCTCCCTCTGATATACCTATTATTCTTATGTTATTCTTTCTGATGGAGTCAGACAATTCCTGTAGGGCTTTCTCATTTTTTATTATTTTTGAGTCTCTTTCTTCTTCTCTCTGTTGTGCCTCAAGTTGTTTGTCTTCTATTTCACTAATCCTATCTTCAATCTGGGCTGTTCTGTTAGCTAAGCTTGTTACCTCGTTTTTCAGCTCGTGAATTGAGTTTTTCATTTCTGTTTGATTTGTTTTTATAGTTTCAATTTCCTTGGTAATATATTCTTTGTGTTCATTGAGTTGTTTTCTGATCTCCCTATATTGCCTTTCTGTGTTTTCTTGTATATCTCTGAGTATTTTTAAGATTTCTATTTTAAATTCTCTGTCATTTAGCTCCAAGGCTTCCAATATGTTAAGTCTTTTCTCCATAGATTTTTCCACATCTATTTGTGTTACCTCTCTTTCTTTTGTATCCATAATATTCGATTTCCTCTTTCTTATCGGCATCTGAGGGTGGTCTTATTGATAGCACGCAGGCGCACTCCCTCGCGGCTTGAATGAGCGTCGCTGCTGCGGTAGCTTCCTCCACACCCTCGTCTCTCAGATTCAAGTGATAACAGTCCTTTTGCTTTCAGTTTGTGTGGAACTCCGGAATTCTCCGAGGATAAATTTTTTCTGTTTCTAGTTGATAAATTTGTTGTGATTTAGGGGAGTGCTGTCGGATGCGCTTCTCACGGCGCCATTTCCGTGACGTCACTCAAGTTCACTATTCTTAAAGCTTAACCTAACAGAATTCTTTGAGCCTGGGTTGAACTAGCATTCTTCTTGCATTTGTTTTTCCCAGTTACTTATGAGCACTAATGACCTAGGATAATTTAAATTAAATTCTTCCTTTGGGATACTATGAATTATTTTTTGCTGTCCATCTGCCATCAAAGTCAAGACAGGAATATTTTTTTTTATGTTGATATTTTTTATTTAGTGAGAGGAGGGGAGGCAGAGACAAACTACTGCATGTGCCCCAACCTGGATTCACCTGGCAAGCCCACTAGGGGGCGATGCTCTGCCCATTTGGGGCCCTTGCTCAAGACAGGAATATTTTTATACTTTCTCTTTTTGTTCTTCTATTGGTTTATTATGAAAACTTAACATTTTATACATTTGTTTTTATCACATTTGCCCCATTATCTATCCATTGTTCCATCATGTGTTGATGTATTTGAAAGTGTACATCACCCCTAAGCACTTTATTACATATATATATAAATATATTATTAATTGAGTTAATATCTGTTTTCAGGTTTTTTTGTTTGTTTTAGGTAATAAAATTTAAGTATAATAAAATGTACAAGTTAAAATTCAGTTTTGGCCCTGGCTGTTTGGCTCAATGGTAGACTGTCAGCCCAGCGTGGGAAGTCCTGAGTTAAATTCCCAGTCATCATACACAGGAGAAGTGACCATCCACTTCTTCGCCCCTCCCTCTCACTTTCTCTCTCTTTCTCTCTTCCCCTCTGGCAGCCATAGCTTGAATAACCTCGAGTGCTGGGGATGGTTCCATAGTCTCACCTCAGTTGCTAAAAATAGCTCATTTTCTAAGCAATGGAACTTCAGCCCCAGATGGGCAGAGCATCACCTTATAGGGGGCTTGCTGTATAGATCCCAGTAGGGGCGCATGTGGGAGTCTGTCTCTCTGCACCCCCCACACACATCTCACTTAATTATAAAAAAAATCCGTTTCATGTTTTAATAACAAGATATAGAGCATTAACATAACTCCAGAAAAGTTTTTTTATGCCCCTTCTCAGTTCATGTCTTCTATTTCCAACCCTGGAGATATCAGTTGTTCTTATTTTTCCTTCTTAAATTAGTTTAGCTTATTCTAGAATTTTATGTAAATACAAGCATATAATCTGTGCTCTTTTGTGTGAAGTTTCTTTCACCTTAGCATAGTGTTTTTAAGATTTATTTATGCTGTTAAATGTATTGGTAGTTTGCTCCTTTTTATTGCTAGCTCATATGCTATTGTGTACACATACCACAATTTGTTTATCCATTCTTGTATTGATGAGCATTTGAATTGTTTTCAATTTGGGCTATTATAAATAACGCTTCTCTGAATATTTCTATACAAGTCATTTAAATACAAATCTCTTGGCTAAAGTCCATAGGGTTGAATTATGTTTAGTTTTATAAGAAATTTCCAGACCATCTTTCAAATTTGTTATATGATTTTGTCCTTCCACCAACATTATTTGAGAGCACTATTTTAACTTTCTGCTTTGTGGTTTTATTTATTTTTTCACTCTTAAAGACCTATCCTTTTGGGATCTGAGCCTTCTGTGGGGGTTTCCTATCACACTCCCAATTTGGGTGGGCCTTAGCCTTCATCTCTAGCTCTGTGTTCTGAACATCAATCAAAACAGAGATTCAAGTTCACCTGTGTTGAGCAAATACTCTTAGGATAAAAACTAGCTTCAGGGATGTACCTCTAAAATCCCTATTTTTATTTCATTTTGACATCTGCAAATTCCTTACTTGTTAACAAGATCTTCAGAGCATTAAAAATATAAAATTATTCAGAATGTTTAGTTGTCTCTAGTAGGAGAGATTAATTTCCCATTTTAATGAAATTATATATCATTAGGAAATTTAGTCTGCTAGGCTATTATAATTTGAAGTCTCCAGAATATATTTTTTAAAATGTAAATCAGATCATGTCATATGTCTAATGAAAATTTTCCAATGGCTTTTTATGGCACTTTGAACATACTTCAACTTCCAGGAGCTACATGATATAACTTCTGTTTATTACCATGATTTCATCTTAAAACATTACACTCTGGATGTACTGGCCTTCTTTCCAGTTACTCAACTTCTCCATCTTAGATTGCCTCCTCCTGGCTGCCTCTTTCTCACCTTTAATTCTGAAAGAGTCTGCCCCTGACCTTGCCAACAGAAGTAGCGCCCCTCACTACCAATTATTCTTTATCCCAACAGTCTTTGTTATTTTCTCATAGCTCTTATCACCATAAGAAATCATATTCATACTCACTAATTTGTTTGTTTATTGTATGTCTTTCCTTGTTAGAGATGTAAATTTTATGAGAGCAGAAATTTCTCTTTTGTTTCACTTCTGTTTTCCCAATGTGGAAAACTATACTTGTAACCTAGAAGTTAACAATTTAAGAATTTAGCAATGTGGAGTTATTAAGTGAATGAACAAATAAAAATATTCTGCGAGTACTGTGTGATTATTAAATTTTTATTTCAAAAAATAATCTGATTTTCTTTTAATTCTTCTTTACCAGGTGTTATTTGGATTCTCCTGCCTGCTGTTGTAATCTATAATCATCTTTTAAACAGCTTCCACTCTGGAATTTTCCCCTCATCTCATAAGGCCAAACTGCCTGGGTCTTCTCCTCCACATACCCTGGTATCATTGCACTCAGTGTGCTCTGTTGTACCTCTTGTGTGTCTCCCACCTGTAATACCAACACTTCATAAAACCACATTCAGCCCAGCACTCATCAGAGACTAGACACATGAGAGCTCTGTGATGAACATTCCTTGGGCAGATTAATGAATTTTGCATTTGCATGGTATCTTTCTTCTAAAAAGTATCATTCCCAATGTCTGGTTTATGTGCTTGAATTAATATTTATCCGTAATATTTCCTTATGGTATTTTAGGCCATTGGGCTCTTGCTTCTTTTATAGGTTCCTTAGAATAGAATTTAATTAAACCATACTTACTCAATAGAATTACTGCATATCTGCATGACAGAGCAATCAGGTCTTAAATACAAACCAACAATAACAACAACAAAAAAAAAAGCATACTCCCTAATGTTACGAAGTTCACTATAGTGCCTATGAGGACAATATTGCCTCAGAGAAGTTTAAAGCTAAAAGAGACTTTTGAACTTCAGTCTAGCCCATCATGTTACAGAAGAGATAACTGCCTGTGGAGAGGCCTTGAAGACAGGCTGTAGTAGAACTTGACTAGAAATAAAATTTCCTGGTAAGAATAATGCCACACGCACACACATACAAAGAGTTGGAAAATGCTCTAAGTACATGAAGCATTCAAGTTTATTTAATAAATGAAACCTATTTTAAAATTTGGACACACTAGTAAAGAAAAGTATGAGACCATGTGGAGTCCTTTAGTAATTTATACTCTTTGTGCCTTAGTTTTCTCATTTTTAAAATCAGGATAACAATGGCTACCTTGCTGGGTATTGTAGGAATTATAAATGACATATGTAAAACTCTATACGCTAGGAACACTTTGGTTGCAAGGAACATAAAACAAAATTTTATAATATCTTAAACAAGTAAGGTGTAAGGTCAGTAGCCACGGCCACCATCACAGCCACCTGGACCGCGAAGGTTTGCATTGAATTCAGACAGATGGTAATGAAACAATGGAGCCAAGAACTTTTGGGCCATTACCCTTAATCCTAGCTCGCATCCGGCTGACAAGAAAATACACACAGTGGGAAAACATTTCCTTTTCCATTCAGGGCTCCCAAAGCCACTGACTCATTCGAGTATTCCTAGAATCAAAGGCCCCACCAGCCTTATTCACCTCTGTTCCCCATCTCTTTCTCTCTACACAAACTCTGCAGAAACTGGCCTCTCCTTCAGCACTCCGCCATCTTGGCTGCCTCTTCTCTGCAATGCTAATTTCAGGAGCAGAGACAGAGAGAGAGAGCCCCTGATCTCCCTTATTTTATAGTGTACAACTTAAAGCCTTTAAGCCAGTATACAAATAAGGAAGTCTCTGATACAAAGCCACTTATCTGAGGCATAAATGAGATTCCTCATAAGAGTGCACCACCCACATCATGCAATAGTCAAGGGTGTGGGGAAAAGCTGAGTGTTGAGAAGATCTTATTATTAAAAGGAACTAAGTCTTAGGATATAAGGACTTGCCTGCTTACAGCCTGTCCCCCACACCCAATGCAAACTATAAGTAAGCAAACATATACATCATATTTGAAAACTTATTTGACCCACATAAGGAATTATTTTTTTCATATCAAAAGTCTGGAAGTAGGTGCTTGCTGGCATCAGTCCAGTGGCATGTGCTGCTGAAAGTTTTGGGGTTTTTTCTTATGTTTGTGATCTCATAGTGGGCACATACCTGTTACATATCCAGATGTCATGTCTGCATTTGAGGCAGGAATAAGAGGAAAGGAGAAATATCCTGCTAGGCACACCTATCCTTTGTTATCTGGACAGCAAGTTCACCTAGAAATGCACAGCAGAATTCTGCCTATTTTCTGGACCCTGTGCCATCATATCATCATTTCTAGAGAGACAAAACCTACAAAAAACAAATGTTTAGCTTTTAAGCCTCTGTAGTACAGATGTCAAGGGAAAAGGAGTTGAGAATAGCTTTTCCATAACCAATAAATAAGACCTTCCACAAGAACCTACCATATTAGAAAAAGCTTAATAAAGTGTAGTTGTTGAAATTTTATCCTATTTTATCTTATCTTATTTTACTTTCCAGGCCCCCCCTTCCCTCCCCCTGGGCAACCATCAGCTGGTTCTCTGTATTTATGAGTCTATTTCTGTTTTGTTTTACTTACTCATTTGTTTCGTCTCATTGGATTCACATATAACTGAAATTATATGGCATTTGTCTTTCTCTGACTTATGTCATTTAACATAATATCCTCTGGGTTTATTCATGTTATTGCACATGGCAAGATTTCACTCTTTTTTTATGGCTGAATATATTGGAATTTTAAACAAACCTCTGAGGTTGTTGTGAATCCATGCTGTCAGTTTGGTCTCTGTGCCTTCTGACAGTGAACTTCTTACAGAGTTAGTAAGAAAGAATTATCTGATTTTGGTGTGTGGTTTATGGCTCTGTTGCATCACTTGCTTTTCACATTTTATATATTTCTTGAGATTGCCCTGGGATTATGGAAATTTGGTAACTTAACTTGGGTCATGAACTCCATTATTTTGACATTGGCCTTCAAAATAAAGGTCCAACATTAAGCTCCTCTTTATATCTATGTTTAACATCTTGGCTTTGGAAGTAAAAGAGATTAGATGAATCCCCCAAACACACAGATGATTGTGAAAGAATGAAAGTATAAGTGGAAGCATGAAAAATCAATGTGTTCTTTATCATTCTTATCAGCTTAAATAAAATGACTGACTATTCTCAGAGTCAAAAATAATTCAAGATTTAATTGGCAAAGGTATTTTAAGGTTTTTGTCTTTTTCTATTTTTCTCCTGCCTCGGTGAAGCTATAAATTATGTTGCAAGCACTCAGCATCTTGAAATAGTAGTTACTAAGACAACGTCTTAAATTAAGAATTAATTGGATTTTAAAAAATTCTCCATCTTGCACATACAAGCACATTGGTATTGTGTTTCTCATTTTGCCTTAGCATAACATCTCCTAAGAGGAGTCTGCATGTTCTATAGATTCTAAATGTTAATGTTTTTATATCCCCATAAGTAAGTAAAATCCTTGAAATATAATAAAGGATCTCCTTCCTAAGGAAAAGCTACTTGTTACATATGAGAGAATCATATCATATAGTTGTTAGTAGGTCTCTAGCCTCACTTCCACTAAATTATGATGAATAACTACTTTTATCTAAAAAGTTAATCCCAGAGTTCCCATGAGTATTTATCAGTGGTGCCTGGGTTAGTTTTCTGTATGTTTCCCTTAATTTCTTGTTACAAGTACAAGACTTTTCTCTTAAGTAGTAAACTATGCATCTCAAATTTGAGCTATGTAAGAACTGGAAGGTGCAATTGATGCTATGAGTTATAAGGGCTACAGCAGGTTAGGGGGGCGAGGCACCATAAAGAACACACAACTCAACTTACTTATGTTACTTTTAGAGAATCAAAGCACAGATTAGCTAAGTATCTTCCCCAGGTCTGTAAACTAGTGATTGATGCAAAATTCAATCCAGGCCTTCATAAACTTGAAAATCCTTCACACTTTCTGTGGAGATAATATGGCACTGGTTCTCTCCTCACCTGCTTCATTATATCCCTCTTGGCCAGATGTCAGTCACTGTGCTAGAAGCTAAGGATACAAAAGGGACTGAGACATGACCTTGCTCTTAAAGAGCTCATGATCTTTAGAATCTTCAAGAGGAATGAGAAAAATTGGAAGACTTTATTTAGTCGAGTGGTCTCTGCCCACGTGAGAGAGACAACAATAGAGAGGATGGTGATATAAATTAAATAAAGACTCTGCTTTGAGTCCAGCAGACTGAGAAAACAGATCTTGGCTCAGCCATATACTTCTCAATTTCTTTATCTGTAAATAGGGATGATAATAATATTTAACCAGTAAAATTGTGACGGTGTAGTAACAGAGAACTTCCTGGTCTGGTGACTCCTAAAGTTGTTGGCAATGCAAAACCCTTAGAAATGACAAAAATAAAGAGTGGGTAAGGTGTGGGGGTGGGAACAGCTCAGCAGGATGTGTGGAGTGGAGAAATGGGAGGCAAGTAGCAGCGGCAGCCACTCTAGGAGCTGCAACAGGAACCGAAGTGTGGCTGCGACCACTCAGTTCAGGCCAGCCCTAAAGCAAAACCGAGCAACAACAGAGCCTCCACCCTCAATATTCAGGATTTCCATTTCATCCCCACTTCTCACCCCCTGCCACAAGGGCACCAACAGGGGCTAGTTTAGCATGATTTAGGCAAATGTCATCCTCTTCACTGGGAATGGTTGGAATGTTCCTAGTTTTTCTTTCTTTTTATTATAATGTAAAATGATGGTTTTCCTCATTGTAGAAAGAATATATATCATTTTTAAAAATCAGAAAAAGAAAAACATTGTAATATAAACTTGTAATATTTTGAAACTTCACCAGCTTTTAGACACAACATGGCAGTAAATCGTGGAAAAGAGTTTTGATAAATAAATATTAATATTTCACCACTGTTTCATAAAAAATGCTTTTCTTGGCTTAAGTTTTTTTTTTAAATAAATTTTTATTAATGGTAATGGGATGACATTAATAAATCAGGGTACATATATTCAAAGAAAACATGTCTAGGTTATTTTGTCATTAAATTATGTTGCGTACCCCTCGCCCAAAGTCAGATTGTCCTCCGCCACCCTCTATCTAGTTCTCTGTGCCCCTCCCCCTCCCCCTAACTCTCTCCCTCCCTCCCTCCCATGTCCTCCCTCCCCCCACCCCTGGTAACCACCACACTCTTGTCCATGTCTCTTAGTCTCATTTTTATGTTCCACCAATGTATGGAATCATGTAGTTCTTGTTTTTTACTGATTTACTTATTTCACTCCTTATAATGTTATCAAGATCCCACCATTTTGCTGTAAATGATCTGATGTCATCATTTCTTATGGCTGAATAGTATTCCATAGTGTATATGTGCCACATCTTCTTTATCCAGTCTTCTATTGAAGGGCTTTTTGGTTGTTTCCATGTCTTGGCCACTGTGAACAGTGCTGCAATGAACATGGGGCTACATGTGTCTTCACATATCAATGTTTCTGAGGTTTTGGGGTATATACCCAGTAGAGGGATTGCTGGGTCATAAGGTAGTTCTATTTGCAGTTTTTTGAGGAACCACCATACTTTCCTCCATAATGGTTGTACTACTTTACAGTCCCACCAACAGTGAATGAGGGTTCCTTTTTCTCCACAGCCTCTCCAACATTTGCTATTACCTGTCTTGTTGATAATAGCTAATCTAACAGGGGTGAGGTGGTATCTCATTGTAGTTTTGATTTGCATTTCTCTAATAACTAATGAATCTGAGCATCTTTTCATATATCTGTTGGCCATTTGTATCTCTTCCTGGGAGAAGTGTCTGTTCATGTCCTCTTCCCATTTTTTTATTGGATTGTTTGTTTGTTTGTTGTTGAGTTTTATGAGTTCTTTGTAAATTTTGGATATTAGGCCCTTATCTGAGCTGTTGTTTGAAAATATCAATTCCCATTTAGTTGGCTGTCTGTTTATTTTTATATCAGTTTCTCTTGCTGAGCAAAAACTTTTTATTCTGATGTAGTCCCATTCATTTATCTTTGCCTTCACTTCTCTTGCTTGGCTTAAGTTTTAAAGTGTTACAATAATAATCAATATATTCAGAGGATGCATTTGTACCATTTTAGGTACCTTGATTGATATGTGCATTATTCTATAGTTTTAGTATTATATATATATATACATATATATATATATATCCTGTGCTTATAAATTTGGGAAACATAAGTGAATATACATTATGTCAAGGACATCTTTGATCTGTAATCACAGTAAAGTGATATCTAGTACTCATGCTTTCTGGATATTGTGAAATATAAAAATAAATGCCCTCAAAGGCTCACAGTATAGTTGGGGAAGCAATCGTTTTCCTGCTGCCAGAAACTGACCTCATTGTCTTGCTAGCAGCTATTGACTATGGTCCAAGATTCTAAAACAAAGGCAACCCAACTCACAAGTCAACTCTAGATTATAGAAGAAATACAATTGCATACTTACCACCAGTTCTATTGTCTCCTTTTTCTGTCTTTGGTGTTACACCAGCCACCACCTACTCAAGGATAAATGTAGTGTTGCCAACACTTAATGCTACTCACACAGTACAATGTAAAATTGAGGACATTATTCACATATGTCATGCCATTTGGGCTTTTAAATTATTAGATTATTTAGCCATAGTAATTTTTGTCCTAAATTACCTAAATATCTAATTTGGTTCTTTTATTCATTTTGGAAGTATATCCATAGGATGAAATTGACTCATACTCAAAAGAGTGTTTGTTTATCCACTTATCTGGTTCATGCGAAAAGGGAGGTATATTTATCCCAATCTGAGTTGCTTGGCAACTGCATCAGCTTCTCATTCTAGTTAACCAGCTGTAGATGGAAACTGTTAAGAGTCCAAGGGTTGAGCTGACTCATATTCACACGCAGCTTAGAGCTAAGGTTGGTGACTAAGCTAGGATCCCAGTAGAACTGATGTTTCTTACATTTATAGGATAATAGAGCCTAAGATTTGAAGGCTCAAGATGTTATTTAATCTAAGTGCCATCTTGTCTGTAACTTTACTACAGAATTCTGGACCAAATGCTATATGAACATCTGACATTATCATACTACATGTATTATCTGACAAGTTTAGTGAACTAATAAACTCAAAACATTTTTCAATAATGCAAAAGGATGCATGAGTTTAAACAGATGGTGAGATTTCTAAAGATCACAAATGTCTATATTCCAACATTTTTTGTTTTCTGATTTTTGAAAAAGACATGCATTCTTTTTACAATAAAGAAAACCACTATTGTTTATCCCGTTTTGGGACAGGTTTTACACATTTTTCCTTATACTGAGTCGAAAATTTCTCTATTAATTCTCCTCATGAAATATAGTTTAATTGTTGGTGTTTTATTTATCAGTTTTGATTCCTTTCCTTAATGACAGTTTAAAAATGTTTGATTTTCATCTAAGATTCTCCTTCAAGCTAAACTTTCTGTTTCTTTCATCAGACCTCACACACATAGGATTTGGTCCCTTTGTGATCCTGATTACTTGTCTCTAAAACTAGTTTTCATGTATTGTTTTTGATCTGAGACTCTGAGAATAGAATGCAGTCTTATTGCATGGTAAATTGGGACCATGCTTTAACTTGAGTTGGTACCATGCTTGGTTGATACCATACTTCCATTAGTGCAACTCAAGAGCGTATAACCTATTTGATACAAACAGTATTTGAAGTTGGTATATACTGAGTTTATTGAAGACAAAAACTTCTATGGCTTATCTACACACAGCTACTAAGCAAAGTCTCTTTCATCATGTTCATATGTCTTAGAGGATTTTGGACATAAATGCAAGATTTTAAATTTATCCTGTTAGATCTAATTTTATTTCTGTCCCTGAAGTTAATCATTCAAAATCTGTTGATTCTTTTCTCCAATATATTCTCTCTTTCAACTTGGTGTCACGCAAAATATTTGATGAACTATACCATTTATACTCTACCAAAGTAAATGAAAAAAAATGCTTAATAGATAGAAAGAACACAGTGTCATGGTAAGACTTCAAACCCATCACCAAACTGACAGTGATTCATTAGTACACTCTTGATTATAGTCACTGAAGTCAGTTACTAATACCATAGTCTCCATTCTACACCGTGAAAAACATTGTCAAATGCCTTGGAAGAACTAAAAGAGGATAACTAAGATATACTGGTCATCTCCTACTTTTTTTTTTTTTCTGAAGCTAGAAATGGGGAGAGACAGCCAGACAGACTCCCACATGCGCCCCACCGGGATCCACCCGGCACTCCCACCAGGAGGCGACGCTCCGCCCATCAGGGGGCGATGCTCTGCCCCTCCGGGGCGTCGCTCTGCCGCAACCAGAGCCACTCCAGTGCCCAGGGCAGAGGCCAAGGAGCCATCCCCAGCGCCCGGGCCATCCCCGCTCCAATGGAGCCTCGGCTGCGGGAGGGGAAGAGAGAGACAGAGAGGAAGGAGAGGGGGAGGGGTGGAGAAGCAGATGGGCGCTTCTCCTGTGTGCCCTGGCCTGGAATCGAACCCCGGACCTCTACAAGCCAGGCCGACGCTCCGCCACTGAGCCAACCAGCCAGGGCCTCATCTCCTACTTTTAAGTAGTTTATATTATTGCTTTAATTCATTTGCTTATCCAGCAAATATTTATTGAGTACTTATTATATGCCAGGCTCTGGAAATTTTCAGCAAAACTAGGTTATTTGTATTCTCATGCATACTACATGTATTATCATCCTTATTTTGTAGAATAGGAGGAAGATGAGGCTCAGAGATATGAACTAACTTCCAAGGTGGACACATAATGGTATTACAGCCAGGACCCAAATCTAATTTTGACCACATAAATGTCTTTCTCACACCTGGATGCCCTCTCTGAAGTTCACACCCACTGAAGCCACCTAACCTTCACTCACTTCAGTTTCTTCACTTTTTCCCTTCTATACATAATGCTTTCCCCTTTATTAAAACCCCCGTCCAGATCCTGGCTGGTTTTCCCAGTGGTAGAGAGCATCAACCTAGCATGTGGAAGTCCTGGGCTCAATTCCTAGTCAGGGTACACAAGAGAAATGACCATCTGCTTCTCCCCCCAACCCTCCCCCTTCTCTCTCCTTCTCTCTCTCTCTCTTCCCTTCCCACAGCCATGGCTTGACTGGTTCAAGCACATCATCCCCAGGTGCAGAAGATGGCTTCATGGAGCATCCTCCTTAGGTGTTAAAAATAGCTTAATTGTGAGCATCGACCCCAGATGGGCAGAGCATTCGCCCCAGATGGGGGTCGCCAGGCGGATCCTGGTGGGAGTGAATGCAGGAATCTGTCTATCTCCCCTCTTCTCACTTAAATTTAAAAAAAACCTGTTCATAGAGTCTATACCTTAACTCTAAAGAGTGACTAATGGTGGGCATAGACTAATAGGAAAAATGTTTGAGGCAACCAGTCTATCACTTTTTAAGGAGTCATCAGCTTTCTGTGTTCTCCTTAGGCAACTCACTTCTGGTTCTACAGTTATTCCCTTAACATGGATGTACCTCTTGCAAAAATGAATAAAAACTTCTAAGTGGGGATAATGAGGCTGAAGCATATTCAATTTCATACTTGTAAGTAATAAAATGTACCTCAATTATTGTCATGACTATACGAGAATTTCCAATGCCTGCTCTCAGTTCCTAAAGAAAACATCTCAGTTGTATTTAACACAAAAGACAGTAGCAAAGTAGTTCAGAATCTCTTTGTTTTTATTTTTTTAGATAACAAATTTAAGTTCCTGTCTTTCATCTTTCACAACTTTTTCCCTAAAAAAAAATCATAAGTAACTAGATTTTTAATGAAAAAGTAAGAACTGAAACCGCATTAAGTTTTTTAGTAGAACAACAGGAATATAATAAAGAAGCCTCATGAATTCCCACATTTTGCTTTGTGTCACTCAGAAATAATCAATTATAGTTACCTGCATATGATTCCAGACTTCATTTTCTATGCACATATGTATATGTGTGTGAGGTTTTTGTCCTTGGAGATATTCCCCGCCTAGGCGGGAGAAATTGCCATGTTCTTTTTAGTATTTGTATCCTATACTTTTTATGAATGTACTATGCCTGATTTAACCAGCCTCCTATTGATGGGTGTTTAGCTTGTTTCTAGGCTTCACAATTAAAAGTAATTATTTTAATCCAATTAATTCAAAATAGATAACATGTACCAAGTACCAAGCTGTGTTCTAAAGCAGGGGTCCCCAAACTAAGGCCCGCAAGCCGCATGCAGCCCCCCAAGGCCATTTATCCAGCCCCCACTGCACTTCCAGAAGGGGCACCTCTTTCATTGGTGGTCAGTGAGAGGAGTACATTGACCATCTCATTAGCCAAAAGCAGGCCCATAGTTCCATTGAAATACTGGTCAGTTTGTTGATTTAAATTTACTTGTACTTTATTTTAAATATTGTATTTGTTCCCGTTTTGTTTTTTACTTTAAAATAAGATATGTGCAGTGTGCATAGTAATTTGTTCATAGGGATTTTTTTTTGGTTTTTTTATAAATAATTTTTTATTAATTTTAATGGGGTGATATCAATAAATCAGGGTACATATATTCAAAGAAAACATGTCCAGGTTATCTTGTCATTCAATTCTGTTGCACACCCATCACCCAAAGTCAGATTGTCCTCCGTCACCTTCTATCTAGTTTTCTTTGTGCCCTTCCCTCTCTCCCTCCTTCCCTCCCCCCGCCCACCATAACCACCACACTCTTGTCCATGTCTCTTAGTCTCGTTTTTATGTCCCACCAATGTATGGAATCCTGCAGTTCTTGTTTTTTTCTGATTTACTTATTTCACTCCATATAATGTTATCAAGATCCCACCATTTTGTTGTAAGTGATCCGATGTCATAATTTCTTATGGCTGAATAGTATACCATGGTGTATATGTACCACATCTTCTTTATCCAGTCTTCTATTTTTTTTACAGTGATTAAAGCCCTTAAGCAAACTCTTGGCCAATACAGCAAGAATCCATAAAAGAGTAGTGTCCTTAACATGTTCACCAAGTCCAAATTGGCCCCAACACCATGCCAAATCCCTGAAAAATGTAACCCAACCCCAGTTCGGTCTGTTAGGAGCTGTCATAAGAAGCAGGAGTCCAGGATAAGTCCACATCCAGGAAAAGTCCGCATGGCACTGGAATTGTTGTCACAATTCTATATTTTGGAGCTCATCTCCAAGTCCCAATAACCACTGCTTCTAGCTGGTAATGATTCAGGTAGACTGGAAAAGCCATCTGCAGCATGTGTGGAGATGGAGCTTCTGTTCTCCTCTGCCTGGAGAGGTGAGACCAGGGTGCTTTTCCCTGGAGTTCTGTGACTGTGGCTTGGTAAAGAGAACCTTGAAATACACTAAGCTGGGTGGCAAAGGTAGATTCATAATAGAAGTAGGCAAAAGGGGGAAAGAGAGCTCTAAATTAGGAGTAGGTACCAGCCTAAAATATGAGTGGGGCACTGAGGTAGAAGGAATAAAGGAAACACTGTATATTAAACAAAGCAGCAGAAAATAGAACTATTCATACCCACAACAGAGATCTTCGAGGGAAGAATAAAAAACCTGACTATTCAGGCAAAACATTGTTAAGTGGTCCTTGTGCAAATGAGATCAGTTTACCTGCCTCTTGGAAGAAATACCCTAGGCTCGTCCACAGTGTTGTAGATGGGGTCGACGGCCCTGGGCGCCTTCAGCTGCTGCGGCAAACCCCAGCATTCTGGGCAAGGTTAGGTCATAGGTGGCTGGAGCAGGGCTGGAAGAGACTGAACCCTCCCTTAGAGGAGCGAGGGGGAAGCCCACCTTCCAGTGTCCCTGTTTCCTCACAGCAGAGGCATGTAAGCCTGGCAGGCGATAGCTTAATGACCTTCCTTTCCACTATTGAAGCAGGACCCAGATGGCATCCTATGAGACCCCTTTGGGGCGTTGGAGCCTTTAAGGTTGTATCCTAAAAGCTGGTATTTCCCCTGATCTCTATTGGGCTTTCTCTGCCTCTTGGTATCTTAAAAGCCATGCTCAGAAGATCTCGCTGAGGGGTTTGAGGATCCCCATCCACCTATATAAATCTTTTTCATATATCTGGAGCTATTTGGAAAAAGACAAAACAGTGTTATTAGCTGGATCAAATAAAGTTTGCAGGAGAAAAAGATTTGGCGTCTCCTGTTCATCAGCATTCAAAAGAAATTTAAAATATTTTAAGTAAAAAGCATGATATGGTAGACCCATAGGAGTTCCAGGATATGACTCCCCCTTTTTAAATTTTTTTAAATTGACCTTAAAATATTTGCTGGGTACACTTTAATAATACCTTGACTTTAAAGATTGTAAGAAATACACATAATTCAAAAGGTTTGATAAAATACAGTAAATGCTTTTGCTCCATATGCAGGAGTATTGTCAGTTTAACCAGTTTAGGAAATCCAATAATAGAACAATGCATACAGACAATGAGCTATAACATGCTTATCAGCCAATTTTGTTCTGACAGAGATTATTATAAATCCAGAATATGTATACACTGTAACGTGGACATAGGATGGTTTGCCAAATGAAGGTATATGGGTAACATCCATTTGCCAAAGTTGTCCTGGTAGGGGTCCTTAAGGGTTAACTTGAAATGAAGGAGCAGATTGTAGTATAGGACCCCTTGGACAGGATTTCTTAATCTGCCATGCTGCTTCCCAAGAAAGATGAAATTGTTTACACAGAGCTGCAGGGTTCTGGTGATGTATAGTATGAGACTGAATTGCTCGATCTGTCATGGTTGCTCCAAATAATTTTCTTTTCGGTAGCTTGATCAACAAGGGCATTTCTAGGCCTGGTGTGCATGAGTCCCAGGTTCGATTCCTGGCCAGGGCACACAGGAGAAGTGCCCATCTGCTTCTCTACCCCTCCCCCTCTCCTTCCTCTCAGTCTCTCTCTTCCCTTCCCGCAGCCAAGGCTCCATTGGAGCAAAGTTGGCCTGGGCGCTGATGATGGCTCTGTGGCCTCTGCCTCAGGTGCTAGAATGGCTCTTGTTGCAACACAGAAACACCTCAGATGGGCAGAGCATCCCCTCTGTAGGTGTGCCGGGTGGATCCCGGTCGGGTGCATGCAGGAGTCTGTTTGACTGCCTCCCTATTTCCAACTTCAGAAAAATACACACACACAAAAAAAATTGGGGCATTCCCTTGTGCTAAAGCTTCAGGGAGCATGGAGTGAACTCAAGTATGTCCTATAAAACATGGAGCTCTATGTTGACATACAAGTCTTTGGAGAAGGAGGAACTGCTGAAATAGTTCATCAGCATTTGTCCCTAAGACAGCAGTCTTTATAGTGGAAACACCAAAAGTAAATATTTGCTGTCTGTATATAGATTAAAGGGGGAATATGGCATATAATTCTAGACTTTGAGCTGATTTTAAGTTGACAGTTTCAGTATAAAGTTGCCCATTGATTTTCAAAAGTGATTTGCCATGTAGTGGAAGTTTCCCAGAGCCATTGTTGTTGATCCTTTGAAAAAAGGAACAACAATAATTTTGAGGCTCAAAACCTATAAGCTGTAAGGGTTGCCTATGCCCCTTGATAATCCAGGAGGCAACAAGATCAAAATATGGAAGTGTATTCCATGGGCTATTAGATGGTTCCATGTGCCCAAGCTGTAGCTGCTCTTGTACCAATTGAGCAGCTGCCCTAAGTTTCTCCTGAGGAAGGGGCCATTGGTCTACCCATACAGTATTATCTGATTTTCAAGTAATTGGGTCTGCACAATGCATTATTGAGGTAGCAGGAGCTACCAAGGCCCCTATGCTAAATTTTGATATCCTAATCCACACCTTCTGGTATTGGGTGCCACTTCTATGGGGGTGAGAATTCCTCACTGTTCTTTCCCTAGTCCCTTAGTGGGCAAAAATTCCCGACCAAGCATCTGAGTACTGACTAAACCATTAGGACTGACAAACAATGCTCCCATATTTTTCAAAACATCTCTACCCCACAAATTAACTGGCCATCCAGGGAGCACATAAAGCTTTTAAAATCCAGAATGACCTTCTTAAACTTCCCAATGTAGAAAACTAGAACTTTGTTGACGGAATTTACTCTGCCCTATACCTTGTAATTCTGTGGCTTCTGCATGAGTGGGCCAGGAAAGAGGCCAATGTAGCTTAGCAATAACAAATACATCAGCTCCAGTATCTAAAAGTCCTTTAAATTTATGCTCATGTATTGTTAGTTCCATTTCATGGCCTTCCTGACCTATTTTTTTTTTTTTAAATCCAATTGGCAAAATCAGAGAAGCCAAATCACCAATTTGCTTGGGGCCCCTTTTGCAGGATGTGGCCTGAGAAGCAGAATTAGCATCTTTATACTATTCTTCTAACTGCCTGAATTAGCTGTGAGATACATTCTTTTTTTTTTTTTTAAGGGGGCGACATTGATAAAATTGTCTTCCGTCACCTTCTAACTAGTTTTCTTTGTGCCCCTCCCCTCCCCCAACCCCTTCCCTCTCCTCCCCCCACCCTGTAACCCCAACACTGTTGTCCATGTCTCTTAGTCTCATTTTTATGTCCCACCTATGTATAGAATCATATAGTTCTTAGTTTTTTCTGATTTACTTATTTTGCTCAGTATAATGTTACCAAGGTCCATTCATGTTGTTGTAAAAGATCCAATGTCATCATTTCTTATGGCTGAGTAGTATTTCATAATATATATATACCAAAGCTTTTTAATCCACTCATCCTCTGACAGACACTTGGGCTATTTCCAGATCTTTGCTATTGTGAACAATACTACCATAAACATGGGGGTGCATTTCTTCTTTTCAAACAGTGCTATGGTGCTCTTGGGGTATATTCCTAACAGTGGTATAGCTGGGTCAAAAGGCAGTTCGATTTTTAATTTCTTGAGGAATCTCCATACTGTTTTCCACAGTGGCTGCACCAGTCTGCATTCCCACCAGCAGTGCAGGAGGATTCCCTTTTCTCCACATCCTCGCCAGCACTTATTCTGTGTTGTTTTATTGATGAGCGCCATTCTGACTGGTGTGAGGTGATATCTCATTGTGGTTTTAATTTGCATTTCTCTAATCATTAGTGATGTTGAGCATTTTTTCATATGCCTATTGGCCATCTGTATGTCCTCTTCGAAGAAGTGTCTATTCATTTCTTTTTCCCATTTTTGGATTGGATTGTTTGTCTTCCTGATATTAAGTTTTACAAGTTCTTTATAAATTTTGGTTATTAATCTCTTATCAGACGCATTGTCAAATATGTTCTCCCATTGTGTAGTTTGTCTTTTTATTCCGTTCTTATTGTCTTTAGCTGTGCAGAAACTTTTTAGTTTGATAAAGTCCCATTTGTTTATCCTGTTTTTTATTTCACTTGCCTGTGGAGACAAATCAGCAAATATATTGCTGCGAGAGATGTCAGAAAGCTTACTGCCTATGTTTTCTTCTAACATGCTTATGGTTTTATGGCTTACATTTAAGTATTTTATCCATTTTGAGTTTATTTTGGTGTAAGTTGGTGGTCTAGTTTCATTTTTTTGCAGGTAGCTTTCCAATTTTTCCAACACCATTTGTTGAAGGCTGTCTTTACTCTAATGTATGCTCTTACCTCTTTTGTCAAATATCAGTTGTCCATAAAAGTGAGGGTTTATTTCTGGGTTCTCAGTTCTGTTTCATTTATCTATATGCCTGTTCTTATGCCAGTACCAGGCTGTTTTGACTACAATGGCCTTATAATATAACTTGATATCCAGAAGTGTGATACCTCCTGCTTTATTCTTCCCTTTCAAGATTGCTGAGGCTCTTCGTGTTCTCTTTTGGTTCCATGTAAATTTTTGGAATATGTGTTCTATATCTTTGAAGTAAGTCATTGATATTTTAATCGGTATTGCATTAAATTTATAAATTGCTTTGGGTAATATAGACATTTTAATGATGTTTATTCTTCCTAACCATGAGCATGGTATATGCCTCCACTTGTTTGTATCTTCCCTGATTTCTTTTATCAATGTTTTATAATTTTCCGAGTACAAGTCTTTAATCTCCCTGGTTAAATTTATTGCTAGGTACTTTATTTTTTTGGTTGCAATGATAAAGGGGATTGAGTCCTTAATTTCTCTTTCTGACAGTTCACTGTCAGTGTATAGAAATGCCTCTGATTTCTGAGTATTGATTTTATATCCTGCCAACTTGATGAATTTATTTATCAGGTCCAGTAGAGTTTTGATCATCGGCAAATAATGATAGTTTTACTTCTTCTTTTCCAATTTGGATGCCTTTTATTTCTTTTTCTTGTCTGATTGCTGTGGCTAGGACTTCCAGAACTATATTGAATAAGAGTGGTGAAAGGGGGCACCCCTGCCTTGTTCCTGATCTTAAGGGGAATGCTTTTAATTTTTGCCCATTGAGTATGATATTGGCTGTGGGTTTGTCATAGATAGCGTTTATCATGTTGAGGTATGTTCCCTGTATTCCCACTTTGCTAAGAGGTTTGATCATAAATGGGTGCTGGATTTTATCAAATGCTTTTTCTGCATCTATTGCAATTATCATGTGGTTTTTCTCCTTTCTTTTGTTTATGTGATGAATCACATTGATTGACTTGCAAATATTGTACCAGCCTTGCCTCCCAAGAATAAATCCCACTTGATCATGGTGTATGATTTGTTTCATATATTGCTGTATCCGGTTTGCTAATATTTTGTTGAGGATTTTTGCATCTAAATTCATCAGGAATATTGGCCTATAATTTTCTTTTTTTGTGTTGTCTTTCCTGGTTTTGGAATCAGAATTATGCTCACTTCTTAAAAGGAGCTTGGAAGTCTTCCTTCTTCTTGAATTTTTTGAAATAGCTTGAGAAGAATAGGAGTTAATTCTTCATTGAAAATTTGGTAGAATTCATTTGTGAAGCCATCAGGTCCAGGACTTTTCTTTTTTGGGAGTTTTTTGATAACTGTTTCACTCTCATTTGTTGAAATTGGTCTGTTTAGGTTTTCTGATTCTTCCAGATTAATTTTTGGAAGATTATATGTTTCAAGGAATTTGTCCATTTCATCTAGATTGTCTAGTTTTTTGGCTTACAGTTCTTCATAGTATTTTCTTACAATATTTTGTATTTCTGTTGTGTCAGTTGTTATTTCTCCACTCTCATTTCTAATTTTATTTATTTGAGTCCTCTCTCTTTTTTCCTTGGTGAGTCTGGTTAAAGGTTCATCGATCTTGTTTACCTTTTCAAAGAACCAGCTCCTGGTTTCATTGATCCTCTGTATTGTTTCTTTAGCCTCTATGTCATTTATTTCCGCTCTGATCTTAATTATTTCCTTCCTTCTACTACATTTGGTCTTTACTTGCTGTTCTTTTTCTAGTTCTTTTAGATGTAGGGTCAAGTTGTTTATTTGAGCTTTTTCTAGCTTCTTGAGGTATGCCTGTAATGCTATAAACTTCCTTCTCAGGACTGCTTTTGCTGTGTCCCATAAATTTTGAATTGATGTATGCTTATTATTGTTTGTTTCTAGGAATATTTTAATTTTTTTTATCTCGTTGTTTACCCATTTGTTATTTAACAACATGCTATTTAGTTTCCAAGTGTTTGAGCATTTTCAGTTTTTCTGTTGTGGGTAATTTTTAGTTTAATGCCATTGTGATCAGAGAAAGTGCTCGATATGATTTCAATATTCTTAAATTTGTTGAGACCACTTTTGTGCCCTAATATGTGGTCTATTCTAGAAAATGTACCATAAGCACTTGAAAAGAGTGTATATTCTGCTGTTTTAGGGTGAAAGGTTCTGAAGATATCTATTAAATCGAGTTGATTTAATATGTCCTTTAAGTTTGCTGTTTCTTTGTATATTTTCTTTCTTGAGGATCTATCTAATGATGTTAATGGGGTATTGAAATCCCCTACTATTATAGTATTGCTGTTGATCTCGACCTTTAAATCCATCAAAGTCTGCTTTATATATTCAGGTGTTCCTATATTAGTACCTGAATATAACTGTTATTAAATAACAGTTATATTTATAACAGTTATATCTTCCTTTTGGATTGCTCCCTTTATCATTATGTAGTGACCTTCTTTATGTCTAACTATAGTCTTTGTTTTCAAGTCCATTTTGTCTGTATTAGTATTGCTACCCCAGCTTTTTTTTTTCATATCCATTTGCATGAAATATTTTTTTCCATTTTTTTATCTTCATTCTATGTGCATCTTTTGATTTAAGGTGTGTCTCTTGTAGACAGCATATGTATGGGTCCTGTTTTCTTATCCATGCAGCTACCCTATGTCTTTTGATTGGATCATTTAATCCATTTACATTTAAGGTTATTATTGATATGTAGTTGTTTATTGCCATTTTATTCTTTAAAACTGTATTCCTCTTTTGCTATATTCTTTTTCTCCTTTGAACTGTTTACAACAGGCCTTTTAGCATTTCTTGCAGCCTTGGTTTGGTTGTAGTGAATTCTTTGAGTGTTTTTTTTTTGTCTGTAAAGCTTTTTATTTCTCCTTCAATTTTAAATGATAGCCTTGCTGGATAAAGTAGTCTTGGTTGTAGGTTCCTGTTCTGCATTACTTTGAATATTTCTTGCCATTCCCTTCTGGCCTCAAGTGTTTCTGTTGAGAAGTCAGAAGTCATCCTTAAGGGGGCTCCTTTGTAGGTAATAGTCTTTTTTTCTCTAGCAGCTTTTAATATTTTCCCTTTATCACTTAGCTTTGGCATTTTAATTATGATGTTTCTTGGTGTTGATTTCTTTGGGTTTTTCTTTAATGGAGTTCTCTGTGCTTCCTGAACATGTGAGATGTTTTCCTGCCTTAATTGAGGGAAGTTTTCAGCTATAATATGCTTGAACACAGTCTCTATCCCTTGTTCTTTCTCTTCTTCTTCAGGAACCCCTATGATGCAGATGTTACTTCTCTTCATGTTGTCACAGAGCTCTCTTAGAGTTTCCTCAGACTTTTTGAGTCTCTTTTTTTTTCTGCTCTGCTTCCGTGCCTTTATTTATCATGTCCTCTAGCTTGCTGATTCAATTCTCCACTTCATCCATCCTGCTTTTAATTTTTTCTATTGTGTTCTTTATTTTAGATATTGTATTTGTTATTTCTGACTGATTCTTTTTTATTATTTCAATGTCCTTTTTTATATTTGCTATCTCTTTATTTAGGTGTTTGTAATGACCATCTATTGTTGTTCTAATATCTTTGAGCATCCTAACAATCATTATTTTAAACTCTGCATCTGGTAATTTGGTTATATCTGATTCATTTAGGTCCTTTTCTGGGGATTTCTCTTGGTTCATTTGTGTTGCATTTCTCTGCCTCCTCATTTTCTCTGTGTAAAGAAAGGTTTTGGCCACAGGAGTCCACTGGGTATGGCCTCTGTTCCCTAGGTATGGTCTATCTGCAGGCCCGCCACTCCCTCTTCTGTTGCTGCCTAGGGCTTTTGGGTTTGGGGGTTGCCGGTGCCTGCCCACTGTGGCTGTTGCTGTAGTTTCCACCTCTCCTTCACGGGAGTGGCTGTGATCATGTGCTCGGGTGCACAAGCCTTGGTGGCCTTGGCCTTTGCCCCACCCCTGTGGGTGACATTATGCTCAGCCCTGAGGGCAGTGGTGAGCACTTTTGCTCAGCTGTGGGTTTCTGCCTGTTTCCAGACTTTTGCCCCACCCTTGCAGGAGAAGCCCACTCGTGAAACGGCTGCTAGCCTTGGCTCTACTGGCCATGCAGGACTGCATGCTAACACTCAGCTCAGTAGTGGAACTCCGCTTGTTCTGGGCTTTTAGCTCCACCCCTGCGGGAGGAGCTGGTTCCCAAGTTAGGCCACAAGCCTCAATTCTGCGGGTGGGGCAAGGCTGTGCTCCTACAGCCTTGCTCAAGGGCTGGTCTCTGCCCCTTCCAGGGTTCCAGCCCTTCTCCCACAGTATGGATTACAGGTGGCCCACAGTTGGGCTTGACCTCTTTTGCATACCTACTCCTCCCCAGCCGGGCAAGACTGAGCTCCCACCTGGGCCCAGTGGTGGCCAGCAGGCTTCCGTCCTTGCTGAAAGAACTGTACTTCCATGTCCCGCCGCCACCAGCCCTCGGTAGAGCCCTCAGCCGTGTGGGTGGGGGCGCTGCAGCTCAGACCCTAAGACTCACTACTGTAGCCCCTGAAAGCTCCCTCCTTCTAAGTGACTCTGCTCTGACTGCGCGGGAGAGCATGCTTGGCTGGTGTCCTGCTTCTCTTTGCTGGTATTGCTCTTTCTGGGGGAAATATTCACTTCAGATTTGGAGAGTGACTCGTCCCAGAGGTTAGGGTGGCTGTCTCCCAAAATGATTCTCCCTGTGTCTCCTAGATTACACTCTCTTCCTGGTACTCTCCTCTCTCCCTGATTTCCAGAGCCTCGGGTGAGTGGCTGTGAGAGAGGTGTTCCGTGTGGTCCCTTTAAGAAGAATCCTGGGTCTGAGAAATCAGACTCACACAAACAGTATCCTGACTTGTTTCCAACTAAATACTGTCCTTATGCCTCTTCTGAGCTCTGGGGCTGCAGGCTGGGGCTTTGTTCTGGGGCTCAGGACCCTCCCCTCTCTGCTAAACTCACTTCCCGCCACGCGAGTCTCTCCCAACTGCCGTTCACTCCATGTTTCCGCTTTTTCTTCCAGTCTAGGTGTGGCTTCTTCAGTGTTCCTTGGTTGAAGAGTCCTCTTAGTTTAATCCAAAGTTGGTTTTTCCAGATGATAGTTCTTAAAATTATTTTGTAATCCACTTTGATTCTGGGAGGTGGATGTTGGTACATCTGCCTACTCCAGCACCATCTCTAAAAGTTTCCATAGTTTTTTTTATAGTCTAGCCCTCCAATGGTCTGAGGAACAGTGAACTGGCCCCCTGTGTAAAAAGTTTGGGGACCCCTGTTATAAAGCATTTTTCAAAAGTGAGCTCATTTAAACTCTAAAATAACCCACTGAAGTAAGTACTAATCTCATCATCTCTATTTTATAGATGAGAAAACTGAGAATAGAACAATAAAGTGACTTGTTCCAGGTAACATGGTTGTAAAATTAGAGACAGAATTCAAATCCACACCTTTCTAGTTCAAGACTCCATGCTAAACATTGATGGGCCTTGATTCCTGTCTATTTCCAGAGCACAATTGTCTATTCCTGGAGTAGACTAGCCACTGGGCATTAGGAATGAAAGATGCTTTTAATAGCCAACATTAGCATGTTTGAGAAAACTAAAGAAGAAAGGAAAAATATAGATGGCAAAATGCACGGAGACCCACATCCATTCCACTCCATAATACGCATCTTCAATGACCTCTGCGAAGCTTTTTGAAAGGCAGACCGATCAAACCATCCTAGGTGATAAATTCCTGCAAGCACGAATTCATGTCAGCCACACACATTGAATAAGTAGAGGTTACAGCCTAAAGAGCATTAGTTTTTAAATCTTGCAGAAAAACAATAACAACATTAACAATGTTGTAGACAACTTCACTGGGGACATGGTTTTAAGTTAAGGATATACAATCTAATCAAGGCATTTTAAAAGAAGAATTTGTTGGAAGAAATCTTTTTATGAGAGCTGCAATAATAGCTTCTCAATCTGAAGAGAAGCAATTTTGTTGCTCTGAAAGGCTCAAAAGCCAAAATCCACTTGATTCTTTTTCCCAGAAGCAAAGCAATCTGTTCTCTGGTGCCAGTTTTTATACTTCCAAAAGATGACATTGTATGCTGCCAGTAGTAATATTATTTAAATCTCAAGAGACTTCAGTAGAATCTTGTTGATGATTTGGGTTTTAAACTTGACAAAACCTACCCTCCCATTCCCAAGTGGTAAATACAAAAAGTACCTGACAGTTTCTTTTAGTATATACAATGTTAATTAGATCACTGCTCTAATTGTATTCCTGGCCTTTGATACCAGCTTTGCTGGTATATTAGTAGTGAAGTAAATGTTTGCACATTTTTTAAAATGTGAGAGCATAAATCACCTTAAAAGAAATCATTTTGATCAAAACACAACAGCTACAACTGAACAACTCCTTTACTGTTCTACAGTATTGGTGGTGAAAAGGTGATTTGAACTTTAAGTTGAAAAATTATAGAGAATAAATGAAGAGAGGGGTGCATGCAAAGTATGTGCAACTCTTGGATCAGGTGGTCAAAAGAAAAAAACTCTGAAAATTAATGGCTTATCTGAGAGACAGAAATTAAGCTGATGACCTGATTAAGAAAAGATAACATTTCCCAAGAATTAGAAGAATTTACAAAGAAATTTCCAAAAATATTGAAAGTTTTTGAAATGCTTCTTGATATTTTCTTTGATAACTGCAGAAGTAAGATCCACCAAAGATTCAAAGTCAACTGTTCCCCAACTTCCACCTCCCAGTTCTGATATCCACCTGCCGACCTGGTATGATCTCATTATAAAACCATATGAGATGCACACTTTGAGAGGATATGGGTTCTCAATAACCATTTGAGCCTTCTTTTTCTGCAAGGAAATAATGAACTTTCACCATTCAAATAAATTAATAGGTATACCTTCTCTATTTGGAATAAAATCATGTCTGATAAGATTACATCTATGTCAGAAATAAAAACTGCAGTACTTCCCCCCCACACACATTATGTGTGAGGAATACATCTCAAGACCCCAAGTGATGCCTGAAGCCATGGCTAATACCAAGCCCTATGTATACAATGTTTTTTTCCTATACATGCATACATATCTATGATAAAGTTTAATTCATAAATTAGACAGAGTAAGAAACTAACAATAACTAATAATAAAATAGAACAATTATAACAATATACTGTAATAAAAGTTATGAGAATGTAATGTTGTCTCTCTCTCTCTCACACTCTATCTCTGATAACTAAGACCAGTGGTGGAATCCAAATAATTTAACAACTAGTTTTCTGCCCTATGACTGTTTTAAGTATAAACGAACAATATACCAAGAGGTAGTTTATTATTTCATGCATTTAATGCTCAAATAGGAACAATAAAAGAGGTACACAAAATTAGACTATGTTATAAAAAAGGCTTTTAAAATATTAATAAAAAATATTAAATAATACCTGATGAAAAACAATAAAACTGTTATTTAAAATATTTCCAGTGACAGCTTGTCACCCCCTGACTGTTTGGCACTCTTTCTCTTTATGTTATATGTTTCTCTACCAAAGCAACAAGCAGGAGGGAATTAAAAATGTAGTATTTCATCAAAGGTATAATGAGTTTTGTGAAATGAATAAACATTACAAGCATAGTTTCGTCAAATTTTTTCACCTATGGATGAACTAAACATTACTACGGGCACTTAGAATATGCTGTTGTTCAGATGAATGTTAAAAAAGAGTAAGATATGTAAATTTGTGATTTCCACTTTGGGTGGCTACCCAGGAGCCCACCTTAGAGAAAACCCTGATTACAAGTGCCAGTTTAACAACCGGTTCTCCAAACTCAACAAAAAAATTAGGTATCATTTCTAGAGAACCGGTGCACACCAGCTGAGTCCCACCACTGACTAAGACAGTTACTAAGAGAGCATCTGCCACATGAAGGCAGTGGACAGGACATGATCCACACCTGGGTAGGACAGGATGGGACACCTCAAGATCTCACGATACTCAGAATAGCAATTAAATTTTAAAAATTTTAAAGTGTTTATTTTTGTAATTTTCCAATTAATATTTCAGATCATCTTGACCCCCAGTAACTGAAACCACTGAAAGTGACACCACAGATGAGAGAGACAGCTGTAAGAACTTTAGACAATCATAAGGATAATTGAATTTACATTTATATCTTCTGTGCAGGAAAAGATTGTGACTTTACAATGTACCAAAAGATGTTTTCAATGAAAAACTTGCTTTGCTTGTATCACACTCTCCTGGATGACCTGGTTCTTTGGGGCTTGTGTCCTCTATTGTCTCTGAGCTACTTTTTAACTCCGTAAGTTGTAGGTAATAACTACAACGCAAAAGTTCTTTGTCAATAAACCTACAACTATATTCTGTGAAGTGGAGAGGAAATTGCTTTCTGTCCCCTATTCTGCAAAAATAACCAATTTTGCATCTATTTTCAAATTGGTTTCATGGCCTACCTATGCCTCTCCTTTGTTATTTCTCCTTGGAATCAATTATAATATGTTACTGGTTCCCTTGTTAATTCATGAATTAAATAAGCTCTTTAACTCATTAATTTTATATGTCTATAACAGTCATGATTTTAAGTTTTATAAAAATTATCTTTAACAAATTACTATATACTTGGATTTAATTAAGTTTTTAAATTGCTCAAGTTATCATTTCATTTTGCAAGAGAATCTCTAGGTTCTCATTCCCAATGATATAATCTGGAAATCTGGTTACTTCCCCAGCTCATCCTCCTTACCTTGCAAGTAAATTTTTTTCTTACAATTTTATATTATCTTTTGTTTGCCCTATAAATATTTCACTGGCAGACTTCCTAGGGGACTTTTGACAGGAAAATTCATCAAATAGGGGTCGTTATGGCTATGTCTTTAGTACAATAGGTTTACTTTCTTCCCCCTTTTTTGGTACATTTTTAATATATACTTTATATATCATTGTTCTTCTTCATTCTCCCTTTATATTTTTCAATATCAAAGCCAACAAAACCAAAAGAATACAGCTAATATTTATGTAGAAAGTATGTTTGTGATAGAGATCAAATTCAAGAAATGCTTCCCAAGAAGACATTTAGGTAATATAGAACTTGCATAATTTGTTCAGATTCTCCTGGTTTATAAATTATTGCTGAGAGTATGTTGGATATTTGAAAAAACAAGATCTTTAGCTTCCAGGAAATCTTTTAATAAATAAGTATCATAGTTCTTTGAATAATAATTACTAAGACCTTGTATATTATAATAAGCACAAACACATGCTCTCACCCAAAAGTACTGAGAAGGTGATTTATGCTCTCACATTTTAAAAAATATGCAAACATTTACTTCACTACTAATATACCAGCAAAGCTGGTATCAAAGGCCAGGAATACAATCTGACTGATTTCAAAGAAGGATCATGAAGGTAAGTTAACCCTGAAGGTGAACCACGGCACCCCTGGCATCCATAGCAATCTCTTTACAAGGTTTAAAAATCATGAAGTTTTTTTTTTTTTAATTTTATTTTTTTAATGGGGCGACATCAATAAATCAGGATACATATATTCAGAGATAACAAGTCCAGGTTATCTTGTCGTTCAATTATGTTGCATACCCATCACCCAGAGTCAGATTGTCCTCTGTCACCTTCTATCTAGTTTTCTTTGTGCCCCTCCCCCTCCCCCTTTCCCTCTCCCTTTTGCCCCTTCCTCCCCCCCGTAACCACCACGCACTTATCAATGTCTCTTAGTTTCACTTTTATGTCCCACCTACGTTTGGAATAACGCAGTTCCTGGTTTTTTCAGATTTACTTATTTCACTCCGTATAATGTTATCAAGATCCCACCATTTTGCTGTAAATGATCCGATGTTATCCTTTCTTATGGCTGAGTAGTATTCCATAGAGTATATGTGCCACATCTTCTTTATCCAGTCATCTATTGATGGGCTTTTTGGTTGTTTCCATGTCCTGGCCACTGTGAACAATGCTGCAATGAACATGGGGCTGCATGTGTCTTTACGTATCAATGTTTCTGAGTTTTGAAGGTATATTCCCAGTAGAAGGATTGCTGGGTCATAAGGTAGTTCTATTTTCAGTTTTTTGAGGAACCACCATACTTTCCTCCATAATGGTTGTACTACTTTACATTCCCACCAACAGTGGATGAGGGTTCCTTTTTCTCCACAGCCTCTCCAACATTTGCTATTACCTGTCTTGTTAATAATAGCTAATCTAACAGGTGTGAGGTGGTATCTCATTGCAGTTCTGATTTACATTTCTCTAATAACTAAGGAAGTTGAGCATCTTTTCATATATCTGTTGGCCATTTGTACTTCTTCCTGGGAGAAGTCTCTGTTCATGTCCTCTTCCCATTTTTTTATTGGATTGTTTGTTTGTTTGTTGTTGAGTTTTATGAGTTCTTTGTGTATTTTGGATATTAGGCCCTTATCTGAGCTGTTGTTTGAAAATATCATTTCCCATTTAGTTGGCTTTCTGTTTATTTTGTTATCAGTTTCACTTGCTGAGCAAAAATTTCTTAGTCTGATGGAGTCCCATTCATTAATTTTTGCCTTCACTTCTCCTGCCATTGGAATCAAATTCATAAAATGCTCTTTAAAACCCAGGTCCATGAGTTGAGTACCTATGTCTTCTTCTATGTACTTAATTGTTTCAGGTCTTATGTTTAGATCTTTGATCCATTTTGAATTAATTTTACTACATTTTGAATTAATTTTACTGGACAAACTGTAGTCCAGTTTCATTCTTTTGCATGTGGCTTTCCAGTTTTCCCAGCACCATTTATTGAAGAGGTTTTCTTTTCTCCATTGTGTGTTGTTGACCCCTTTATCAAAAATTATTTGACTATATATATGTGGTTTTATTTCTGGACTTTCTATTCTGTTCCATTGGTCCGAGTGTCTATTTTTCTGCCAATACCATACTGTTTTGATTGTCGTGGCCCTATAATATAGTTTGCAGTCAGGTATTGTAATGCCCCCAGCTTCATTCTTTTTCTTTAGGATTGCTTTGGCTATTCGGGGTTTTTTATAGTTTCATATAAATCTAATGATTTTTTGTTCCATTTCTTTAAAAAATGTCACTGGAATTTTGATGGAAATTGCATTAAATTTGTATATTGCTTTGGGTAATATGGCCATCTTGATTATATTTATTCTTCCTAACCAAGAACAAGGTATATTCTTCCATCTCATTATATCTTTTTTGATTTCCCTTAAACAATGGTTTATAGTTTTTATTATATAAGTCCTTTACATTCTTTTTTATGTTTATTCCTAAGTATTTTATCTTTTTTGTTGCAATCGTGAAGGGGATTATTCTTTTGAGTTCATTCTCAATTGTTTCATTGTTGGCATATAGAAAGGCTATTGACTTCTGTATGTTAGTTTTGTATCCTACGACCTAACTATATTGGATTATTGTTTCTAGTCGTCTTTTTGTGGCTTCTCTGGGGTTTTCGATGTATAGGATCATATCATCTGCAAAAAGTGATACCTTTACTTCTTCATTTCCGATATGGATGCCTTTTATTTCTTTGTCTTGTCTGATTGCTCTGGCTAGAACCTCTAGTACCACATTAAATAAGAATGGAGAGAGTACACAACCCTGCCTTCTTCCTGATGTAAGGGAGAAAGCCTTCATTTTAGTGCCATTTAATATGATGTTAGCTGATGGTTTATCATATATGGCCTTTATCATGTTGAGATATTTTCCATCTATACCCATTTTGTTGAGAGTCTTAAACATAAAATTGTGTTGTATTTTATCAAAAGCCTTTTCTGCATCTATTGATAAGATCATGTAGTTTTTGTTCTTTGTTTTGTTGATATGGTGTATTACGTTAACCGTTTTACGTATGTTGAACCATCCTTGAGATTCTTGGATGAGTCCCACTTGCTCATGATGTATTATTTTTTTAATAAGTTGTTGTATTTGATTTGCTAGTATCTTGTTTAGTATTTTAGCATCTGTATTCATTAGAGATATTGGTCTGTAGTTTTCTTTTTTTGTGCCATCCTTGCCTGGTTTTGGTATGAGGGTTATGTTGGCCTCATAAAATGTGTTTGGAAGTATTGCTTCTTCTTCAATATTTTGGAACACTTTCAGTAGAATAGGAACCAAATCTTCTTTGAATGTTTGATAAAATTCGTTGGTATAGCCATCAGGGCCTGGACTTTTATTTTTGAGGAGGTTTTTAATGGTTTTTTCTATTTCTTCTCTACTAATAGGTCTATTTAGGCTTTCTGCTTCTTCTTGACTCAGTCTAGGAAGGTTGTATTGTTCTAGGAATTTATTCATTTCTTCTAGGTTGTTGAATTTAGTGGCATAAAGTTTTTCATAGTATTCTACAATAATTCTTTGTATATCTATGGTGTCCGTGGTGATTTCTCCTCTTTCATTTTGGATTTTGTTTATATGAGTTCTTTCTCTTTTTTCTTTGGTAAGTCTTGCTAAGGGTTTGTCAATTTTGTTGATCTTTTTAAAGAACTAGCTCCTTGTTCTATTAATTTTTTCTATAGTTATTCTGTTCTCTATTTTATTTATTTCTGATCTGATTTTTATTATCTCCTTTCTTCAGCTGGTTTTGGGTTGTCTTTGTTCTTCTTTTTCTAGTTCCTTAAGGTGGGAAGTTAAGTGGTTCACTTGGGCTCTCTCTTGTTTGTTCAAATATGCCTGAAGTGATATGAACTTCCCTCTTATGACTGCTTTTGCTGCATCCCATAGATTCTGATATGTCGTATTGTCATTTTCATTAGTCTGTATATATCTTTTGATTTCTGCACTTATTTCTTCATTTTTTAAAAGTATGTTGTTTAGTTTCCACATTTTTGTGGGATTTTTTTCCTCTTTTTTGCAGTTGAATTCTAGTTTCAAGGCTTTATGATCAGAAAATATGCTTGGTACAACTTCAATTTTTCTGAATTTGCTGATGTTGTTTTTGTGGCCCAACATATGGTCAATTCTTGAGAATGGTCCATGTACACTGGAGAATAAAGTATACTCAGTCACTTTGGGATGAAATGTCCTGAAGATGTCTATCATATCCATTGGCTCTAGTGTTTTGTTTAAGGCCACTATATCTTTGTTGATTCTCTGTTCGGATGACCGATCTAGAGCCATCAGCAGTGTATTGAGGTCTCCAAGTATGATTGTATTTTTGTCAGTTTTTGTTTTAAGGTCAGTAAGTAGCTGTCTTATATATTTTGGTGCTCCTTGGTTTGGTGCATATATATTAAGAATTGTTATGTCTTCTTGATTCAGTGTCCCCTTAGCCATTATGAAATGGCCATTTTTGTCTCTGAGTACTTTTGGTATCTTGTAGTCAGCATTATCAGATATGAGTATTGCTACACCTGCTTTTTTTTGGATGTTATTTGCTTGGAGTATTGTTTTCCAACCTTTCATTTTGAATTTGTTTTTATCCTTGTTACTTGGATGTGCCTTGGAGTAGGTTTGTTGGGGTTAAGAAAACTCAGAGTTCTGTTTGCTTCTTGAATTTGAGGCTTTAGTTCTTTCCACAGGCTTGGGAAGTTCTCTTCTATTATTTGTTTGAGTATGTTCTCCATTCCATTTTCTCTCTCTTCTCCCTCTGATATACCTATTATTCTTATGTTATTCTTTTTGTTGGAGTCAGATAATTCTTGTAGGGCCATCTCATTTTTTTTTATTTCTGAGTCTCTTTCTTCTTCTCTCTGTTGTGCCTCAAGTTGCTTGTCTTCTATTTCACTAATCCTCTCTTCTATCTGGCCTGTTCTATTAGATAAGCTTGTTACCTCGTTTTTCAGCTCGTGAATTGAGTTTTTATCTCTGTTTGATTTGTTTTTTTTTATTAAATTTAATGCAGTGACATTGATAAATCAGGGTACATATGTTGAGAGAAAATATCTCTAGATTATTTTGACATTTGATTGTGCTGTATACCCCTCCCCCAAAGTTAAATTGTCTTCTGTCACCTTCTATCTGGTTTTCTTTGTGCCCCTCCCCTCCCCTAACCCCTCTCTCCTTCTTCACCTCCTCCCCCCTCCCCCAACCCCCCCGCCCCTGTTGCCATCACATTCTTGTTCATGTCTCTGAGTCTCATTTTTATGTCCCTTCTATGTATGGATTCATCTCAGTTTTTTTTCTGATTTACTTATTTCACTCCGTATAATGTTATCAAGGTCCATCCATGTTATTGTAAATGATCCGATGTCATCATTTCTTATGGCTGAGTAGTATTCCATAGTATATATGTACCAAAGTTTTTTAATCCACTCGTCCTCTGACGGACACTTGGGCTGTTTCCAGATCTTCGCTATTGTGAACAATGTTGCCACAAACATGCGGGTGCATTTCTCCTTTTCGAGCCGTTCTACGGTGTCCTTGGGGTATATTCCTAAAAGTGGTATAGCTGGGTCAAAAGGTGGTTCGATTTTCAGTGTTTTGAGGAATCTCCATACTGTTTTCCACAGGGGCTGCACCAGTCTGCATTCCCACCAGCAGTGCAGGAGGGTCCCCTTTTCTCCACATCCTCGCCAGCACTTATTCTGTGTTGTTTTGTTGATAAGCGCCATTCTGACTGGTGTAAGGTGATATCTCATTGTGGTTTTAATTTGCATTTCTCTAATGATTAGTGATGTTGAGCATTTTTTCATATGCCTATTGGCCATCTGTATGTCCTCTTTGGAGAAGTGTCTATTCATCTCTTTTGCCCATTTTTGGATTGGGTTGTTTGTCTTCCTGGTGTTGAGTTTTACAAGTTCTTTATAAATTTTGGTTATTCACCCCTTATCAGACGTATTGTCAAATATGTTCTCCCATTGTGTAGTTTGTCTTTTTATTCTGTTCTTGTTGTCTTTAGCTGTGCAAAAGCTTTTTAGTTTGATATAGTCCCATTTGTTTATCCTGTCTTTTATTTCACTTCCTCGTGGAGATAAATCAGCAAATATATTGCTCCGAGAGATGTCGGAGAGCTTACTGCCTATGTTTTCTTCTAAGATGTTTATGGTTTCATGGCCTACATTCAAGTCTTTTATCCATTTTGAGTTTATTTTTGTGAGTGGTGTAAGCTGGTGATCTAGTTTCATTTTTTTGCAGGTAGCTGTCCAATTTTCCCAACACCATTTGTTAAAGAGACTGTCTTTACTCCATTGTATTTCCTTACCTCCTTTGTCAAATATCAGTTGTCCATAGAACTGTGGGTTTATTTCTGGGTTCTCTGTTCTATTCCATTGATCTATATGCCTGTTCTTATGCCAGTACCAGGCTGTTTTGAGTACAATGGCCTTGTAGTATAACTTGATATCAGGAAGTGTGATACCTCCCACTTTATTCTTCTTTTTTAAGATTGCTGAGGCTATTCGTGTTTTTTTTTTTGGTTCCATATAAATTTTTGGAATATGTGTTCTATATCTTTGAAGTATGTCATTGGTATTTTAATTGGTATTGCATTGAATTTATAAATTGCTTTGGGTAATATAGACATTTTAATGATGTTTATTCTTTCTAACCATGAGCACAGTATATGCTTCCACTTGTTAGTATCTTCCTTGATTTCTTTTATCAATGTTTTGTAATTTTCCGAGTACAAGTCTTTAGTCTCCTTGGTTAAGTTTACTCCTAGGTACTTTATTTTTTTGGTTGTAATTGTGAAGGGGATTGTTTCCTTAATTTCTCTTTCTGACTGTTCATTGTTAGTGTATAAAAATGCTTCTGATTTCTGAGTATTGATTTTATATCCTGCCACTTTGCTGAATTTATTTATCAGGTCCAGTAGTTTTTTGACTGAGACTTTAGGGTTTTCTATATACAATATCATATCATCTGCAAATAATGATAGTTTTACTTCTTCTTTTCCAACTTGAATGCCTTTTATTTCTTCTTCTTGTCTGACTGCTGTGGCTAGGACTTCCAGGACTATGTTAAATAAGAGTGGTGAAAGGGGGCACCCCTGCCTTGTTCCTGATCTTAAGGGTATTGCTTTTAATTTTTGCCCATTGAGTATGATGTTGGCCGTGGGTTTCTCATAGATGGCTTTTATCATGTTGAGGTATGTTCCCTGTATTCCCACTTTGCTGAGAATTTTGATCATGAATGGGTGCTGGATTTTATCAAATGCTTTTTCTGCATCTATTGAAATTATCATATGGTTTTTCTCCTTCTTTTTGTTTATGTGATGAATCACATTGATTGATTTACGAATATTGTACCAGCCTTGCCTCCCCAGAATAAATCCCACTTGATCATGGTGTATGATTTTTTCCATATATTGTTGGATCCGGTTTGCTAATATTTTGTTGAGGATTTTAGCATCTATATTCATCAGAGATATTGGCCTATAATTTTCTTTCTTTGTGTGGTCTTTGCCTGGTTTTGGAATCAGAATTATGCTCGCCTCATAAAAGGAGTTTGGAAGTCTTCCTTCCTCTTGAATTTTTTGAAATAGTTTGAGAAGGATAGGAGTTAGTTCTTCTTTGAATATTTGGTAGAATTCCGTTGTGAAGCCATCGGGCCCCGGACTTTTCTTTGTTGGGAGTTTTTTGATAACTGTTTCGATCTCCTTTGGTGTAATTGGTCTGTTTAAGTTTTCTGATTCTTCCAGATTGATTTTTGGAAGATTGTACGTTTCAAGGAATTTGTCCATTTCATCTAGGTTGTCTATTTTTTTGGCATACAGTTCTTCATAGTATTTTCTTACAATATTTTGTATTTCTGTTGTGTCAGTTGTTATTTCTCCTCTCTCATTTCTAATTTTATTTATTTGAGTCCTCTCTCTCTTTTTCTTGGTGAGTCTACTTAAAGGTGCATCAATCTTGTTTACCTTTTCAAAGAACCAGCTCCTAGTTTCATTGACCCTCTGTATTGTTTCTTTAGCCTCTATGTCATTTATTTCTGCTCTGATCTTTATTATTTCCTTCCTTCTACTACATTTGGGCTTTACTTGCTGTTCTTTTTCTAATTCTTTTAGATGCAGGGTTAAGTTGTTTGTTTGAGCTTTTTCTAGCTTCTGAAAGTGTGCCTGTAGTGCTATGAACTTCCCTCTCAGCACTGCTTTTGCTGTGTCCCATAAATTTTGAGTTGTTGTATGCTCATTGTCATTCGTTTCTAGGAATTTCTTTATTTCTTCTTTGATCTCATTCTTAATCCATTCATTATTTAACACCCTGCTATTTAGTTTCCATGTTTTTGAGAATTTTTGAGCTTTTCTGCTGTGATTCATTTCTAGTTTCATGCCGTTGTGATCGGAGAAAGTGCTTGATATGATTTCAGTCTTCTTAAATTTGTTGAGAGCACTTTTGTGCCCTAACATGTGGTCTATCCTAGAGAATGTACCATGAGCACTTGAAAAGAATGTATATTCTGCTGCTTTAGGGTGAAAGGTTCTGAAGATATCTATTAAATCGAGTTGATCTAGTGTTTCCAATAAGTCTGCTGTTTCTTTGTTAATTTTCTTTCTTGAGGATCTATCTAGTGATGTTAGTGGGGTATTGAAATCCACTACTATTATAGTATTGCTGTTGATCTCGCCCTTTAAATCCATCAAAGTCTGTTTTATATATTTGGGTGCTCCTATATTAGGTGCATAGATTTTTATAATAGTTATATCTTTCTGTTGGATTACTCCCTTTATCATTATGTAGTGGCCTTCTTTATCTCTTACTATATCCTTTGTTTTAAAGTCCAATTTGTCTGATATAAGTATTGCTACCCCAGATTTTTTTTCATTTCCATTTGCATGAAACATTTTTTTCCATCCTTTTACCTTCAATCTATGTGTGTCTTTTGTTCTAAGGTGTGTCTCTTGTAGACAACATATGTATGGGTCCTGTTTTCTTATCCACGCAGCTACCCTATGTCTTTTGATTGGATCATTTAATCCATTTACATTTAAGGTTATTATTGATATGTAGTTGTTTATTGCCATTTTCTTCTTTAAAGGTGTATTCCTTTTTCTTTTTTTTTTTTTCTGTATTCTTTTCCCACTTTATCTGTTTACACCAGGCCCCTTAATATTTCCTGCAGCATTGGTTTGGCTGTAATGAATTCCTTGAGTTGTTTTTTGTCTGGGAAGCTTTTTATTTCTCCTTCAATTTTAAACAATAGCCTTGCTGGATAAAGTAGTCTTGGTTGTAGGTTCTTGTTCTGCATTACTTTGAATATTTCTTGCCATTCCCTTCTGGCCTCAAGTGTTTCTGTTGAGAAGTCAGATGTCATCCTTATGGGGGCTCCTTTGTAGGTGATAACTTTTTTTTCTCTTGCAGCTTGTAATATTTTCTCTTTATCGCTTAGCTTTGGTATTTTAATTATGATGTGTCTTGGTGTAGGTTTCTTTGTGTTTCTCTTTAATGGAGTCCTCTGTGCTTCTTGGATTTGTGAGAGTTTCTCTTGCATTAATTTAGGGAAGTTTTCAGCTATGATATGATTGAACAAAGTCTCTATCCCTTGTTCTTTTTCTTCTTCTTCAGGAACCCCTATGATGCGGATGTTATTTCTCTTCATGTTGTCACAGAGCTCTCTAAGAGTTTCCTCTGACTTTTTGAGTCTCTTTTCTCTTTTCTTCTCTGCTTTCATGCCTTCATTCCAGTTGTCTTCTAACTCGCTGATTCGATCCTCTGCTCTATCTATCCTGTTTTTAATTCCTTCCATTGTGGTCTTTATTTCTGATATTGTATTTGTCGTCTCCAACTGATTCTTTTTTATACTTGCTATTTCTTTATTTAGGTTTTCAAACTCCCCCTCCATTGTTGTTCTAAGATCCCTAAGCATCCTTACAATCATTATTTTGAACTCCGCATCTGGAAGTTTGATTATTTCCATATCACTCAGTTCATCTCTCGAAAGTGTCTCTTGTGGTTTCATTTGGATTGCACTCCTTTGTTTTCTCATCTTCTTCTTCTTTTTTTTTTATTTGTAGAGTTGATTGAGTCTAGGCTTGGTGTTGTCTGCCTCCAGTTTTCAGTTGTGTTATTTTTAGGTCTTCGTGGGTTGGTATCAGCTATTATTTGTAATCCACTTTCGGATTTGGGCAGGTTTGAAGTCTTGATTTGTTTGTTTTCTTAACAGGTGATAGTCTTGTTAACTGATCTCAGCAGGGGGCTTCCTTGAAACTGTATCCAGGAATGCTGTGGGTGTAACCTGAGACGCTGAAGGTCTCTTCCTCCAACTAATCTCACTGGGGGCAAGGTTTTTTCTCTCAGCTTCAGTAGGGGGAGGTGTATCTCAGATCTCCATGGAGACCTGAGTTACTGCCCCTCTTCCCCACTTCTTGTTTTCAGCTGTGTCTTGTTGTGCTGATTGGAGCTGGATAGATGTCCGGAGATCTCTGATCCGGAAGCACTTCAGCTCTGTTTTGTGAAAGGTTCAGTCCCTCCCCCAGCTATGGCCACCTCCAGCACGAATGAGTCAGCTTTTTTATTTTGTTTCTTGCATACCTTAGCCCCTCACAGTCTGTCCCTCTCCCTGTCTTTTCCACTTGGGAGATAAGCTGGTCTTTTCAACCCACCTTGCTCCCTGGTCGCCAGGTAAGTGGCTGTGAGCAGTAGTTTCTGCTCTTTTTCCTCTGTGAAATCCTCTCTGGGCTCTCAGCCTCACCCCCCTCCTTCCCTTCCTGTAAGCAGAGGAGATTCAGGCACTCCTTACCAGGATTATTGTGGCTTCCTCTTTGCTCCTTGGTTTTTGAGAGCTGTTTTTGCAGTTCAGTGTTGGTTTTTCATGCTGATTTTTTCTAAATTGATTTGTATTCCAGTTTGGTGTTGAGAGCTGGGTGTCTGTGCGTCCGTCTACTCCGCTGCCATCTTCTCTCCTGATTTGTTTTTATTGTTTCAATTTCCTTGGACATATATTCTTTGTGTTCATTGAGTTATTTTCTGAGCTCCCTAAATTGCCTTTCTGTGTTTTCTTGTATATCTCGGAGGATTTTTAGGATTTCTATCTTGAATTCTCTGTCATTTAGCTCCAAGATTTCCAATATATTAAATTTTTTCTCCATAGATTTTTCCTCATCTAGTTGTGTTACCTCTCTTTCTTTTGTATCCATGATATTCGATTTTCTCTTTCTTAGTTGCATCTGAGGGTGGTTTTGTTGATAGTATTAATGAGATTTAATAAAGAAGAAAAAGGTAAAAAAAATAAAAAATTGAAAAGTTTTTTAAAAAAAATTAATAATGAAATTAAAAAAATAAAATAAATTGTTTTTAAAAAGGAAATTATTTCCCCTCTCCTTTTTTTCTCTCCTCTCCTCTCCCCTCTTTCTTGAGAGAATCTTGTGGTGAACTGTGAATTATATTGTATTAAGTAGAACAAACAATGCCTGCAATGGAGGGTCTGAATTGGGGAAAAGTAATAAAGGGGCAAAAAAAAAGAAAAGAAAAAAGAAGGGGGTATGGACTCACAAAAAGCAAATAAGGAAAAAATTTGGGTCAAGAATAAAATGATTTGCTTTTAGGTGTTGGTTGACTACGACTTATGATGAGAGGAATAAGCGGGAAACAGGAAAATGCGGGGACAAATTAAAAAATTACTATTGTATTTAGTGGAACAAGAACTAGATAAAATGGAGAGCCAGGAATGGGAGCACTGCTAGTGAGTTAAAAAGGTGAATGAACCCCCCCCAAATGCCACAAACATAAGTTTCAGTCCCAGATAAGATAATTTGTTTGTTATTGAGGTTTGAATGAGAGGAGACGTTAAGGGGAAAGGAAGAAACTAATATAGAGGGAGAAAAGAAAGAGAGAAAAAAAATAGGGAACCACTAAAAGAAGAAAAAAGAAAAAAGAGGGGAGAGAGAGAGTTAAGGGTTTTGAAGTGCAACCCTCATAGAGAGAAAGGAAGAGGACAGAAAAGATAATGGGAGATGAAACACTTGTAGGTAGTGTAGTTCAAGGAGAGGAGAGAGTAAGACCGGCAGAGAGTTAATCGACCAAATTGGAGGAGGAAAAAAAAATATCAAGAATGAAGATAAGAGAAACAAACGAACAAATATAATAAAATGGGATAGGTTATAAAGTCTGCAGATTATTCTTAATTTTGAGAGGTTATCTTCTTGCTTTTTCTTTTCTCTTCCTCTTCCTGGTCGGTGACTCTGTACCTCGGGTTCTGCCCCTTTAACACGCTCACGTATATATTTGCCGTTGATGTCTCTATGGCGATGTCATGCATTGTGCTTTAGTCTCGTTGGCAGTCGAGGCTCATTAGCATTTATAGGCTCCACCAGTGAGAGAGTCCGTGTTCCTGCAGCCTTTCTCCTAGTCTTTCCTTCCTCAATTAGTAGCCTGATAATCCAGTTATGGGGTTGCTGCTGCCTCTGCCTGGATAGTAAGAGACTCAAAGAGCTGGCAACTCCCCACTCTATTTCCACTCAGCACAGGGCTCTGGGTAAGGCTCAGTCAGTCAGAGCTGCTAGCATAATCAGGCGGGGCTTCTGCCCACTCAAAGACCTCTGGCTCTGCCACTCTGTCCAGTAACACAGGTAGGCGCCCACTCCCGGGGGCGCTTGGAGGAAACTCTCACTCACTATCTGCACGCGCAGACCAGGATATCAGGCCAGCAGTCTCACACTCTGAGTGAAACCCCCACCCTCATGGAAGAGTTCCAGCGTTGGTATTGGCTCTCGTTCCATCCCTGAGTGCAGCTTTTTCAAGGTGCTGGGGCAGCCCGAGATTCCGCTTTTGGCCCACACAAAGGCCCCTGACTCTGCCCCTCTGTGGGATAACACGGGCGCCCTCTCTCGGGGCTTTCAAAGGAATCTCTCGCCCACTATCTGCGCTCGCCGACCTGGAGATCGGGGAAAATGGCTGCCCCACTTGTCTTTCTTTGTCTGGGTTTGGCACGAGTGTTAGCTTGTATTGCCTGGGTTGCCACAGGAACAGTTTTTCCTCGGCTTGGATCTCTGTGCCACAGCCTGGTTCTGTCGTTTGTGCCATGACCTGGATCTATTCACCCCCTTTGCCTGCCTTAGTTTCTATATTCTCAGTTCCCAGTGAAAGCCGCCCTGTTTAGGTTAGTTTCTTACTCCATATTTCCTTCGGGGTCTGATTATATATTTAGCCAATTTTTCGCTTGACCATACCTTTGGGTGTATTGCAAAACATCTGGAGGCTCCAAGGATAGGTTTGAAGATCTTGTTGAGTTTTGGGGGAGATTTATCAGTATCACTTCCTACCCCGCCATTACTCTGACGTCATCCTCAAGTTATTTTTTCTTTAACTTACTCTTTCAGGAAATTTATAAATAGGATCTATTGTCAACTCTGAGTCTTAAGCTCCTCAGGAAACAGAGTATTCATAGGAACAAATAGACCTAAGAACACTACTTATGTTTGTAGATAAAGCAATTTTGTTTTAGTTTTATATGTGCTAATGCCATAAATGGTAACACTTTCTATCATACTCTTTACTCAATAGCAAAGTTATGCTTGCATAAAAAGTCCTCAGCTGGCCCCGGCCGGTTGGCTCAGTGGTGGAGCATCGGCCTGGTGTGCAGAGATCCCGGGTTTGATTCCCAGCCAGGGCACACAGGGGGGGCACCCATATGCTTCTCCACCCCTCCCCCTCTCCTTTCTCTCTGTCTCTCTCTTCCCCTCCCACAGCGAGGCTCCATTGGAGCAAGGATGGCCCGGGCGCTGGGGATGGCTCCTTGGCCTTTGCCCCAGGAGTTGGAGTGGCTCTTGTCACGACAGGCTGAGGCCCCAGAGGGGCAGAGCATCGCCCTCTGGTGGGCAGAGCATCGCCCCCTGGTGGGCGTGCCAGGTGGATCTCGTTCGGGTACATGCGGGAGTCTGTCTGACTGTTTATCCCCGTTTCCAGCTTCAGAAAAATACAAAAAAAAAGTCCTCAGCTAACTGTGTCCCTTTGTGATCCTCCCAATAGTTTTGCTGGTCACCTGTAGGAGGTACGGGGTGGTATTTAACAGTCAAGTCAGATCATACAGTTTACTATCATTTATTCAATCTCCAGATTCCCATTCTGGAAAATGACAAATAATGATATCTATCTAACAGGGTTGCTTTGAGGATTAAGAAACTCAGTGTTTATAAACAAGTTATCTAGGATGCAGTAGACATTCAATAAACATCCATAACAGCGTAAAAGTCAAGGAACGACTCAAAAGCTGGTACATACAAAGTCATTTTAGGCAGTAATTCAGAAACAATCCATTCCAGTTAGCACCACTCTACCTTCCACTGGAAGCATGCCTTGAGACATGATAGGAGGTAGAGGACAGAGGGAGCAAACCCCCCCTTAAAGAACCAACCAACAAAATAAATGTAGAAGTTTCATGAGCATTTGTTACATGGTCTCCTGAGAGAGCGATTCTGAAGGGTGGCACGCATATTTTTGATGGCTCTAAAATATCCTCCAGGTGGTCTGTGGATTCCTTATAGCTTTAAGCACGGTGAGAAGTTAAAAGAGCACCTCACTGATCTATATAAATTTAGGTCTCCCAACCCAGATAAATTATGTCCCAGAAAACAGAGGCAACTAGCCAATGAAGTTGTTAAATAATTGTAAATTGTCCTTAAGAAATCTTGTGTGTGTGTGTGTGTGTGTGTCAGAGACAGAGAGAGTCAGAGAGAGGGACAAATAGGAACAGACAGACAGGAAGGGAGAGAGATGAGAAATATCAATTCTTCGTTGCAGTTCCTTAGCTGTTCATTGATTGGTTTCTCATATGTGCCTTGACCGGGGGGCTACAGTAGACCGAGCGACCCCTTGCATGAGCCAGTGACCTTGGCCTCAAGCTGGTGAACCTTGCTCAAGCCAGATGAGCCTGCACTCAAGCTGGCAACCTCGCGGTCTCGAACCTGCGTCCTCCGCATCCCAGTCCGATGCTCTATTGACTGCGCCACCGCCACCCAAGATTCCTTAAGGAATCTTGGAGAAGAAAATACATGTCAATAAATTAGAAGAGTGAAAATACTATCTTCTTATTCATAAAGGATTGATTCTGTGAATAATCAATCTATGCATTCAGGATAGATCCTGGACAAGATTCTAGAAAATATTATTAAACAAATAGTTTTTTTAAGTACTTGGAAAATAAAGGAGAAAAGGCAAAAAGTAAAACGAATGATAGTATCTTATTTCAGTGAGAGAAAGAATATATAGAGCACTGCTTATCAAATTTAATGAGCATGTGAGTCACCAGAACCCTTGCTAAATGGTAGATTCTTATTCAGTGGGTCTGGATGGGGCCTGAGAGTCTGCATTGCTAACAAGCTCCCAAATGATGCCAGTTCTGTTTGTTGTTGAACCACACTTTATATATATAGACAGGCTATGAACTACTAGCATATACACTTGAAAGAAGTAAAAGAAATACAAATTGGAAAAAAATTATAATATTGTTTAGGATTTTAAAATGTGCATGCTTTTTATCACAGCAATTCTGTTTCTAGAAATGAATTTTCTCATTTGTCTGAAGACAAAAGGATGTTTATATTGCATTTATAAAAGCAAAATTTTGGCAACAACTTAAATGTCCATCAGTAGGGGTGTAGCAAAGTAGATTATGGTAAATTAAACACTTTCTTGAAGCCATTATAGAGAATGTCTACTGTTATGGAAGGTCCTCAACTATTTTATTAGAAGAAATAATATAAAACTCTATCAATACATTTTTAAAGAAACAAAATATGTATATCAACACATACATGTAAATATATGAGAAAGCATCCAAAAGATAAACATCAATTTAATAGTAGTTTAACTCTGAGTGAAGGCATGGGACTAGAGGGTATGAAAAGGAAACTTTCACTTTTTAGGCATTTTCCTCCTGCATTTTATATACTTTAATAAAGAGAATTTATGTACAATTTGTGTAATTGTTTTTAATAGAAAGGCAAGAGGTGACCAATGAAAGTTGCCATGGGTTCATTAGGAATCTCTTTATGAATGGTATCTAAAAGAAAACTCCTGTTTTTCTCTAATATATGCAAGTGTTCCAGGGGTCTGGGGACTTGGATGTCTGTGACCCACTGGTGGTTCTTGGCTTTACCCAGCAAAGAATTCAAACACAAGCCAACATAAGATTTAAAGTGAAGAGAGTTTATTAGTGAAGCAGTGAGACAGAGAGTGACTACACCATAAACAGAGCAGCCCTGCTCAATGGGATTTATTTCTTTTATTGGGGTTCACTTAGTGGAGGGGTAGGGCCTTCAATAAGGGGAGGAATACTCAGGATTTTTCTGAGAAAAGGGTGGAGACTTCTCAGAAGAGCCCTATAGTTCATTTTGTGTCCTTATTTGGGCTTTCCATTTCTTTTTTGAAGTGAGAGGAGGGGAAATAAAAAGACAGACATCCACATGCGCCTGGACCAAGATCCACCAAGGAGCTAGCCTCAGCACCTGGGGCCAACGCTTGAACCAATCAAGCCACTGGCTGTAGGAAGGGAAGAGGGTGAGAATGGGGAGGGGGAGTAGAAGAGAAGCAGATGGTCATTTCTCATGTGAGCCCTGACTGGGAATCAAACCCAGGATGTCTGCACACAGGGCTGACATTCTAGCCACTGAGTCAATGAGTCAGCCAGTCCGGGCCTGGGTTTCCACTTCTAATCATGATAGCTTGGGGTATGTGGTTGAGTATGCTAATATATTACAATGAGCATGCAGTAAGACTAGGAATTACAACAAGGTGAAATTAGTCACCATGTTGGATCCAGCTGCTGGTTCTAAGCAATAAATCTGTTAGGAATTGGTCTTACTATCTCTTTGACATAATGTCTTTGTAGCCTTTATCAGTCACAGCACTCTCACCATACACCTTATCTCAAGACTATAATACTATTATTCCTCACACTACTTCTGACATCAAATGTGTGGGTTTTCCACACTAGGGAATTCTGAGATTAACTGCCTGGAGCTAGCTCACATCCTACTTCAGATGCCGATCACACGTTTGGGCCCCTAGTACTAAATCAAGGGTTGCTACAAGCATCTCTTCAGGTTTGAAAATTTGCTAGAACAGCCCATAGAACTCAGGAAACCAGTTTATTTGCTACTATTTTTATTATAGTAATATATATACACATATATACAGTAATATACATACATACATATGTCTGTATACATATGTATGTATGTATGTATATTACTATAATAAAAATAGTAGCAAATATATAGACATTGTCAACATAAGAAACTTCCAAACCTGTAAGAATTTTTATGAGTTTATTTGAGCCAAGTCATGGACAATTTCCAGGAAGCAAAGTCTCAACGAATTGAAAAAATGCTCTGCATCGGCCTGGCCTGCAGGAGTCCCAGGTTCGATTCCTGGCCAGGGCACACAGGAGAACTGCCCATCTGCTTCTCCATGCCTCCCCCCTCCTTCCTCTCTGTCTTTCTCTTCCCCTCCCACAGCCAAGGCTCCATTGGAGCAAGGTTGGCCCAGGCGCTGAGGATGGCTCTGTGGCCTCTGCCTCAGGTGCTAGAATGGCTCAGGATGCAGCAGAGCAACGCCCCAGATGGGCAGAGCATCGCCCCCTGGTGGGCGTGATGGGTGGATCCCGGTCGGGCGCATGCGGGAGTCTGTCTGACTGCCTCCTCATTTCCAACTTCAGAAAAATACAAAAACAAACCCCCCCCAAAATGCTCTGGAAAATGGCAGTTTAGACTTCAGAATCAAAGGGAAAGAGTAAGGGAGTTACATAAAATTGATTGGTGAAAGATTAGGGAGGTGAGAAAAGAGAGATGGGTGGCAGGAGGAAGGGAGGAGGACCTCTGGGATTGGATAAAAAGTGACATTTCTTATACATAGGCAAGAACAAGATAGGTAATAGTTAACATGATAATAACAATAATGAGGTGGTTTGTAGGTTCCTGCTCTGCAGTAGATGCTTACCCTGAGTGGGGAAGGAAAAAAGATTACCCTCATATTTCAAAGGCATGTTATCAGGTACATTACTGTATATGCAAAAGACAACAGACAGGCTCAATTAAGATAAAAATTGACCTTTGTTAGAGAAAAATACCTCCCTAGGACAGGGCTACCCACCATGAACTGCTTTTAGTTAGAATTAATTTCAGTCTCTAAGTCTGAGTTTTTTAGACCACCATGCAGGCCTCCCCAGAGCTGATCAGGTTCAGCATGTGGCCCCTTTTCCATCCACAATATTTTATTTATAATAAAGAACACAACTTAGAAACAGCCAGATCAGAGAGATGCACAGGGCAAGATATCAGAAAGGATGCAGAGCTTCCATGTCTCCCCGGGTGTACACCTTCCCAAAACCTGGATAGATTCACCTACCTAGAAGCTCCCCAAACCATTCCAGTGAGAGCCTTTGATGGAACATTCATTATTATAAGGCCAGTAGCCACAGCCACCATCACAGCCCCCCCGGCCCATGCAGGTTCACATTAGATTCGGACAGACGGTAATGAAACAATGGAGCAAAGAACTGGTGGGCCATCAGCTTTAATCCTAGCTTGCACCCGGTGGGCAAGAAATACACGTGTAAGGTCGGTGGATAATGGGGGATGGTCACGTGGGGAACTCAGATCTGCGAACTTTGGCTGGGACCACCCACAACAGGTGCGCCAAAGGGAGGCTTCACAGGAACCATTTGGAAAAAAGAGATCGTCTGCCAGCCAGTGGGATTTCACCACGTCATGTTAGCTCCACTTCCCTAGAGGGACCCTTTAAATATCTCCCACGTGGTTTAATCTTTGCAACTTCCCTAGCCTCCATCTTTCTTTCTTCGGGGCCAGGGAACCTTGCCGGGCAGGATGTGTGCTCTGTACTCAATAAAGCCATTTGCTATTCCACACTTTGTGGCTCTGAGCCCTCTTCCTTCCTTCTTGGTGGGGAAAAATACCTTACATTTTGGTGCTGAAAACCCAGAAGGAGTTAGAAGTCTGCAAGGACCACTCCCTTCCTCTCCCCTCCGAGAAAGAACCAGGATCTCCGACCCTCCACCCACTTCAGCGCACCGTGCAGTAAGTCCCCTGCCTCCAGCCACCCTTGAGTTCTTTCTGCCGAGACTCCCTGTCCAAACTGTAACTACGTCAGGGAAGTCTTTTCCGTCCGTCCTGTGCTTGTCCCCAAGTACATCCACTTTACCTTTTCCGTCCGAGGCCAGACCTTTGAGTTTTTAGGATGCTAATACTCAATGCTGACCACTCCGAGGACTGAGGGCGGCTGTTGGGGCACAGGAATCTCCCTCCCTAAAGAAGAAGAAACCGTTCTTCTTCTCCGCTGTGGCCAGGCCACAGAACCCACTCAATTAGCCTCCTGAAGGGACTTTCGGTGTTAACACCCTCACCAATTTAACTATCGCCAAAAAAGCTGGGAACTGATTGGAGATCTCTTACATACACGGCTTCTAATTATCCACACACCTGTCCTTAATCTCTGCGCTGCCTGTTCCACCACGCAGGCCTTTTTCTGGCCAGAGAAACCTCACCTAAAACCTCCACTCCTGATCTTTCCTTCTCCGCGGACTCCCAACTCTCTCTCCCTCCTGTCTGACCCCTGCGGGCACCCCTCTCTTGGGATTTCTCTGGTCCCTCTGTGGATCTCTTTTGTGCTCGGGTCTCTTCCCTCTGAGAGCCTCCTCCCCTCCCTTTGCAAAAAACCTGTTTCTTATTCACCATTACCATCTCTTTCTCCTCCCCTGCTGGCCAGGGGCCACTCCCTTCACTGTGTTCTTAAGTCCCTCCCCGTCAGGCCATTCTCAGCCTGGCATTGGCTCTTACACCAGTTTTCAGGATGTCCAACCCCAATTTTCTTGCAGGAAGTTCCTGCCCTGTTCAGCGTTTCCTGTAGGATCTGGGTGCCGGGCTCCGCACGAAACTCCCTCCTCTTATTCCCAAACCCCTATCCAGAACCTGTGAACACAGCATTTAAAGTTTTTAACGGTCCCAATTAGTAGAAAGAGGCCAAGGCTGTTCGCCAGGCCCCTATGCAGCAGAAAGTAATGCTCCAAACCCAAACTCTTGTGGCAACCCTGAGACTAGCAGAGCCACCAGCAACTTGCTTTAAGTGTGGCAAGCAGGACCACTGGTCCCGGCAGGGCCCCTGCCGGCGGCTGCCCACTGAGCCCTGCCCTGACTGCAAGCAGCCCGGTCACTGGTGGAGTGATTGCCCCTTTGGGCAACAGGTTTTTCCTCAGCGCCTCTACGTGGAGGACAAGCTGCCCGAATGGGAGGGCCAATCCAGCCAGGTGGATGCATTGCTCGAACTCCTAGGACACAGCCTGGACTCGGAGAACCGAGGTTTCTGCAACAACTGGGTAAGTCCATCTCATTCCCTGTGGACACAGGGGCTGCTTTCTCTGTTTTGCCATCACACTCTGGACCTCTAGTTCCCTCACAGGTCTCGGTTATGGGAATGGATGGGACCTCTTCCTTTCCCCTTTTTACACCACTCCTGACATGCAGTTTTGCCTCAAGCTTGCCTCCTTACAGGACCACTGTCATTCGGAACCACTGGACTCCATTCATCTCCAGCTCACCTAAAGGCTGGACCCTGCAAATTCCCCTATTACTGGCCTGACCTGTGGTGGCGCAGTGGGATAAAGCGTCGACCTGGAACACTGAGGTCGCCGGTTCGAAACCTTGGGCTTGCCTGGTCAAGGCACATATGGGAGTTGATGCTTCCTGCTCCTCCCCCTTCTCTCTCTCTCTGTCTCTCTCTCTCACTCCTCTCTCTCTAAAAAAATCAATAAATAAAATATTAAAAAAAAAAAAAAAAACAAATTCCCCTATTACTCCTCACTTTTTTTTAAATCCTTACAGGACCGCATTCGCAAAGTTTCTCAACTCATAGCCACACAGATGATCCTCCTGACACCCCTCAAAACCACCACCTTCCGATCTCCCCCTCCCCACGACGCTCCTATTCAGCAGGAAGTAGCCAGATGAATAAATGGCGCCCCTTTTTCTATTTAACACAAAAGGTCAGAATGTAAGGTCGGTGGATAATGGGGGATGGTCACGTGGGGAACTCAGATCCGCGAACTTTGGCTGGGACCACCCACAACGGGCGCGCCAAAGGGAGGCTTCACAGGAACCATTTGGAAAAAAGAGATCATCTGCCAGCCAGTGGGATTTCACCACTTCCTTGGAGGGACCCTTTAAATATCTCCCATGCGGTTTAATCTTTGCAATTTCCCTAGCCTCCATCTTTCTTTCTTCGAGGCCAGGGAACCTTGCCTGGTGGGATGCGTGCTCTGTACTCAATAAAGTCATTTGCTATTCCACACTTTGTGGCTCTGAGCCCTCTTCCTTCATTCTCGGTGGGAAAAAATACCTTACAACACACAGTGGGAAAACACTTCCCTTCCCATTCAGGGCTCCCAAAGGCACTGACTTATCTGAGTTTCCTAGAATCAAAGGTTTCTAGCTCACTAGCCTTATTCACCTCTGTTCCCCATCTCCTTCTCTCTACACAAACTCTGCACAAACTGGCATCTCCCTTTGCACTCTGCCGTCTTGGCTGCTTCTCCTCTCCTCCATGTGGCCTTTCTCTGCTCTCCTCTCTAATGCTAATCCAGGAAGAGATTAGCAAACTCCCAGTCTGCCCCACTTTATAGTGTAGAAACCAAAGCCTTTAAGCCAATATACAAATAAGGAAGTCTCTGATACAAAGTCACTTATCTGAGGCATAATGGGATTCCTCATGAGAGTGCACCACCCCCCATCATGCAATCAGTCAAGGGTGCGGGGAAAAGCTTAGTCTTAAAACTAAGCTTTAGGCTATAACCATCCTGCCTGCTTACAGCCTGTCCCCCACACCCAATACAAACTATAAGCGAGCAAACATATATATCTTATTTTAAAACTTATTTGACCAACAATTATGTAGGCATGATTAATTAAATCATTGGCCATTGTAAAGCCAGTAGTCATGGCCACCATCACAGCTGCCTGGCTTTTGCAGGTTCACATTTGATCTGGACAGATCATAAAGAAACAGTGGAGCCAAAAACTGGTGAGCTATTTTCTTTTATTCCTAGCTCACACTCAGCAAGTGAGTAAGCAAACACACTGGGCTCCAAAACCCACTCATTCAGTGCTCACAAAGCTACTGACACATCAAAGTTTTCCTAGAATCAAAGGCTTTCACCTCACCAGTCTTATTCATCTCTGTTCCCCATCTCCTTCTCCTCTATGAACTGGCTTCTCCTTCACCATTCTGCCATTTTTGGGAGCCTCGTCCATGTGGCTTCCCTGCCCTGCTACCACATGGGCTCTTCCTCTCTCTAAGAATGTGGTTTCTTTCTCCCAAATGGCCTCCTAGCTCCTACTTTTAAAACCTTTTGGCATGAAAGCCCTCCCCCAACACACATTGGCATAACCAACCCCCCTCTCAAGCAAGAAGGGCAATTAGCCGCCATCTTTAACAGAGTGAACAAAATATATCTTATCTGCCTGACATCCATTAATAATTAACTCAATCTCTGGTCCCCCTCTATCCTCCCTGGAGATCAGGAGGTGAGGCTGAAATTTCCAACTTTCTAATCACATGATTGATTCCCTTGGCAACCAGTCCTTATCCTTATGGGCTTTCCAAAAGCCACCTGGTTAACATAAATTCAAGTGTTGTGGACCAAAAGATACTACTTTGACCTTTATTTCTTTGGAGCTATTTCAGGAACTGGGGACAAAAAACAAATATGAAACAAAAAACTGTTCTTATCACTCTCTCACTTAGAAAATTACAAGGATTTTAGGAGCTCTGAGCCAGGTATTTGGGACAAAGGCCAAAAATATATATTTCTTATTATATCACCATGTCCTTATTAATGATTGAATCCAAGGACAATGAGGTAATTTGTAGTTGTTACAAACAACCAAATCCAGATCTTCATTCACCACCAAAAGCAGTATCTTGTGGCGTGCTCCAGGACTCTGTCCTGGGTCCTATTTTGAAAATATATTTACCTATGCCTTTCACAGAAAAACAAAATATGCATTTTGTCAAATTTTTAATGATATAAGGCTGAAAAAATTGGCTAATTCTTTGGATCATAAAACTACGAATCCAGAAATATCTTAACTGTCTGAAAATGTTGATCAAATCTAAGAGAATAAAGTTGATTTGTGCCTGACCTGTGGTGGTGCAGTGGATAACGTGTCAACCTGGAAACGCTGAGGCTGCCGGTTCAAAACCCTGGGCCTGCCTGGTCAAGGCACATATGGGAGTTGATGCTTTCTGCTTCTCCCCCCTTCTCTCTCTCTCTCTCTCTTCCCTCTCTATAATGAATAAATAAAATCTTTATAAAAAATTGATTTGTGATCAATGTAGAGTCCTACCCTTAGATTTAGAAATTTAGCAACACAAGTACAAAATGAGGTAAACATGGTTTAATAAAATCTGATTTGACAAAACAGGAATTTTAGCTGACTGACACTCCAAATAAGCTAAGAATATAATTTGGCTGCCATCCACATTTGATTATGTCAATGTAAGAAACATTCAAACCTATAAAAAAAAATTTATAAGAGTGAATTTGAGCCAAATTGATAACACATGCCAGGGAGCAAGACCTCAAATGCTCTGGAGAATAACAGTTTTGCAGTTTCTTTAATGCATTTGAAATTAAGGAGGGAATTTAAGGAAGATTACATGAAGGTGGAAGAGCAGTCAGTGATTAGGTTACAGGGTAGTTAAGGCTTACTTCAAAGCTGTATTAAACTAGATGCACAGTAACAATGAACAGCAGTTACTTAAGGCAAAGATAAACCTTTTACTAAAGAAGTTATGGCCCTGGCTGGCTGGCTCAGTGGATAAAGCATTCTGGTATATGGCTGTCCCAAGTTTGATTCTAGTCAGGGCACACAAGAGAAACGACCATTTGCTTCTCTCCTCCCCCTTCTCCCCCTTCTTTCCCTCTTCCTTTCCCATAGCCAGTGGCGCAGTTGGTTTGAGCATCAGCCCCGGGTGCCGAGTGTAACTCAGTTGATTCGAGCATCAGCCCCAGACAGGATTGCTGGGTGGATCCCAGTTGAGGCACTTGAGGGAGTCTGTCTCACTATCTCCCCTCCTCTCACTTAAAAAAAAATGAATAAATAAATAAGTCATTACTGGGGCATTGCTATCCACATGACCTGCCCATTTAGGAATTTTTGAAGATCACCCTATGAAGTTACTAGCTAGAGGAGCTCTGTTTTCATTCACTATTATACAGTTGAATAAGGATTTCTCAAGATTCACACTAGGACCAAGAAGAGAAGTTTAATGAAGACAAATTTCAGGTCTCTATAAAAAAGACCTTTAGTCTGTTTAACCATAAAATGGATTGTTTTGTGAAGTACTGTATTCCCTATTGCTGGAGATGTTTAAACAGAGAACTACCACTTGCTTAAATTAGTGAAAAAGTATCAGGTAGACAAAATTTAAGGCCAAATATGGAATTCTAAAAATGTACAATTTTAAGATATGAATTAATAACTGACCTGTTTAATGTTTTAAAAATGCAATATCATAGCTTAAACAAATATTTTTATTCATATGATCAATTCTGTCAAGAATGATAATCTTGATAGGTGAAGGAAGTAGAGTAGGTGGTCCAAGGGATTTCTGCCTCAGGGAATGTGGTATATACTCCTTTATTACAGGTACCTTTTTAAATTCCCAATCTGAAAGATGATGAACATCTCCTTTAGACCAATCTTGTTAAAGATTGAGTAGAATTGTGTGCCTAAAACAGACAGAATCCTTTGAGCTCAACCTTAGCCTCGTCCCAGTGGGGTTGAGTAGTTCCTTTGCATTCTTTGTCTCTTCTACCCTGGCCACAATCAGCAATGGTACCTAGTGTCAGGGATGCCTACTGCCATTTGAAATACTGGTAGTAGTGATTCAGAGAGTCCTCTACCATACTTACATACTACTCTGACAACAATTTTTAATGATATTGCAGGAATGTAATTCCCCATCACCTAGGCAATAGGGACCAGAGCTGTAAATAAATTTTCTGCCTAGCTCCACGTGGAGGAGTACACTTTGTACTATGCCTGCTGACTTGACTGATATTAATGAGAACTTTTCTGCCAAAGGATTTCATGTTGCTCCTATACAAAACCACTGTGCCATAAATTTACTTTTTAACCATCTCCTATCCCCCCAAATCAAGTTATTTATCTTAATATTTTCATAGCTTAATTTTTGTAGATCATAAAATTGCTACTGGCTTCCTTGATTTTGTTGTTGATATTGGTGCACGTTGTTGTCAAGTTAAGAAAAAAAATAAACCTCCAATGGAGAAAACAAATAGATCCATTTTGGGTATTTGTATTGTGTATAGGAAGGAGAAATTTGTGTTTTGTGTGTGTGCAATGCTATCACTCTAAGAATTGATGCAAGTGAGCAGAAGTATGCCAGTCATTCTTTAACTGCTCTCCAGAAAGAAACAAAAAACAACACTGGATTTTAGAATTTTCCAATTTCTATGGTATAAATACTCCCACTGTGGTTGACTTCAAGCTACCAACACAGACACTGCTCAACTTAGCACTGACAAGAGATATGCATATAGTCTGTTGAGTTAAGCAAACCTCCTCAACTGGAAGTGGGGGAACAAATTTAGTTGGATCTTTAGAGTAGAAAAACAAATGCCTTTAATATTTGACACCTGGAGAGAATCCTTCTTCATAAAAAATTTTACAGAAGTATGTAAGGCTGGTTTGGGCCTGGTATATTAAATAAAGGAGTATTTGTTTCTTTTTCCTGTTCTTTTGCCAACTATTTGGATCAGCTGTCTAAATTTGTGTTCTTACTTAAAAGTATTTTAAAAATGAAAATTGCAGCTATTCTAATATTTATTTTGAGGTCCTTCCCATCTCTGTGAAGTTGAATCTGTATTTTAATATTTAAAAAAACTTTTATAACAAAGCTTTGTGAATGTAAGAAGAAACACAATTAAAAATCTTTAGAATGACTTCTATACCAGTGATATCCCTTCCTCCAGAAAATACCTACATAAATCATTTGATACCATTCAATATAGTGAAATCTATTATTATTTTTATTTATTAATTTTAGAGAGGAGAGAGAGAGAGAGAGAGAGAGAGAGAGAGAGAGAGAGAGAAAGGGGGGAGGAGCAGAAAGCATCAACTTCCATATGTGTCTTGACCAAACAAGTGCAGGGTTTCGAACAGGCAACCTCAGCATTCCAGGTCGATGCTTTATCAACTGCCCTATGACAGGTCAGGCTAAAATCTATTATTTTTTCCTTGGTGTCAGAAATTCTTGGTTTGATATCCTGATAACCATTGCCAATATCACCTCTTTGCCTGTCTGAAGAGAGGCTATAAAACAAAAGGAACCATTTTTATCAGGTCTGTCGAATAAGGTATAAGTTGAAGCTTAATTAGAGCTTATGGGGGAAAGGAACAAACACAACGATCATCATTCTCTTTCCTCCCCCTCCCTTCTTTCAGAGTTCAGTGTGACTATAAGACCTAGATTAGTGGCAAACTTGCTCATGGGACAACTAGCATGAGGATTAAAGTTAACCTTATTAGGATGGCAGATTGAAAAGAGGAAAACACTGGTTGAATCCTGACAGTGTGGTCAAACCATTAGTGTCTATATCCAGACGTCTTCATGAAATTCCTGTCTCACTATCTCTCCCTCCTCTTGCTTAAAAAATAAAAATGGAAGGAAGGCAGGAGGGAAGGAAGGAAGGAAGGAAGGAAGGAAGGAAGGAAGGAAGGAAGGAAGGAAGGAAGGAAGGAAGGAAGGAAGGAAGGGAAAAGAAAAGAAAATAAAAAAAAGAAAGAGAAGGAAGGAAGGAAGGAAGGAAGGAAGGAAGGAAGGAAGGAAGGAAGGAAGGAAGGAAGGAAGGAAGGAAGGAAGGAAGGAAGGAAGGAAGGAAGAAAGTTATGTTATGTTTGGGGCCTTACTATCCACATGACCTGCCCATTTAGAAATTTTTGAAGATCACCCTGTGAAGATACTTGATGTAGAAACCCTTTTTTCATCCACAATTGCATAGCTGAATAAAGGTTTCTCAGGATTCACACTATGAAAGAAAACAGCCAAATATTTTTAAATAATGTCATTGAAGTATAATTTACATTTCATAAAACTTATCTGTCATAAGTATACAATTCAATGAATTTTAGTAAATTACAGAGTTGTGTAACCATCAAAATCCACTTTTTCTCCCAAGCTCATTTTCTTTTATTTTTTTTAAATAAATTTTTATTAATGTTAATGGGATGACATTAATAAATCAGGGTACATATATTCAAAGAAAACATGTCTAGGTTATCTTGTCATTAAATTATGTTGCATATCCCTCGCCCAGAGTCAGATTGTCCTCCGTCACCCTCTATCTAGTATTCTCTGTGCCCCTCCCCCTCCCCCTAACTCACTCCCTCCTTCCCTCCCACGTCCTCCCTCCCCCCACCCCTGGTAAGTAACCACCACACTCATGTCCATGTCTCTTAGTCTCGTTTTTATGTTCCACCAATATATGGAATCATGTAGTTCTTGTTTTTTTCTGATTTACTTATTTCACTCCGTATAATGTTATCAAGATCCCACCATTTTGCTGTAAATGATCTGATGTCATAATTTCTTATGGCTGAGTAGTATTCCATAGTGTATATGTGCCACATCTTCTTTATCCAGTCTTCTATTGAAGGGCTTTTTGGTTGTTTCCATGTCTTGGCCACTGTGAACAGTGCTGCAATGAATATGGGGCTACATGTGGCTTTACATATCAATGTTTCTGAGGTTTGGGGGTATATACCCAGTAGAGGTATTGTTGGGTCATAAGGTAGTTCTATTTTCAGTTTTTTGAGGAACCACCATACTTTCCTCCATAATGGTTGTACTACTTTACAGTCCCGCCAACAGTGGATGAGAGTTCCCTTTTCTCCGCAGCCTCTCCAACATTTGCTGTTACCCGTCTTGTTGATAATAGCTAATCTAACAGGTGTGAGGTGGTATCTCATTGTAGTTTTGATTTGCATTTCTCTAATAACTAATGAAGCTGGGCATCTTTTCATATATCTGTTGGCCATTTGTATTTCTTCCTGGGAGAAGTGTCTGTTCATGTCCTCTTCCCATTTTTTTTATTGGATTGTTTGTTTGTTTGTTGTTGAATTTTATGAGTTCTTTGTAAATTTTGGATATTAGGCCCTCATATGAGCTGTTGTTTGAAAATAACATTTCCCATTTAGTTGGCTTTCTGTTTATTTTGATATCAGTTTCTCTTGCTGAGCAAAAACTTTTTATTCTGATGTAGTTCCATTCATTTATCTTTGCCTTCACTTCTCTTGCCATTGGAGTCAAGTTTATAAAATGTTCTTTAAAACCCAGGTCCATGAGTTTAGTACCTATGTCTTCTTCTGTGTACTTTATTGTTTCAGGTCTTATATTTAGGTCTTTGATCCATTTTGAATTAATTTTAGTACATGGGGACAAGCTGTAGTTGAGTCTCATTCTTTTGCATGTGGCTTTCCAGTTTTCCCAACACCATTTGTTGAAGAGGCTTTCTTTACTCCATTGTGTGTTGTTGGCCCCTTTATCAAAGATTATTTGACCAAATATATGTGGTTTTATTTCTGGGCTTTCTATTCTGTTCCATTGGTCTGAGTCTCTATTTTTTTGCCAATACCATGCTGTTTTGATTATCGTGGCCCTATAATATAGTTTGCAGTCAGGTATTGTAATGCCCCCAGCTTCATTCTTTTTCCTTAGAATTGCTTTGGCTATTCGGGGTTTTTTATAGTTCCATATAAATCTGATGATTTTTTGTTCCATTTCTTTAAAAAATGTCATAGGAATTTTGATGGGAATTGCATTAAATTTATATATTGCTTTGGGTAATATGGCCATTTTAATTATATTTATTCTTCTTATCCAAGAACAAGGAATATTTTTCCATCTTATTGTGTCTTTTTCTATTTCTCTTAACAATGCTTTGTAGTTTTTGTTATATAGGTCCTTCACATTCTTTGTTATTTTTATTCCTAAGTATTTTATTTTTTTTGTTGCAATCGTGAAGGGGATTATTTTTTTGAGTTCGTTTTCTAATATTTCATTGTTGGCATATAGAAAGGCTATGGACTTTTGTATGTTAATTTTGTTTCCTGCGACCTTACTGTATTGGTTTATTGTTTCTAGTAATCTTTTTGTGGAGTCCTTCAAGTTTTTGATGTATAGGATCATATCATCAGCAAAAAGGGATACCTTTACTTTTTCTTTTCTGATATGGATGCCTTTTATTTCTTTGTCTTGTCTGATTGCTCTGGCCAGAACTTCTAGCTCCACGTTAAATAAGAGGGGAGAGAGTGGACAACCCTGTCTTGTTCCTATTTTAAGGTAGAAAGTCCTCAGTTTTATGCCATTTAATAGGATGTTGGCTGATGGTTTATCATATATGGCCTTTATCACGTTGAGATATTTTCCTTCTATACCCATTTTGTTGAGAGTCTTAAACATAAAATTGTGTTGTATATTATCGAAAGCCTTTTCTGCATCTATTGATAAGATCATGTGGTTTTTGTTCTTTGTTTTGTTGATATGGTGTATTACATTAACCGTTTTACATATGTTGAACCATCCTTGAGATTCTGGGATGAATCCCACTTGATCATGATGTATTATTTTTTTAATATGTTGTTGTATTCGGTTTGCCAGTATTTTGTTTAGTATTTTAGCATCTGTATTTATTAGAGATATTGGTCTGTAGTTTTCTTTCTTTGTGCCATCCTTGCCAAGTTTCGGTATGAGGGTTATGTTGGCCTCATAAAATGTGTTTGGAAGTATTGCTTCTTCTTCAATTTTTTGGAAGACTTTGAGTAGAATAGGAACTAAGTCTTCTTTGCATGTTTGATAGAATTCACTAGTATAACCATCTGGGCTTGGACTTTTACTTTTGGGGAGGTTTTTAATAGTTTTTTCTATTTCCTCCCTGCTGATTGGTCTGTTTAGGCATTCTGCTTCTTCATGACTCAATCTAGGAAAGTTGTATTGTTCTAGGAATTTATCCATTTCTTCTAGATTGTTGTATTTGGTGGCATATAGTTTTTTATAGTATTCTACAATAATTCTTTGTATATCTATGATATCTGTGGTGATTTCTCCTCTTTCATTTTGTATTTTATTTTTTTGAGTCCTGTGCCTTTTTTCCTTGGTGAGTCTTGCCAAGGGTTTGTCAATTTTGTTGATCTTTTCAAAGAACCAGCTCCTTGTTTTATTGATTTTTTTCTATAGTTTTTCTGTTCTCTATTTCATTTATTTCTGCTCTGATTTTTATTATCTCCTTTCTTCAGCTGGTTTTGGGTTGTCTTTGTTCTTCTTTTTCTAGTTCCTTAAGGTGTGAAGTTAAGTGGTTTAATTGGGCTCTCTCCTGTTTGTTCATATAGGCCTGAAGTGATATGAACTTTCCTCTTATTATTGCTTTTGCTGCATCCCAGAGATTCTGATATGTCGTATTGTCATTTTCATTTGTCTGTATATATCTTTTGATCTCTGCACTTATTTCTTCTTTGACCCATTCATTTTTTAGAAGTATGTTGTTTAGTTTCCACATTTTTGTGGGATTTTTTTCCTCTTTTTTGCAGTTGAATTCTAGTTTCAAGGCTTTATGATCAGAGAATACGCTTGGTACAATTTCAATTTTTCTAAATTTGCTGATATTGTCTTTGTGGCCCAACATATGGTCAATTCTTGAGAATGTTCCATGTACACTAGAGAAAAATGTATACTCTGTCGCTTTGGGATGAAGTGTCCTGTAGATGTCTATCATATCCAGGTGTTCTAGTATTTTGTTTAAGGCCACTATATCTTTATTGATTCTCTGTTTGGATGACCGATCTAGAGTCGTCAGCGGTGTATTGAGGTCTCCAAGTATGATTGTATTTTTGTCAGTTTTTGTTTTAAGGTCAATAAGTAGCTGTCTTTTATATTTTGGTGCTCCTTGGTTTGGTGCATATATATTAAGGATTGTTATGTCTTCTTGATTCAGTGTCCCCTTAATCATTATGAAATGACCATTTTTGTCTCTGAGTACTTTTTCTGTCTTGTAGTCAGCATTATTAGATATGAGTATTGCTACACTTGGGTTTTTTGGGGTGTTGTTTGCTTGGAGTATTGTTTTCCAGCCTTTCACTTTGAATTTGTTTTTATCCTTGTTGCTTAGATGTGTTTCTTGTAGGCAGCATACAGTTGGATTTTCTTTTTTAATCCATTCTGCTACTCTGTGTCTTTTTATTGGTAAATTTAATCCATTTACATTTAGTGTAATTATTGACACTTGTGGGTTCCCTATTGCTATTTTATAAATTGCTTTCTGTTAGTTTTGTATCTTGTTTGATTCTTCTCTTTTGTTTTTCTATCATTTGTTTTTGTTTGTTTGTATTCCATATTTCTTTCCTCTGTTGCTACCTTTTTTAAGTCAAGTGTTTTTGTGGTGGTTTTCTCAAGGGTGGTTATCATTAAGTAATGAAAAGGGTACCTACCATATTCATTGTAGTACCCTATTTTATGAGTATTTCTGTGCTTCATCATCCTTTGCTACTGTTAATCTCCATCCTCTCCCCCCTTTTTTTCTTTTGTTGTCACAGTATTAATTTGGTTTTATTGTGTTCTTGGTAGAGCTGTTACTTGTGGTTTTGTTTTGTTTTGTTCTTTGAATTTGGTTGGAAAACCCCCTTTAGTATTTCCTGGAGTGGGGGCTTTCTGCTGATAAATTCTCTCATCTTTTCTGTATTTGTGAATGTTTTTATATCTCCTTCATACTTGAAGGATAGCTTTGATGGGTATACTATTCTTGGCTGAAAGTTCCTCTCTTTCAGGACTTTAAATATTGGGGTCCACTCTCTTCTAGCTTGTAGAGTTTCTGCTGAGAAATCTGATGATAATCTAATAGGCCTTCCTTTATATGTTGTACTCTTCTTTTCCCTGGCTGCCTTTAGAATTTTTTCTTTGTCTTTGGTTTGTGCCATCTTCATTATGATGTGCCTTGTAGTGGGTTTGTTGGGGTTAAGAAAACTCGGTGTTGTGTTTGATTCTTGAATTTGAGGCTTTAGTTCTTTCCACAGGCTTGGGAAGTTCTCATCTATTATTTGTTTGAGTATATTCTCCATTCCATTTTCTTTCTCTTCTCCTTCTGATATTCCTATTATTCTTATGTTATTCTTTCTGATGGAGTCAGACAATTCCTGTAGGGCTTTCTCATTTTTTATTATTTTTGAGTCTCTTTCTTCTTCTCTCTGTTGTGCCTCAAGTTGCTTGTCTTCTATTTCACTAATCCTACCTTCTATCTGGGCTGTTTTATTAGCTAAGCTTGTTACCTCGTTTTTCAGCTCGTGAATTGAGTTTTTCATTTCTGTTTGATCTGTTTTTATAGTTTCAATTTCCTTGGTAATATATTCTTTGTGATCGTTGAGTTGTTTTCTGAGCTTCCCAAATTGCCTTTCTGTGTTTTCTTGTATATCTCTGAGTATTTTTAGGATTTCTATTTTAAATTCTATGTCATTTAGCTCTAAGGTTTCCAATATGTTAAATCTTTTCTCCATAGATTTTTCCACATCTATTTGTGTTACCTCTCTATCTTTGTATCCATAATATTCGATTTCCTTTTTCTTATTGGCATCTGAGGGTGATCTTGTTGATAGCACTAATTAGAATTAATAAAGAATAAAAAGTAAAAAAAGAAAAAAGAAAAACACCCCACAAAAAAGTAATAATTTATTATTTCCCCCTTTTTTCTTTCTTCTCTTCCCCACCTCTCCCCTCCTTAGGGAAATATCATGATGACCTGTGAATTATATTATGCTTAATGGAATAAAAACTGCCTATAACGGAGGGCCTGATTTGGGGTGAAGAGTTCAAGGGGCAAAAAAGGGAGTAGGGACCTACTAAATGCAAAAAAAAAAAAGAGAAAACCTTAGACAAGTATAAAATGATTTGCTTGTAAGTGATGGTAGACTAAGAGATATAATGAGAGGGATAAGAGGGAAACAGAAAAAAGGAGAAAAAATAATAATAATTAAAGAAGAAAAATAAATAAAAAAATAAGTAAAAATCTGTTGTATTAAGTGGAACAAAAACTAAATACAATGGAGACCTTGGGTTGGGACGAATGCTAATGAGTTAAAAAGCAGAGTAAAAAGTACCCAAAATGCCACAAAAACAAACAAACAAAAGAAAACCAAAAACAAAAGCAAAAAACAAAAAACAAAAAAAACTTGAGTCCCAAATTAAATCATTTGTTCGTGATTGAGGATTGAATGGGAGGAAAAGTAAAATGAGAAAAGAAGAAACGAATAGAAAGGGAGAAATAAGAAAAAGAGAAAAACAAAGGAAGAAAAAAAGGAAAAGAAAAGAAAACAAAAGGGGAGAGAATGAGAGTTAAGGGTTTTGGAGTATAACCCTAAAGGAGAGTAAGGATGAAGAAAAGAAATAAAATGTAACACTCACGGGTAGTGTCATTCAAGAAAAGGGAAGAATAAGATGGGCAGAGAATAAAAGGACCGAGGTGGAGGAAATAGAAATAATAATAATAAGAGCAATAAGATAGAAGAAACAAACAACAACAACGAAAAAATAGTGGAACAAGTTATAGAGTCTGTGGATTTTTCTTGATTTTGAGAGGTTAACTTCTTCCTTTTTCTTTTCTCTCCCTCTTCCTGGTCGGTGACTCTGTACCCCAGGCTCTGCCCCTGTGTCACGCTTAGGTAGGGATTTGCAGTTGATGGGATTCTATGGCAATGTCATATAATTGGCTTTAGTCTCGTTGGTAGTCAAGGCTTGTTGGCGTTTGCAGGGTCCAACAATGAGAGAGTTTGCTTTCCCGGAGTCTCTCTCCTAGTCTCCCCTTCCTGAATTAGCAGCCTGGTTATCCAGCTATGAGGCTGCCACTGTTTCTGCCTGGGGAGTAAAAGGCTCAAAGAACTGGGAAATCCCCACTCTATCCCCACTCAGCGCAAGGCTCTGGGTAAGGCTCTGGCAGTCAGAGCCTCCAGCGTAATAAGGCAGCGCTGGGAGCCAATTGTTGTCAAGGTGACTGTTCAGCACCTAGCATTCAGTTGGACCACTCAACCCAGGCTTTCCACACTTTGTAGCCTGTTTTGGCTGGGAAGAAGAGGCACTAGTCATTGCTTGCTGTATAGATCTTAGTATCTGCCAAGTCCCTCTTGTTAGCGTATATCCCTGAATATGAAGGCTCTGTCATTCAGAAGTTGCCCCTGCCCCTTTAGCGAGAGGCACTAAAAAATATCACTCCTCTTGTCTTGGATCGCTGAACTGAGAGAGATCTTATCAATTAGAGCCCCGTGGGTGCGCAGATTTCGTGGGTTAAGCTAATTTCAGTGATTGGATCCACAGCTGTGCTTCAGAAAGTATTTCAGGCTGCCTGCGCACCCCTCCCCCAATGCTTGATTGTTAGCTTGAATGGCTGGGTGAGGTGCCCCGCTCACGGAGAGAATCTCCAGAGTAGGGAAGATAGCTTTGGTGCCCTTCCCGCTTGCCTTGCCGCTGGCAGCTGGGGTGCACTGGGCGTGCGGGAGAATGGGGCACTCTGGGTGTGCAGGCGAGTGGGGTGCTCTGGGCGTGTGGGTGAGTGGGTTGTTCAGGGCACGCCAGCGAATGGGGTGCTCTGGGCACGCCGGTGGCTGGGGACACTCGCTCACAGTGCGCAGGCTGCTGGGGACGCTCGTGGCGCAAGGGAACTCGCTCTGCTACCAGACCGCGGCACAGGGTGCGTGCGCGGTTTCTCACGGCATGCTGGCGGCTGCTCGCAGCACTCAGGCTGTTCCTCCCTAAGTGTGGGCGGGCAGTTGCACATGTGGGTTGACTCACCACAGGCATACTCCCTCCTCAGCTTGAATGAACATCCGTGCGGTAGTTAGCTTCCTCCACACCCTCAGCTCCGACTCCTCTCTCAGATTCAAGTGATAACAGCCCTTTCACCTTCAGTGTGTGTGGAACTCCGGAATGCTCCGAGGATAAATTTTTCTGTTTCTAGTTGATAAATTTGTTGAGATTTTGGGGAGATCTGTCATACGCACTGCTCACGGCGCTATTTCCGTGATGTTACCACCCCAAGCTCATTTTCAATCAATCCCTGTTCTCAGCACTGGTCCTAGGCAAACACTGCTGATCAGCTTTCTGACTTTAAACTTCCTTTTTCTGGACATTTTAAATAAATAGGATCATGTAATATGTAGTCTTTTGCATCTGGCTCTCTCATTTACAATAATGCTTTTGAAGTTTATCTATGCTATAGCAAGTACCAGTATTTCCTTTTTTAATACTGAATAGCACTTCATTTGCATAGACATACCTCAGTTTGTTTATTCATTTGCTCATTGGTTGATAACCTGTCTGTTTTCAGTTTGGGGCCATTACAAATAATGCTGGTATGAACATTAATGTACAAGTTTTGTGGACTGATGTTTTTATTCATTTTGGCTAGCTTCCTAGAGGTAAAATATGGGAGTCACATGACATGTTTACATCTAAAACTTAAGGAAATTGCCAAACTGTTTCCAAAGTGGCTGTACCATTTTACATTCCCACCAACAATGTATGAGAGTCCCAGTCTCTCTACATTCTTGCCAATATTTGCTATTTTTGTCTTTTTTTTTATTTTTTTTACAGAGACAGAGAGAGTCAGAGAGAGGGATAGACAGGGACAGACAGATGGAAATGGAGAAAGATGAGAAGCATCAATCATCAGTTTTTCATTGCGACACCTTAGTTGTTCATTGATTGCTTTCTATGTGCCTTGACCGTGGGGTTACAGCAGACCGAGTAATCCCTTGCTCGAGCCAGTGACCTTGGGTCCAAGCTGGTGAGCTCTGCTCAAACCAGATGAGCCTGCACTCAAGCTAGCAACCTTGGGGTCTCGAACCTGGGTCCTCCGCATCCCAGTCCAACGCTCTATCCACTGCACCACCACCTGGTCAGGCTGTCCTTTTTTAGAATAAACATCCTTACTAAACATATAGTGGTATGTTGTTGTGACTTTAAATTTCATTTCCCTAAGACTAGTGATTTTGAGCACTTTTCCATGTGCTTATTAGCCATTATTATTTCTTCTTCAGTAAAATGTCTATTCAAGACTGTTGTCCACTCTTAATTGTGTTGTTTGTCTTCTTATTTTTCAGTTGTAAGAGTTCTTTATAGACTATACATACAGATCCTTTATCAGATATAGGATTTACAAATGTTTCTCCCAAGTTTATCTTTCATTTTCTTAAGTCCAATTTAACATTTTTTCATTTTATTTAAAGTTTCTTATTTTATTTTATATGTTCTTAGTGTCATGGTTGAAGTCTTTGCTAACCTAAAGACATGAAGATTTATTCTTATGATTTTTTATAGAGGTTTTTAACCATTATCTCTTTAGAGCTTTTTTTTTTTTTTAGTGCCAGGGTAAAACAAGATTTTGTGTTTGTTTACATTATTTAGTTATTTCATGTTTTTCTTTTAACATGGGGAATAGTTAACTCATCACTACAGAAAAGATTATACTGTCTTCAGTTAATTTTCTTGGCATCTTTATTGAAATCAATTTATGTTAAATGAAGAGTTTATTTTTACTCTCAACTCTATTTCATTGATCAATATCAAGGGTCACAAATATGGTCTGTGGGTCAAATCCAGTCCACCATCTCTTTTTTTAGGGGGGTATTTAAATGTTTCATAGAATACAGACATTTCTATGTGTTTACATATTGTTTGCACCGTTTTTGCAGTACGACAACAGAGTTGAATAACTGCAACAGAGACTACAAAGTCTCAAAAATTTACTACAAGTCACTTTAAAAAACAACTTTTAAATCCCTAATCTATATGCTCATCCTTATGTCAATACCATATTTTTTATTCTTGAAGCTTTACAATAAGTCAAGTAATCAGTAGTAAAAATCCTCCAACTTTATCTTTTTTAATTAAAATTGTTTTGGCTATCTTAGGAATTCTTTACTTCTATATTAATTTCAAATCAGCTTGCTAATTTCAGAAAAAGAAAAAAACAATCAAGAACCAACAATATTTATGAATAAAACAGTTTATCCAAAGACTCTGGAGGATGGTAATATACCCCAAATATTGAGCAAGTAGTAAGCTGATCACTTCTCATCAACCTTCAATCTCTCCCCCTGTAGTAGGCCTTCCCAAATACCAAGAGCTAAAAATTTCCCAGAATAAGAAAATTACATATCTATCACTACAGTTGAATAGATCTGTTCAGGTGTTGTATAATCACATTTTTTCACAAGTTTGAAATTATCTTAAGAATTGTCTGTAAAGTAATAGCAGCTTCTCCAAATAGTTCATTCTATTGTTTTTTTTTTACCAGTTCACTTTGTGCTTCTCTAAAATATCTCAAGTTATATAAAATGAGAATGATGAACTTTCATAATCCTGTAAAACAATCTTATAAAAAAATTGTTGGTACGAAAAAGATACAAAAGCTGAATGATTTAAGTAGTCAAAATTATTTATTACAGTAAATATTGCATTGGTTCACCCTTCAATATCAACTAGTATACAAATAAAAAACTTATGTAGAATGATTCAACTTAGGAAAATCAATCAGTATAATATACCACATTAACAGAATGAAGGGGGGAAAAAAACTACATGATTATCTCAATTGATGCATAAAAAGCATTTGATAAAATTTAGCACCTTTTCATGATAAAAACATGCAAAAAACTTAAGAAGAGAAGGAAACTACACTCAACATAATAAACGTCTATATAAGAGAAATCAACAGCCAACATCATACCCAAAAGTAGGTTTGCAGTTGTAATACAAAAGATAATACAATAATTATTTTATAATAATACAAGAATAATCTCTGTGTTTCATGTATTCACAAATGTAATTCCAGAACATTTTCATCAGCCCTCTAACCCATACTCATTGACAATTGGTCCCTGTTATACTCTTCACAATCCCTGGCAACTGGCAATTTACTTATTGCCTCTATGGATTTGCTTATTCTAGACATTTTACTTAAATGTAATTAGACATTATGTGGCCTTTTGTGTCTGGCTTTCATTTAGTTTGTATTTCCAATGTTGATCCATTTTGTATCCTGTATCAATACTTCATTTCCTTTCAGGGCTGAAGAGTATTCTGTTGTTTGAATTTATCACATTTTATATGTTCATTCACTCATTGATGGATATTGTGGTTACTTCCACTTTTTGGAAATGTTATTATGAACATTAGCATATATGTTTTACATGATCATGTGTTTCTATTTCTTTCGAAGAGATACTTAAAAGGAGAATGGTTTGGTCATAAGGAAAATGTATGCTTAGCATTTTGAGAAACTGCCAATTTTCCAAAGTGGCCCCATCATTTTGCAATCCAACAGCAATGTGTAAGAGTTCTAATTTCTAAACATCATCACCAAGACTTGTTATTGTCTGTCTTTTATGTTTTAGGCATCCTAGTGGGTGTGAAGTGGTATTTTGTTGTTGTTTGATTTGCATTTCTCCAAAGACAAATATTGTTGGGCATCTTTCATATGCTTCTTGGCCATTTGTGTATCTTCTTTAAAGAAATGTCTACTCAATTGGGTTATTTTGATTTTAATTGAGTTATCCCTTTTTTATTGTTGAGTTGTAACACTTCTTTATATATCTGGTACTGGACCTTTATCAAATACGTATTATGTAAATATTTTCTCCTACTCTAATTTAACTTTCACTTTTTTAATAGTGTTCTTTGAAGCACAAAGTACTTGAATCTTGATGAAGTACAATTTATCTTTTTTTGTTGTTGTTGTTGTTTCTTATGCTGTTGGTGTCATAGCAAAAACAACAACAACAACAAAAATTGTGTTAAAGATTTAGGTCTTAAAGATTTACACCTATGCTCTTTTTAAAAAAGAGTTTTACAATTTTATGTCTTATATTTAGTTATTGCTCTATTTTTAGTTAATGTTTATACATGGTGTGAAATAGAGGTCCAAAATCATTCATTTACAAAAGTGTATCCAGTTGCTTTATTAATAGCCAGTTTCAACTCTTTGTTGAAAAGACTTTTTTTCTTTATTGAATTGTCTTATCACTCTTATCACAAATCAATTTCCAATAAATATAAGAGTTTATTTCTTGCCTGACCAGGTGGTGGTGCAGTGGACTGGGATGTGGAGGACCCAGGTTTGAGACCCCGAGGTCGCCAGCTTGAGCGCAGGCTCATCTGGTTTGAGCAAAGCTCACCAGCTGGAGTCCAAGGTCGCTGGCTCAAGCAAGGGGTCATTCGGTCTGCTGTAGCCACCCCCCCACACACACACCGTCAAGGCACATATGAGACAATCAATCAATGAACAACTAAAGAGCCGCAACAAAGAATTGATGTTTCTCATCTCCCTTCCTGTCTGTCTGTCCCTATCTGTCCCTCTCTCTCTCTGAAAAATTTAAAAAAGAGTTTATTTCTTGACTTTTAATTCTACTCTATTGATCCATATATATATATATAGCCTATGCCAGTACTGTCTTGATTTCTCTCACTTTTTATTAAGATTTGAAATTTAAAAATATGAGTACTTCAACTTTGTAGTTTTAAAGATTTTTTTAGCTATTCTGGGTTTCTTGCAATTCCATAAGTACTATTTTACAATCAGCTTGACTATTTCTACAAAGAAGACAATTCTTATAAGGATTATGTTGAATATGTAGATTTACTTGGGGGTATTGCTATCTTAAAAAAATTAAGTGTTTTGATCTAGAAATATGGGATGTCTTTTCAATTACTTACATTTTCTGTATTACTTTTAATAATGTTTTATAGTTTTCAGTGTATAAATCTGGCCTTAATTTAGTTAAGCTTGTTTCTAAATATTTTACAGTTTTTGATGCTATAGAAAATGAAATTGTTTCCTTAATTGACTTTTCAGCTTTTTCATTGCTAAAACTAAAATTGATTTTTTGTGTTTATTGATACTGTAACTTTCATCCTTGCTGATTAATTTATTAACTCTAATAGTTTTTATGTTTACTTCTTAGAATTTCTATGTTCAGGATCTTATCATCTTCAAATAGATATAGTTTTACTTCTTCCTTTTCCATTTTGATGCCTTTTTTAAAAAATTGCTTATTGCAATTTTTACTGATTATAGTCTCCAGTATAATATTAAACAGAAATAGTGAGAGTATCTCAGGACTTTTTTCTGCTCTTACAAAGAAAATTTTAGTCTTTCATCATTAATTTTGATGCCAGCTGTGTTTTTTTTTTTCTTGTAGATTACCTCTATCAGGTTGAGGATATTCACATCTATTCCTAGTTGTTGAATGTTTTTATTGCAAAGGGGCTGGATTCAGTCAAATGCTTGTTCTGCGTCTATAGAGAAGATTATCTTCTTTTTTTCCTTTGTTGTATTTATGTGGTGTATTACATCAATTTTTTTTTTCAATTTTTTTTTTTTTTGTATTTTTCTGAAGCTGGAAACGGGGAGAGACAGTCAGACAGACTCCCGCATGCGCCCGACCGGGATCCACCCGGCACGCCCACCAGGGCAATACTCTGCCCACCAGGGGGCGATGCTCCGCCCACCAGGGGGCGTCACTCTGCCGCGACCAGAGCCACTCTAGCGCCTGGGGCAGAGGCCAAGGAGTCATCCCCAGCGCCCGGGCATCTTTGCTCCAATGGAGCCTCAGCTGCGGGAGGGGAAGAGAGAGACAGAGAGGAAGGAGGGGGTGTGGAGAAGCAAATGGGGGCTTCTCCTATGTGCCCTGGCCGGGAATCGAACCCAGGTCCCCCGCACGCCAGGCCGACGCTCCACCGCTGAGTCAACCGGCCAGGGCCTACATCGATTTTTTTTATGTTAAACCAGGGTTATATTCCAAAGATAAATCATCCATGGTTATGTGTGTTGTTGGATATAGTTGGGGGACATTAATCTGTAGTTTTTTTTCAGAGGAATGTCTGTCTGCTTTTGGTGTCAGGGTAATACCAGCCTCAGGTAATAAGCTGAGAAGTGTTCTCTCCCCATCCTACTTTCTAAAAGAGTTTGTGAAAAATTTGGATTATTTGTATTGTATATGTCCTTAAAACTATTTGATAAAATTCATCAATAAAGTCACCAAGACTTGGACTTTTCTTTTTGGAAGGGTTTTAAATTACTAATTCTATATCTCTTCTTTTAGATCTATTCATATTTTTTATTTTTTTATTTTTTGAGTCAGCTTTGGCTGTTTCTGTCTTTCTAAGAATTTGTCCATTTTATCTAGGTTATCTAATTTGTTGATATACAATTATTTACACTAGTCTTGTATAATTCTTTTTATTTCTGAAAAGTCAATATCTTTTCTTTTATAATTTGAGTCTTGTCTCTTTTTTTCTTGATTAGCTCAAGGTTTTTCATATTTTTAATCCTTCTAAGAAAATTACTTTTGGTTTTGTTGATTTTCTCTATTGTTTTTATATTCACTATTTTATTTCTGCTCTAATCTTCATTATTTTCTTCTCTCTTCTTGTTTTGCCTTTATTTTGTTCTTTTTCTACTTTCTTAATGTAAAGGTTAGACTATTGATTTAAGATTATTTTCATCTTTTTTAAATATGTGTATAGGTATAAATTTTATAGGTATAAATCTTCTCCTGAGAACTTCTTTGGTTTATTTCTTATAAGTTTTGTTGTGTTGTGTTTTTCTTTTCTTTCATCCCATAGTATTTAAATTTTCCCTCAGAATTTATTTTCACTTATTTAGGAGTAGGATGTTTAATTTTCATGCATTTGTGACAAATTCCTTCTGGTATTGATTTCTGGCTTCCTTAAGCTAGCGTATCATATTTAGACTTATCCCTCTTGTTAGAGTACTTTTTTTTTTCATTGCTCAGTAGGATTTTATTATTTAGATAGATTAGTTTGTTTATCCATTTCCAATTGAGGAACACTTGGGTTGTTTCCAGATTTTAGCAATTATAAATCAAGCCACTACAAACACTCATGTATAGGTTTTTGTGTAAGTATAAACTTTGTTACTTGAGAGTAGGATTGATGGATATTGTAAGTGTATGTTTAACTTCGTAGAAAAACTATCACATTTTTTTTAAATAGTGTCATTTTGCTTTCCCACCACCAATGTTTGAGGCTTTGAGTTGCTCCTCATCTTTGTCAGCACTTGGTATTGTCAAGAAACAATTTTTTTCTTTTTATTATTTTAATGATTTTAAAGGATGGTATCTCAATATAATTTTAATTTATATTTTCTTAATGTTAATATCAAATATCTTTAATTGTTCTTATTTTATATAAAGACATATTTGAGAAATGCACACACATACTTTTTTTTTTAATAAATTTTTATTAATGGTAATGGGATGACATTAATAAATCAGGGTACATATATTCAAAGAAAACATGTCTAGGTTATTTTGTCATCAAATTATGTTGCAAACCCCTCGCCCAAAGTCAGATTGTCCTCCGTCACCCTCTATCTAGTTCTCTGTGCCCCTCCCCCTCCCCCTAACTCTCTCCCTCCCTCCCTCCCATGTCCTCCCTCCCCCCCACCCTTGGTAACCACCACACTCTTGTCCATGTCTCTTAGTCTCATTTTTATGTTGCACCAATGTATGGAATCATGTAGTTCTTGTTTTTTTCTGATTTGCTTATTTCACTCCTTATAATGTTATCAAGATCCCACCATTTTGCTGTAAATGATCTGATGTCATAATTTCTTATGGCTGAGTAGTATTCCATAGTGTATATGTGCCACATCTTCTTTATCCAGTCTTCTATTGAAGGGCTTTTTGGTTGTTTCCATGTCTTGGCCACTGTGAACAGTGCTGCAATGAACATGGGGCTACTTGTGTCTTCACATATCAATGTTTCTGAGGTTTTGGGGTATATACCCAGTAGAGGGATTGCTGGGTCATAAGGTAGTTCTATTTGCAGTTTTTTGAGGAACCACCATACTTTCCTCCATAATGGTTGTACTACTTTACATTCCCACCAACAGTGAATAAGGGTTCCTTTTTCTCCACAGCCTCTCCAACATTTGCTATTACCCGTCTTGTTGATAATAGCTAATCTAACAGGAGTGAGGTGGTATCTCATTGTAGTTTTGATTTGCATTTCTCTAATAACTAATGAAGCTGAGCATCTTTTCATATATCTGTTGGCCATTTGTATCTCTTCCTGGGAGAAGTGTCTGTTCATGTCCTCTTCCCATTTTTTTATTGGATTGTTTCTTTGTTTGTTGTTGAGTTTTATGAGTTCTTTGTAAATTTTGGATATTAGGCCCTTATCTGAGCTGTCGTTTGAAAATATCAGTTCCCATATAGTTGGCTGTCTGTTTATTTTGGTATCAGTTTCTCTTGCTGAGCAAAAACTTTTAATTCTGATGTAGTCCCATTCATTTATCTTTGCCTTCACTTCTCTTGCCATTGGAGTCAAGTTCATAAAATGTTCTTTAAAACCCAGGTCCATGATTTTAGTACCTATGTCTTCTTCTATGTACTTTATTGTTTCAGGTCTTATATTTAGGTCTTTGATCCATTTTGAATTAATTTTAGTACACGGGGACAGGCTGTAGTCGAGTTTCATTCTTTTGCATGTGGCTTTCCAGTTTTCCCAACACCATTTGTTGAAGAGGCTTTCTTTTCTCCATTGTGTGTTGTTGGCCCCTTTATCAAAGATTATTTGACCATATATATGTGGTTTTATTTCTGGGCTTTCTATTCTGTTCCATTGGTCTGAGTGTCTATTTTTTTGCCAATACCATGCTGTTTTGATTATCATGGCCCTATAATATAGTTTAAAGTCAGGTATTGTAATGCCCCCAGCTTCATTCTTTTTCCTTAGGATTGTTTTGGCTATTCGGGGTTTTTTATAGTTCCATATAAATCTGATGATTTTTTGTTCCATTTCTTTAAAAAATCTCATAGGGATTTTGATGGGAATTGCATTAAATTTGTATATTGCTTTGGGTAATATGGCCATTTTGATTATATTTATTCTTCCTATCCAAGAACAAGGAATATTTTTCCATCTCATTGTATCTTTTTCGATTTCCCTTAACAATGCTTTGTAATTTTCATTATATAGGTCCTTTACGTTCTTTGTTATGTTTATTCCTAGGTATTTTATTTTTTTTGTTGCAATCGTGAAGGGGATTATTTTTTTGAGTTCGTTTTCTAATATTTCATTGTTGGCATATAGAAAGGCTATGGACTTTTGTATGTTAATTTTGTTTCCTGCGACCTTACTGTATTGGTTTATTGTTTCTAATAATCTTTTTGTGGAGTCCTTCGGGTTTTCGATGTATAGGATCATATCATCAGCAAAAAGTGATAGCTTTACTTCTTCTTTTCCGATATGGATGCCTTTTATTTCTTTGTCTTGTCTGATTGCTTGGCCAGAACTTCTAGCACCACGTTGAATAAGAGTGGAGAGAGTGGAAAACCCTGTCTTGTTCCTGATTTAAGGTAGAAAGTCCTCAGTTTTATGCCGTTTAATAGGATGTTGGCTGATGGTTTATCATATATGGCCTTTATCATGTTGAGATATTTTCCTTCTATACCCATTTTGTTGAGAGTCTTAAACATAAAATTGTGTTGTATTTTATCAAAAGCCTTTTCTGCATCTATTGATAAGATCATGTGGTTTTTGTTCTTTGTTTTGTTGATATGGTGTATTATGTTAACCGTTTTGCGTATGTTGAACCATCCTTGAGATTCTGGGATGAATCCCACTTGATCATGATGTATTATTTTTTTAATATGTTGTTGTATTCGGTTTGCCAGTATTTTGTTTAGTATTTTAGCATCTGTATTCATTAGAGATATTGGTCTGTAGTTTTCTTTCTTTGTGCCATCCTTGCCAGGTTTTGGTATGAGGGTTATGTTGGCCTCATAAAATGTGTTTGGAAGTATTGCTTCTTCTTCAATTTTTTGGAAGACTTTGAGTAGAATAGGAACCAAGTCTTCTTTGAATGTTTGATAGAATTCACTAGTATAACCGTCTGGGCCTGGATTTTTATTTTTGGGGAGATTTTTAATAGTTTTTTCTATTTCCTCCCTGCTGATTGGTCTGTTTAGGCTTTCTGCTTCTTCATGACTCAGTCTAGGAAGGTTGTATTGTTCTAGGAATTTATCCATTTCTTCTAGATTGTTGTATTTGGTGGCATATAATTTTTCATAGTATTCTACAATAATTCTTTGTATATCTATGATGTCTGTGGTGATCTCTCCTCTTTCATTTTGGCTTTTATTTATTTGAGTCCTGTGCCTTTTTTCCTTGGTGAGTCTTGCCAAGGGTTTGTCAATTTTGTTGATCTTTTCAAAGAACCAGCTCCTTGTTTTATTGATTTTTTCTATAGTTTTTCTGTTCTCTATTTCATTTATTTCTGCTCTGATTTTTATTATCTCCTTTCTTCGGCTGGTTTTGGGTTGTCTTTGTTCTTCTTTTTCTAGTTCCTTAAGGTGTGAAGTTAAGTGGTTTACTTCGGCTCTCTCTTGTTTGTTCATATAGGCCTGAAGTGATATGAACTTTCCTCTTATTACTGCTTTTGCTGCATCCCAGAGATTCTGATATGTCGTATTTTCATTTTCATTTGTCTGTATATATCTTTTGATTTCTGCGCTTATTTCTTCTTTGACCCATTCATTTTTTAGAAGTATGTTGTTTAGTTTCCACATTTTTGTGGGTTTTTCCCCCTCTTTTTTGCAGTTGAATTCTAGTTTCAAGGCTTTATGATCAGAAAATATGCTTGGTACAATTTCAATTTTTCTAAATTTGCTGATATTATCTTTGTGGCCCAACATATGGTCAATTCTTGAGAATGTTCCATGTACACTAGAGAAAAATGTATACTCTGTCGCTTTGGGATGAAGTGTCCTGTAGATGTCTATCATATCCAGGTGTTCTAGTATTTTGTTTAAGGCCACTATATCTTTATTGATTCTCTGTTTGGATGACCGATCTAGAGCCGTCAGCGGTGTATTGAGGTCTCCAAGTATGATTGTATTTTTGTTAGTTTTTGTTTTAAGGTCAATAAGTAGCTGTCTTATATATTTTGGTGCTCCTTGGTTTGGTGCATATATATTAAGGATTGTTATGTCTTCTTGATTCAACTTCCCCTTAATCATTATGAAATGACCATTTTTGTCTCTGAGTACTTTTTCTGTCTTGTAGTCAGCATTATTAGATATAAGTATTGCTACGCCTGCTTTTTTTTGGGTGTTGTTTGCTTGGAGTATTGTTTTCCAGCCTTTCACTTTGAATTTGTTTTATCCTTGTTGCTTAGATGTGTTTCTTGTAGGCAGCATATAGTTGGATTTTCTTTTTTAATCCATTCTGCTACTCTGTGTCTTTTTATTGGTAAGTTTAATCCATTTACATTTAGTGTAATTATTGACACTTGTGGGTTCCCTACTGCCATTTTATAAATTGCTTTCTGTTAGTTTTGTATCTAGTTTGATTCTTCTCTTTTGTTTTTCTATCATTTGTTTTTGTTTGTTTGTGTTCCATACTTCTTTCCTCTGTTGCTACCTTTTTAAGTCAAGTGTTTTTGTGGTGGTTTTTTTTATGGGTGGTTACCATTAAGTAATGAAAAGGGTACCTACCATATTCATTGTAGTACCCTATCTTATAAGTATTTCTGCACTTCATCATCCTTTGCTACTGTTAATCTCCATCCTCTCCCCCTTTTTTTCCTTTGTTGTCACAGTTTAAGTTTGGTTTTATTGTGTTCTTGGTGGAGCTGTTACTTGTGGTGTTGTTTTCTTTTGTTCTTTGAATCTGGTTGGAAAACCCCCCTTAGTATTTCCTGGAGTGGGGGCTTTCTGTTGATAAATTCTCTCATCTTTTCTGTATTTGTGAATGTTTTTATATCTCCTTCATACTTGAAGGATAGCTTTGATGGGTATAGTATTCTTGGCTGAAAGTTCCTGTCTTTCAGGGCTTTAAATATTGGGGTCCACTCTCTTCTAGCTTGTAGAGTTTCTGCTGAGAAATCTGATGATAATCTAATAGGCCTTCCTTTATATGTTGTACTCTTCTTTTCCCTGGCTGCCTTGAGAATTTTTTCTTTGTCATTGGTTTGTGTCATCTTTATTATGATGTGCCTTGGAGTGGGTTTGTTGGGGTTAAGAAAACTTGGTGTTCTGTTTGCTTCTTGAATTTGAGGCTTTAGTTCCTTCCACAGGCTTGGGAAGTTCTCGTCTATTATTTGTTTGAGTATATTCTCCATTCCATTTTCTTTCTCTTCTCCCTCTGATATACCTATTATTCTTATGTTATTCTTTCTGATGGAGTCAGACAATTCCTGTAGGGCTTTCTCATTTTTTATTATTTTTGAGTCTCTTTCTTCTTCTCTCTGTTGTGCCTCAAGTTGTTTGTCTTCTATTTCACTAATCCTATCTTCAATCTGGGCTGTTCTGTTAGCTAAGCTTGTTACCTCATTTTTCAGCTCGTGAATTGAGTTTTTCATTTCTGTTTGATTTGTTTTTATAGTTTCAATTTCCTTGGTAATATATTCTTTGTGTTCATTGAGTTGTTTTCTGATCTCCCTATATTGCCTTTCTGTGTTTTCTTGTATATCTCTGAGTATTTTTAAGATTTCTATTTTAAATTCTCTGTCATTTAGCTCCAAAGCTTCCAATATGTTAAGTCTTTTCTCCATAGATTTTTCCACATCTATTTGTGTTACCTCTCTTTCTTTTGTATCCATAATATTCGATTTCCTCTTTCTTATCGGCATCTGAGGGTGGTCTCATTGATAGCACGCAGGCGCACTCCCTCGCGGCTTGAATGAGCGTCGCTGCTGCGGTAGCTTCCTCCACACCCTCGTCTCTCAGATTCAAGTGATAACAGTCCTTTTGCTTTCAGTTTGTGTGGAACTCCGGAATGCTCTGAGGATAAATTTTTCTGTTTCTAGTTGATAAATTTGTTGTGATTTAGGGGCGAGCTGTCGGACGCGCTTCTCACAGCGCCATTTCCGTGACGTCACTCCACACATACTCTCTTAATCATGATTGTATACACAATGGGGAGAATTTGCAGGAGCTAGGTGTGGGAAGACTTTTACAATTCACATTCTACTCTTAGTTATGTACTATTTAAATTTTGTGAAGAGCAAGTTTATTTAAATTTTTCCATTTAATTTAATTTTTTTTCTTTATATAAAACCATCTATGTGCTTTATTAATCCTTTAATAGGGCTTCATATATAAAATATTAAAATAATAAATTTTAATATTTTATTAAAATATTAATTTTAATAAAACATAGGGTAGTCCAGGCTTTAAAAGGGGTTGTATTCAGATCTATAATAAGATCTCTTCTCCATTCTTTCTTTTTAATTCTTTTAGTTCAGACTTCACAATAGAGAAAAAATTAATGTTATTTTTTATTTCAAAAAATAAAATAAAATAAATCACTTTGGTGACTTTAATAAAAGAAAGAAAAAAATCAATGTCATGTGCTCAAAACATGCCTGTCAGATAAAGAAATAAAAGCTTAGAAGGAGAACACTGGTAATTTTTATTAGAGATCCAAATGTCTAAAACTAGAAACACTGGACACATCGGTACTGATAGGACACAGAACAGCTGGAGCTGTCATGCACTAGTGGTGGTTGTATAAAAAGTTACAACCAATTTGGAAAGCATTTTGGCTGTTTCTTTAAAATTTTCAGAATACCTGTACCACATAACCCTGTCATTCCATTCCTAGGTATTTATCTGAAAGTTAAGCATATGTTCACACAAATACTTGTACAAAAATGTTCACAACAGCTTTATTTGTATATCCCCAAACTGTCCAATTGTCCTTCAGCATGTGGATAAAAGGAATATATCCATAAAATGGAATACTTTGAAATAACAACAGCAACAAAAATATGGGTGAATCCAAAAATATAGTAATTACAATAAGTGAAAACAAAAGCCTGACAAAAAAAGAAAATAATTTATTTTGATCCACTTATATAAAATTCTAAAAATGGGAAACTAATCAAAAAGCAGATCACTGGGTGCCTGGTAATAGGAGAAAGGACATGGAGAGGTGAGAGAAGGGTTATAAAAAAGCAAGAAGGAACTCTTATGGTTGACAGATGCTCTCATGATCTTGGTTGTGGTGATGATCTCATAGGTGTATATAGATGCCAAAACTTAAAAATTAAGCCTGACCAGGCGGTGGCGCAGTGGATAGAGCGTCAGACTGGGATGCGGAAGTACCCAGGTTCGAGACCCCAGAGGTCGTGCGCGGGCTCATCTGGCTTGAGCAAAGAGCTCGCCAGCTTGGACCCAAGGTCGCTGGCTCCAGCAGGGGGTTACTCGGTCTGCTGAAGGCCCGTGGTCAAGGCACGTGTGAGAAAGCAATCAATGAACAACTAAGAAGTCGCAAGGCGCAACGAGAAACTGATGATTGATGCTTCTCATCTCTCTCTGTCCCTGTCTATCTCTGCCACTAAAAAAAAAAAAAAAAAAAAAAAAAAAAACTTAAAAATTAAGCAGTTTAAATATGTGTTATTTATTTTATACCAACTATCCATCAATAAAGCTGCTGAAAAAGTTGAACTTTAGCAATATCTGAAAAGTGTTTGACCTCATCATATAAATAAGAAGCCATGCTAATGAGTTTAAACTGCAGTCTGTGCTTTTTAAAACTTAGAAACATTATAGGCCCTGGCCGGTTGGCTCAGTGGTAGATTGTCAGCCCTGCATGTTGATGTCTCAGGTTCAATTCCCAGTCAGGGTACACAGCAAAAGCGACCATCTGCTTCTCCCCCCTTCCTTCTCCTCTCTCTCTCTCTCTCTCTCTCTCTCTCTCTCTCTCTTCCCTGGCCATAGCCATAGCTCAATTGGTTCAAGTGCATTTGCCTGAGTGCTGAGAATAGCTTCATGGAGCCTCCACCTCAGGCACTAAAAATAGTTCAGTTGTGAGCATGGCCCCGGTTGGGCAGAGCTTAAGCCCCAGATGGGGGTCACCAAGTGAATCCTAATTGGGGCACTTGTGGGAGTCTGTCTCTCTATCTCCCTTCCTCTCACTTGGAAAAGAAAAAGAAAAACAAAACCTTACAAACATTAGATAGTGGTGATTATGATGAGGAAAGTGTCAGAGATACGGTGTTAAGTGGTAGAACCCTTTCTTTTTCTCAACTCTTTTTTCCTACAATCTACTGAATAACCAAATGCTGTGCCCAAAGCATTCACCACCAACACATGTGTCTATTGAGCACTTGAGATGTATCTAGTGAAATGCTGAATTGTTCACTTTATTTTAATTAAGTTAATTCAAATTTAATTAAAATAGCCACATGTATCTAGTGGCTACCATATTGGTCAGAACAATTCTAGAGAACTTGCTAGAAATCTATTTTATTTCATTCTTCCCCTGACTGCTATTTTAATTTTCATATGCTCATCAAGGATAACTGATAAAAAAAAAAGTTGCTGGCAGTCATGGTGGAGGCTTCTGCTCTGGGAGATGAATTGAGGATGGGGATGCAAGGGGATAGGGGAAGAGGGAAGCACACCTAAGCTTTTCAGATCAGACATAGATGAACACCTCCATCCTCCACAAAAGTTCTTTTGGACAGCACATGACAGATTTTAAATAACATGCAAAATGAAATTTGCTGTCTTCTTCCTTCCAAAGCCAGGCACGGGGAATGTTATTGAACTATACTGGCAGCCTGTCATAAAATACACAGAGCAAATTCTTCAGTGAATCAGCCACCACCTAATTGGCTCGAAACACAGCCTGGGCCTCGTTGCTCCAGATACCAGGTAAAGACAAGATCTGGAACTTTGGCACTGGGGCTGGATTTTATGTGGATATTTGAAAAACTATCTACAGAATGTACTCTTACATAATGAATAAGCTTCTCTCACTGATAAATGCCAATTTTCCAGTGGACCATGGAAAATTGGCTATTTTTGGCAACTCTGTAGGAGGTCATGAAGCTCTTACTTGTGCTTTGAAGAATCCTGGAAAATGCAAATCTGTGTCAGCATTTGTTCCAATTTGTAGCCAGGTCTCTGTCTTTGGGTGGGTGAGAAGGCAAGAATCTCTCAATGGATATTTAGAATCAGATCAAAATGAATGAAAGGTTTATGATGTTACTGTTCTTAGGCAGTTTTTTAATTCAGGTTCTAGTTAGACATGACCAAGGAGATAAGTAAACATTTTCTCAAGATAGCTACTTCCTGACAATTATTTTAGATTACAAGAGGGTTATGACTATAGTTACTTTTTATTGCAATATTTATTAATGACCACATCAGAGTTTATTCAAAATCTTGAATACAGGAAAAATTAGACACAAGGATCTCTCCTGAGTTATAAAACTTAAAAAGAAACACAGTTATGAAATTGTTAAATGTGGGTTTTCACAATGCTAAAAAAGCTTCATTCTGTAGTTGAATCATCTTCTAAATAAATATATATAATACAAATTTTAATACTTCAAATGAATAATTATAATTTTAGAAGGGTTATCAACCATCAAACATGTTTGGGCACTGGCCAATTGGCTCAGAGGTAGAGTGTTGGCCCAGCGTGTAGGTGTCCTGGGTTCAATTCCCAGTCAGGGCACACAGAAGAAGCGACCATCTGCTTCTCTACCCCTCCTCCTCCTCCTCCTCTCTCTCTTCTCCTCCGCAGTCATATCCCAAATGGTTCTAATGCATCAGTCAGGGTGCTGAGGATGGCTCCATGGAACCTTCACCTCAGGCACTAAAAATAGCTTGGTTGTGAGCATGGCCTAAGATGGCAAAGCATCAGCCTGCAATGGGGGTTGATAGGTGGATCCTGGTCCAGGTGCATGCAGGAGCCTTTCTCTATATATCCTCTCCTCTCACTTGAAAAACAAGAAAAGAAAGAAAGAAAGAAAGAGAGAAAGAAAGAAAGAAAGAAAGAAAGAAAGAAAGAAAGAAAGAAAGAAAGAAAGAAAGAAAGAAAGAAGACATGTTTGAAATGCACCACACAATTATTCAGACTTTTCTGTAGTTTCTTCTTTAAAAACGTGGGCAGCCTGGTCTTATCTCACAGGTCTCTGACTCTTTTTATGAAGTTTTAAAAAATCATTCAAGACTTGTCTGAAGATTAAGTTTTGTTGAATGAAGAATGACTTTTAACTGTTACATCTGTAAAAAGAAATTAATCGCATTTCCCCACAAATCAACTTAGATTTAAGCCTCCAGTATTCCAGTATTTATTATTATTATTATTATTATTATTATTATTATTATTATTCCTCTTCCTCCTCCTTCTCCTCGTTATTCATGTCAGAAACTAGAAATATATAAGGTGAGGAAAAAGTAGTTTACAGTTATGTTATGAGTATGCAAAACATACTTTCTTCTTGTAATATTATTAATTAATTAATGCATTATTTTTCATATGAACAACTGTAATCCCACTTTTGCCCCACCCTATAGACTGTAGTCTGATCTCTGCTGTGGAATTCTCCTCCTTCCTGTTGACAGCCCTCTCCCCACAAGCATTTGCAGAGGTTACACTAATTTATTTCATCCTCTTTTATTTCATCACAACTAGGCAAATCCACAAAAGTATAGTTAGGTACTTAGTAAAGATTCAAAGTTTCAGAATTTCAACCATTAATTTTTTTTATTCTTAAAACATAAAATCAAAACCATAACCTCTCTAGCCTCTTTCCATTTAGATTCAGGACTATGATCAGTGAAACCTGACACATGAACTTGGATTGTGGACTTGAAAGTGTTTACTTCAGCCCGGCCCTGGTCCCAGAACCCTTCTCCTCTATTGCAACCCCCCCACCCCAATGACACCCACCCCTGCTGGTCAGGTTTCTTGCCAACCTGGCACTATAGACTGGCTCTGGCTCTGTCTCTCCTCTCTGCCCTGCAAAGCCCCACACCTCTCCTGCTGCTTCCTCCAGGGCCCCTTCCTCCATGCACTGCCGATGGATCCATGGGTCTCCTCGTCTTCCTCTTTTCAGTCACCACGCCTGCAGTTTCTCCAGCCTCCAGCCCTTACTGACCCCCAAAAGTAGAAGCATGAGAAAGGAGACACTGCTGAGCAAGACCTCAGCTCTTTAAAAGCTGCTCCCTTCCCACCTCCAGTCCACTCTTCACATATTCAAGAAGACCCAGAAAATTTCTGAAATGCCTTCAAGTGAACATGGCATGCTTTTTCTGTATCACATGAAACCCAGCTGGTAATGGTCTAGTCCCACATGAGAGTTCATTTAAAAGAGCAGTAATACAGAAGCTAAAAACAAGAGCAACAAAAAGCCAAGTCTACTGTGGCTTCAGACGTCCTTTGGGGAGCTCTGGTAGGCACAGACAGAGGTGCCCTGTCACCACTACTACCAGCAGAAGCCTAGAAGGTATAATTAAAAGTGTGCATGTTGACTCTCCTTCCTGAATGCAGGAATTTCCCTCTGCAAGATCAAGTTCTTGTGTTGGCAGCTGAGAAAGCCACTAACAGCTGTGGCGTTATTTTCTCCTTTAGTCACAAGATGATGAAGATAATCTAGGATGGGAAGTGAGGGAGAGAGAAGGATGAGACAAACGCTTGCTGCTCTGGCCAGAATTGGGGAAGATGGCTCATAGATCAGACACCTAAATAACTCATGATTCTGTCCCTTCCATTTAATGAGAAGTGACTGGATCAGATCAACAAAGCTCTGGAGGTGTCAGAATAACGATCAAGTTTTAAAAACAGCCTTATTGCTTTGGTTTGGTTCTTTTTAGGGATCATTACAAAATACTTTATCCAGATTGCATGGTTTCCCAAAACACCTGAGGAATTCATAAAACTCAATAGAATATTATTTTCCAAATATGAGTTTTGGCCAAGAAAATTGTATGAAGTTAATCCTTCCTGTCTTGTTGATGACTATTGAACTAAAACATGCACAAACTTGAATATCTAGAACTGTTCATTGTAAAAAGTTTTCAGGTAACCTGACTAGGAATATATCTAATTGGAAGGAGTCATTGTTTTTGGAATTTTTGCACTTGCTGTTAGAGATTCCATGAAAGTACAGGTCAGCCATTCTTTTTTTAATTTTAATTTATTGTGTTTACATAGATTCTAGTGTCCCCCTTTGCATCTGCCTTCACCCGTGCTCCCCGCAACATGCCCCTTGCCCCTCTCCCAGCAACGCCCTCCCCCCTTCCCTCTAGGATTTGCTTTTCTGCTCTCTATAATGTTGTCTTATGTGTGTATAATTTCACCGATCTCTTTCCCTTTTCTGATACCTTCCTATCATCCCCTTTCCCTCTGTCTACTTTCCCTCTGGTCCCTTTGATCCCGCCTCTGCCTCTATTCTGTTCCTCAGTTCATGTTGTTCATTGGATTCCTCAAATGAGTGAGGTCATATGATATTTTTCTTTCTCTGCCTGGCTAATTTCACTTAACATAATAGTTTCCAGGTCCATCCATATTGTCGCAAAGGTAAGAGATTTCCTTTAACATGGCAACATAGTATTTATTCCATTGTATACATGTATCACTGCTTTTTAATCCACTTGTCCACTGAGGGACTCTTAGGCTGCTTCTAGATCTTGGCTATTGTAAACAACGCTGCCATAAACATGGGGGTGCATTTCTTTTTTTGAATCATTGATGTGGTGTTCTTGGGATATATTACTAAAAGTGGATAGCTGGGTCAAAAGGCAGTTCGATTTTTAATTTTTTGAGGAATCTCCATACTGTTTTCCACAGTGGCTGCATCAGTCTGCGTTCCCACCAGCAGTGCAGGAGGGTTCCCTTTTCTCCACATCCTTGCCAGCACTTGTTATATGTTGTTTTGTTAATGAGCACCATTCTGACTGGTGTGAGGTGATATCTCATTGTGGTTTCAATTTGCATTTCTCTCATGATAAGTGATGTTGAGCATTTTTTCATCTGTCTATTGGCCATCTGTATGTCCTCTTAGGAGAAGTATCTATTCATTTCTTCTGCCCATTTTTTGATTGGATTATTTATCTTCAAGGTTAAGTTTTACAAGTTCTTTATAAATTTTGATTATTAACCCCTTATCAGACGTATTGTCAAATATGTTCTCCCATTGTATGGTTTATCTTTTTATTTTTTTCATATTGTCTTTAGCTGCACAAAAGCTTTTTAGTTTGATATAGTCCCACTTGTTTACCTTGTCCTTTATTTCACTTGCCTGTGGAGACAAATCAGCAAATATATCGCTGCAAGAGATGTCAGAGAGCTCACTGCCTCTGTTTTCTTCCAAGATGTTTGTGGTTTCATGACTTACATTTAAGTCTTTTATCCATTTTGAGTTTATTTTTGGGAATGCTGTAAGTTGGTGGTCTAGTTTAATTTTTTTTCAGGTAGCTGTCCAATTTAACAAACACCATTTGTTAAAGAGATTGTCTTTACTCCATTGTATGCTATTACCTCTTTTGTCAAACATCAATTGTCCATAAAGGTGCAGGCTTATTTCTGGGTTCTCTGTTCTGTTCCATTGATCAGTATGCCTGTTCTTATGCCAGTACCAGGCTGTTTTGAGTACAATGGCCTTGTAGTATAACTTGATATCAGGAAGTATGATACCACCCACTTTATTCTTCTTTTTTAAGATTGGTGAGGCTATTCGTGTTCCTTTTTGGTTCCATATAAATTTTTGGAATATTTGTTCTATATCTTTAAAGTGTGTCATTGCTATTTTAATAGAAATTGCATTAAATTTATAAATTGCTTTGGGTAATATAGACATTTTAATAATGTTTATTCCTCCAAACCATGAATAGGTATATGCTTCCACTTGTTTGTATCTCCCTTGATTTTTTTTTTTAATCAATATTTTAAAATTTTCCAAGTACAAGTCTTTAACCTCCTTGGTTAAATTTACTCCAAGGTAGTTTATTGTTTTGATTGCAGTAGTGAAGGAAATTGTTTTCTTAAATTCTCTTTTAGACAGATCATTATTAGTGTATAAAAATGCTTCTCATTTCATTTCTAAGTATTAATTTTATATCCTGCTACCTTGCTGAATTTATTTATCAGGTCCAGTGGTTTTTTGACTGGAACTTTATCGTTTTCTATGTACAGTATCATATCATCTGCAAATAATGATAGTTTTATTTCCTTTCCAATTTAGATGCCTTTTATTTCTTCTACTTGTCTGATTGCTGTGGTTAGGACTTCCAGAACAATGTTGAATAAGAGTGGTGAAAGGGGGCACCCCTGTCTTGTTCCTGATCTTAAGGGGATTGCTTTTAATATTTGCCCATTGAGTATGATGTTGGCTTTGGGCGTGTCATAGATGCCTTTTATCATGTTGAGGTATGTTCTGTGTATTCCCACTTTGCTGAGAGTTTGGGGTTTTTTTGTTTTTTTATTTATTTATTAAATTTAATGCAGTGACATTGATAAATCAGGGTACATATTGAAAGAAAACATCTCTAGATTATTTTGACATTTGACTGTGCTGTGTACCCCTCCCCCAAAGTTAAATTGTCCTCTATCACCTTCTATCTGGTTTTCTTGTACCCCTCCCCTCCCCCAACCCCTCTCTCCTTCTTCACCCCATTCCCCCTCCCCCCACCCCCCACCCCTGTTGCCATCACATTCTTGTTCATGTCTCTGAGTTTCATATTTATGTCCCTTCTATGTATGGATTCATATAGTTCTTAGTTTTTTTCTGATTTACTTATTTCACTCCGTATAATGTTATCAAGGTCCATCCATGTTATTGTAAATGATCCGATGTCATCATTTCTTATGGCTGAGTAGTATTCCATAGTATATATGTACCAAAGCTTTTTAATCCACTCGTCCTCTGATGGACACTTGGGTTGTTTCCAGATCTTCGCTATTGTGAACAATGCTGCCACAAACATGGGGGTGCATTTCTCCTTTTGGAGCCGTTCTATGGTGTCCTTGGGGTATATTCCTAAAAGTGGGATAGCTGGGTCAAAAGGCAATTTGATTTTCAGTTTTTTGAGGAATCTCCATACTGTTTTCCACAGGGGCTGCACCAGTCTGCATTCCCACCAGCAGTGCAGGAGGGTTCCCTTTTCTCCACATGCTCCCCAGCACTTATTCTGTGTTGTTTTGTTCATGAGCGCCATTCTGGCTGGTGTGAGGTGATATCTCATTGTGGTTTTAATTTGCATTTCTCTAATGATTAGTGATGTTGAACATTTTTTTCATATGCCTATTGGCCATCTGTATGTCCTCTTTGGAGAAGTGTCTGTTCATCTCTTTTGCCCATTTTTGGATTGGATTGTTTGTCTTCCTGGTGTTGAGATTTACAAGTTCTTTATAAATTTTGGTTATAAACCCCTTATCAGACGTATTGTCAAATATGTTCTCCCATTGTGTAGTTTGTCTTTTTATTCTGTTCTTGTTGTCTTTAGCTGTGCAAAAGCTTTTTAGTTTGATATATCCCATTTGTTTATCCTGTCTTTTATTTCACTTGCCTGTGGAGATAAATCAGCAAATATATTGCTCCAAGAGATGTCGAAGAGCTTACTGCCTATGTTTTCTTCTAAGATGCTTATGGTTTCACGGCCTACATTTAAGTCTTTTATCCATTTTGAGTTTATTTTTGTAAGTGGTGTAAGCTGGTGATCTAGTTTCATTTTTTTGAAGTTAGCTGTCCAATTTTCCCAACACCATTTGTTAAAGAGGCTGTCATTACTCCACTGTATTTCCTTACCTCCTTTGTCAAATATCAGTTGTTCATAGAACTGTGGGTTTATTTCTGGGTTCTCTGTTCTGTTCCATTGATCTATGTGCCTGTTCTTTTGCCAGTACCAGGCTGTTTTGACTACAATGGCCTTGTAGTATAACTTGATATCAGGAAGTGTGATACCTCCCACTTTATTCTTCTTTTTTAAGATTGCTGAGGCTATTCGTGTTCTCTTTTGGGTCCATATAAATTTTTGGAATATGTGATCTATATCTTTGAAGTATGTCATTGGTATTTTAATTGGTATTGTATTGAATTTATAGATTGCTTTGGGTAATATAGACATTTTAATGATGTTTATTCTTCCTAACCATGAGCATGGAATATGCTTCCACTTGTTTGTATCTTCCTTGATTTCTTTTATCAATGCTTTGTAATTTTCCGAGTACAAGTCTTTAGTCTCCTTGGTTAAGTTTACTCCTAGGTACTTTATTTTTTTGGTTGTAATTGTGAAGGGGATTGTTTCCTTAATTTCTCTTTCTGATTGTTCATTGTTGCCATATAAAAATGCCTCTGATTTCTGAGTATTGATTTTATATCCTGTCACTTTGCTGAATTCATTTATCAGGTCCTTTCTGACTGAGACTTTAGGGTTTTCTATATACAATATCATATCATCTGCAAATAATGATAGTTTTACTTCTTCTTTTCCAACTTGAATGCCTTTTACTTCTTCATCTTGTCTGACTGCTGTAGCTAGGACTTCCAGGACTATGTTAAATAAGAGTGGTAAAAGGGGACACCCCTGTCTTGTTCCCGATCGTAAGGGGATTGCTTTTAGTTTTTGCCCATTGAGTATGATGTTGGCTGTGGGTTTGTCATAGATGGCTTTTTTCATGGTGAGGTATATTCCCTGTATTCCCACTGCGGAGAGTTTTGATCATGAAAGGGTGCTAGATTTTATCAAATGCTTTTTCTGCATCTATTGAAATTATCATATGGTTTTTCTCCTTCTTTTTGTTTATGTGATGAATCACATTGATTGATTTACGAATATTGTACAATCCTTGCCTCCCCAGAATAAATCCCACTTGATCATGGTGTAAGATTTTTTCCATATATTGTTGGATCCAGTTTGCTAATATTTTGTTGAGGATTTTAGCATCTATATTCATCAGAGATATTGGCCTATAATTTTCTTTCTTTGTGTTGTCTTTGCCTGGTTTTGAAATCAGAATTATGCTCGCATCATAAAAGGAGCTTGGAAGTCTTTCTTCCTCTTGAATTTTTTGAAATAGCTTGAGAAGGATAGGAGTTAGTTCTTCTTTGAATATTTGGTAGAATTCAGTTGTGAAGCCATCGGGCCCCGGACTTTTTTTTGTTGGGAGTTTTTTGATAACTGTTTTGATCTCATTTGTTGTAATCAGTCTGTTTAGGTTTTCTGATTCTTCAGATTGATTTTTGGAAGATTGTACGTTTCAAGGAATTTGTCCATTTCATCTAGATTGTCTAGTTTTTTGGCATACAGTTCTTCATAGTATTTTCTTACAATATTTTGTATTTCTGTTGTGTCAGTTGTTATTTCTCCTCTCTCATTTCTAATTTTATTTATTTGAGTCCTCTCTCTCTTTTTCTTGGTGAGTCTAGTTAAAGGTTCATCAATCTTGTTTACCTTTTCAAAGAACCAGCTCCTAGTTTCATTGATCCTCTGTATTGTTTCTTTAGACTCTATGTCATTTATTTCTGCTCTGACCTTTATTATTTCCTTCCTTCTACTACATTTGGGCTTTACTTGCTGTTCTTTTTCTAATTCTTTTAAATGCAGGGTTAAGTTGTTTATTTGAGCTTTTTCTAGCTTCTGAAAGTGTGCCTGTAGTGCTATGAACTTCCCTCTCAGTACTGCTTTTGCTGTGTCCCATAAATTTTGAGTTGTTGTATGCTCATTGTCATTCATTTCTAGGAAATTTTTTATTTCTTCTTTGATCTCATTCTTAATCCATTCATTATTTAACAAACTGCTATTTAGTTTCCATGTGTTTGAGAATTTTTGAGCTCTTCTGCTGTGCTTCATTTCTAGTTTCATGCCATTGTGATCAGAGAAAGTGCTTGATATGATTTCAATCTTCTTAAATTTGTTGAGAACACTTTTGTGCCCTAACATGTGGTCTATCCTAGAAAATGTACCGTGAGCACTTGAAAAGAATGTATATTCTGCTGCTTTAGGGTGAAAGGTTCTGAAAATATCTATTAAATCGAGTTGATCTAGTGTTTCCAATAAGTCTGCTGTTTCTTTGTTAATTTTCTTTCTTGAGGATCTATCTAGTGATGTTAGTGGGGTATTGAAATCCCCTACTATTATAGTATTGCTGTTGATCTCGCCCTTTAAGTCCATGAAAGTCTGCTTTATATATTTGGGTGCTCCTATATTAGGTGCATAGATATTTATAATAGTTATATCTTCCTGTTGGATTACTCCCTTTATCATTATGTAGTGGCCTTCTTTATCTCTTACTGTTTATATCCTTTGTTTTAAAGTCCAATTTGTCTGATATAAGTATTGCTACCTGTAAAGCCAGCAGCCAAGGCCATGGCCACCATCAGAACAGCCCAGCCCATGCAGGTTCACATTGGATTCGGACAGTCGGTAAAGAAACAACGGAGCCAAGAACTGATGGGCCTTCATCTTTAATCCTAGCTTGCACCCGGCGGGCAAGTAAAAACACACACTGGGCTCCAAAACCCATTCACATTCAGTGCTCACAAAGCTACTGATTTATCCAAGTTTCCTAGAATCAAAGGTTTCTAGCTCACCAGCCTTATTCTCCTCAGTTCCCCATCTCCTTCCTTATTCCAAATACAAACTCTACACAAACTGGCATCTCACTCAGCACACCACCATCTTGGCTGCTTCTCCTGGCCTCCTCCTCGTGGCCTTTCTCTGCTCTCCTCTGCTCTCTCTTCTAATGATAATCTCAGGAACCAAGAATACAAACTCTGTTCTGCCCCCATTTTATATTGTAGCTTCACAACCTCTAATCCAATATACAAAATAGGGAAGGCCCTAGTAGAGTCACTTCTCTGAGGCATGATTGGATTGTACCACCCCACATCAAAAAAGGGTGGGAAAGGCTTAATCCCAAAACCAAGCCTCAGGCTACAATGATCCTGCCTGCCCCCAACACACATTAATATCACCTGGGCGACGGCCTCACATGGGCAGTGTCATCTTTAACAAAGTGAGCATAATACATTTTATCTGCCCAACACTACCTCAGCTTTTTTTTTCATTTCCATTTGCATAAAATTTTTTTTTCCATCCTTTTACTTTCAATCTATGTGTATCTTTTGTTCTAAGGTGTGTCTCTTGTAGACAGCATATGTATGAGTCCTGTTTTCTTATCCACACAGCTACCCTATGTCTTTTGATTGAATCATTTAATCCATTTATGTTTAAGGTAATTATTGAAATGTAGTTGTTTATTGCCATTTTCTTCTTTAAAGGTGTATTCCTTTTTTGCTATAGTCTTGTCCCACTTTGATCTGTTTACAATAGGTCCCTTAACATTTTCTGCAGCATTGGTTTGGTTGTAATGAATTCCTTGGGTTGTTTTTTGTTTGGGAAGCTTTTTATTTCTCCTTCAATTTTAAATGATAGCCTTGCTGAATAAAGTAGTCTTGGTTGTAGGTTCTTGTTCTGCATTACTTTGAATATTTCTTGCCATTCCCTTCTGGCCTCAAGTGTTTCTGTTGAGAAGTCAGATGTCATCCTTATGGGGACTCCTTTGTAGGTGATAACTTTTTTTCTCTTGCAGCTTTTAATATTTTCTCTTTATCGCTTAGCTTTGGTATTTTAATTATGATGTGTCTTGGTGTAGGTTTCTTTGGATTTCTCTTTAATGGAGTCCTCTATGCTTCTTGGACTTGTGAGAGTTATCTTGCATTAATTTAGGGAAGTTTTCAGCTATGATATGATTGAACAAAGTCTCTATCCCTTGTTCTTTTTCTTCTTCTTCAGGAACCCCTATGATGCGGATGTTATTTCTCTTGATTTTGTCACAGAGCTCTCTAAGGTTTTCCTCCGACTTTTTGAGTCTCTTTTCTCTTTTCTTCTCTGCTTTCATGACTTCATTTCAGTTATCCTCCAACTCACTGATTTGATCCTCAGCTCTATCTATCCTGTTTTTAATTCCTTCCATTGTCGTCTTTATTTCTGATATTGTATTTGTCATCTCTGACTGATTCTTTTTTATACTTGCTATTTCTTTATTTAGGTGTTCATAATGACCATCCATTGTTGTTCTAAGATCCCTAAGCATCCTTACAATCATTATTTTGAATCCGCATCTGGAAGTTTGATTATTTCCATACCACTCAGTTCATCTCCTGAAGGTGTCTCTTGTGGTTTCATTTCAATTGTACTTCTTTGTCTTCTCATTGTCTATTTTTGTATATTTTATTTGTATAGTTGGATGAGTCTAGGCTTGGTGTTGTCTGCCTCCAGTTGTCAGTTGTGTTATTTCTAGGTCTTCTTGGGTTGGTATCAGCTGTTATCTGTAATCCACTTTTGGATTTGGGCAGCTTTTTAGTCTTGATTTGTTTGTTTTCTTAACAGGTGAAAGTCTTTTTACTTATCTCAGCAGGGGACTTCCTTGAAACTGTATCCAGGAATGCGATGGGTGTAACCTGAGACTCTGAAGGCCTCTTTAGCCAATTAATCTCTCTGGGGGCAGGGTGTTTTCTCAGCTTCAGTAGGGGGAGGTGTATCTCAGATCTCCATGGAGACCTGAGTTACTGCCCCTCCTCCCCACTTCTTGTTTTCAGCTGTGTCTTGTCATGCTGATTGGAGCTGGGTAGATGTCCGGAGATCTCTGATCTGGAAGCAATTCAGCTCTGTTTTGTGAAAGGTTCAGTCCCTCCCCCAGCTATGGCTGCCTCCAGCATGGATGAGTCAGCTTTTTTAGGTCGTCTTCTTCATTTCTTATCCCCTCATAGTCTGTCCCTCTCTCTTTCCTTTCTGCTTGGGAGATAAGCTGGTCTTTTCAACACACCTCATTCTCTGGTCACCAGGCAAGTGGCTGTGAGCAGTAGTTCCTGCTCTTTTCCCTTATGTGAGATCCCCTCTGGGCTCTCAGCCTCACTCCCCCCCTCCGTTCCTGTAAGGAGGCTAGGTTCAGGCGCTCCCTACCTGGTTTGTTGTGGCTTCTTCTTTGCTCCTTGGTTTTTGAGATCTGTTCTTGTAGTTCAGAGTTGGTTTTTCATGATGATTTTTCCTAAATTGATTTGTATTCCAGTTTGGTGGTGAGAGCTGGGCATCTGTGCATCTGCCTACTCCGCTGTCATCTTTTCAGTCCAAGAGTTTTGATCATAAATGATCAAAATGAGTGCTGGATTTTATCAAATGCTTTTTCTGCATCTACTGATGCAGATTATATGGTTTTTCTCCTTTCCTTTGTTTATGTGATGAATGACATTGACTGATTTACAAATATTATACCATCCTTGCCTCCCCAGAATAAATCCCACTTGATCATGGTGTATGGTTTTTTTTCATGTACCATTGGATCCGGTTTGCTAATATTTTGTTGAGAATTTTAGCATCTATATTCATTGGGGATATTGGCCTATAGTTTTCTTTCTTTTTGTTGTCTTTGCCTGGTTTTGAAATCAGAATTATGCTCGCCTAAAAAAAGGAGCTTGGAAGTCTTCTTGAATTTTTTGAAATAGCTTGTGAAGGATAGTACTTGGTTCTTCTTTCAATGTTCAGTAGAATTCACCTGTGAATCCATCTGGCCCAGGGCTTTTGTTTCTTGGAAGTTTTTTGATAACTGTTTCAATCTCATTTGTTGTAATTGGTCTCTTTAGGTTTTCTGATTCTTCCAGATTGATTTTTGAGAGATTATATTTTTCAAGAAACTTGTCCATTTTACATAGGCTGTCTAATTTTTTGGCATACAGTTCTTCATAGTATTTTCTTACAATCCTTTGTATTTCTGCTATGTCAGTTGTTACTTCTTCACTCTCATTTCTAATTTTATTTATTTGAGTCCTTTTTTTTCCTTGGTGAGTCTGGCTAAGGGTTCATTGATCTTGTTTACCTTTTCAAAGAACCAGCTCTTGGTTTCATTGATCCTCTGTATTGTTTCTTTAGCCTCTATGTCATTTATTTCTGCTCTGATCTTTATTATTTCCTTCCTTCTACCACCTCTGGGCTTTAGTTGCTGTTGTTTTTCTAGTTCTTTGAGGTGCATGGTTAAGCTATTTATTTGAGCTTTTTCTAGCTTCTTAGGGTATGCCTGTAATGCTATGAACTTCCCTCTCATGACTACTTTTGCTGTGTCCCATAAATTTTGAGTTGTTGCATGCTCATTTTCATTTTTTTCAAGGAAATTTTATATTTCTTCCTTCATCTCATTGTTGACCCATTTGTTATTTAATAACATGCTGTTTACTTTCCAAGTGTTCGAGTGTTTTTCAGTATTTCTATTGTAGTTGATTTCTAGTTTCATGCAACTGTGAAGATGCTTGATATGATTTCAATCTTCTTAAATTTGTTAAGACAAGTTTTGTGCCCTAATATGTGGTCTACCCTAGAGATTGTACCATGAGCACTTGAAAAGAATGTATATTCTGCTGCTTTAGGGTGAAAGGTTCTGAAGATATGTATTAAATTCAGTTGATCTAGTGTGTCCCTTAATTCTGCTGTTTCTTTATTTATTTTCTTTCTTGACGATCTATCCAGTGATGTTAGTGGGGTACTGAAATCCTCTACTATTATAGTATTGCTGTTGATCTCGCCCTTTATATCCATCAAAGTCTGCTTTATATATTTATGTGCTCTTATATTAAGTGCGTATATATTTATAATGGTTATATCTTCCTGTTGGATTGCTCCCCTTATCATTATGTAATGACCTTCTTTATCTGTTACTATAGCCCTTATTTTAAAGTCCATTTTGTCTGATATAAGTATAGATACCCCAGCTTACTTTTCATTTCCATTTGCTTGAAATATTTTTTTTCCATCCTTTTACCTTTAGTCTATGTGTATCTTTTGTTTTGAGGTGGGTCTCCTGTTGACAACATATGTATGGGTTCTTTTTACTTATCCATTCAGCTACCCTATGTCTTTTTTTTAATTATTAATTTTAATGGGCTCACATTGATAACTCAGAGTACATATGTTCAAAGAATACATCTCCGGGTTACTTTGACATTTGATTATGTTGCATACCCATCAACCAAAGTCAAATTGTCTTCCATCACTTTCTATTAGGTTTTCTTTATGCCCCTCCCTCATCCACCCTTCCTTCTCCTCCCTCTTCCTCCATGCTAATCACCACACTCTTGTACATGTCCATGAGTCTCGTTTTTATATCCCCCTATGAATGGAATCATATAGTTCTTAGTTTTTTCTATTTACTTATTTTACTCAGTATAATGTTATAAAGGTCCATCCATGTTGTAAATGATCTGATGTCATCATTTTCTATGACTGAGTAGTATTCCATAGTATATATGGAATACTTTATCCAATCATCTATAGAAGGGCTTTTTGGTTGTTTTCATGTCTTGTTCACTGTGAACAATGCTGCAATGAACATGGGGCTGCATGTGTCTTTATATACCAACATTTCTGAGTTTTGGGGGTATATACCCAGTAGAGGGATTGTTGGGTCATATGGTAGTTCTATTTTTAATTTTCTGAGGTACCACCATACTTTCTTCCATAATAGTTGTACTTTACATTACCACAAATAGTGAATGAGGGTTCCTTTTTCTCCACAGCCTCTCCAAACCTTGTTATTACCTGTCTTGATAATAGCTAATCTAACAGGTGTGAAGTGGTATCTCATTGCTGTTTTGATTTGCATTTCTCTAATAACTAATGAAGATGAGCATCTTTTCATATATCTGTTGGCCATTTGTATTTCTTCCTGGGAGAAGTGTCTGTTCATATCCTCTTCCCATTTTTTTATTGGATTGTTTGTTTGTTTGTTTGTTGAGTTTTATGAGTTCTTTGTATATTTTGGAAATTAGGCCCTTATCTGATCTGTTGTTTGAAAATATCATCTCCCATTCAGTTGGCTGTCTCTTTTTTTGTCAGTTTCTCTTACTTTGCAAAAGCTTCTTAGTCTGATGTAGTCCCATTTATTTATCTTTGCCTTCACTTCCCTTGCCTTTGGAGTCAAACTCTTATAGTGCTCTTTATAACCCAGGTCCATGAGTTTAGTACCTATGTTTTCTTCTATGTCATTTATTGTTTCAGGTCTTATATTTAGGTCTTTGATCCATTTTGAATTAATTTTAGTACAAGGAGACAAACTGTAGTCACGTTTCGTTCTTTTGCATGTGGCTTTCCAATTTTCCCAGCACCATTTGTTGAAGTGGCTTTCTTTTCTCCATTGTATGTTGTTGGTCCCTTTATCAAAAATTATTTGACCATATATATGTGGTTTTATTTCTGGGTTTTCTATTCTGTTCTGTTAATCTGAGTGTCTCCTTTTTTGCCAATACCGTGCTGTTTTGATTGTCATGGCTCTATAATATAATTTGAAGTCAAGTATTGTAATGCCCCCAGCTTTGTTCTTTTTCCTTAGGATTGCTTTGGCTATTCGGGGTTTTTTATAGTTCCATATCAATCTGATGATTTTTTGTTCCATTTCTTTAAAAAATAACATTGGAATTTTGATGGGAATTGCCGTAAATTTGTATATCACTTTAGGTAATATAGTCATTTTTACTATATTCTTCTTATCCAGGAACAAGGAATATTTTTCCATTTTATTATATTTTTTTCGATTTCCCTTATAAAATGTTTTGTAGTTTTCATTATGTACGTCCTTTACATTCTTTGTTATGTTTATTCCCAGATATTTTTGTTGTTGTTGTTGTTGCAACCATAAAGGGGATTGTTTTTTTGAGTTCATTTTCTGATGTTTCATTGTTGGCATATAGGAAGGCAATGGACTTTTGTATATTAATTTTGTATCCTGCAACCTTACTGTATTGGTTTATTGTTTCTAGTAGTCTTTTTGTGGAGTCTTTGGGGTTTTCAATATATGAGATCATATCATCTGCAAAAACTGAAACCTTTACTTATTCTCTTCCAATATGAATGTAATTATATCTTTTTCTTGTCTGATTGCTTTTGCTAGAACTTCCAGCCCTACATTAAATAAGAGTGGAGAAAGTGGACAACCTTGTCTTGTTCCTGATTTTAGAGGAAAAGTCCTCAGTTTTATGCCATTTAATATGATGTCAGCTGATGATTTATCATAAATGGCCTTAATTATTTTGAGATATTTTCCTTCTACACACATTTTGTTGAGTGTTTAAACATAAAATTGTGTTGTATTTTATTGAATGCCTTTTCTGCATCTATTGATAAAATCATGTGGTTTTTGTTCTTTGTTTTGTTGATATGGTGTATTATGTTAACCATTTTATGTATGTTGAACCATCTTTGTGATTCTGGGATGAATCTCACTTGATCATGATGAATTATTTTTTTAATCTGTTGTATTCAATTTGCTAGTATTTTGTTTAGTATTTTTGCATCTGTATTCATTAGAAATATTGGTCTGTAGTTTTTTTTGAGTATGTGTTGTCCTTGTGAGGTTTTGGTATGAGGGTTATGTTCGTTTCATAAAATGTGTTTGAAAGTATTGCTTCTTCTTCAATTTTTTGGAAGACTTTGAGTAGAATAGGAACCAAGTCTTATTTGAATGTTTCATAGAATTTACTAGTATAACCGTCTGGCCCTGGACTTTTATTTTTGGGGAGGTTTTTGATAGTTGTTTCTATTTCCTCCCTGCTTATGGATCTGTTTATGCTTCCTGCTTCATGATAACTCAGTCTAGGAAGATTGTATTGTTCTAGAAATTTATCCATTTCTTCTAGATTATTTAATTTGGTGGCATATAGTTTTTCAAAGTATTCTACAATAATTCTTTGTATATCTCTGATAGCTGTGGTGATTTCTCTTCTTTCATTTTGGATTTTGTTTACTTGAGTCCTTTCTCTTTTTTCTTTAGTGAGTCTTGCCAAGGGTATGTCAAGTTTGTTAATCTTTTCAGAGAACCAGCTTTTTGTTTTATTAATTTTTCTATTGTTTTTCTGTTTTCTTTTTCATTTATTTCTGCTCTGATTTTTATTATTTCTTTTTCTCTGCTGGTTTTGGGTTGCCTTTGTTCTTCTTTTTCTAGTTCCTTAAGGTGTAAAGTTAAGTGGTTTACTTGGGCTCTCTCTTGTTTGTTCAAATATGCCTGTAGTGATATAAACTTCCTTCTTATTACTGCTTTTGCTGCATCCCAGAGATTCTGATATATCTTGTTATTTTCGTTTGTCTGTATGTAACTTTTGATCTCTGCTTTTATTTCTTCTTTGACCAACTCATTTTTTAAAAGTATGTTGTTTAGTTTCCACATTTTTGTGGGTTTTTTTTTTTTTTTGTATTTTTCTGAAGCTGGAAACAGGGAGAGACAGTCAGACAGACTCCCGCATGCGCCCGACTGGGATCCACCTGGCACGCCCACCAGGGGGCGATGCTCTGCCCCTCCGGGGCGTTACTCTGCTGTGACCAGAGCCATTCTAGCGCCTGGGGCAGAGGCCAAGGAGCCATCCCCAGCGCCCGGGCCATCTTTGCTCCAATGGAGCCTTGGCTGCGGGAGGGGAAGAGAGAGACAGAGAGGAAGGAGAGGGGGAGTGGAGAAGCAAATGGGCGCTTCTCCTATGTGCCCTGGCCGGGAATCAAACCCGGGTCCCCCGCATGCCAGGCCAATGCTCTACCGCTGAGCCAACTGGCCAGGGCTTGTGGGGTTTTTTACCTCTTTTTTGCAGTTGAATTCTAGTTTCAAGGCTTTATGCTCAGAGAATATGCTTGGTATAATCTCAATCTTTCTGAATTTGTTGATGTTATTTTTGTGGCCCAACATATGGTCAATTCTTGAGAATGTTCCATGTACACTAGAAAAAAATGTATACTCTGGCACTTTGGGATGAAATGTCCTATAGATGTCTATCATATTCGATTGTTCTAGTGTTTCCTTTGAGGCCAATATTTCTTTATTGATTTTGTTTGAATAAATGATGTAGAGCCATCAGCAGTGTATTGAGGTCTCCAAGTATGATTGTACTTTTGTCAGTTTTTGTTTTTAGGTCAGTCAGTAGCTATCTTATATATTTTGGTGCACCTTAGCTTGGTACATATATATTAAGAAGTGTTATTTTTTCTTGATTCAATGTCCCCTTTATCATTATGAAATGACCATTTTTGTTGCTGATTACCTTTGCTGTCTTGTAGTCAGCATTGTTAGATATAAGTATTGCTACACCTGCTTTTTTTTTTTTTTTTTTTTTTTTTTGGCTGTTATTTGGAGTATTGTTTTCCAGCATTTCACTTTGAAGTTAGTTTTATCCTTGTAGCTTAGATGTGTTTCTTGTAGGCAGCATGCAGTTAGACTTTCCTCTTTAATCCATTCAGCTACACTGTGTCTTTTTATTGGTGAGTTCAATCCATTTACATTTAGTGTATTTATTGACACTTGAGGGTTTCCTATTGCCATTTCATAAATTGCTTTCTGTTAGTTTTGTATCTTGTTTGATTCTTCTCTTTTGTTTTTCTATCAATAGTTTTTGTTTGGTTGTAATCCATTCTTCTTTCTGTTCTTTTTTCAAGTCGTGCTTCTTTGCTTTTTTTAAAAATGTATTTATTAAATTTAATGCAGTGACATTGATAAATCAGGGTATATATGTTGAGAAAAAACATCTCCAGATTATTTTGACATTTGATTGTGCTATATACCCCTCCCCCAAAGTCAAATTATCTTCTGTCACCTTCTATCTGGTTTTCTTTGTGCCCCTCCCCTCCCCCAACCCCTCTCTCCTTCCTTGCCCCATCCCCCCTCCCACACCCACCCACCCCTGTTGCCATCACATTCTTGTTCATGTTTCTGAGTCTCATTTTTATGTCCCTTCTATGTATGGATTCATATAGTTCTTAGTTTTTTTCTGATTTACTTATTTCACTCCGTATAATGTTATCAAGGTCCATCCATGTTATTGTAAATGATTCGATGTCATCATTTCTTATGGCTGTGTAGTATTTCATAGTATATATGTACCAAAGCTTTTTTATCCACT